>NC_136261.1:332803540-333438540 GCF_964187855.1 Myxine glutinosa
GATGTAATGCACGTTCCAATTCATCCAGATTGGCTATTGGAGGGACCATCTTCGCAATTTGTCGTCCCAACATGTCCCAAACGTGCTCGAGGGGGTTCAGGTCAGGACTGTACGCAGGCCAGGGGATGGTTGTCACAGCACCTTGCTCCATCCGATCACGTGGGTCCTACACACGTTATTGACGCAAAGATCGCTAGAGGTCTTCTCAGAACAATGACTGTACGTTAGAAAACATAAACGTCATCCACACTGTCCGTGATGGACCTATAGCTCCATACTTAAATTGAGGTGAAAATATGCCTAAAATTCCCAAAAAATTTCACCTTAAATTATTCAGAATAAAATATTGAAAACGGCATGATTGTTATGTTTTTATGTGACCATAATATCACTTCTCCAGAAAATATAGCAATATCATGGGTATATTACACTGTTTTGACGACAACAAACTTGTAATGTGCGAGGTTGTAAAAAAACGGGGGGGTGCTTAACTTAATTCTTTGTGTATATATATCGATATATATATATATATATATATATATATATATATATATATATATATATATATATATATATATATATATATATATATATATTGTTACAGACGCGGTTTTGGATGTTAGTTTACCGAGCGGTTTCGTATGACCGCGTCTGCACAGTTTACCCGATTATACTCGAACGTTGGCCGAGTCGCGCTACGCTAGATCAATGAAGGAAAGGACACAACGGCTGGGTTTAAATGACACGACACCAGGGGTACAGTTCTCAAGACCTCCGGAGGAGGTTATAATATTTGTATGCAGAACGTTTAGATTACACTGACAAGAGGTACAGCATAGGAAGGTGGGCACTTAATCACGGTCTTATAGTAGCCCCGACAGACCACAGATAAACAGGACAAGACTGACTCACACAGGGATTGATGGCAAGGAAGGGCAGGTAGTCGATGGATAGCACAAGGTGCACCTTGGCTCAGGGACAGGATCCACACGGTCCGGTCCAGATATGCGGGGAGGTATCATCGCGCTGGAGGTGGCGTCTGTTTCTCTTCAAGCTGGGGGCGCATCTGACGTCACCTCCGGTAAGTCGCTGCGTATATCCAGCGGGGAGTGACACGCCCTCGGCTCGTTAGCTCCGCCCCAGATGGAATCGGCCCGCCGCTTCTTATTGGGTGCGGGGGGGTTACCGGGCTCCGCCCTTGACGAGGAGCTGACAGTGAGCCCCTTCGTGGTAACCCCGTCGGAGCGCATGGTCAATGGCGGCTAACCAAGCCGGAGTGAGGACGCGCACTCCCCGCGCGCTGTTGTTGTAGTTGTTGTTGTTGTTGTTGTTGTAGTTTCATGAGGAAGATGGGAGGAGGTATGGGGAGGTCCTAAACTCACTACTGGTGCCATACAATCACATTCTGGTGCAACGAAGAGTCAGAATTAATGGAAACGAGTCCTTAACTGACATAGACTAAGAATAACTAGCAAGATGTCCTATAGTTGTCTACGTGAGATGCGGTGAACCTGGGCACGACAGTTAATGGGGGAAAAAGGGGAAGGTCGGTTCTACAGAGTGTTGTTTACAGACAATGGGACTAGGGAATGGGGGATTGGGGATAGTTGGGGAGTATTGGGGAAATAGGGGAATATTTAGAAGCGGATATGGAGGCCAAATTCCATATTCGCAACATTGCACCCTTCTCTACCCTCGGGGCGTCCCGACCCGATAAATCTTTACCTACGTTAGTGTGGCACTCAGATGTAGTTCCCTCTACTATTAACTTTACCCTGAGTGCGACAGTTTTACAGATGTTCACAATTGAGTAAATATGTCCCCCTGCGACGTTGCACCCTTCTCCTCACAGAAACACACCCACAGGATAACCGAATCGCGGAAAGATTTCTCAAACTAAACATACAGCCGGTAGGGAGCATTATTTACACAAGACTACGCTGATATTTACACTACGATCCAGGACCTGTTTTTGGAGGAACACATGCAGATGTTATGCATAGAGAGAGCACGCATGCCAGCATCGATACACCAACCCACGAGTGCTCTGTGGCCTTACGGCCTTTAATAATGTGCAGAGCACCCCATCCAAGCACCAAAAGCACCACCCCATCATGTACAGTCAGCACCATCCGGTGCACCAATAAAGCGTTCATAAATCACCGGTGGTGTCGCAGCCGGCCGATGTTCTGCCGCTGGTCTTGCCTTCATGTGGTGCACTTGGCCTTCTTGCTTCTTTAAAAATAAAGAAAGGCGCCAACCGCGTCCATTTCCTATTTGTGGCCGTCAGGGGGCCAACTAGTAGTGGTTCACCTGTATGGCATAGGTGCCACGTTGACCCATAGGTCCATCCACGGGTGGTGCTTGGCCGCAAAAGAACTGCGGTCCATTGTGGGTGGCCACCAAAATTGCGGTCCATATGGTGTATCGATCCAGGCAGCAAGCAGCGAAAGTGCAGGCCCACAACTGCGGAGCCAGCACCTCTCTCTCCTCTCTCTCTGCCCCAAAGCCAGATCCTCGGAGGTGGGAGACAAAAGAAGAAGACAAGTGAGTAAGGTGGTAAGGGTGCAAAAGTGCACGCAACATTAGGTAATGCACACTAGGGGCACATGGGAACCAGGTGAGACAGGTACGTTCCTACCGTACGCCCCCTCCCCCACCAGGTAACCTACATTGCCCTTACTGTATCCACAAAACACAACACTACCCATAAACATCTACTTTACAAATCAACAACCGTCCCTACTGTCTTCCCCGTTCCTCCCATAAACCAAATTCGTCTTCTCTCCCTCCTAACCAATCAAATTTGCCATTTTCAACTCTCATCAAAATTTGCCATCTCCAACTCAACATCATAATTTGCTATCACCAATTCATCATCAGTCCCTCCTAAGGAGGGAGAGATGGAATCACCCCAACGTCTCATCCACGTCGTGATGCGTCTCACAAATCCACACAGCAATCCTTACTTCCTGCAACACAAAACAAAGAAAACACAGGTGTGGAGTCATCATCACCACAGGTAAGTGGCTGCGTATGGTGCGACAGGTTCATCAATCCTAACTATTTCCTAAATGACTAACAACTTTACATTACCCGGGGTCTTTCTCCTGCCAAACCATTGGCCCTCTTACACTATGGGTTCTAAAAACCAATTCCCATTGACCAAACTGTGGTGCTTTTCAATTTGGGGCCTCACTCCCCCGATTCATCTCTCGGTGCCCTCGTACAATTTCTGGGCTGCGACGTGTAGCTCTCCTAGCCGGTCTACCCACCTGCACACCTCCACCACTGTAGTTGCCTCCGAGCTTACCTGCTCCTTACCCTAACCTAACTACCTGGGGAAGGCCCTCTGGCGCTCTCCCCACTCGGTGCCCTCTCTGGCACTGGGCTACCCGGGTCCGTCCTCCGGATCCTCGGGCCCCACTGACACTAACGGCTCCCAGAGCCCACCTGCGGCCTCACCTGGCCGACATCCTCACAGTGGTGGAGTGCCCAACCAACTACACACACTAACAGGCTACACGCCCAGCCATTTCCACAACACTAATGCACCCATCCACAATACCATTCTGCAACCGCACCACAAATGCCAATATCCACCCACAATTTACCTATACCCTCTACCTAACACTTACACTACCCGCCCCGGGTACTCGTGAAAGGGGGTCCACTCTTCCCCCATCCACACCTTCGCACCATGCACACCACTCCGTACCACTTACTCCAACTCTCTCCACACACCTGTACTTGCACACCTGTGCTCTCACTCTTGGTGCCGCCTGCACCCTTCTCTCCCCAAGCGCATTCGCGCTGATCCACAACACTCACTACTCACGCACTGCTCCACACACCTGTCCAGTTGCACACCTGTGCAATCACACCTGTTCAATTCTCAACCACACAGCATCATCTCATCTAACTACTCCCCTCTGAAACTTGCGCTTCCCAGTCGCCCCTTTAAACTATTGCGCTCCCACGTCATTATAATCCACACTAATCTACCTGCGTCCCCACTACAGGTATCAGTCACTAACTAATCTTAACGTTACCTACTGTCATCTTCGCTAGATCCCTATCAATATCCTAACCCACCCGGGCTAGTTTTCACTGCCATACACCCCATAAGCTATTGCGCATTTGCCCCACATCATGGGAAGGGTGGCAGGGATGCCACCCTTACCCACCGTCATACGGCGCGAGTGGGACCTTGTGGGACCACCTCGTATGCGAGTCGTTGCCCGCCTGCCGGACCCCGTGCGTCGCCCCTTGCGGGGTCAGCGCGGGGCCGAACCGGCCGGGCCCCCACAGTACATTACCCCCAAGGGGCTCTTGTGCCTCCCCGGTCCCTCTAAAAACTACCCCTGTTGGTGTCTGCATGGGTCACACTTCCGCAACCCGCTACCCATTCCATACCACCACAACCTTGCTCACCCACACCTCGCACCTCTCGTTCCATACCCTCCGGACCAGCCATACACCTCACTCTTGGCCTCTCACGAACATCCGGGTCTATCTCGACCCCCAAGCTTATTAAATCACCTGGCGCATCATACGCACGACCATATTGGTCACCACTTACACCGGGTCCTCTTTCTCTTCGCTTCTCCTCCATCACCTGCGAATCCCTCATCCGGTTAATGAGCACATCATCACGATCCGAACACAGACTTTGGACCAATTCCTTTACCTCCTCTTTTATCTCTTTGTTATCCTCTCTCCGTCGCTTCTTAATTTCGCTCACCCCTTCTTCCACTTCTTCTAATTTCTGTTTCACCTCCTTCATCTCCTCGTGCGCCCCTTTAAGTTCTTCCTCTAACTCCACTTTATTTTTTTCTATGTGCTCCCGCACCTCCCGCTCTTTAACCTCCATCACCTCTACCACTTTGTTCATTTTCCTCGTCAGGTCCTCATGTACCGTCTGACACTCTTTTTTAATTACCCCTACGTCCTTTTTCATCTCCTTCTGTGTCGATTTTAAACCCTCTATTACCGCTGTGTTCTTCTTTACCTGGACCCCCAACTCCTTTTGTCCCACTGTCAGTTGTTCTACTCCCAGCGTCAACTCCTCTATACCCCCTTGCAATTTTACAGTCCCCTTTCTCACCTCCTTCTCCATGCGCTCCTTACAGTGCCTCACCTCCTCGCGCACTCCTCCGACCTCCTCACTCACACCTCTTCTGATCTCCTCTCCCATCACTTGCATCTCCTGCCCAGATGCCACCCTCATCTGCTCCATTTCCTCCCTGTGAGCATCCAGTTTGGTTTCTACCCCCATTCTGACCCCCTCTATCTGCTGCCCCATTTGTTTAACTTCCCTTTCCGCTTGGTCCCTCATGTCCCTCAATTTGCCTTCCATCCTGTTTTCTAACCCCTCTAACCCCTTTTGCATCCCTTCCATTTGATTCTCCTGGGCAGCCATTCTATTTTCTACCCCCATTAACCCATTTCTCACCTCTTTTATCCCGTTGTCTAACCCCTCAAAATTATTGTCTAACTTCCCAAATTTCTTGTCTAACTCCTCAAAATTATTGTCTAACTTCCCAAATTTCTTGTCTAACCCCTCACCGGTACCCCTCGCTTCGTCCCTCATTACCCCCAATTGCTCACTCTGAGCCCTCGCTTCGTCCCTCATTACCCCCATTTGGCCCTCCAATCGCTCACCCAATCGCTCACTATCAGCCCTCATTTGCTCACTATTAGCCCTCATATCGTCCTTCTGCAGGTTGAGGGACGCCTGCATTTGCGCCATAAATTGCTCCATGAGGGCCTGCATTTGGGCCATCCCTCCCACTTGTGCAGCGGGTGCGGCCGCCGTAGCTATGTGCGAGGCGCCATTTTGCGCGCCCGCAACCTCGTGCGCGACGACGCTATTTTGCGAATCTGCTACCCTCACTGCTTCGCTCTCCTCTTGTTCCTCAATTTGGTCCTGGATCGACCCTGCCTCACTCTCTTCTACCGGAACCCAGCCGTCTTGGTCTGCCATAGCGCGACTTTCAAAATTCGGGTTTTTATTTTTTTTGTAAAACACAATTAAATTTCGCTGTTATAATTTCGAGCGCGTGAAACGCGCTCCGGATCGAATCCCACTTCCCGACACCAAATGTTACTCTAATAGTACAATTGGTGTTCCAAAATTTGGGCCTAACAAATTTAGTCCCAGGTCCGAATCCAACTCCTCGACACCAAATGTTACAGACGCGGTTTTGGATGTTAGTTTACCGAGCGGTTTGGTATGACCGCGTCTGCACAGTTTACCCGATTATACTCGAACGTTGGCCGAGTCGCGCTACGCTAGATCAATGAAGGAAAGGACACAACGGCTGGGTTTAAATGACACGACACCAGGGGTACAGTTCTCAAGACCTCCGGAGGAGGTTATAATATTTGTATGCAGAACGTTTAGATTACACTGACAAGAGGTACAGCATAGGAAGGTGGGCACTTAATCACGGTCTTATAGTAGCCCCGACAGACCACAGATAAACAGGACAAGACTGACTCACACAGGGATTGATGGCAAGGAAGGGCAGGTAGTCGATGGATAGCACAAGGTGCACCTTGGCTCAGGGACAGGATCCACACGGTCCGCTCCAGATATGCGGGGAGGTATCGTCACGCTGGGGTGACGTCTGTTTCTCTTCAAGCTGGGGGCGCATCTGACGTCACCTCCGGTAAGTCGCTGCGTATATCCAGCGGGGAGTGACACGCCCTCGGCTCGTTAGCTCCGCCCCAGATGGAATCGGCCCGCCGCTTCTTATTGGGTGCGGGGGGGGTTACCGGGCTCCGCCCTTGACGAGGAGCTGACAGTGAGCCCCTTCGTGGTAACCCTGTCGGAGCGCATGGTCAATGGCGGCTAACCAAGCCGGAGTGAGGACGCGCACTCCCCGCGCGCTGTTGTTGTAGTTGTTGTTGTTGTTGTAGTTTCATGAGGAAGATGGGAGGAGGTATGGGGAGGTCCTAAACTCACTACTGGTGCCATACAATCACATTCTGGTGCAACGAAGAGTCAGAATTAATGGAAACGAGTCCTTAACTGACATAGACTAAGAATAACTAGCAAGATGTCCTATAGTTGTCTACGTGAGATGCGGTGAACCTGGGCACGACAGTTAATGGGGGAAAAAGGGGAAGGTCGGTTCTACAGAGTGTTGTTTACAGACAATGGGACTAGGGACTGGGGGATTGGGGATAGTTGGGGAGTATTGGGGAAATAGGGGAATATTTACAAGCGGATATGGATGGAGGCCAAATCCCATATCCGCAACAATATATATACAGACTTGGCATTTAATATGGAATTTTTTTTTCTTTCTTGACTTGGTTTACTTTCTTAACTCAGTATATCAATCTGGTGAGTTTCTTTTACACTTTGGTGATTTATTTGTTAAAAGAACCATGTCACTGATTGTCTGTCGCAGCAATAATTCAACAACAGGATATCACAGGTGGCGTGGCAAAATGTACGGACAGGTGCATTTGATGATTGGCTTCACAGTCGGGTATACAAGGGTTGTTGCGTTCTGTATTAGTGGAAAACAACTGCTGCACGTCTCCAAAAGTTATTGCCGCTTCCTCTGGAGATGGTCCGTCAACTCGACAATGCTGTTTGTCATGGAGTGGTGGCTTTACGAAATTACGGCATGAAACAGCGTGCTATTGCGCGGCAGTATGGCATCACTCAAGGTCAGGTGTCAAATATCCTGAAACGAAATGCTCAGAGGGGTGTCCCTACTCCAATACCGAGGCCAGGACGTCCCCGCAGAACCAGAAGGAGGGATGATCGCCAGCTGCACCGGTTAGTTCGCAATGGCCGTACCAAGTCAGCTAATCGGCTTAGGGCTGAGTGGCAGCAACTGACAAATGTGCCTGCATCCAGAAGGCTAGTCAACCAACGACTGGTTCAAGCAGGCTATCGTGCCAGGCGTCCCCTGAAAAAGTCACGCCTGACCAGACAACACCGCCAGCGCCGATTGCAGTGGGCCAGAGAGCACCGTCAATGGCAGCCAGGACACTGGAATCACGTGATCTTCAGTGACGAGTCTAGATTTCTGGTCTATCGTCAAGATTGCCACGTCCGAGTGCGCAGACAAGTGCATGAAGCATACAACAAAGATTGTATAGTGCCAAGAGTCCAAGCTGGAGGTGGTGGGGTGACCGTTTGGGCTGCTTTTCATGCAGGGGGCAAAACTGACCTGGTTGTTCTGAATGAAAACCTGAACCAGTTCAAGTACAGGGCCATTCTGGAAGAAACATTGCTTCCATTTGCTTGTGCAGCCTTTTGAGGAAAGTTGTCTTCCAAGATGACAATGCACGGCCTCATCGTGCTCGCATGCACTAACACTTTCTTGCTGACCGTGGTGTAGAGCATATGGAGTGGCCTGCCATGTCCCCGGATATGAATCCGATAGAGAACTTGTGGGCAGAATTAACGCGTCAAATCGACCACTTGGACCAGCAGCCGACCTCTGTGCGTGAATTGCAGCAGGCTATTGTCACTGCAAGGCAAGCGATTCCTGTCCAAACCTTGGCAAATCTCGTGAACAGCATGCCTCAGCATGTACGTGCTCTCCTGAATGCTCGTGGGGGTTACACGAAGTACTGAACTGTAATTTTACTGTCCGTAATCCCAGTCGTAATTTAACTTTTGTTTTTGTTAAAAAATTTTTTGGCTAATGTGCAAAATAAAGAGATACTTCTGGAAAACGTACAGAAGTTGAACACAGTACTGTCCACGGATTGAGTTAGATATCAGTTTACATCACTTTCAAGGATCAATTTATTTGTTTCGAAATGTCAAATGTGGTTTTTGTTTCTTTTAAAGGTCACATTAACAAAATCTAGAATAATTTCAACATAATTCCAATGAACTTTTGGTTCTAAGACATCTTGAAAAGTAAGTTCACCTCCACAAAAAAAAGATTCCATATTAAATGCCAAGTCTGTGTGTGTATATATATATATATATATATATATATATATATATATATATATATATATATATATGTATATATATATATATGTATATATATATATATATGTATATATATATATATATGTATATATATATATATATGTATATATATATATATATGTATATATATATATATATGTATATATATATATATATGTATATATATATATATATGTATATATATATATATATGTATATATATATATATATATATATGTATATATATATATATATATGTATATATATATATATATATATATATGTATATATATATATATATATATGTATATATATATATATATATATATATATATATGTATATATATATATATATATATATATATATATATATATATATATATATATATATATATATATATATATATATATGCTAGTAAAATGACGGGTTGGAACAGTTTATTGGACGGTGCAGCCTCGTGAGCGTGCCAAAATCTGAAGCCTCGGCCGAGTGTCAATTGTGCTTGTATCTTCTTTATTTATTAGACATCATACAGACGTAAATTAACACTTAGAAAGTTTGTTTTGCTTCTGGACCTTGTTGTATTCAACAATTCATCTGGATTTGTGTTACAAAATGTCCAACGTATCAACATCGCAAGGTTTGATCCCTATTCTGTTATTTGGCCCTGAAAGCACACACAGCACAATAACTCAACCGACCTGAACATGGGTGTTTTATTATTATTTATTTTTTAAACTATTGCGGAGCTAAGCTCCACCCTCGATGGATTGACATGCCGGAGCTCCGCCCCGGTGCGCTCCGGCTGGACTACACCCCTGTCCTTATACACCACCCTGTTTAACATTTCCAAGTACTACAAAACTGGATGTTTCTGGAAGTGACAAGAAGGTGGTGTGTGTTTTACAGTGTTCAAGTATATACTGTAATTCAATTGAAAAAAATAAATAAATAATTAAAGTCATATCAATAAATAATTCCAGAGTTTATGGTCATTTTACTGCAGTTTTGCAGTTTCCATTATCTCAGCGTATTTAACAGGTTACATTAGTTATTCGTTCCTGTTGTTTGTGTCCTTCATGACGTCCTTAAAAATACTGTAGTAAGTTTCTTGTTAGGAACGATTTTCAATTTTGCTTGATTGCCAGGCAGGCAGACAGAGTAAAAAAAAATGTCTTGCTCATCTGCGCATGTCACATGTGCAATCGGAATGAATTCAGAAAAAAAAAATGTTAAAACAATGTTTGTTTTTTCGATTCATGTTCTGATTCATGTTCAAAATATAACGTTTCATTTAATCGTTTGCTCCTCAATAATAAATTGACATAGCCAGAAGACAGAAAGATGAATGGATACGACCGAAATGCTTAACCACACTTTTCACTTTGCATGTGCAGGGTAACTAGAACATCACTCGGTAGAGCGCATACCTTTGCCAGGCTGAAGAGTTTACGTTTTGTATCCCACTGATAGACTGGATCTGGACCTGGCCAAAAATCTAAGCAGATTGTTCTTGTCACCTGACCAACTCATCCACAAAGTTTTGTCATAATTCGGCCAAACCGTTTTGATATATTGTGCTATATATAATTTTGGCCCTATCTCTCAATGGTGAAGAATCACTTTTAAAATTCTAGTATCTGGATCCAGATCTTCACCCAAATCTAATCAATTTTTGCTTGACACACACCCAACATGTCCACCAAGTTTCATCTGAATCTGTCCATAACTTTTTTTTAGATATTCTGCTATATATCGTTTTGGGCCTGTGAATATCATCTCAATATCAATATATAATTGATATCACAATTTTTTATATATCGTGAATCTATCAATGGTGAAGAATCACTTTAAAATGTTAGCAGCTGGATCCAGATCCAGATCTTCACCAAAATCTACTCAATTTGTCCTTGTCAGACACCCAATCTGTCCATCAAGTTTCATCCAAATCCATCTATAACCTTTTGAGATATCCTGCGCACAAACAAACAAACAGGGGTGAATACATAACTTTCGCCCACCATAGGTGGCAGAGGTAATCATGTTACCCATGTATAGCAGCCAGGTTTTACTACATGTATTTTTGTGCCAAGGAGTAGTGAAAGACTGGCCCTATCCTGATAAAATGCACTTAAAGTCACTTCATCTAAATTAATGAAATTGAATAATTGGGCGATTTTTGTATCTTATCCTACCGTAAAATGGGTTGAATAGGGACAGCAAGGTGAATAGGGACACAAACTGAAAAAAGTTCGGAAACTTTTTTCGCTGAAAATTGATAACCATACTGATTTGTTGATATTTGGGTTGACAGTGTTCTCTTGTTTTAAAAAAAAAGCAACTTATAGTCCCTATTCACCCCATATATGGGTTAAATAGGAATAAATAGAATTTTTATGGCTGTCCCTATTCACCCCGTTTTACGGATGAATAGGGACAGTCACTAATACAAAAAAATAATAATCAAGAAATAGGGACAGTTTGGAGAAACTTTTTATCCCATATTTTTTTCCATTGGCACCGTGGTTTATATTATGGATGCATATTATGTGCATCCATCTGAGCTATCAATTTAGCAATAAGTTGGAAACTCAGGATTGTTTCTTGATTATTATTTTTTTGTATTAGTGACTGTCCCTATTCACCCGTAAAACGGGGTGAATAGAGACAGCCATAAAAATCCTATTTATTCCTATTTAACCCATATATGGGGTTAATAGGGACTATAAGTTGCTTTTTAAAAAAACAAGAGAACACTTTCAACCCAAATATCAACAAATCAGTATGGTTATCAATTTTCAGCGAAAAAAGTTTCCGAACTTTTTTTCAGTTTGTGTCCCGATTCACCTTGCTGTCCCTATTCACCCCCATTTCACGGTACAATCCCTTTTTTTTTTCTTTTCTTTGAACAGAGATTGATTCGTGTCAAAAAGGATTTTTTTTTTTATACAAGATCGAGGCTCGTGTAAGAGCTAACATTAATGACAAAAAACAAACGGACACATGACGAAATAAAGGGAGCGGGAGACAAGATGGGGAGAGAGGGGGAAGCACACAAGTACAACATTTGAGAGCAGGGACATCGGGAGATCTGTGGGAGGGAGAGGGCTTGGGGGAGGAGGCGTAGGAAGGGGGCTGGGGGGTGGGAGATTGAAAATTTTCTTAGTTAATAGATGACTCTAATTCAATGTTATAAACTGCCACAATACCATAAAGGTTGGGACATGACATCACTGCCCAACCATATTACATCACAGGTATATGATGGGACATTGTAGGACAAACCACCAGACTGCACATCATGAAGGATTGAATCACAACCATGATGTCACTACACAGTCACATGGAATGAACTATTTTGCAACCAAATGCAAGAGGAACAATAATGTGCCACATATGATGAAGAAGTTGTTTTGCGGATCTGTGTAGATGGGCAGAGAGAACAACAGGACGTTCATTGGAGTATGCTAGCCACCATGGGAAGCAATGAGATTGGTCTTTCATTACTAGTTTGCTCCGAGGAACAATTAACATCTGAAAACTCAGCTTCTCCTGCTTCCCACTGTGGTTGGCATACCTCAATCAACATCCTGTTGATTCCATCCATGAATGTGCAACATATCACACAGCATTATTATTATTGTTGTTTATTGTAGGTCCTTCTTGGAAATAATTGTGGCAGCAGTTGTTTGTTTTTCAATATACGCCAGAATGCTTGGCAAATTTGGACCCGTATTTGATTGTGACACACAATTGTTAGCCCATTTGGTCTTACAATCCAAACTTTCTCATGCTACTGTTACGTGCTCCTCCCCAAACGCCGGCCACGGTGTACCTCCGAGCCTCGAAAGGAGTTACGGCAGAAAGATGTGCTATTATGTGTGTGTCCCAATGACCAATGGTAGAACCACACCAAGCAATTGATACAAAACCAATTATTGTATTCAAACTCACACAATAATAACACTTAACGCAAGTACAAGGAAACTCTCACTTGCACATCATAAACCATACAATTCCTATGATGGTACCACCAATATTTCCTTAATCAATAACTCACAGTACTCCAACGTGAGCGAACTGTAACATTCCCCAAAGTCGCGGTGTCACGACACAAGGCCAAAGTCGATCCCCGCTCTGGCGATCACACGAAAAGGTCGTAGCTGAGCCCAGGTCGGTCGACAGTCAAAGCTGCAGAAGAGCCGCTTGGTGAGAGGTCGGGCTGAAGTTGGTCCGGTAATGGTTCACCCATAAGGTGAACGGAAACTCACCTTCCGTTCACCCGACAATGAACCTGACATGAACAATCAGTGGTTCCCACGCTGAGGTCACTCCGGGAAAAACCCACGACACACACGTGGAACCAGGCGAAGGGCTGGTGCGAGATAAAATGGCAGACCGGCCAATAATGGAGGCGTCAGCTTGCTCTCCAACGATGATTCACTCTCGGAACCAAAACCCATCACGCAGGTTTATTTGCAACACCAATAATGAC
The DNA here is from genome assembly GCF_964187855.1 of Myxine glutinosa. NCBI lineage: Eukaryota > Metazoa > Chordata > Myxini > Myxiniformes > Myxinidae > Myxine > Myxine glutinosa. Next base: position 332,816,990 of record NC_136261.1, read on the forward strand.
TGTCACAGGAATCCATTTCCCGGGGAAATCAACATTCGCTCGCGACCAATGTCCACATGGTCCGCTCGCCACCACGAAGCAGATAAGCCTTTCTTCTCCGATCTCTCTCGATCCTATCGCCCGCCTCTTCTTCTTCTTCCGGTTTCTTCTTCACCCATTTCGTTTTTCTTCTGAAACACTATTTTTACCTTTGAAGACAGTTATCTCCATTTCACACCGAAACCATAACAATAATAGTACCTGAAACTAAAAACGCTTCAAGTCGATGAAAACCACAAAGACGGAAGTGACGAATCTGTAACACTCCCCACCCTCAAGAAAGAAAGTTTGAACATAGTGGAAACTTTCTTTTCATGCAAAAACACACTTTAACAAACAAAAGTAAAACTCACACCCAAAAAACTGCCAATCAACCTATGGCTGATCAACTCACGTGAGCAACAATAACTAATATTCCCCAGAAGAAAGCAACAAAACTTCCAAACAGCCTACAGGAATTTTCAAAGTTAGTTTACTCCAAGGTGCCCGGCCAAAGGTGTCTCATGTGCCAAACTCAATATCTCCTTCCGGTACGGCTGTGGCATCACAATCTGGTAATGAACTTTCCACTCGTCATTTGCTGGTACCTCCGGTGGTTTCCATTTTCTCATAAGGATTTCCCCTTTCATGAAGTAACCAACAGGCACCTTCATAGCCTCTTCCTCTGTAATGGCTTTACCAATCAAACTCTGGAGCTCCGAATCTCTGTGTTGCTTTTCAACAAGTCTCTTTTGGACAAGCACCATTTGTTCAGCTTCGTTCCCAGATGTCTCCGACAGACACTCCATTTTCTCTTTTGGTCCAGATGCCACCTTTTTCTTCGGTTCCTTGATGTCACTCCCTTTCCTATCGTCTCTTCCCGACTTTTCCTCCAATATCTCCATGGAACCCAAATCCACATCACCTTCCTTCTCCTTCTCTTCCGAGCACTTCCTACCCATAGCACGAGTCACTGCACAGGATTGAAAGATACCCGGAATCTCCTGCTCTAACTGTGCTGTGTTATTTTCAAAACTGGGCTTTTCAAGCAACATCGGGTTACCGGAAACCCGACCACCGGCCAAATCATTCCCGATGATAAAAGAAATTCCCTCTTCAGGAAAAGTGGCTTGTAACCCCACAGTGACCGGTCCTGACACCAACTCAGACTTTAAATGTATTACATGAAGAGGAGCTTTAACATAGCCACCAAACCCCTGTAAGAGAACACTAACCCCCGTTGCCGTTTTCTCCGACAATGGTAAAATGCCCTCAAGCATCAAAGATTGATGTGCTCCTGTGTCCCTCAATACCCTAACAGGTCTCTGGTTAGTTAAGTCCCCATCCAGTGCCACAAACCCCTCGGAAATTAAAGGTTTGTAACCCTCTTGGACAAGCTCGTTCTGTGATGCTGTAAGTTTGGCATGGGAACCTTCACAAGGCACTGTCCTCCAAGGACGATTTCTCGCATTGGCCAACACATTCGGAGTTGCACTAGCCTGACTCAGATCCTGATTTTTCCTTTTCAGGGCGTAATATTGGGACATCAAATGCCCAGGTTTTTGCAAAAAGCGCAAGTAGGCCCGGAGGAAAAACCCGTGGTCTGCCTCGGGCCCCAGGGAAGATAGGTCTGCCTTGGAACTGCAGTCTTCTGATCCTTAAAAGTTGCAGTATCAGATTTTCCCCCATATACCTCTCTAGGCCGCCTCCATGAAAATTTGTTCTCCAAACCTGATTTAATGTAACTCCCCTGGCTAACTCTAGGTGGGAAGTTAGGTTTGTGCAATCCCATCCTGTGTGGCAAGGCATAGTCATCTGCCACTGTTGCTGCCTCCTACAACTCCGGTACCTTTTTTCATCCAGATGCACTTTAATGTCTGCGTGGACGCACTGTTTAAATTCCTCGACCAATATCAATTGTCGTAAACGGTGGAAGTCTTCCCCAATCTCCTTCGAGTCACACCACCTATCAAACATAGTTTCCTTCACTCTGGCAAACTCCACATGGGTCTCACTCTCCCTCTTCCTGGCATTCCTAAATTTTTGTCAGTAAGCTTCAGGGACCAATTCATAGCCTTTGAGAATGGCTTTCTTCACTATCTCATAACCTGCACATTGGTAAATCGGTCAAGCCAAATAGATATCTTGAGCTTTACCCACCAGAACACTTTGTACTAACATAGTCCATGACCCCATAGGCCATTTTAACATTTGAGCCACCTTCTCAAAGTGTAAAAATAACTTGGCTACCTCCTTTTCATTTAAGGGTGGAACCAGCCTCACATGCGAACCAATATCCCAAGAGTTCTGACTTGTTGTCGAACTAGCCGGCATGGATACTACTTCTCTCCGTTCCCCCAGTAATTCAAGCTCCTTGAGTTTAAGTTCCCTCTGATACTCCATGTCCCATTACTTTAAGTCCCTTTCGGCTCTTCTTTCCTCTGCTCTTTCCTCTGCTCTTCTCTCCCTGAGTTCTCATTCCTGGTCTGCTCTTTCCTTTTCTGCTTTCGTTTCCTCAGCTCTTTCCGCTGCTCTTTTTTCCTCAAGTTCTCGTTCCTGTTCTGCTCTTTCCTTTCTGCTTTCCATTCCAACTCTTTTAACCTTTCCTGGCTCTGCAGTTGCATCTCCATTTTCCAGAGTTCCATATTTCCTTTTTCCTCTGGTAACCAATCCAAGGCTACCTCTTCCCATGTTCCTTGTCCCACTAGAGATTCTTCCACCAATGTCTGAATCTCTGCTTTCTTCATACTAACTCGGACCTCCAAGTTATAGTATTTGGCCAATATCATAAGTTCCGATCTTTTTAATGCCTGGAACTGTGCCTCGTTAGGGGACGTCACAAACTTTTCTACATCAAACACCATTGCGACAATTAGTTAGCACCTGTTAACCTTCACACAACAAATTACAAATTTTCAGAAATGCAAATTTGGGAATGTTAGAAAATTCCAAATTTGGAAATTTTGGGAATGTTAGGGAATTCTATCCCGGATGAGCCCCCAATTTCTGTTACATGCTCCTCCCCAAACCCTGGCCACGGTGTACCTCCGAGCCTTGAAAGGAGTCACGGCAGAAAGATGTGCTATTGTGTGTGTCCCAATGACCAATGGTAGAATCACACCAAGCAATTGATACAAAACCAATTATTGTATTCAAACTCACACAATAATAACACTTAACGCAAGTACAAGGAAACTCTCACTTGCACATCACAAACCATACAATTCCTATGATGGTACCACCAATATTTCCTTAATCAATAACTCACAGTACTCCAACGTGAGCGAACTGTAACATTCCCCAAAGTCACGGTGTCACGACACAAGGCCAAAGTCGATCCCCGCTCTGGCGATCACATTAAAAGGTCGTATGAGACCTGAACCCAGGTCGATCAACAGTCAAAGCTGCAGAAGAGCCGCTTGGTAAGAGGTCAGGCCGAAGTCGGTACGGTAATGGTTCACCCAAATCGTGAATGGAAACTCACACCTTCCGTTCACCCGACAATGAAGCTGACATGAACAATCAGCGGTTCCCACGCTGAGGTCGCTCCGGGAAAAACCCACGACACACACGTGGAACCAGGCGAAGGGCTGGTGCGAGATAAAATGGCAGACCGGCCAATAATGGAGGCGTCAGCTTGCTCTCCAACGATGATTCACTCTCGGAACCAAAACCCGTCACGCAGGTTTATTTGCAACACCAATAATGACTGTCACGGAAATCCCTTTCCCGGGGAAATCAACATTCGCTCGCGACCAATGTCCACAAGGTCCGCTCGCCACCACGAAACAGATAAGACTTTCTTCTCGATCTCTCTCGATCCTATCGCCCGCCTCTTCTTCTTCTTCTTCTTCTTCTTCTTCCAGTTTCTTCTTCACCCATTTCGTTTTTCTTCTGAAATACTGTTTTTACCTTTAAAGACAATTATCTCCATTTCACACCGAAACCGCAACAATAATAGTACCTGAAACTAAAAATGCTTCAAGTAGATGAAAACCACCAAGACGGAAGTGACGAATCCGTAACACTACTTCATCAGGTTAAAATGCCACATAACGTGTTAATTTGTCCATTGTTTACTAATTAAACGGGACTTCCCTTACAAAGAATGCACACGAAGGAGGAGACCATTAGGCCAATCAAGACTGCGCAATGGTTGCCAACCTATAGTTGTGTGTCCATGCTCTATCCTTTAAAATGTTGAGCGTCGAGCAAGGAAGCAGCACATCAGTGGACAGAGGTTAGGCTTCTGCTCCTGTCTGCTTGTCTCTGTCTGTCTGTGAGCAGAATATCTCAAAAAGCTGTGGACAGATTCGGATGAAATTTGGTGGAGAGGTTGGGTGTGTGACGAGGATGAAATGATTCGATTTTGGTGAAGATCTGGATCGGGATCTGAGAATTATTTAAATGATTCTTCACCATTGAGAGATAGGGCCAAAAACGATATATAGCAGGATATTTCAAAAAGTTATGGACGGATAAGAATGAAACTTAGTGGACAGGTTTGGTGCGTGACGAGGACAAATCACTTGGATTTTGGTAAAGATTCAAATGTGGATACGATAAAAAATTTTATTCCTTAAGTGATTCTTCAACATTGAGAGATGGGGCCAAAAACGATACATAGCATGATATTTCAAAAAGTTGTGGACGGTTATGACAAAACTTGGTGGATGAGTTGTTTAGGCGACAATAATGTTACGGACACGACTTATTGAGATGTTATGCTGGGCCGAGCGGAATGGCCGCCGTGTTCGCACAGTTTACCCGATTATACTCGAACGTTGGCCGAATCGCGCTATGCTAAATCAATGAAGGAAAGGACACAACGGCTGGGTTAAATGACACGACACCAGGGGTACAGTTCTCAAGACCTCCGGAGGAGGTTATAATATGGGTTTGCAGAACGTTTACATTACACGGACAAGAGGTACAGCATAGGAAGGTGGGCACTTAAACACGGTCTTATCTTAGCCCCGACAGACCACAGATAAACGGGACAAGACTGACTCACACAGGGATTGATGGCAAGGAGGGGCAGGTAGTCGAGGGCTCAAGGTGCACCTTGGCTCAGGGGCAGAATCGACCCGGTCCGGGCCAAAGATGCGGGGAGGTATCGTCGCGCTGGAGGTGGCGTCCTTTTCTCTCCAAGCTCAGGCGCATCTGACGTCACCTCCGGTAAGTGGCTGCGTATATCCAGCGGGGAGTGACACGCCCTTGGCTCGTTAGCTCCGCCCCAGATGGAATCGGTCCGCCGCTTCTTATTGGGTGCGGGGGGGGGGGGGGGGGGGTTACCGGGCTCCGCCCTTGACGAGGAGCTGACAGTCAGCCCCTGTGTGGTAACCCCGTCGGAGCACATGGGCAATGGCGGCTAACCAAGCCGGAGTGAGGACGCACACTCCCCGCGCCGCCGCCGCGCCGCCCCCCGCTGTTGTTGTAGTTGTTGTTGTTGTTGTAGTTCCATGAGGAAGAGATGCGGGGAGGTATTGGGAGGTCCTAAACTCACTACTGGTGCCATACAATCACATTCTGGTGCAACGAAGAGTCAGAATTAATGGAAACGAGTCCTTAACTGACATAGACTAAGAATAACTAGCAAGATGTCCGAAAGTTGTCTACGTGAGATGCGGTGGACCTGGGCACGACATTTAATGGGGGAAAAAGGGGAAGGTCGGTTCTACAGAGTGTTGTTTACAGACAATGGGACTAGGGAATGGGGGATTGGGGATAGTTGGGGAGTATTGGGGAAATAGGGGAATATTTACAAGCGGATATGGATGGAGGCCAAATCCCATATCCGCAACAATAACAAACGATGAGATTTTGGTTCATTTACAGATCCAGATATGGCCTATCAGTGGGATGCAAAATCGGATCAGTGGGATTTAACTAAATGACGTGACTCCTGACATCTCAACTTTTGAGTACAAGCAAAGCCTCCGAGGAGATTCCTGGCTAATGCAATCACAAATATCCACCTTTCCACTGCCAGGTGTACAGGCTGTGCCCACCAAATGTGATGCAAATTTTTTTACATCACCAGATGGTCAGAATGGCTGATTGCCTCACACCAGTACAATTAATCGGATATCACATGATACAGTAAGTATGGCAATTCACTCTGTACAACTCACATGAACATTTGGTTCATTGGCAGTGCTGACTGTGCAGGATAGGTTGGTCATCCTCTGATCATTACCAGTTGAAGTTTCTGCCATAAAACTTGTCACGTATTATTCGTTGCCTCTTTTATAGTCTGCCTGATTCTCAAAGGTACCAGTAACTGCTATTTATGATTGTTTCTCTGCATCTACATCAATGTCTACCTCTTCTTTTCCCCTTTGTGGTCAGCTGTCTTACATTTGGTTTGTATAGGTTGCTATCATAAATGGTGGAGGAAGACCATAAACTCAATAATTTCCTGGCTCGCTTCCAGACATTAACATTACTGGTGCAACAATGTTTCAGGGAATTCCTGAATGTTGCTCCACACAAACAAACGCCTGTCCATTTATTTGAAAAGATGTACAGTCCCCCACCTAATGAGCACAGATAAAATTGCTTACCGATGCAGCATTATCTGCATTGTCTTGAATGAGTTTGAACATTCATCCCATGCAGTAAAATAACAATATGAGACATGAATTAGAAAGACACTAGACTCAGTGGCGTAATGGTTAGAGTGTCTGCTCTGAATCTGTGAGGTTAGCAGTACAAACCTCGGTAGAGTCATATTTGAATATTTCAAATTAAAACTAGAACAGCACTCGGTGGAGAGCATACCTCCATCACGATGAACAGATTACATTTGATATCCCACTGGTAGGCCTTTCTGGATCCGGAACTGAACCGAAATCTCATCGCTTGTTATTGTCGCCTGAACAACTCATCCACCAAGTTTTGTCATAAGTCCTTTTGTATCCCACTGCTCCCACTTAAAAATATGCATTTGCACCACAAAACCGATTACACATGTAGAAATCAATCACGTTTTATATGCAAGTAAACACAAGTACTGACGACTGAAACACAAGTTAGCTGTTTCACGAGTCTCAATCTTGTATACAAAAAAATAAATAAAGTACTGTGATGCCCAGCTGTATATATATAGATTCAGATATTAACAGTCAGATATGTTTTTACGGCATAGCCCAAAGGGCAACACCGTTTAGAACAGTGTTTGTCTGTTCGTGTGTGTGTGTCCCAACAAACGTACACCAATCAGACCTAAGGATATGGTCACATGACAGGGGTATAGCGTTTAGTAACTATTGCAGTTGCATATTTTACTCAAAGGAAATATAATAACCTTCTGTGGACCGTTTTGGGGTCCCAGCGGGTGTCAAGGTAGGTAGAAGGTTTCAGAAGTTCCTCAATACAATTATGATTTTGAAATGCGATCGACATGGACCTTGCTTCTGAATCCTGAATTGAACAGATTATGACGGTTCGCTGGTTCGCTGGTTTGATATCTCAATACAATCATGATTTAACATGATTTCCTGGCCTCCAAGTTTTGAGGATGTATTTCAATACATCAATACTCGAGTATTTTTAATATATATTTTTATACTAAGTCGAGACTCGTACGAGACCTAACACATATAACATATCATAATAAAGTGAGCCGGAGACAACGGGGGAGGAGGGGAGGGTGGGGGGAGAAGCACATCAACAGTAGGGCACATGGACATCGGGAGATCTGTGAGGAGAGAGAGGGCTGGGGCAGGGTACATGGAATAAACAAGATGGGCACTACAAGGACTTTCAGGAATGAAAACTCGGAATTTGAAGGAGGTGGATTTGGGGTTACATTAACGGGGGTATAAAAGATCATGATTTTGGATGGGGGGAGATATGAGATGGTGGTGAACAGCAGTTTTGAAAACCCGGAGGGAAGAGCAGGATTGAAGAGAGTGTGGGAGTTTGTTCCAGGGGTGGGAAAAAGGGGAATGAAAGAGTGAAGGTGAGCAGAGAGGATTGATTTGGCAGTTTCAGCAGAAGAGGGTTACTGACTAAGGGTATTTTAAACCAATTTCAATGGTTGCTAGAAGAGTAGAATCATACTAACATAATCATAAGACTTTAAACAAACAAAGAAAAACATTAACAAACATTGGTACATCATGGATGATAAAGGTTGTGGTGAAGTTTCATCAATATTGTGTGTGTAGTTTCAGAGGAAAAAGTAAATTCCTATTTTGGGGGGTCAAACCTGGATCCACTTTGACCCCAGTAAACCCCCTTCGACCCTGATTCTTTTTTTAATGCTGTGAACAAACTTTAGTCACAACACAACAAATATCATTTGTGCCAAATTTGGTCGCAATCCCATCAGCGGTTTTGGAGAAGAAGTTTCAAGTGTTTACGGGCTGATGGATGGACAACGCGCCATCGCATAAGCTTCCCTGAACTTCGTTCCAGGTGAGCTAAAAACCACCAATCTACCTGCGGTGAGTGAGTGAAAGGCACTCAGAATCAGATTCATCACCGCGGGAGATACCAATGATTCTAAAAACCTTGGTTTATATAGCGTAAAGCCGAGCTAGGTGTGAGGCAGGAGCACCAGCCCAGAGGGGAGACCAATACTCCATCAAACTGTGGATGAAAGCTTTGTAAGTGGTTAGGAGCCCAGTAGCACCGAAGAAGGACTTCACATGATGGAGGATGCCCAGTCAGAAACTGGCTTTGGAGGGCAGCTTGGAAACGTTGTTTTCCCAGGAAAGATCATGGCAGATAGTGAGACCTAAAAGCTTGAGTGACAGAACTTCTTTGAGAGGATTGTTGAGAAAGTAGATAGGAGGGTTTTCCAGATGGTCTTTTTGTAGAGGAATAGTGAGAGTGTAACATTTGTCAGGATTAAAAGACATGTTCAAAGTGTTTGACCAGATTGTAATTTTTTCCAAGACTGCAGAGAGTGAAGAGGCTGCTGCCTGCTGAGCTGTGGGATGAGAGATGGAGCGGCATAGGGTGGAATCATCATCAATAACATATTGTGGATTTTACAGAGTTGGGATTCCATTGATGAAGATTAAAAGAAGCACAGGGCCCAGAACACTGCCACGAGGAACTCCAGCCTATACAGGAAGAGGAAATGAGAGAATTCCATTAAGAGCCACATGTTGATGATGACAGGAGAGGAAGTCCGTGAGCCATGAGTGGAGAATGCCATGGATCCATAAGTGGAGAGTTTGTTGAGCAGAGCGAGGTGTCAGACCATATCGAAGGCACAAGATATGTCAAGGGAGACGGCTCTGATCTCCTGTCTGGCATTGAGGACCTCCATCCATTGTTGGGAAATCAGAAGCAGCATGTCCAGAGTAGAGTGACCTGGTCTGAAACCAAATTGATGAACAGAGATCAAGCCATTAAGAAAAAGGAAAGATTTAATATCAGAAGCAATGATGGATTCCATGACCTTGCTGATGATTGGGAGCAGGCTGATTGGTCTGTAGTTGCATGGATCTATTTTTGCACCTTTTTTGTGTAAAGCGGTAATGTTTGCTGATTTCCAAGCAGATGGCAGATGACCTTGAGCAAAAGAGAGAGTGAAGAGAACAGAGAGACGGTGCGAAAGAGTAGCAGAGCAGGATTTTAGGACACGTGAGCGGATGCCATCTGGTCCAGTTGCGGAATCAGAGTCAAGGTTTGACAGAAACTCTCCACCTTGTCGGAAGAGAAGGACACAGAGTCTAGGAGCAGCTGGGTATGACTGGGTAAGGTGGGTGCAGAGAAAGATGGGTTTGGGGCTCAAGATTTTGAGGCAAACACAGAGTTGAGGCATTCGGCCTTTTCACGTGCAGTGTCGGCTGTGTAGCCATTTGAGGTAAGGGAGGGGATGGAGGGGGAACAAACACCAGAAACGGATTTGACGAAATGCCACGAGGAGGTGGATAAGGAACTGAGATCGACTTCAATTGGATTTGCCTTCCATGAGGCAAGTTGTTTTAGTGCAACTGCCTTACCACAGGCTTCAGTGTATCATGGACGGGAGGAAGGATAAGACAACTGAAGACAAGATGGGATAAATCTGTGCATGAGAGCAAATTTCTTTGGAAAAGTTCCTTTGGAAAAAATGAAAGCCCGAGAAATAGTTGAAAACGTGTTAAATATCGGGGTTTTTTTTACAACTAAAATGGCCGCCAGTCTACCAGTTGGCCATCCTTGCTCAGATCGCAAAATAAAGTGAGGTGTATGTGTACACCATCCTGTACTCTGCTTGTGCTACGTTTGAGCAAAATCAGACCATGCATGATCAAGAAATGGTTGGAGACTCGTTTACGTAACACAATGACTACCGGTCGACCATCTTGGAACTGATATCGAAAGAAAATGACGTGCATGTGTAAGCCATGATTAATTAATCTGTGTGCCAAGGTTGAACAACATCGGTAAATGTATGTCCAAGAAATTGTTGTGGATGTGTTCAACCTCGGGTTTTTTACATCTAAAATGGCCGCCATTCGGCCATCTTTGATCGCATTTCAAAACAACATTATGTGCATATGCATACGATAATGTATTGTCTTTCTGCCAAGAAAGAACAAAATCAGTGTTTATACATCTCCGAGATATGGTTGCAGACACGTACATGCATGGACAGACAGACGGATGGGCAGATGGATGAGACCCAAGACATAAGCCCCCATTTCTGACCAAGTCCAACCGGGGCTAAAAGGCCATAGGCTGCCATCAAAAAGTTGAATGCATAAACCATGTAAATTGTGAAGAATCAACCTGATATGGACCAGTTATAGCCATTGCGATAGATGTTTATAAACAATTTCACAAAGTTCTTGAAAAAAATTCAAGAACTTATTACCACAAACTCAATGTGGTAATATTGAGTCTCAAACGTGAAGATATGGTAATACGTTCTTGAATTTGTTTCAAGAACTTTGTGAAATTGTTTTTAAATATCTAATCGCAATGGCTATAACCGGTCCATATCAGGTTGATTCTCTTGTCTTCCCCCATCCAAAACCTTGATCTTTTCTACCCCCGTTAATTCACCCCAGATCCACTTTTTTTAAATTCCGACTTCTGTCCTGGAAGTCCTAGCAATGTCAATGTGTTTTTTTCACCTCTCCCACCTCCCCCCCCCCCATCCCGCGTGTCCTCCCCTCAAGCCCTCTCCCTCCCACAGATCTCCCGATGTCCCTGCTCTCGAATATTGTACTTGCGTGCTTCCCTCTCTCTCTCTCCATCTTGTCTCCCACTCCCTTTATCTTATGTTTTATGTGTCAGTTTGTCTTTCTGTGATTAATGTTAGCTCTTACACGAACCTCGATCTTGTATACACAAAAAATAAATAAATAAATATGTAAGCCATGCATTATCTCATGGCTTCACGTTTGAGCCTTTGAAACGAAGAATATTTGAAACAAAACGGGTATTTTAAAAGTATGACTTAAACAATATCATCGTGCAGCAAACCCTACGTGAGAACGAAATCTTCCAGGGCATTTGCAAACATCCAAGTCAAAACCCATTACCGCCAGTGCATTGAGAAACACCCAGGTACCCACTGCAATACTGCATTGCCATGCACTTGCCAATTTAATTGCTTTGATGGCTGCACGTTTTATATTGCCATGTTAATGTCAGATGGATAGTACAGCAGTTAAGCTTGAGCCTCGCACCATTGCGTGCCCAGCAAGTCGTTTGGAATACACAATTGCTGTGTAAAAGTCACTTATCACCGTGGTTATACCAGTACGAGCAATATGCGTGTTCACGCTCGTCCTGCTTGTCCGTCTCTGCATCTCTTCCATCTCTTCGCATCTAGGAGACGCTTGCTTCTGCAGGTTTAATCCATCCGTGCATTCAAAAGGACTCAATATTTGTGCACGACGCATGGATTTCCTGCCCTTTGCACACGTTTTCTCTCTCCCTCTCGAAACCAAGATGGCTACTTTGTATAATAAACGACCTATGAGTGGGGTTAATTGGGCAGCGTATTGCCTTGTGTTTCAAGTAATAGGCTGACACAGGCAACACCACGTGTTAGGCTGGCATGATGAGTGAGCAGAACGCCATATAGTAACATCACTTTCATGTTGTGTGGTATATAAGACCATTAGTGGTTGCATAGTCCTTTGTCCTGAAAGCTTTAATTCCATTATCAATATGTTGGCATGAAGCTGCACGGTCTTTAGATGAGCGTGTTCTTCAGATGTTTGACAATGTATCAAATTGGAAGCAGTGAGTCGAGATCTAACACTACCGATGGAGGCTAAGTAGAAAGTTAGCAGGAGTTGTGGGTTCCAAGACCCGGAGATGGTCTTGGGTTCAGAAAGCCGGAGTGCTCAACGTTTGGTACCCCACGATTCTCAGTGCCTGTCAGCACCACATCTGTTACATCGACTCTCAGTTTAGGATCAACACAGCATGAGACATAACATGAGCTGGATCACTTTCCTCCTGCCCATTCTTCCACAAGCCAAACCCCACTGCCACAGATGGCAATTTTGAATCCCGAGTGCAATAAATGTTTCTACACTCATTTACAACATGTCCCTGGCCCCTGAAAGGAAGTCGCAATGTAATTTCCAAACGACAGCTGTTGAGAATTCGTCTGAGGGCCAACCAAGCTCAAATTAGAGGACATTATAACCCGAGGCTCATAGTGGACTTTGGGAGGAGCTACCGTGCAAACGCAGAGAAGACACCTTCATATATGCATCAACGTCTTAGTTGGGCTCTGGTTATTACTCTCGCCAGGGAGTAATGCATTCGCTCGTGTCCGTGTGTGTGTGTGTTTGTGAACAAGATATCTGGAAAAGTTCTGAACGGATTTGGATGATAGTTGGTGGGATGATTGCCCTTAGGATGAGGAAGAATTGATTAGTTTTTGGTGAAGCTCAGGATATTATTCCGGATCCAGGAATTTTTTGAAGGATTTTTTACCATTGGAAGACAGGGCTCTTTTTTTTTTAACATTGTCTTCCACTAGGGCGTGCCCGTACTATATATATATCTAAAATTATATCCCCCCCCCCCTCTATTTACATGAAATGGTTTGGTCCATTCGCAAAGCCAAAGCGAACGGCTTGCGAGTACGGTGACAATCCCCCCCCTCTATTTACATGAAATGGTTTGGTCCAAAGCGAACGGCTTGCGAGTACGGTGACAATCCCCCCCCTCTATTTACATGAAATGGTTTGGTCCAAAGCGAACGGCTTGCGAGTACGGTGACAATCCCCCCCCTCTATTTACATGAAATGGTTTGGTCCAAAGCGAACGGCTTGCGGAGTTTGGTAAAGAAATCGCCATAGCGTGCACAAACGCGCAGGAAAGCGAAAGAATCGCAAATTAGTTTTAATTAGTTTTAAAACATAGTTTAACGCCAACATAGCGGCAACATAGTTTGCCAACGTGAAATAAATGAATACGCTCTCAAATGTGCCGTCCGAGGCAGAGTCTGTTCGCCACGTTCGGCACACGTGATAACTCGCTGCTCTCTGATTGGTTGAATCGTTTTTTGGACATAGCTCGGTAACTACTTGTCCGATTAATATGAAACCTTGAAAAGGCACATCCTCGGGTCCCCAGCAATATACCTGGCAAGTTTCAAGTATATCGGACCCGTGGTTGTCGAGAAACAGCGGTCACAGACATACAGACATACAGAGATTACTGGAATTATAGATAGATATATTCTATATTTAACATTGTGATATGAAAATAGTTTTCATATTTGTTGTAAATGTAGTTTAAACTCGGGGTTATGCGTTAGAGCGGTGTATTTTGTTAGCATCGTCGTCTTCAATGTTCATTTTTTTTTTCTAATAAATACATATTCTGTCATTTTAAAACTACCAAAGTGTGTATTCGGTTTCCCCGTTTCATAAAATGTATCGTTTGATACGTATAATGCTTTAAAACGGGTTTTTTTGTTGTTGTTATTTTTACCTCAGAAGAGATATCAACATTTACCTCAGCGAATGCCAATCGCGGTGTCAGTATTTGATGAACTTATAAAGACTTAGGTGAGTTATAAGTGTGACCAGCATGTGCACGGGATTCTTCCCAGAAGAATGAGTGGTCGCATTAGCTTGTACGACTTAAAATGAGCGAGTTTTGTTTTGACGTTTGGGCCAGTTTTATATGTTGTATCCCTAAGGAATGAAACTAACGTTTTCATGGCTTACAATTTTATTTGAAGTCACACATGCCTCAAAATACACTCACTTATATAGAATTGAACGCTGAATCCGAAAATGTAAGTGAAATTGCCTTGTTTTTTTTTTACATTATCTTCTATATATTCTAAATATATATCTGTGCAGTGTCTGTCTTGTGTTGTCACTGAACTACTCCCTCAAACTTTAGTGAAATCGTACTATTCCAACTTGACCCACGGCGGGAGTATGCGCTCTACTGAGTGGCGTTCTTGTTTACATTGGCATAGCAGATTTGGGAGTCAGTGTATGCTTTTCTCGCACGATGTGCGAGATCTGGAACTCAGGCTGATGTAGCAATCATGGTCAGAGCTAAGGATGGCTATATGGGAGTGATGGAGGGCGGGGTGGCTTGGCAGATTGGGGTGGAAGCACTGGTTGAGAAGAATGAATGAGACCACGATGAAAGCTGGAAATCCTGACTTCGACCGCAGTTCTGCCACAGCAGTCGATAAACAATTACTGGAGGAGTGGCGCGGGGCTGCCCGAAGCGCTGGGCAGCTCAATTCTCCTCCTAAGTCACATTTTTCAGCTCAAACTGGCGAGCAGATTAACTCTGACTGGCTGCTTGTACCTGCTCGCAAATTTCCTTTTGCATCACAGGGCGTTGGGGTTACCTCCTGGTAATGGATCTGTGTGCGTGTGATTGGTTTGAATTCCACCGAATATCTGCTGCACAATGCTACACCTGTTTGTGGTGGTTATCGCTGCATGCCAGAGGGTTTTATTCACAGGGAGATTCAAGCCTGTTTTCTCTTCTGCTTTTTAATGATTATTTTTTTTTAATAGTCCGTGTTATCCTTACAAGGGTTAAACGATTCTTTGCTGGTGATTTGCCTAAATATATATTGAGGCAGGCATTGGGTCAAAGCACTATCATCTACTGTCACCATGGTAGCTCGAAACGGATTGATGTTCGCTGCAGACACAGGCAAATACGAACACTTTCCTCTCTTCACCCCTTCCTCCATATAGCCCTACCTTCTAAGAGGTTAAATTTTATAATATCGTGCAGGAAGGTGTTGAGCTGCTACTTCATATTGTACTGCCAGAAAAAGTCTGTTCGGTATTGCAAAACCCATCGCATATTATATACTCTAAAACAATTGTATTGCAATAAGCTAAATCTATATAATAAGAGAGCTGTTTGTATGTTGCTATTTTTCTCAAATGGCTGAACGGATCTTCGTCAAACTTTCAGAGGTTCATCAGTGGCTGCATCTTTTTAGGGGAAAAAAAAAAAATTCGTTTCTTTGGATTTAAAAAAGAATCACTCTATAGTGCCGAAGCCTTTTTGATTAATGGCAGTTATATACAAGTACACATTCACATAAATAAATACAAAACAATCACCAGATATTTTAACCCGGATAATAAAACAATTCCGGCAGCGGTTGAAGTTGGTGGTAAGGCTTCTTCTTCTTCCTGAACTTCATCATACTTAACTCAGAAATATGATGAACGGCACATTCAGCAGCGTATATTCAACGAAAAGGTAAAATGATGATTTGACATTTGTGATGGATTCTGATTTGGATTGATTTGGAGATATAATTGCTTTTCCATTATATTTTCCCCTCCCACAGATCTCCCGATGTCCCTGCTCTCAAATGTTGTGTTTGTGTGCTTCTCCCTTCTCCCCCCATCTTGTCTACCGCTCCCCTTATTATATACTTTGTGTGTCTGTTTTGATTTTTTTGTGTGATAAATGTTAGCGCTTTCATGAGCCTCGATCCTGTGTACAAAAAATAAATAAAACGTTGCCCTCATTTCAAATATGTTATTAGTCCCCTACCGGTGTACACCGGAGGGGACTATAGGTTTGCACGCCGTCCCTCCGTCCGTCAGTCTGTCAGTCCGTCACTCCGTCAGTCCATCATGCAAAGAACAGTTTTCCGGACTTTTTTTCTAAACTCTTAATGCTAATGATTTCAAACTTGGCATATGGTTTCCTCATGATAAGTTACAGATCGAGCTCGAACTTCACGACGTTTCGATCATTTTTGACAAAGTTATGGCACTTTGAACTTTGGGAATTCTGATAATTCTGATGATCCTTAACTCAGTGCCATTTTAAGTTTTAATTTCCTTTAAAAACCATTTCCTCTGCAATAATAGGACCGATTGAGATCAAATTTTCACCGTAGGGGGGACTCGGTCTGTAGAATATTTTAATGGTAGTTATGACGTCACAGGTCACGTGGTTCGGCCGCCATATTGTTCCTTTTCTCTGCAACGGCTGAACAGATCGAGGCCAAACCTTGCAGGCAGAATCACATACCCATGACGAACAAAAAAGTCAATGAGCATGACGTCATGCGTCACATGGTTTCAGAGTTATGACGTTTTTAAGCATGAACCTTTAAAACCGAGCTCCTCTCTCATTTTTGATCCAATCGAAGGGAAACTTCACAGATCTGTTCAGCATGTCAGTCTACTAAAATGTCCTTTTGGAATTTGCGATAGGGCACGTGGTTTGGCAGATATCGTTAATTAAACGAAAATATTTTAATAAAAAGAAATCTCTTGTTTATTCTCGAGTTCTCCTCAAGCCGCACCGCGCGCCCTCAGCCTCGTCTCGCGAACGTAAACAGCGCGACACAGCGCGCGCTTTCCGGAGGGACGGAGCCAAGCCGAGCAACATATATATGCACATCGATCATTGATCGTGAACCGGAAAATGTAATAAATTACTGATGGTTTCAGAGTTATAACGTTTTTAAGCATGAACCTTTAAAACCGAGCTCCTCTCATTTTTGATCTAATCGAGGGGAAACTTCACAGATCTGTTCAGCATGTCAGTCTACTAAAATGTCTTTTGGAATTTGCGATAGGGCACGTGGTTTGGCAGATATCGTTAATTAAACGAAAATATTTTAATAAAAAGAAATCTCTTGTTTATTCTCGAGTTCTCCTCAAGCCGCACCGCGTGCCCTCAGCCTCATCTCGCGAACGTCAACAGCGCGCGCTTTCGGGAGGGGCGGAGCCAAGCCGAACAACATATATATGCACATCGATCATTGATCGTGAACCGGAAAATGTAATAAACTACTGATTTTTAGCGACTCGAAAGGTTCTTTAAAACGACTTATTTTCTCGTGCTTCTGCTGACCTGTCTGCAAGGTGTATAAATGGAAGTCCCGAGTGCGAATCACAGGTGAGCCCGTCCTGAGGTAATTAGCGATTGGGAAGGATTCAGAACCTGTGGCTGAATAACCCTGGGTAATTTCCCCAAAGTTTTCCGGACGACAGACTGCCGGTAGGGGACATGTATTGCAGCGCAATACTCAGAATGCTTGTTGTTTATTTTTCGCTTGAGCAACGCCGGGTACTCCTGCTAGTTATTGATAAACTAGCCAATGATTATGGCAAAATGTACTCTCTCAGACACATCAATCGTCTAAGATACCTTAATTATCATGCAGCTATTGTATAACTTCAGGTGATGCAAGTTTTATCTCTTATGAATTTATAGGACGCTCACAATGTAAATCAAACCCTTCGTTTGAATACTTTTAAATCGTAGAATGTTAAATTCTGAATGGATCGACACTAGTCTTTTCTAGCCACCTGGTCATAAATTTTTAATCTACAAGAAACAAGGAAGCATCTTTTATTTTACATCACCGCAGAAGGAAATTACGGTCGGTAAGCAGTGCCTGACGTAGCAGATAAACGCGCAGTGTATCGTTAATAAAATTCATTTCTGGTGTTCGGCCAAAATCCTTCAGCGTTGTTTGTGTTTGATACTGCAGCTTTTATCATGAAAAGGCCGCCATCTGATGATATTTTTTGATGTAACCATGTGCAGGGTTTAAAAGGATTAGGTCGGACTTTATTAACCTGCATGGAACTCTGCGGAATTACAAAAGGAATAAAATTGTACTTTTGCCAGGTGTGCTTCTGCATTGTAAAATAAGGTAATTTTACTTGAAGTACATTTTTCTTTTCAAGAATTATAAAGTAATTAAATTTGACTTTAATCCTACTGTGCTTTTTAACCACTATCAAAATAAAATGTAACTTGACCTGAATTGTTAATATACGCACAACAGCTTCGATTGCAGCAGACAACAGGTCAATATTGCAAAAAGACATTGTTATATACAGTGTGGACAAGGTCACATATATGTAGGGGGGGTGTAAGATGAGATGTCCAAGGACAGCCTGCACTTAGGATCTGACATGGCAGTGAGCCAGTAATACAGGAACAGATATTGATGGGAGTGAGCTAGTGATACAGGGTTAGGCATTGATGGGAGTGAGCCAATAATAAGGGAGCAGACAATGATGGGAATGAGCCAGTAATACAGGAACAGATATTGATAGGGCTGAGTCAGTTATTGAGTTTCTGTTGATGCCTGCAGAATCTGATCAGGGATGTCTTGGAAATGTGGAAAATTTCCGAAACTCAGGGAAAGAATACTGAATGGCCACACGCTTCATTCCGGTGAGCAAGCAGCAGGCCCAGGGCTTTTTCATTATTGCAAGCAATATTGATGAAACTCGGAACGATTGGTTCCACTGTGCAGAAACTTCGGTGGAAGGCTAAAGGATCGCCAGATATTGTATTAGACCTCTGCCAAGGACTGATCACTGAATATATAACCAGGGTTTGCCATCCAAGGTTTTCAGAGACAGCAGCACATGTGATTTACCTGTACTGAATCTGACAAGAGATTGTGATTTTAAACAACAGACAAGAAAATATATAGTAATGGCAATTATCCAATGAATTGCTTAGAATTTGTTTGAGAAAGCCAAAAATAAGTCGTGTTTATCTTCGACATTCACTTCCATCTTATGAGTTGGTCATGATCCTTGTATTATTTGAGTTTAGATATCAATCTCACCTAACTAATCATCCCTCACGCCTTAAAACGTATGAATAATTATTTCACCTTTCATTTTACTCCAAAAAACAGCAAAAAACAGGAGAGGGGAGTGGGACACTGGGACAGGTCAGATATTGCAAAGTTATTCAATTTTTATAGGCAAATTTTCAAATTTTTGAAAATCTATATATTTAACTTGCAAATTTTATTCTGGTAAATAAAAAGTGAGCAATGGTAAATTTTCTGCTAAAAAGTGAGCAATGCATATTATGGGGGCTGACAGGATGGCCTAGAGGATCGCACACTCACCTCTAGGCTGTCTAGTCTGGGTTTGAATCCCGACCCAGCTATATCTATATCTGTACAGCGTCTGTCCTGTGTTGTCACTGCACTACTTTCTCAAACTTTTGTGAAATCGTACCAAACTTCTGGTATGCACATATCTCTCCCGTCGGTATATCCTAAGGGTACTTTTTTGGAAAATTTTCCAATTTTTTTTTTTGGAATCTTTTTGGGAATTTTTTTTTTTTCAATTTCAATTGTTTATAAAATGTGATATCACGTATATTACAAATACATTTGTGCTAAATAATTGTTTGAATTATGATTGGTTTAAACCATGACAAAACGGCAACTCGGGTACAGTCATTTATCTATATATCGCCACATCTGGGCAGTGTCTGCGTTGTCACTTAACGACTCCCTCAAACTTTTGTTTCCGTGGTTGTGAAGTGTTTTTAATAACGTTGTGGTGGTTTTGAATCACGTGGTGTTGAGGTATTTTGTATTATGTGGTGGTGAGGTGTTTTTAAATAACGTGGTGGTGAGGTGTTTTTAAATCACATGGTGGTGAGGTGTTTTTAAATCACATGGTGGTGAGATGTTTTTAAATCACATGGTGGTGAGGTGTTTTTAAATCACATGGTGGTGAGATGTTTTAAAATCACATGGTGGTGAGGTGTTTTTAAATCACATGGTGGTGAGGTGTTTTGATTTACGTGGTGGTGAGGTGTTTTTAATTTTGTGGTGGTGAGGTGTTTTTAATTTTGTGGTGAGGTGTTTTTATTACGTGTTTTATGGCTGTGAGGTGTTTTAAATTACTTGGTGGTGAGGTGTTTTGAATTACGTGGTGGTGCGGTGTTTTGAATTACTTGGTGGTGATGTGTTTTGAATTACGTGGTGTTGAGGTGTAATCGTCCCAAACTTCCAGTCTGCACCTACCCCTCCCCTATGTGTGTGCTGAGGGGTTCTTTCTTGAAAAAAAAAACATTCAACCTAAATTGCCTAGAAAAATGTAATATCACAAACACAACAAATACATTTGTGCAAAGTAATTGTTTGTATTATGATTGGTGTAAATCATGACAACACAGCAACTCAGGTACAGTCATTATCCTCAGTTAAAATAAGCCCGTTCCTCAGCAATATATATATATTATTATTATTATTATTATTTTTTGTATCCAAGATCGAGGCTTGTGCAAGAGCTAACATTAATGACAACAAGCGTTACGCCTCGGTCCCCCGTCGGTGAAGTGATGTGAGTTGACAAAGTGGAAGACGCAAGGCGGCCATCTTGGATTTTGACGTGGCGACCCAATTTTCAAAAACTTTCTTCCTTATGCGTAGATACACCCACACACTAGATTAGAAGTTGGTACTTCCCTTATTTTTCAAGATATTCCGCTCACAATGTTCAGACATACATGGCGGCGGCCATCTTGGATTTTGACGTGGCGACCCAATTTTCAATATCATTCTTCCTTATGCCTAGATACACACACACACCAGATTAGAAGTTGGTACTTCGCTTATTTTTCAAGATATTCCGCTCACAAGGTTCAGACATACATGGCGTCAGACATACATTGCGGCGGCCATCTTGGATTTTGACGTGGGTTGCACCCACACACCAAATTAGAATTCGGTCCTTCGCTTACGCACGCACGCATGCACGCACGCACAGACAAACGGACGGACGCACGGACGGACACACGGATGGAGGGGAAAACCATAGTCCCCCTTTCGCTCCGCGGTGCGACGGGGGACAAAAAAAACAAACAGACACATGAGTAAATAAAGGGAGCGGGAGACAAGATGGGGAGAGAGGGGGAAGCACACACGCACAACATTTGAGAGCAGGGAGATCTGTGGGAGGTAGAAGACTTGGGGGTAGGAGGCGTGGGAAGGGGGGTGGGGGGTGGTAGAGGTAAAAAAAAAAAAACAACAACTATAAACTGTCAGTTCGGTATTTCACAGGCAGCGTGATTCACCAATGTGTCAGAGATGCGTCCCTCGGATAGACATTAAACTGGGAGTCCCATCTGCAAGCATGGGTTGGTGGACATTAAAGATCCCATGGTGTCCTTCGCGAAGAGTTGGCGAGTATCGCCGACACCATGGCCAAATTCCAAATTCTTGCCCTAACTCGGCGAATGTCAGGCTTGGCCAGGCTGGTTCGTGAAAGACTTGGGCCAAGCTTCCCCCGGCTGACCCCACAAAGTGAGATAATTGTGGCCTTTAAAGAAGAAGAGGAAGAACAACAATAACATACTTGCAAATATTGCAGCATTGAAAGATCATTTAGTTTAAGAAATCGTTTTTGTTTTATTATTTCTATTGTTCCTCATTAAAGTATAATATGGATTTGAAACATCGTAAGCTCGTCAAAACGATTAAATATACACAATTTGATGTTTAATTCATTGGATCAAAAATGTGTTATCCTAGGACTCTCCTGCAAAGCGGATGCACCCCACCCTCCCCCTACCCCACTTATAAAAGCGTACATAATAACTAACAGGGCTTACCCGTCGCAGACGGACCAATTAGTTGCCTAGTTTGCCAAAATTAATATACCCATGTGAAGAGTGCTTTAACCTCAGCATTGCCCAGGTTTAAAACAAAATTGCAATACCCTCTTCCACCACCACCAGGTGGCGCTACATGGTACACATTTGCATCGATAATTTACAAATCCACCCCTACCCCTCCCACACTCCCATGTGAGGCCACAGCCATATAGTCTATGTTACCCCCCACATAAAATTGTGTTTGTACCCGGAGTTTGGAGTTTGTAACAAATGATGTGGCCGTGCATAGCGAGCAAAGAAAGCCACATAGAGAGAAGCAATGGCATTTATATATAGATAGATACCCCCTAATGTTAAGGATACCACATACATGAACACACCATCATTATATTTAACACAATACATCAAATGCACAGTGCAAATGTGAACCAATCCCCCCACCGACCAAATAAAGTACACGTGAGGCATGCTTCAATTGGCACGTAACATGCTCGGACCATGAAATAGACCACCGTGCAGAAAACCATAAACCTTCTGTTAACTGTGGTTTATCAAGTTAGGAGAAGAGATAAAAGCGTATCTTCATATTACACACCAGGGGAGCCCACATAAATATACCACTCAATGTTTGCTACAATTAACATACTTAAGCCACCATCTCTTATCTTCCCCCATCCAAAACCTTGATCTTTTCTTCCCCCGTTAATTCACCCCAGATCCACCTTTTTTGAAATTCCGACTTCTTTCCTGGAAGTCCTAGCAGTGTCCATGTGTTTTATACCTTCCCCCCCCCCCCCCCACCCCCCTTCCCATGCCTCCTCCCCCCAAGCTCTCTCCCTCCCACAGATCTCCTGATGTCCCTGTTCTCTGCTGTTGTACTTGTGTGCTTCATGCTCTCTCCCCATCTTGTCTCCCGCTCCCTTTATTCTATGTTTTGTGTGTCCGGTTTTTTTTTTGGTGATTTAAGTTCGCTCTTACACGAGCCTCGATCTTGTATACAATAAATAAATAAATAAAAAAGACTATGAGATGCATAAACTTAACCAAGACGCAAAATTGGTCCTTTTGTGTGAAAACTAGTTGTTTTGATACACTACCCCACATATTTAGCGCACAGAATATACTTACAAGGAGGACTGAAAACGTTACCATGAAGAGAAACCGATCAGCAATTTCACCTTTTCTATGTAGAAGTTTCTCGTAATTTCCATCTTTTCTCTCTGCTAAGTAATTTTCGAGACATAACTGCAATGGAAACCTTGTTTTTTTTTGGCCATAAGTTTGGTTTTTCAAAAGAAACATTTTGAATCCTTCTTGTACAACTCTCGAGTTATACGAGTAAAAGCTCACTTTAGTATTCCACACTGCGTAGCACACAGTGTTAATACACCATATCACACGTTCACCGCATGGAACGTACTTGCACTACTCTCTATGTTCACCGCACAGTATGTGTACATGCCACAACAGTTATCTTCCTTATGGAACCAAATACACGGAGTGTGACATCTTTCTATAATTCACCAAAAGTCTGTCTGTCTGTCTGTCTTCCCAGGTACCGCAAAAACGGTCGAACAGATCGCAACGATATTTTGGGTGGGTAATCCTGGGACCCCCTGGAGTAAAATAGACCATATTGTTTTTCCAATTTTCCCATTTCCAAATTTTCCAATTTTCCAGTTTTTCCAAACACGATGGAGTAATATTTACCGATATGAACAGTGATGTGGCTTTTATTGAAATTCTACAAATACTGTTTAGATTTTGATGATTTGCGTGTGATATGATTTAACGGATGTTTATATGAATCATTTCAAATAAAAAAAGCCTTCAATTTCTGATATTTTGCCTTTTCATTTGGGCCTCACAATTGAAGCCCCGCCCTTAGGGCGGGTACCGTTGATAGTAAGAATAACACAGACTTGGTTGAGTGAGTGCAGCGATGGATAAATTCACGCTGATTATGAAGTTTAATGCGGCACCAGACACCAGACACCAGTAAAGTGATAGCAGCACATTATCACTGCTGTATGATCATACAATTGATTTTTGGGGGGAGGAGGGCGGGGTGGTTGGCAGGATAGCTTCGACTCTCGTCAGGCATATTCACATTTTAGCTGTCTCGTCTGGGTTCAATTCCTGACCCGACTTCAAACCATAACCCTGGTGCTTTACATCGCAACAGGGCATTGTATCAATGAGTGTGCCAATTGGGTCCAGTCTGCCACCATTTGCTGATAGATGCTAAATATCCCACTATGTTTTTACCCCGCGTGCACGAAGCAAAAAGCGGGGTTAAGCAATTGGGTCACTTTGTCTGTCTGTCCACAAACGTCAGTTTATGATTGAGGGACAACTTGATTTCAATTGAAAGTTATATTTTGAACATGGATCGGAAAAAGAACCTGTAGTCTTCCAATAGTTTGGCTCTAAATTCGTCCCGATCGCGCGTGCGCAGAGAGGAGTGAGAAAATATTTATGCGGTGAAGCCGCTTCAATATTTGACTATGTCCATCTGTCTGTAATGAAGAAGAAGAACCTTTCTACCCCACCATGTTTACTTCTAAAGGGTTATAAAGGGTAATTCTAAGGTGTTATAAAGGGTAATTCTAAAGGGTAAATTTAAAGGATTACAACGGGTGATTCGAAAGGGTTACAAAGAGTTCTTCCGAAATGTTCTGAAGAGTAATTCTAAAGGGTAATTCTAAAGGGTTCTAAAGGGTAATTCTAAAAGGTTATATGGGGTAATTCTAAAGGGTTCTAAAGGGTAATTTTAATGTGTTCTAAAGGGTAAATCTAAAGGGTTCTAAATGGTCATTCTAAAGTCTTCTAAAGGGTCATTCTAGTGGATTCTAAAGGGTAGTTCTAAAGGGTTATTCCAAAGGGGAATTCTGAAGGGTTTTAAAGGGCAATTCCGAAGGTAAGCTCACCAGTAAATTAAAATTTGTCATTGGTAATTTCCATAAAATATTTACCTAATGCTCTCCTTTTCCAACTTGATTGTTTGACATATTAGTTTAAAAAAAGGCCTTTTCATGCCTATTTAAGATCTGTTTTTACGGCGTAGCTCATCGGGCAGAGCCATCTAGAACAGTGTTTGTCCATCTGTATGTATAGTGGGGCAACTTAGCATAACAATTGTGCATTTTGTGAGGAAAGCACCAAATTTGGCACACTAGTAGACTATAATATTATGAAAAGATCTGGATATTGGGCCATCTCAGATTCAGAGATTTGATTTTTGCAAGATTTCGATTCGATTGGGATCGAAGAGAACACCTTCTTCGTCTTCTGTACAGTGAAGTTGCCAGCCCTGAATTCTCTGGCTACATCTGGGTGCTTCATTGGGAGTGCAACCATGTCCCTCAGGTGAACAGGGATCCACCTGGCATAGTGTGTGTGGTCTAAGGCATGGAACCATGGGACCAGTTCCGTCAGGGCATCAAGGTACATCGTGAATGAAGCCTGCACGTAGACCAGTACCAACATCTCTCGTTCCAGCACAGTTGCCCAGGACTGAAAGTTGGGAATGTCTTCTCCTCTCTGGTGCCACCAGTCTTCGAACTCAGGCAGGTCTTCTGCATCATCAGCATATGTCATACAGTGGCGTTCATACGCACGGTGTTGCAGGATGTGCAGTGCCGCTGCAGTGATTTGATGAGCTCTTCTTGTGCGGGTGACGTGGGCAGCTCGCAGGAAGGAGTCGGCCATCCCTGGCGTTGCAATCTCAGCTTGCAAATCTGCAAAATCTGCAAATCTTGCAAAAATAAAATCTCTGAATCTGAGATGGCCCAATATCCAGATCTTTTCATAATATGATAGTCTACTAGTGTGCCAAATTTGGTGCTTTCCTCACAAAATGCACAATTGTTATGCTATATTTAGCTTAGCTGCTGGACTAGCATGTATGTATGTCCCCTCGAATGTATACCAATCAGAGCTGAGAATCTGGTCACGTTACAGGGTCATGTGATTACGTCTGATGTTATTACGGCCATGCAGCGGCTGACTCTCCACACACCGACCGCCATGTTGATTTATATGCCTTTCATGCCTAATTTATTGTCGAACCTGTTAAATATCACAATGTAGCAGTTACCGGAAGCATTACACAATCCCCTTGCACCGGCCGATGATGTAACCGGCGTGCGGTCACTTGCCCGGGCTCGTCCGGACTTGCCCGGACTTGCCTTGCCCGGGCGGACACTTGGTTTGCATACCACGCCCCGTTGAGAGGCGTGGCTTACCGATTTGCATACCACGCCCTGCCTGAGAGGCGTGGCTTTTGTGTGGTGAACTTTGGTTATAAATTGCCGCCCGTTCTATCGGGCTTTTCAGTGCTTTTGAGTTGAGCAAGAAATAAATAGCTCAGTGAAACTTCGTTCCTGGTGTCGTCCATTTTGTCCGGCTTTATCGTGAGAGCATAGCTCCACAATTGGTGACCCCTTTTCAAGAACACGGCGATGGAGTCAACTGTAGCTTTGAAGCTCCCTGGCTTTTGGGAATCACACGCAGCCGTCTGGTTTGCCCAAGCGGATTCTCAATTCGCCCTGCGGAACATTACGGAGGACACGACGCGCTACCACCACGTGGTCTCCGCGCTCAACGCCTCCATTGCCGCCCGGGTCCTGAGCTTCCTACAGAACCTGCCGAACGCCGACAAATACGGCGTGCTCAAAGGCCTACTCCTCGGTGCGTTTGGACTCACAGAGACCGAACGCGCGCGACAACTGCTCGACCTCCCGGAGCTGGGTGAGGCCCGTCCATCCGAACACATGGACCCATGCTTGCTCTACTCGGCGACCACAGCCCAGATTTCCTCTTCCGCAAGCTGTTCCAGGGTACCCGGGCAGGTACGATTAGCTTTGGCTAATTCGCCCATCACGGACCCTCGTGCTCTGGCCAAGGAGGCCGATAAATTTTTCTCGGCCAGGCGACACGTCGGAGCGGCCGCCTGGAACCCTGGGCCGACCGAGGCAACGCCCGCACCACGACCGGCGCCACCACCGACCGAGTTAGCGCCACGACGCCCCGTCGACCGAACCCGACACGACCGCCGGAGCCTCCACCAGAGCGGACCATGTGCTACTCCCACGCCAGGTTCGGGCAGAAGGCCAGAATGTGCCGCCCACCGTGCACTTTCGGCAGGTCAGGAAACGACCAGGCCGGCGCTCGCTGCCTGCCATGAGCGTCGGCCATTCAGGCAGCCTTCTGTTTATTATGGACACAGCGTCCGGGCGGCGTTTTTTGTGCAACACCGGCGCTCAGCTGAGCGTGATACCCGCCTCGGTGCAGGACAAACAGGCCGCGCTTTGCGGCCCCGCCTTTGTCGCTGCAAACGGCTCCTCCATCCGCACCTTCGGTTTGCGCAGCATCGCATTCTGCTTCGGGGGGCCAGCGCTTCAGGTGGGACTTCATCACGGCGAACGTACACATGGCCTTGCTGGGTGCAGATTTTCTTTGCTCGCATGGGCTTTTGGTTGACGTCAAACGGCGTTGGCTCATGAACGCGGAGACCTTCAGCTCGCTCGCTTGCTCATTGAGCGGCTCCGCACCAACCAAGCTAGCCTGCGCTCTCCCGGCCGCGGACGATTTCACCCGCCTACTCGCCGAGTTTCCCGCCCTCACGCAGCCGACGTTTTCGGCCGTCGCCGTCAAACACGGCGTCGAACACCACATCCCGACCACAGGTCCACTGGTCTACGCCAGGGCTCGTCGCCTCGACCCGGCCAAACTCGCCGTGGCGAAGGCGGAATTCGACGCGCTGGAGCGATTGGGCATCGTGCGGCGCTCGAATAGCGCGTGGGCCTCGCCCCTGTACATGTTGCCCAAACCGGGTGGAGGGTGGCGACCAGGCGGCGATTACTGCCGTCTCAACAACACCACCACCCCCGACCGGTACCCGATACCACATATACAAGACCTTTCCGCCCGTTTGGCGAGGCGGGTGATCTTTTCCAAGGTCGACCTCATTCGGGGCTACCACCAGGTACCCATCCGGCCGCCCGACGTGCCGAAGGTGGCGGTAATTACACCTTTTGGCCTCTTCGAGTTCCTTCGCATGCCGTTCGGCCTTAAGAACGTGGCCCAGGCCTTCCAACGGCTGATGCACAGCGTGCTGCGCGACCTCACCTTCCTTTTCTTCTACTTGGACGACATTCTCGTCGCCAGCACTTCCCGGGCGGAGCACCTCATCCACCTGCGCACGCTTTTTGAGCGCCTCGGCCAGCACGGCCTCATCATCAACCCGGCGAAATGCCAGTTTGGCGTAACGGCCGTCGACTTCCTGGGGCACCGCATCACGAAGCGCGGGGCCATTCCGCTGCCGACCAAGGTGGAGGCAGTCACAAGTTTCCCGCGCCCCCGCTCCATCAAGGCCCTACAGGAATTTTTGGGAATGGTAAATTTCTACCACCGGTTCATGCTAGCGCCGCCCAACTCATGCGCCCCCTGTACGAAGCCCTCCGGGGCAAGCCGGCCAAGCACGACGTCGCCTGGACCAAAGAGATGGACGAGGCGTTCACGGGCGCTAAGCTGGCCCTCGCCAACGCGGCCATGCTGGCGCACCCGGCGCTCGACGCACCCACCGCCCTCACCACGGATGCTTCCGACTACGCGGTGGGCGCCGTGCATGAACAGTGGGTGAGCGGGGCTTGGCAACCGCTGGCCTTCTTCAGCCGACAGCTTCGCCCTAACGAGCGCAAGTATAGCGCTTTCGACCGCGAGCTCCTCGGCCTTTACCTGGCCGTTCGCCACTTCCGCCATCTTTTAGAGGGCCGCCCGTTCACGGCGTTTGTGGACCACAAACCCCTGGTCTTCGCCATGGCCAAGGTTGCAGAGCCATGGTCGGCCCACCAGCAGCGCCACCTCTCCGCCGTGTCCGAATTTACAACGGACATCCGGCACGTCGCGGGCAAGGCCAACGCGGTGGCCGATTGCCTCTCCCGGTCCGGCATGAATGCCGTCCACCTCGGTGTGGACTTCGCCCGCATGGCGGCCGACCAGACCGCCAACCCCACGGTGCAAGCCCTCCGGACAGCGGACACAGGCCTGCGGTTGGCCGACGTCCCCTTCGAGGACACAGGCACAGTTCTCCTGTGCGACGTTTCCCTGGGCCAACCTCGCCCCATCGTGCCCACCGGATGGCAGCGGCACATTTTTGACGCCCTCCATGGCCTTTCCCACCTGGGCCGGAAAGCGTCGCAGAAGCTCGTGGCAGCGAAATTCGTCTGGCACGGGCTCCGTAAGGACGTCCGTGACTGGGCCAACGCCTGTGCCGCCTGCCAGCGCGCGAAGGTCCACCGGCACACCCAGGCCCCGTTGGCACCATTCGACGTGCCCGCACTGCACTTCTACCACGTCAATGTGGACCTGGTGGGACCCCTTCCCTCCTCGCGGGGCTTCACTCACCTCCTCACGATGGTGGGCAGGACCACCAGGTGGCCGGAGGCCGTCACGCTGGCATCAACAACATCCGCCGATGTGGCGTAGGCCTTCATTGGCACCTGGATTGCCCGTTTCGGCGCCCCCTCGGACATCTCCTCCGACAGAGGCCCGCAATTCGCAATTCACCTCTGAGCTTTGTGGCGCGGTCGCCCAGGCCTTGGGGGTCAAGCTACACCGCACCACGGCCTACCACCCCCAAGCCAATGGCTTGTGCGAGCGGTTCCACCGCTCGATGAAGGCTGCTCTCAGGGCCAGCCTCCAGGACGACGGTTGGGCTGACAGGCTCCCGTGGGTCCTATTGGGCCTCCGCACGGCCCCTAAAGAGGACCTCCAGGCTTCCACCGCCGAGCTGGTCTACAGCCAGCCACTGCGCGTGCCGGGCGAGTTCATCCCCGACCCCACCGGCCCCTGGTCCGCGGCTCGCCAACGCTCGGTCCTCCAGGAGGCCGCCAGGAGGTTTGCCCCCGTGCCCACGTCCCATCACGGCTGCCCCCAACCCCACGTCCCCCCAGCACTTCGCACTGCGGAGTACGTTTTCATCCGGAACAACGCACACCGGGGACCGCTCCGGCCGCCGTACGATGGACCTTTCCGGGTCCTGAAGAGGGACGACAAGTCGTTCATCGTGGACATCGGCGGCAAACCGGACCACATCTCCGTGGACCGCCTCAAGCCGGCCCATTTGGACATTGACCAACCTCCACGGTTGGCCCTTCCTCCACGACGGGGCCGTCCCCCATCAACCAAGCCCCCCGCCCGACCATCCACCGCCACGCCACCTACCACCCCCACACGAATCGCCAGGGGTCGTTTCGGCCGGGTCATCAAGACCCCCCTCAAACTGACTCTCCCGGTGCAAGTTAATTCTGGGGGGGGCGCATGTAGCGGTTACCGGAAGCATTACACAATCCCCTTGCACCGGCCGATGACGTAACCGCCGGCGGTCACTTGCCCGGGCTCGTCCGGACTTGCCCGGACTTGCCTTGCTTGGGCGGACACTTGGTTTGCATACCACGCCCCGTTGAGAGGCGTGGCTTACCGATTTGCATACCACGCCCCGCCTGAGAGGCGTGGCTTTTGTGTGGTGAACTTTGGTTATAAATTGCCGCCCGTTCTATCGGTCTTTTCAGTGCTTTTGAGTTGAGCTAGAAATAAATAGCTCAGTGAAACTTCGTTCCTGGTGTCGTCCATTTTGTCCGGCTTTATCGTGAGAGCATAGCTCCACAACAATCGCCATGCTCTCCCTGTACGTTTTTCATTCAGTGTGAAATACAAACAAACCGATTGTTAAAATGATCATGAAATATCGAAAGCATCGGCATTACATCTCTTCCAACAATGCGGTATGGTATGTTTCGGCCTTAGGCGTTATGCTTCTCCTTCGGACCGCTTCGGACAAATTAAGCCCAGGTTTCTTAATACAGTAGTGTATCGTTTCAGTTGTATCGTTTTTGTAATAATAATACAAATATAGTAAACTAGCAGAAGTACCCGGCATTGCCGGGCGGGGGAGGGGAAGGGAGGGGGGAAGGGGGGGGGAGGGGAACGGGGGGGAGGGGAGGGGAGAAGAGGGGGGAGGGGGAGGGATGGGAGGGGTGGGAGGGGGGGAGGGGTGGGAGGGGGGAGTGGAGGTGGGAGGGGAGGAGGAGGAGGAGGGGGAGTGGGAGGAGGGAGGGGGAAAAGGGAGGGGGAGGGGGAAAAAGGGAGGGGGAAGGGAGAAGGGGAGGGGGTAGGGTGGAGGGGGAAGGGAGGGGGAGGGGGAAGGGGGAGAGAAGGGGAGGGCCAGTCAACAATGACGTTGCAGTTCTCATGGTCGGAGAACAGCACAACAATCGTGACATCGTCCTGCATCTTCGCAACAGCACGAAGCGGATTTTGGAGACTCACCGATCCTGTGACGCCCTCCAGTGCCGGCGTTGCCGGGCGGGGGAAGGGAGACCCGTACATTCCCAACCCGTACATTCGCCCTCTCGACTCGAGCTCACTCGGAGAAAAGCCTCGCACAAATTACACCGTGAAGGCCCAATGGCCATGTCTATGCCACAAATCAAGTACGTGAGCGAGTCGGGCGCACTGAATTGAAAATATATAGAACGCTCATACTCCGTGAAAAGTGAAGCCGCCGTGTCGCCATCTTGGTTAGCACGACTCGACCAACTCGCTTCGCGGATCTCGTTTGTTTTGAACGTGTGAATTACGTGCGAACGCGTAACTGTGAGTTTATGGCGGCAAGGAGCATCACGTGATCGCTCTGAGCGAATCAGCGCGCTGCTCTGCCACCTGATCAGATTCCGTGTATAATATTCCTCGCTGAAATGCGCTGAGGTAAATATGAATAAAAAATATTGATCTCGTAAAGATGAAAGAAAAAAAAACCTATGTGGTGTGAATGGCAATGTTCCTCGCTGAAATGTGAAAAAACGCAATCGCTTTTCGCTCTGAAATACGTGCGAACGCGTAACTGAGTTAATGGCGGCAAGGAACATCACGTGATCGCTCTGAGCGAATCGGCGCGCTGCTCTGCCACCGGTCAGATTCCGTGCATAATATTCCTCGCTGAAATGCGCTGAGGTAAAAATATGGGAAAGAAATATTATGAAATATTTTTTTTTAGGTCGGCCATGTTCTTCCCAGGCTCAATGGCCATGTCTATGCCAAATATCAAGAACGTGAGCCTCTCCGTTTAGGAGTCTATCGGTAACATTACACACACACAAACTGTGTTTTATATATATAGATATAACCATAATACTTTAATCCCAATGTCGTGATTGGAAGGTTATTGGATTGAAGCGGTGTATGGTTCATGATCAATGATGTTCGGCGTTCGGCACTAATATTAATAACCGAGGAAGTAAGGAATTCACCTCGGGTTTTTGATAGTAATATCCTTTTCGAAATAATGATAACGTAACGTTAATATTATAGTAAATCTAATCATAACACTAATCCCTTCGTCGTGACCTCAAACGTACTGGAAGTTAAAATATATCATGTTCTACATATTAAAGAAGCGGCAGTTTTGTGTCCGTTACGTCATTACGTCTCTGATGTCATTACGACGGCTGACTCCACCGACCGACATTTTAATTTTCATGTAGGCCTACACCCGCTCACCAAGGGAGCTGCATAAAGGGTCATTCGTCTTTGGGGTATCGAGATTACAGTCGATCTATGGTCGGGTCTCAAGAACATTGGGTGCGTGTTCATTTACCAAGTTTCATGTGGAGAGATCGCCAAGTGGTTTAAGCATTCGAGCAAGCACTCCATTCAAAACCGTTAAGGAACGGCTGGCTTGGCAAGCACCAGCTATCTGCTTGGTAAATGAGCACACCTTCAAACCTTGTGGGGTATATTGATTACAGTAGATCTTCCTTCAGTTCTGTAAGTAAAACCGACCTCATGGATGTCGAGATTCCTCCAAATTTATTTGTTTAATGTTGTAAACAGCATTAACGACTGTTTGAAAAGCTAATAATATGTGTTTGTGGTTTATAATATTTTACAAGCCCGTCTACGCCGCTGTTAGACTTTTGATCTTGTTTTATAATGAGAGCACCATACCTGATGACAACAAAAGGCAAGTTTCTGAAATACTGTCAAGACATCATTGAACATGGCCTCTGACAAATAAAACTTTCCACTCTGTGATCTATCACAAAATCTGAGAGATAAAACACCGGCCAGCCACTCCAAGTCTGGGAGGTCGGCGGTTCAAACCCCGGCCAAGTAGCCGAGTCATAAAAATGGTATTTGCTGCTTCCTTGCTTGACATTCAATATTCAAAATGATAGAGCACAGCCAATCCTCAAATGTTGACATTCATGGGGAGGAGGAAATTCCTCATTCGCAAATGCCCCACTGAGTGCGGTGAGGACACTTTACCCACCCTCAGTGGCTGTTTGTCTCATCTTACAATCCTGTAAGTAAGTGCACTACCTCTGTGTCACCCCTTCATGCAGATGTATTGATGATGTGATGAGGAATATTGAGAGAACAATTGTCATTTTCTCAAGGCAAAGCACAATTATGAGCATTGCATCACCATGATCTTTGCCATTGTTGCTGTATGTTGTATCAACGGCCAACATTTTCCTGTGGATTCAGAATTATAAGTCTTTGATCATTTCACAAGTTTTGCGAGTACATATGTAGTGTTATGGAAGACCAAATGATGTTTCTTGCAAATAATTGTGAGATTCCAATCTGAACTTGGATTGGTTTATATGGTCAAGACACCAAATTAGGGACTTATTCTTTGAGTTACAGAAAGATTAAAAAAGCAGAAACTTTGCTTTAACTCAACCAAAGTTGCCTCATGTGCCCAAAGAGAAAGAAGATATGGGTGGAGGATAAAGTGTATAAATGGTAAATATGGTGATTGCACGTTGTCTGGAACTTATATCTGAACCAACATACTGACTAGGCAATGACAACTTATGTAAGTGTAAAGAATAGTAGAAATCCGGACTTTAACCCTTCCGCACTGAAGATGTATTCTCATGTATCCCTGCAGGTGGAACGTGAAATTGCCATTCTCAAGCTCATTGAGCATCCACACGTGCTCAAGCTGTATGATGTCTACGAGAACAAGAAGTACTTGTGAGTGAGAAACGCTACACTTATCTTGATGGGTGGAAAAGGTGGAGTTGGGGAAATTGGAAGATAGAATGGGAGTTTGTGGGGGGAGTTCTCACAGAAAACTCACAGAAAACCATGAACCTCGATACGAGGGGCGTTCATAAAGTTACATGAATGAGATACTCACGATATAAATATAAAAGTATAATGAGGCATTTATAGAAACATTAATTACATTTATATATTTTCTTAAAACTATGACAGTAGCCTGGTGTTGGCTTAACGGTTAGGGTGCAGGCTTGGGATCCTAGGATCCTGGTTTCGAATCCCGGTCGATCGCTGAATTAACGCCAGGGGGGTTGACTCGGCCTGTCATCCTTCTGAGGTCCGCAAATTGAGGACCAGTTCACTGGTAATTCCCTGTGGGTCGCAAGAGGCGACTAACAGGGTTGGGCATCTGGTCATAAAACATTGCTTCAAAAAGGGGTCCACGGTGCCCGATAAAGGCCAACCCCTGCTCTGCGGGGGAAAAATGGCCTCTAAAGGTGGTCTCTTAAAACTATATATACCCATTTCATTTTTTTTAAATAACAAAATTCTAGGGTGTCTTGAACTATTGTGAAAAAATGTAATTTGTATAATTTTTGAACGTCCCTCATGTCAGATTAACTCAAAGACTGGATGTTAAAACCTGCATGACAACAGTTTGAATTATATTGGAGTTGTACTGGAGTTGTACTGGAGTTGTATTGGAGTACTATTGCAGGTAGTTTGATAAAGAGCTGCACAAACAGAATGCAAAGTATTATTATGAAATAAAACATTCAAGAGATTGCAAAGGTCACAGGTGATCAATCCAAGGTGGCAGCAAGTATTCATTTTAAAGTAACAAAGATACCACAAAAAATTTGAAGAAGTGGGTCCGTAGATGTGAAAAGGCAAAAACAAGTGGCATAGTGTGGAAAGAAAGGTGGACAAACCTGGGAAAAGTTATTTTGTGAAAATGTATCCTGTGCAATCATGTTGCACTGAAATTGGAATGTACATCCCCCACCCCTACTCGTGATCTTTTGTACTCCCATTGACCCTAACTAACCCAACCCTTTTACTTCCCTATGCTCTTCTCCTGTTCATTCGTCCACCTGATTATTGTGTCCAACTGTAGCCCCAGTTTCAGCATGTTGCCTTTTTACCCCGTGCAACCTCGCTCTTCCGAAGATGAAAGAAAAACCATTTGACATAAAGGAGGAGAAGGGAGTTTGGGTGAAAGATGCAAGTAAAGTAGAGTAAGGTAAGGGATAAAAACAGAAGGATGAGATCGAAGGAAAGGAAAAAGCAAATCTGTGGGAAAAAGGAAAAGGGAATCCTCATTCTACCATGAACCTCTATATCTTGTAGTTTACAAAATCTAGGCTGACAGAATGGTCTAGAGGTAAACACAACTCAACTCGAAGCTGTCTAGCCTGGGTTCAAATCCTGAGATCCTAGCTATGAGATGCCATCCTGGTGCTTCACAGCCAGGATGATTCATCAGTCTATGTGTCCCTGAGTTGGATGTCAAACTGGGTGTCCCATCTGCCAGCATCCATTGGTGGACGTTAAATTTTGGACAATAGTCGTATCGTCGTCCTCTATAATATAAATGTTTTTTTTTTCACATCCAAGCTTGTTGGAATAAGATGCCAGCGATACTGAGAGCTTTGGCATCACCTGGTCATTGATAAGGCCAATACATTAGTGATAGCTCTAATTTAAACTCTATTTTGTCTTTCAAACCCCCTGTTGGTGGGTTCTTTTTGTTTTGTTACGTCCCAGAACATTCGATGTTCTAGCTCCTCCATGAGCCTCGACTCTGTGTACCAAAAATATTGTGTCCTCCAGTTCGCAACACACTATTTTGTTGTTGTGAGGAATTTATCCCAATGAATGAATACACAGTATTACGTTTGCTCATGGCATTGTAAAGCATGTTTGAAGATATGATGAATGAAACACAGGTAACGAGTGAAGGTCTAGCCGAAAGTTCAGAACATAGATCCTTTACTAGGCTTGAACCCAAAAGATAAGATTTGTTATCAGTCTCAGTTGTAGAGAACACTTTGAGGATATTAAAAGGGAAATGAGAAATTTTTTTGTTGCAGATATTATTTTTTAGGAAGGTTTATTGAACATTTCGAAATCAAACGTGTTTATTAATCCATTTATATGGGTAGGAGATGGGACAATTGAGCACTTAACACCTTGTGCTTCTTTAGCTGTTATTGTATTGTTAAATTGCATTGTTTTGATCACATACAAACTGTGGTTCACATTCGCAAGCAGGGTTGCAAGTCTTTTACAGGTTGTGGCATTAATATCTCAGACATCTATTGCTGTAATAAAACAATACTGAACGAGAACGGCACTCAGTAGAGAGCATACCTCCGCCTGGTTGGCCATATCACCCAATGGTGAAGAATCACTTAAAAACTTCTACTAGCTGGATCCGGATCCAGATCTTCACCGAAATTGAATCGATTCTTTCTTGTCAAACACACAACCTGTCCAACAGGTTTCGTCCGAATCCGTCCATAACTTTTTGAGATATCCTGCTATACGTATATCGTTTTTGGCCCGATCTCCCAATGGTGAAGAATCACGTAAAAAATTCTCGCAGCCGGATCCGAATTCCGGATCTTCACCAAATTCTAATCATTTCGTCCTTGTCACATATGCTACATCTCCGCCAAATTTCGTCCGAATCCGTCGACAACTTTTTGATATATTTTGTTCACAAACGAACAGACAGAGAGGGGTGAAAACATAACCTCCATCCATCTTTGGTGGTGGAGGTAACAAAGTAAATCATGTTTTTAGTACATTATGGTGAATTACTGGTATGGGAGATTGTGTGACATCATAGCAGTATACGCAACCTCTTAAAAGTCACATATTTTAAATTCTGTCCATTGCAATTCATGCACTTCCTGTATCAAACCAGTACATTGTTCATTGCTGCTTTCAATGTGTCATTTTCAATAGCAGTGATGGCTTCAGTAATCCACATATCAAGTTTATCTCCACATGTGGGACGTGCCTTGTAAACCTGGCTCTTCAAAAGTGCCCAGAGGAAGAAATCCGCTGGGGTCAAATCTGGAGATCGGGGTGGCCATGAAACATTACCAAACCTAGAGATTATCTTTTCCCCAAACTGTTTGCCTTAGAGATTGCATCGCGATTCTTGCAGTATGGCACGTTTCTCCATCTTGTTGGACTCATGTGTCTGCGAACACTATATTTCTAGACCACCGCAATTCAGGAATGAGAAAGTTCTCGTGAATGCTCGCTGAGTTGCAATAACAGAGCATAATTTAATATGGAGTTATACAATGTTAATCGACGTTGGCATGTCATAATGCACAATCATTCAAATATCCAGGGCTTCACCTGTAATGTACAAAAACATAATGAATTATACAGATATTTCTTTAAAATGTATACATTACAAATGTTTCACATATAAATGCCACACCCTATGTAAGTATTTTTGGTACATAAGGAGCTCTCCATTGATATCACTGGTCAACAAAATTTTAAATTTTTTATGGTTCTAGTATATTTTGAGGTGATTCTAACCAACATGAACCAGTAGATTTCGATTATGATATCCAATTTTCACTAGCACATTCAGTTTTTGAGAACCATTATACCATAGGAATATCAGCCACAGCCGAAATCCGGGTCAAATTCGTCTTGTACTCACTAATCAGGACTTTGTAACGAGACTATCTGAGCTGGAAAGCGTTGCTTGGGATAGCTTTGTGGCTCTTGCTAACAATTACTTTGGAAATTTTCGAGCATCAAATGATGAAGAGCTTGTGGACAAGATGTTGAAGACCAGGCGCTCGGTGCTCGAATGTCACTCAAGATACATTTCTTCCATTCTCATCTGGACTTCTTTCCACAAAATCTTGGCGATGTCAGTGATGAACATGGAGAAGGGTTTCACCAGGAAATTGCCATCATGGAGACTCGATATCAAGGCCGATTCAATCCAAACATGATGGGCGACTACTGTTGGACTTTACAGCGTGAAAGTGATTGCTCCTACAAACACAAACGTAAAGTTCAGAAGCACTTTTAATGTGATGTAAATAAAAACTTAAAGTTCATATTATTTTTTGTGATATTTTATAAAGTTCATATTATTTTTGGAGATTTACATTTTTTTATGTGATGTAAATAAAAACTTTAAGTTCATATTATTTTTTGTGACAATAAATAGACTTATTGAGACTTAATCAAGAAATCCGCATGCTCTAAAGATTTTTTTCCACACTTATGATGTACTACGTCAAGGTTATGTGATGGCGAAATTTAAAGGTCAGATTCGGATTCGTGGGCACCAAATTAGTTAGAAACAGTTGAAAATAAGTCAGAACCAATTTCGCTGTTGACCAGTGTATTCATTCATCAAATATTATGCTCGTACAGAAGATTGTCCAAAGCTGAAAGACTGGTTGAAGATCAATCTCAGGCTGTTTTTTTTTTTTTTTTTGTATACAAGGTCGAGGCTCGTGTAAGAGCTAACATTGATCACAAAAAAGACAAACTGACACATAAAACATAAAGCATATGATAAAGGGAGCGGGAGAACAAGATGGAGAACAGGGACATCTGGAGATCTGTGGGAGGGAGAGGGCTTGGGGAGATGAGGCATGGGAAGGGGGGGGGGGGGGGGCAAGAGATAAAAAAAAATACCACATGGACACTGACTGCTAGGACTTCCAGGAAGAAGTCGGTATTCCAAATTTTTTTGTTATTTCCGTGGTGTGCAAATTTGTGTGGAAGGAAACGATGCCATCCAGGTCACACTTTTTGCGCACACACAAAGAATAGCAGTCACCAAAAACTGGCTGTTTGATTTAATTTCCAAAGTTTGCCAAGAATAGAAAGATACTAAAATGTGTCAGCCAAGAAATATGCCTGGGGAGATTGCTTTGATTTTCTCTGACAAATTGCAAGTCAGAAATAATAGCATGTTTAGGAACAGTCGACACAAATCCAAGCAATAGTAGCCTGTCAGGGTGTTACAGAAATTTGGGCTTCAGTGGATGGGACAGTCTTGGACACTTCAGTATTCAGGAAGTCTACTGCCACGATAATAGCCCATCTGCACTAACCACATCCAAAGATGTTCCTTTAGGGTTATTAATCTTACAACTTGGGCCAAACGTCACTCATTAAGGGGATGTTACACCAGCTGTCCCATCTGATAGCATTCACTTGTAAACGTTAAAGATCCCATTATTCCTTTCTAAACGAATATGTCATTGGCTGCTGGAGCCCTGGCAAAATTCTAAATCCCGACCATAATATAATGTGGGTGCTGTATCAGCAGCAAATGTATGCCCTCTGAGATTATTCAAACCCGCAGCCAGATGCTGCTTACATGTGAATGAATTTCACATAAAAATATAAGACCTAAAGGAAGGATAACGAGAGGAAAATATAAATGTTATCCCTGCTTCTTGCACATTTGTTAGACAGGAGAAAGGAGGAGGAAAGGACTTGTACTGCCTGTCATGGTAGACAAATGACAACCCGAGATCACCGTGCTATTTGTCTGCCTAATGATAATGTGTTCAGACTAAGTGCTGCCCAGACAAGGAGTTCTGCCATATATTGCTGCCATTATTTGCTTATTAAATGTGTTTTATATTTTATTTATTTTCTACCCTGTCAAAGCCTCATCGATTAATTAATGTGTGCCTTCAGAAAGTATTCACACCCCTTGACTTTTAAAAACATTTTGTTGTGTTACAACCTGAATTTAAAATGGTTAAATGAGATTTTTTTTGTCACTGCTCCACACAAAATACCCCATGATGTCAGTATAATTTTTTTTCAGAAAGTCTTACAAATTAATAAAAATGAAAAGCTGAAATGTCTTGAGTCAATAAGTATTGATTACCTTTACTATGACACTCCAAATTGAGCTCAGGTGCATCCAATTTCGCTTGATCATCCTTGAGATGTCTCTACAACTTGATTGAAGTCCACCTGTGGCCAATACAATTGATTGGACATTATTTAGAAAGAAACACTTTTCTATTTAAGGTCCCACAGTTGTCGGTGCATGTTAGAGCAGAAACTCTACCATGAAGTCCAAGGAACTGTCCGTAGAACTCCGAGATAGAATTGTGAGGAGGACTAGATCTGGGGCAGGGTATAAAACAATTTCGAGAGTGTTGAAAGTTCCCAAGAGCACAGTGAGTTCCTTCATTAGGAAATGGAAATATGGAAATACCCAGACTCTTTCTAGAGCTGGCCGTCCGACCAAACTGAGCAACCCGGCAAAAAGGACATTGGTCATGGAGGTGCCCGCGAACCGAATGACCACTATCACAGAACAACACAACAACTGCTATTTGACAACAACAACACAACAAGAGTTCCGTGGCTGAGATGCGAGAACCTGCTTGAAGGATTGAAGAACAAAAGTCTCAGCAGCACTTCACAAATCTAGGCTTTATGGAAGAGTGGCCAGACAGAAGCCACTCCTCAGAAAAATGCACATGACAGCATGCCTGGAGTTTACGAAAAGGCAAGTGAAACACTCTTAGAGCATGAGGCAAAAGATTATGTTGTCTCATGAGCCAAACATTGAACTATTTGGCCTGAATGTGAAGCGCTACATCTGGCAGAAACCGAACACAGCTGATCACCCATCTAACACCATCCCGACTGCGAGGCATGCTGGTGGAACCATACTGCTATGTGGATGCCTTTCAGCAGTTGGGGCTGGAAGACTTGTAAGAATAGAGAAAAATGGAGTCAAATACAGGCAAATCCTTGAGGAGAACCTGTTTCAGAGTGCAAAAGACCTTAGACTGCGGCGAAGATTTACATTCCAACAGGACAATGACCCCAAATATACAGCCAAAGCAACACTGGAATGGCTTCAGAACAAGAACGTGAAATTATTTGAGTTGCACAGGCAAAGCCCAGACTTTAATCCCATTGATAATCTGTGAAAAGACTTGAAGATTGCTGTTCACTGATGCTCTCCACCCGACTTGATTGAGCTTGAGCAAATCTACAAGGAAGAATGAGAGAAACTCTGCAAATGCAGATATGCAAAGCTGATACAGACATACCTAAGAATACTCGAAGCTGTAATCACTGCCAAAGGCGCTTCTTAGAAGTATTGGCTCATGGGGCTGGATACTTATTTAAATTAGATATTTCTGTCTTCCATTTTCAATACATTTGTAAAAATTTCTAAAAACACGTTTTCACTTTGTCATTATGGGGTATTTTGTATAGATCAGTGACAAAAATGTATATTTGATCCATTTTAAATTCAGGCTGCAATACAACAAAATGTGAAAAAGTCAAGGGTTGGGAATGCTTTCTAAAGGCACGACATATACATTATACATATGTGTATATATATATATATATATATATATACAGTATATATATTTCATTTAATGCCTTCTCCATTCCTTTTTTTTTTTTTTTTTTTTTTTTTTGTATACAGAGTCGAGGCTCGTGAAAGAGCTAACATTTATCAAACAAACAAGCAAACAAAGTATATAAAAAGGGGAGCGGTCGACAAGATGGGGAGAGAATGGGAGGAAGCACACAAACACAACATTTGAGGGCAGGGACATCGGGAGATGTGTGGGAGGCAGAGGGCCTGGGGGGAGGCAGGATAGGTATAAAACGCAAGGACACCAAGGACTTCCAGGAAAGAAGACAAAAGTCACCTCAAAAAAGTGGA
Source organism: Myxine glutinosa (assembly GCF_964187855.1). NCBI lineage: Eukaryota > Metazoa > Chordata > Myxini > Myxiniformes > Myxinidae > Myxine > Myxine glutinosa. Next base: position 332,858,634 of record NC_136261.1, read on the forward strand.
TTTGGGGTGAAATTAGCGGGGGTAGAAAAGATCAAGGTTTTGGATTGGGGAAGATAAGAAGAGATGGTGGTGAACAGCCGTTTTAAAGACCTGGAGGGAGGAGTGGGATTGAAGAGAGTGAGGGAGTTTGTTCCAGAGGTGGGAGAAAAGAGGAATGAAGGAGTGAAGGTGAGCAGAGAGTCTTGATTTTGGCAGTTTAACCATAAGAGGGTTGCAGGCAGATCTTGTGCGACTTGCAGGAATATTTGGGGGACAGAGCCCAGAGAGAGCTGGGGGAGCAAGGCCGGAGAGGAGTCGGTAGAAGACGGAAAGACCACCAACCTGCCTGCGGTGAGTAAGTGAAAGGCCCTCGGAGATAGCGTCATCGCGGGAGATTCCAATGATTCTGAACGCTTTGGTTTCAACAGCGTGAAGACGAGCTCGGTGTGAGGCAGGAGCACCAGCCCAGAGGGGAGAGCAGTATTCCATTGAGCTGCGGATGAAAGCCTTGTATGAGGTGAGGAGCTCAGGTGTGCCAAGGAAGGACTTCGCACGACGGAGGATGCCCAGTTGTGCCAAGGAAGGACTTCGCACGACGGAGGATGCCCAGTCGACGACTGGCTTTGGAGGCCAGCTTGGAAATGTGGTTTTCCCAGGAAAGATCATGGCAGATAGTGAGACCCAAAAGCTTGAGTGACAGAACTTCTTGGAGAGGATTATTCAGAAAGTAGATGGAAGGGTTGTCCAGTCGGTCTTTTCGGAGAGACATCGTAAGAGTGAGATTTGTCAGGATTGAAAGACATGTTCCACTTGTTTGCCCAGTCTGTGATTTTGTCCAGGTCTGCAGAGAGTGAGGAGGCTGCAGACTGCCGATCTGAGGGATGAGGAATGGAGAGGCAGAGAGTGTAGTCATCAGCAAAGAGATAGAGAGGATTTTCAAGAGAGTCAGAGAGATCATTGATGAAGACCAGAAAAAGCACAGGACCCAGAACACTGCCTTGGGGAACTCCAGCCTGAACAGGAAGAGGAGATGAGAGAAACCCATTCAGGGCCACACGTTGACTACGACCACAGAGGAAGTCCGCCAGCCATGCGTGGAGATTTCCATGGATACCAAAGGAGGAGAGTTTGGTGAGCAGAGCTGGGTGCCAGACCGTATCGAAGGCACGTGATATGTCGAGGGAGACAGCTCTAATTTCCTGTTTGGCATTGAGGACCTCCATCCATTGTTGAGACAGCAGAAGCAGTCATGTGCCTGCACACAGAGTAGAGTGACCTGGTCTGAAACCAAATTGATGATCAGAGATCAAGCCATTGGAGAAGAGGAAAGATTTCATATCCGAAGCAATGATGGATTCCATGACTTTGCTGATAATTGGGAGAAGGCTGATTGGTCTGTAGTTGCTAGGATCTGTTTTTGCACCTTTTTGTGCAAAGCGGTGATGCTCGCTGATTTCCAAGCAGATGGCAGTTGACCTTGAGCAAAAGAGAGGGTGAAGAGAACAGAGAGAGGGAGTGAAAGAGCGGAAGAACAGGATTTTAGGACCAGTGGGCTGATGCCGTCAGGTCCATCAGGTTTATGTGCTTTGATATGAACATCCCTGACCTGGGTACCTACTTTTGGAATGGGTACTGCACTCGCCACGACACATTCCCGAATTGCCTTCTCGTTTTTCTTTATGTAGCCCACAGGCGACTCATTCATGTGCCTGCACACAGGCTATGTGATGTAACTGCACACAGAAGTTGTACTCTGCGAAAGTCGAATTGATAGTCGGTCTAGCATCTCCACTTTCTGGCTCAGGCTCTTGACTTTTTCTGCTTCTTGGGAGCAGTCACATCTCCTGCACTACTCGTACGCTAAGGACCCATGATCAAACGATGTGCACAAAAGTTCACGAGTGCGAGGAATCATAGCAGAGGTCAAGGCAGCGGGACTTGAAGAAAGAATGAAACTCAGGAAACGCTGCACATAAGTACTCGTGCAGGGGTTGTGGGTAGATGGAGGATGGGTGGGTAGTGTGACCACTGTTTGTGGGGGATGGTGGTGGGGGGATGGTGGTGGGGGATGTGTTTTGCACACATACAGCTGCTTTATGCATGATGTGTGGAAGATGTTTACCTCCGCCACCAAAGGTGGATGGAGGTTATGTTTTCATCCCTGTCTTTTTGTCTGTCCGTTTGTCTGTCTGTATGTCTGTCTGCTTGTCTGTGAAAAAATATCTCAAAAGGTTGTGGACGGATTCGGACGAAATTTGGAAGAGATGTAGCGTATGTAACAAGGACGAAATGATTAGACTTTGGTGAAGATCCGGATTCGGATCCGGCTACTATAATTTTTTAAGTGATTCTTCACGATTGGGAGATGGGGCCAAAAACAATACATAGCAGGATATCTCAAAAAATTATGGATGGATTTGTACGAAACTTGTTGGACTGGTTGTGTGTGTGACAAGGACAAATACGTTCAATTTTGGTGAAGATCCGGGTCCGGATCCAGCTAGTATAATTTTTTAAGTGATTCTTCACCATTTAGTGATATGGCCAACCAGGTGGAGGTATGCTCTCTACTGAGTGCCCTTCTAGTTTTAGAACTATTATGTGCGCAACTGGTGGGAAATGGTTATTGTGTGGCTGGAAGTGTTTTTATGTGTGACGTGTGAAAATGCTATTAGAAGTGTTATGTGTGCGGCCAGTGGTGATTGGTTGCTTCGAGCTGCTTTGAATTTATGTGCAGTTGACGAAAATGGTTTGGGAACTGTGTCATCCACGCTGCTCGTGGTGGATGTTTTTTGCACATGAATGACTTAATACGCTAAGCACAGTGCCGTGAATATAGAGGCAGGTCACATTTTATGAACCGTGAATATGCGGAATCTGCGAGTGTTGGAACCACGAATGTCGAGGTTCTACAGTATGTATAATCTGTGCAACATATACATATTGTTATGAATTTTGGGGTAGGGGAATATCTAGATTTAGGTAGATCTGCATAGGTAGGTGTCCGGCTGTCGTGATAGGGAACCTCATGTGCAATAGTTATGTGTTTAGCCCGGTTTGTCGGATTAAGGGTATATCTGTGATCATACAAGGATGTTCGTGTGTTAAAATAGTTTTAGGGAATAAAGATAATTCCCCTGTGTCACACCTGGTGATAATACCTGTGTCCCTTATGGCAACGCACTCTTGTAGACATTAGATAGGCCCATTAGTGCACCACATTAATTAAATTCGCCCCTTACAATGACTGACCATAAGAACTGACTTGGCCAGGGGAGGGGCGAGCAACAAACACCACACCAATTGGCAGAGTATGGGAGGACGTGCGATTGGTCAAAGGAAGGGCAGAGAGCTTCTCCATGATGGGGGGGGGGGGGGGGGGGTGAGAAAGGTAAAGAAGCGACACACTGATTGACAACCAGCCGATGAGACCACGGCCAATCAGTGTGGAAGGCGCGAACGAACAACCAACAAGCTACGCACTGGTTGGAGGGAAAGCGCCGGTGACGAAGAAGGGCGTGAAAGGCGACAAGTAAGCGACGCACTGGTTGGGGGAGAGGAGGGCTCACGTCACACACGAGTGACAAAATGACTCGCTCGCCGGCATTTTCCTCTCTTCGCCTGGCCTCTTGCTCTGGACTGTCACTTTGGACTTTTGACCTGTTCTTGCCTTTGGACTTTGGTGAAGAGACCAGCGCTGACGATCATCCTCCCACTGTTGTTCGTGCTCCTGGTGCCTGTGTGCTGTGCTGTGTGGCGTGGGATGGACCGTGCAGAGAGGGGTGTTTGCGCCAATGTCCGAGCGGTTCGAGCCAACCAGAGCCGCGTCCGGATGTGAGCTTGGGGCCTGGACGACAGAGACAGATAAGATGCACCACATTCCACAACACGACGAGACATTTATTTTATTCATCCTCGCCCATTGTTTCGTATCTGAAGTCTGGTGTGGGGAGATCCCAATTTAGAATTTAGTTTATTCCGTCGCGTTTCCATGTTCTCGGTTCCGTTAATAAATATTCCTTGTTGTACATTTTACCTCAGTCTCGGGTTGAGTTAATAATTTGCAGGGAGAAGACATCATCGGGGCCGAAAAGGTATATATATATATACAGTATACATAATTATATATATATATATATATACACATTATATATATATATATATATATATATATATATATATATATATATATATATATATATATATATATATATATATATATATATATATATATACACACACACATTATTCAAGTGAATGACGACATGCCGTGATGGTTTCTACTTTCTGAACGTGAACTTCGCGGATCGCCATATGCAGATTCGCTACGGTCCCATGATCGATGTTTCTATACGTGAACGTACCCGTTTGTTTGCGAATGGGTACGTTTTTCATGGAAGTCATTCACGAACTTGCTGTCCATGTCTGATGTGCGACTGAAGGTGCTACAGGAATGTGGAATTTATTGGTTTCATGCTTTCGCATTCGCCGTATCTGCATTGCCTGTTTGCTTCTGGCATCGCACCTGTGCGTAGCACGGGTATCTCCCGAGTGATGATAATGATGATGTTGAGGTATGCACGTGTTGTTGTCTCAGAAGGACATGGACACACATATTGCTTTCTACATCTCTGTATAACTTTTTAGCTCAGCTGGAACGAAGTTCAGGGGAGCTTATGTGATGGCGCGTCGTCAGTCCGTCAGTCTGTCCGTCTGTCCGTCAGTCCGTAAACACTTGAAACTTCTTCTCCGAAGCCGTTGATGGGATTGTGACCAAATTTGGCACAAATTATATTTGTTGTGTTGTTACGGCATTTTTAAGTTTGAAGTTTGTTCACGGCGTTAAAAAACATCGAGGTCTACGGGGGTGTACCGGGGTCAAAGTGGATCCAGGTTTTACCCCCCAATCTGAAGCTACATGACGCCTGGAGTTGGCTTCACAGTTAGGGTGCTGGCTTGGGATCCGAGGATCCTGGGTTCGAATCCCGGTCGATCGCTGAATTAACACGAGGGGGGTTGACTCAGCCTGTCATGCTTCCGAGGTCGGCAAATTGAGTACCAGTTCACTGGTAATTCCCTGTGTTGCAAGAGGCGACTAACAGGGTTGGCGGCAGGAAGGGCATCCGGCTATAAAACATTGCTTCAAAAAGGGGACCACGGTGCCCGAAAAAGGCCAACCCCTGCTCAGCAGGGGAAAATGGCCTCTAAAGGTGGTTCTCTGAAGCTACACACACTATTTCGATGAAGCTTGACCACAACCTTCATCACCCATGATGTACCAAATGTTTGTTCAAGGCATTAGAAAAATTGGGGTCCGAGGAGGAATACGGGGTTGGGGGGAGGGTGGGGGTTGCCCCCCAAAATAGGTATTTTTTTGTTTGTTTGTTTAAAGTCTTATGATTATGTTTGTATGATTCTACATGCTGCCCTGTCTTCTAGAAACCATTGAAATTGGTTTAAAATACCCTTAGTCGGTGCAGTGTACTGTTTATTCTACCAGGTGAGCGCCACGGGTGTTGCCCCTATGTTTTTTGAATGTTCTAGCGATCTTTGGTTCTCTTTATTCCATGAAGTTGATGCACCTGGAGGATATTCTTTGTTCAATCGAGAAAAAAACCAACAACAGACAATAGGGGCTGTAATTGCAGCACGCTGCAATTTTTACCTTTGCAATCAAGAAGCACAAGATAATCAATGCTGATGACAGCCACTTGAACCTCGAGTTTCTGACTGCACTCGTTCGACGCCAATGAATACAAAAGAAAAAGCCTCTCTAACCCAAGAGCTCTTGGCATACAGGCTGCAGGCCTCCCACAATAATTTCACTGGCTTCTCCATTTATCTTGTTGAGGATTTCAACAGCACATTGATTAGCTCAAGAAGGGGATTTTTAAAATTATCTTCTTTCGTGTATTTTTTTGTTTGAGAGTTTGTAGAACATGATCCATGCTGTGCACCTACAACTGCACATTGCATGTTCAATGCAAAGTGAATATGTTGATAGACCAATGTGATGTAAAATTTAAATATCGAAACAATTAATGGCACAGCGCTCGAGTTGAGGGTCATTCTCGTGTCCATTCGATTATTTGGGACTAGAATGTTAATTATTTGAATTATAGATTGAAAGTGCTATTCAGGATGGGTTAATAAAATCATTCGTGCCAATTTTTCCGATCATTGTCTCTTAGCTAATAAAAGGGATGCACTGTCCAGCTCATATCAAGGTCATTTTACGAATGAAACATTTTGAATATGCAATAAATAAAATGCAAGGCAAGCATTAATGTACAATCCATCATTTTTCCTCATCTGCAAAATAATAGCATTGCCTAATAATAGAACAGAATTCTTTGCTATCGTATCTAAACTTGTGAAGCATGTTAATGTCCTCCTTGGTAATTCTAATTTTAGGAATACAGTAAATATGCCAAGACTGTTTAAAAAAAAAAGAAGAATTGCAACGGCATCAACCAGCTTTATGAGCTTGTGTGTGTACAGTCACATGAAAAAGTAAGTACACCCAATGTAAAGTTTTGACTTTTTCAACATACAGACTTGGCATTTAATATGGAATATTTTTTTGGTGGGGGTGAACTTACTTTTCAAGATGACTTAGAACCAAAAGTTCATTGGAATTATGTTGAAATTATTCTAGATTTTGTTAATGTGACCTTTAAAAGAAACAAAAACCACATTTGACATTTCGAAGCAAATAAATTGATCCTTGAAAGTGATGTAAACTGATATCGAACTCAATTCACGGACAGTACTGTGTTAAACTTCTGTACGTTTTCCAGAAGTATCTCTTTATTTTGCACATTAGCCAAATTTTTTTTCAACAAAAACAAAAGCTAAATTATGACTGGGATTACGGACAGTAAAATTACAGTTCAGTACTTCGTGTAACCCCCACGAGCATTCAGGAGGGCCGAGGCATGATGTTCACGAGATTTGCCAAGGTTTGGACAGGAATCGCTTGCCATGCAGTGACAATAGTCTGCTACAATTCACGCACAGAGGCAGGCTGCTGGTCCAAGTTGTCGATTTGACGCGTTAATTCTGCCCACAAGTTCTCTATCGGATTCATATCCGGGGACATGGCAGGCCACTCCATATGCTCTACACCACGGTCAGCAAGAAAGTGTTGGATCATGCGAGCACGATGAGGCCGTGCATTGTCATCTTGGAAGACAAAGTTTCCTCGAAAGGCTGCACGAGCCAATGGAAGCAATGTTTCTTCCAGAATGGCCCTGTACTTGAACTGGTTCAGGTTTCCATTCAGAACAACCAGGTCAGTTTTGCCCCTGCATGAAAAGCAGTCCAAAGGGTCACCCCACCACCTCCAGCTTGGACTCTTGGCACTATACAATCTTCGTTGTGGGCTTCATGCACTTGTCTGCGCACTCGGACGCGGCCATCTTAACGATAGACCAGAAATCTAGACTCGTCACTGAAGGTCACATGATTCTCGTGTCCTGGATGCCATTGACGGTGCTCTCTGGCCCACTGCAATCGGCGCTGGCTGTGTTGTCTGGTCAAGCGTGGCTTTCTCAGGGGACGCCTGGCATGATAGCCTGCTTGAACCAGTCGTTGGTTGACTAGCCTTCTGGATACAGGCACATTTGTCAGTTGCTGCCACTCAGCTCGAAGGTGATTAGCTGACTTGGTATGGCCATTGCAGACTAACCGGTGCAGCTGGCGATCATCTCTCCTTGTGGTTCTGCGTGGACGTCCTAGCCTCGGTATTGGAGTAGGGACACCCCTCTGAGCATTTCGTTTCAGGATCTTTGACACCTGACCTTGAGTGATACCATACTGCCGAGCAATAGCACGCTGTTTCATGCCAGAATTTCGTAAAGCCACCACTCCATGACAAAGAGCATTGTCAAGTTGACGGACCATCTCCAGAGGAAGCGGCAATAACTTTTGTAGATGTGCAGCAGTTGTTTTCCACTAATACAGAATGCAACAACCCTTATATACCCGATTGTGAAGCCAATCGTCAAATGTACCTGTCCTTACATTTTGTCACACCACCTGTGATATAATCCTGTTATTGACTTCTTGCTGCGAAAGACAATCAGTGACATGGTTCTTTCAGCAAAGACATCACTGAAGGGTAAAAGAAACTCACCAGATTGATATACTGAGTTCAGAAAGTAAACCCAAGTCAAGAAAAAAAAAAATTCCATATTAAATGCCAAGTCTGTATTTCAACATACAGCTATTCGATCTTCATTTCAACAATATTGATAGATAAAGGTGATTTAATATAACAAATATCATGAAACATTTACATTTTGCAGTCCATTGTTTATTTAAATAAACATAAATGCAAATTTCGCATGTGGAAAAAGTAAGTGTAACAGTGTAAACAGTGTAAAAGTTACGAACCCAAAGGATCGGTAACCGCCACAATTTCGGTCTTCGAGGCCGGCCGATAGGCACAGTGTGACCGGCCAATTGGTGGAGTTTGTCCGCACAATGTGGGCGCTTTCAGGATGAACTTTAGCCGGGGAGCGTTTGGGCGCCCCGGTCTGATACTGCCGCCCACGCGCAGAACAACTTGTGAGTGCACGTGGGTCCCGGCGGTCCCACTGGCCTAGCGCTACCATGTTTAGACAGCGAAATCCGTCCCCGGGCACCGGCGCCTACTCCCGAAAGTTGAGAGAATAGCGGCGTCAGGCACGGTAGGACACCCGCGGAGCCCCGGCGGACCAGGGACGCGCGAGCCTACGCGTTAGCGTGCTACGGCGGAATCAACGGCCACGGCCGGGCCGATACTCGGCCCGGTCGCACCGGAAATGAACTGGTTCGCCGCCCGCGCTGGAGAGTTCGTGGGCGACTGAGATGTATGAACAAATTAATTAATTAATTAATTTGAGACGTCCGATTTCTAGTGTTTGGAAATTTGGGAAATTGTTACGGACCGCGGATAAGATGTTAATTTGCCGAGCGGATGGCGCCGCGGCCCGAACTGTTTTTACAATGACTAGACCCGATCCCTTAAACGTGGGCAAAATCGTGCCACAGATATTCAATGGGGAAAAGACAAAGGCGACACGGATGTGAAGAAGAGGAAGACAGAAGTATCCTTCCTTCTCCTTGGTTGGCGTGTCTCCACCAAGTCAAGGTTGGCGTAGGGAATACGAATATAATTTATTTGCTATTTACAACCAAAAGTAACCAAGGAGAAGGAAGGATAATAAAATAATTTACAGAAGAAATCAAGGAGATACAGTGAAAATTGCTAGCTTATCGAAACAGGCTTAACTTATACCCTGGACAGAACAAACAAAAGACGGACTCACACGAATGGGAAATTTGCAGGCAGGAATGACAGGAGGTGGGTGGCTGGAGGAGGAGGAAGGCACGGAGCTGGCTGGAGCTTGATCCCGCACGGGACGTCGGGCTGGACCTCGACGGCCGCCGATGCCACCGATCCTGTGGTGTGCGCGGGGTAACGGGTCGGAGCTGCCTGGTGGAGCCAACGCTGCTGGTGGGGGGTCTGGCGTGACGGGTTCTCTCTCCCTCTCTTGGCTCGCAGGACTCTCTTTAGGCTTGTCTGTGTTCTGATCTCCTCCCTCCTCGACTCTTCTGGGGGCGTCTTCCTCGGGTTATATAAGCCCCACCCATGACCCTTTTGCGAACCTCCCCCAAACGTTCTCTCTCCGCCCTCTAAAGCCAACCCCTCGTTCTGGGTTGGTCGGCAAGGGCTGGTTCACTCCTCCCCTCTATGACGAGGTGGAGACACGCCCTTCTTCCCCGACCTTACCTCATGGCCAATGGTGGTTTTGGGGCGATTCGAGCTAGCCCCAGCCAAAGGGCAGCAATGGCGAGCAGCCGTGAATACCTAAAATTAGAATCAGGTGCAAATGATTAGAACATTGTTAGAGAGGATCTTGGAGGAACCTGTCTTATTTAAACCTCAGACATTTAGTTTGGTTTGCTCTTTGTTGTTAAAGTATGCGGAGTCACCATGCCGAGATCAAAAGAGCTCTCTGTGGCCTTCAGAAAGAAGGTTATAGATGACTACGAGTCTGGGAAGGGATTTAAAAGATCTCCAAACAATTTGAAATCAATCATTCGACTGTCCGGAAGATCATCTACAAGTGGAGAAGATTCCAAACAACTGCCAACTTGTTCAGGCCAGGCCGCCCCAGCGAGTTCAGCCCGAGAGCAGACTGCAAGATGGTGAAGTAATAGTTCTATATAAGTCCCTGATAATTAATGGAAACATGAACCAAATGCAATCATTGAAAACAAGGACTTAATGCTCATGTCTGACCTGATGATCCCATCCAGCGTGAAAACAAAATAAAGCACTGCGACTGGACAGACATAGTACTCAGATACAAAAAGGGAAAGAAGGCATTGCTAATTGAGGTTTAGGTGCCCAGTGATTTTGGTCTTAATAATGTAGAAATCAAGAAAATGACCAAATATCAAGATCTCATGAATGAAGTCAAAACATCTTGGAAGCTGAAGAACACCAAAGTTGTACCAGTGATAATTTGAGCAACGGAAAATAATAACCTCACAAACATCCTTCAAACCATCCCAGGGAACATAACTACAAATAAATTATAGTTGGAGGCTGTCTTGGGCTTGGTGACTGTCCTGAAAAGAGACCTCGGAACAAAATTCTATGAACAACGCAACTTCACAACTTAGTCCATGAATTGAGATACTGGATCTCCCTAAATACGGGTGGATATCCCGAGCCATGGGAGGACTCCATTCCACCTACTGAAACTTAAATAAGGGAATAACAACCAATGACACACACACACACACACACACACACACACACACACCCATGTTATATTGGCACTCACAACATCACAATCCATCTGCCTCACAAAAAAAAATTGTCGAATACTTTGCGGTGGATATATCTGCAGAGGAAACTATCTTGTAAAGCAAATTTTCTGTGACCAAGCAAATTAGGCCATCTCTAATGAGTTTATGTTCTCATATCTATTATTATCAGTATATTGTTAGTGTTTCATTAATATGCAGGACTTCATTGGCCTTGATTCAGCAACAAGCAGAGAAGGATATTTCATAGATTCCGTAATGCTGTTTCCCTTAAAATGCATTTTCACTCAAATAATATTTCATATCTTTACAATTCAGTCAAGGTGGCAAGAAAGATTTAATGTATGTTCACATGTTATCCCTTGCACACTGTCAGTGACTGTAATAGTATTCAACATCCATGGAATAGTGGTATGAACTTTTAAAGAAGCATGAGGTCAAGATGGTACTACTCGTGGAAGGGGATGGAAGGAGCAATGGCATGGGAATAATAGTGTCAGAAGAGATCAGCAAGCAGGTGGTCACCGTGGAAAGATGGGAGGAATGGATAGTTATGGCATGGGTGGTGATACAGAGGCAAAGTATGTGTGTTATGTCAGTGTATGGGCCAGAAGCCGGAATTTTTTTTCATTTTTTCATTTGAATAAATTCATTTTTTCCCTCATCAATCTACACTCAATACCCCATAATGACAAAGAGAAAACAGGATTTTAGAAAGTTTTCCAAATTTATTAAAAAGAAAAAACTGAAATATCACATTGACATAAGTATTCAGACCCTGAACTCAGTACTTAGTTGAAGCACCTTTGGCAGCGATTACAGCCTCGAGTCTTCTTGGGTATGATGCGACAAGCTTTGCACACCTGGATTTGGGGATTTTCTGCCATTCTTCTCTGCAGATCCTCTCAAGCTCTGTCAGGTTGGATAGGGACCATCGGTGGACAGCCATTTTCAGGTCTCTCCAGAGATGTTCGATTGGGTTCAAGTCAGGGCTCTGGCTGGGCCACTCAAGGACCTTCACAGAGTTGTCCCTAAGCCACTCCTGCATTGTCTTGGCTGTGTGCTTAGGGTCATTGTCCTGTTGGAAGGTGAACCTTCGGCCCAGTCTGGGGTCCTGAGCGCTCTGTTTCAGGTTTTCATTAAGGATATCTCTGTACTTTGCTCCATTCATTGTTCCCTCAACCCTGACCAGTCCCCCAGTCCCTGCTGCTGAAAAACACCCCCACAGCATGATGCTGCCACCACCATGCCTCGCCGTTGGGATGGTATTGGGCAGGTGATGAGCGGTGCCTGGTTTCCTCCAGACATGATGCTTAGAATTTTGGCCAAACAGTTCAATCTTGGTTTCATCAGACCACAGAATCTTGTTCCTCACAGTCTGAGAGTCCTTTTGGTGCTTTTATGCAAACTCCAAGCAGGCTTTCATGTGTCTTTCACTGAGGAGAGGCTTCCGTCTGGCCACTCTGCCATAAAGCCCAGATTGGTGGAGTGTTGCAGTGATGGTTGTCCTTCTGGAAGTTTCTCCCATCTTCACACAGGATCTCTGGAGCTCAGCCAGAGTGACCATCGGGTTCTGGGTCACCTCTCTTACCAAGGCCCTTTTCCCACGATTGCTCAGTTTGGCCGGGCGGCCAGCTCTAGGAAGAGTCCTGGTTGTTCCAAACTTCTTCCATTTAAGAATTATGGAGGCCACTGTGCTCTTGGGAACCTTCAATGCAGCAGACAATTTTTTTGTAGGCTTCCCCAGATCTGTGCCTCGACACAATAGTCAGGTTCACTATGTAATTTCGTTGGAATTTTTGGGGGATTTGGAAAACTATATATTTTTGGAAACTATATTGTATAGTCAGTCAGAAAACCAATGTTGCTATTTGCACAGACTCCTGTATGGCGGCCATCTTGGATTTTCAAAATTGCCACCATAGAACTAATTTTTCTCAATATCTCAGCTTCTAAATAACATAGAGCTTTGATTCTAACGGCTAAACATACATTTTCAAGGGCCCCGAATCCAATGGTAACAAGTTCGATAAGCTAGACATGACCATAGAGCTCCTATGTGGCGGCCATCTTGGATTTTTCAAACTGGCCGCCATAAAACTGATGTAACTCACCTTCTAAAGAGCACAGAGGTTTGATTCATCATTGAGTAAAGTCATCATCATCCTCATCATCGCTTTCGTTCATCACATCTTGAGAGTCCTCATCATTTTGGCACTGGATGTCACACTGACAAAGGTCTGTACAAGCCAAGTTGTTTGTTCTGCAGGAACATCTAGATGAAGAACAGTCTGTTTTGCACTGACATCTAACCATTTGAATGATGGCCTTGGGGGCTGGAGGCTCCTCAGTTGTGGTTGGTTTCACTTGTCCATCCGTGTCTTTGTAAAAGCCGTTTTGCAGGGGATTCAGCTGAGGATCCTGTTGAGCAATGCTTGCCTGACCCCACACTCTGGCTTGGATATGGACTCTAAGGGTGTGCTGCTTGAGAGCTTCAAGAGTAGGAGGAAGCCTGTCACTTTCTGCCATGTGTTTGCAAAAGAGATACCATCGTAGTTCGGGGATGCTGTCGATGTGGATGCCATTTGGAGAGTAAGCAGCGCATACAAAGTTAGCTAGTGTGGACAACAAGTCCTCCGTCACTTCAGTTGCATCTGAAAGCATTTGCACGGTGTCTATGACATCTTCACTTGCTTTGAGGTAGACATGCAGCCAGGTTGCTTTGCCTATTCGAGAGAACCTCCCAGTGTTGTCTGCCCCTGTGAAAGCATGAAAGGCTGGCAACGCCTTTGCTCTTTCGACCCCTAGAGCTGTCCACAGTGGCTCTATTTGAAGTATTCCAGAGGCCATGGAAGTGGATGTATTCCTCAGCAGTAGGTCATAGTTTGCTATGACTAGTACCAGGACATTTGTGTCGGGAAAGAAGAACACCAACTGCGCATCATGTGGGTTTCGCTGGGATGCCAGCATGGCCTGGTGGATCAACAGGGTGTCAGCTTCTTCATGGTTGTTGTCCTCGAAGAGCAGGTCACTGTTGCTCCTAGTACGCCCTGAAGCAGACGTGATGATCAACTTGGATGAGTGACTGTTGTATTCTAGAGTTTTCGCTGCCAGATAGTCAGTCAGATCAGCCTTTGTTTTGTCATGAGAAAGGAATCTGCTCATTGGGATGTTTTTGATGTTGGTGTCATCTCTGACTTGATACTGTACTGCATCCTTTCCTTGCCTTCTTTTAGCCCTGGTAGCACTCTTCAGAGAATCGTTTTTGTATGTGTCAAAGACCAGTATGATCTCATCACAATCTTTTGTTGGAGACATGAGTCTGTCATTGAAGCATTCACCCAGATCGTTGACTTTCACTACAGTGGCTGGTTTCTTTGTCAGCTTATGCACAAGTACCATCCCATCCACCAGTGCAATCTTCCGACTTGTAGGTTTACGAGATGTGGATGCCATAGTTCTTGTGTCCATTGGATCTTCTTGTAGAACACTTGCAGCTGGTGTCTGCTGCTGATCTTCGGGGTGAATTTCTGCTCTTGCTAACTTGTCGAGGAGATGAATTAACTTCGACTTGTCAGTGCATGGAAGAATTGTCCCATCTGGAGCGAACAGTGCTCTTGGTGTCACAGTGAAATCGTAATTTCCGATGGCATATTTCTGGTTGACGTCTCTGTTTGACTTGGCAAGGACCATGAGCCTTCCGTACAGTTCCTTAGTCTCCTTCAGATCCACAGTCCTGTCTCTGAGTTTCACTGTGGTTCTCTTGATCCCAGACGTGAACATCTTGTTGTTCTCCTTCTTGACTGGTGCCCAGAGGCTAACATCTCCATTGATACGCTCCGACACGTAGTCTTCATACAACTTCTGACCAGTGACATCAATGTTCAAGATCTGTGGTACATACTCGTCTGGGATGTAAGCATTCGTTATCACATTGTGCAGCTTGTCACCTTCAGTGTCAAATGGATTCCCGTGACTCAGTATCGCAGCCTTGATCTTGTTGATTGCTTCATGTTCCCTCTTGACTGCACTTGGACCAAGGTCATGATGTTCTGTGATCTTGTCACCTTCCAGGCCAAACTGACTCTTGAAGTCTTTTGACAGGTGTGATAATTCTGGTGTAAGCATGAAGAATCTCTGTCTAGCATTGGCATTGTTAGAGATGCCAATCAGTCCAGAGTGAATCTTCATCAGCTTGTTCAGATGTTCACATGCATGATCTGGTCCAATGGATACAAATGGGATGTCATTCTTGGTTACTGATAGATTGCCAGCTCCTAGTTCTTCCCAGGTCCTAGGGTGATTGGTTCTTAGGTCATACATGTCTGCGATGTATCGGGGCCAGAGCCGCTTGTATTTGATCCGGTCCATGGCAAAGAATAACTTGCTCAGTTCTTCTCCAGCTTGGAGGTGAAGCACCAGGTCAGCACTCCGTGATGCTGCCACGAATAACAGGATTGTCTCCACCCGATGTAGATAGTTCATCATTGACTTGAACATTGCATTCTTGGATCTTCGTGCTTCCCACTCCTCGAGTGCCCACTTTTGCCCTCGAGGGCAAAACACGCATTAGAATAGTATTTCTCATTACAGTCAACACAGTCAGGTTCAGCATGTCCAGATTTTAGATTTCGTTGGATTGTTTTTGGGATTTAGAAAAATCAAAGCTCCGTCCTATTTAGAAGATGAGATCCTGAGAAACATCAATTTTACGGTGGCCAGTTTGAAAAATCCAAGATGGCCGCCAAATAGGAGCTCTATGGTCATGTCGAGCTTATCGAACTTGTTACCATTGGATTCGGGGCCCTTGAAAATGTATGTTTAGCCATTAGAATCAAAGCTCTATGTTATTTAGAAGCTGAGATATTGAGAAAAATTAGTTCTACGGCGGCAATTTTGAAAATCCAAGATGGCCGCCATACAGGAGTCTGTGCAAATAGCAACATTGGTTTTCTGACTGACTATACAATATAGTTTCCAAAAATATATAGTTTTCCAAATCCCCCAAAAAATCCAACGAAACTTTAAATCTGGACATACTGAACCTGACTACAATCCTGTCTCTGAGCTCTGCAGGCAGTTCCTTCGACCTCATGGCTTGGTTTTTGCTCTGATATGCATTGTCAGCTGAGAGACCTTATATAGACAGGTGTGTGCCTTTGCAAATCATGTCCAATCAATTGAATTTACCACAGATGTAAAATGTGTAATTTACCACTCCAATCAAGGTGTAAAAACATCTCAAAGATGATCAAGAGAAATGGGAGGCACCTGAGCTAAATTTCAAGTGTCATAGCAAAGGGTATGAATACTTATGTCAATGTGATATTTCAGTTTTTTCTCTTTAATAAATTTGCAAAACTTTCTAAAATGCTGTTTTCTCTTTGTCATTATGGGGTATTGAGTGTAGATTGATGAGGGAAAAAATGAATTTAAACGATTTCAGCATAAGGCTGCAACATAACAAAATGTGAAAAAGTGAAGGGGTCTGAATACTTTCTGAATGCACTGTACATGTGGGACATGTGGAATGTGTGTGGGTGTACATGTGTGTGTGTGTGTGTATGTGTGTGTGTGTGTGTGTGTGTGTGTGTGTGTGTGTGTGTGTGTGTGTGTGTGTGTGTGTGTGTGTGTGTGTGTGTGTGTGTGTGTGTGTGTGTGTGTGTGTGTTTTTATGTATATAATATATATATATATATATATATATATATATATATTATATATATATATATATACACATTAGGGTGGGCTTCAAAAAATCAAAATGCAGATTTTCTCCGGGACATGGTCTATTTTTGTTCCTTTTGGTGTCAAAGGAAACCACACCAAATGTGAATGGAATCCAATAATATTTAGGGGTGCCACATCAGTGATGAATTTTCCCCCATGCAAAAATAGGAATTCCCATTTTTTGGGCTGTATATACACAAAATAAATACATAATTATATATATACATTAAATATAATATTAAAAATAAATATATAGTAAATATACATTAAATAATAAATATACATAAATACACATTATACATTATATATATACAATATATTATACATACAGTTTTGAGACTTCCTATGATCACTATCTGGGCAATTTTCATGCATGTTTTGTACAGGTTCCCGGGGTCAGGGGTACGCTTTTTTAGTGTGTAATATGTAGGCCTAACTTATTGACTGTGGCTCTTTTGTAGAGAGTGACCCTGTGGAGTAAGAATTAACAGGATTTTACCCACATTCTTGCTTATTTTGCAGATATGGCATGTGCTAGTACCAGTGTTTCATTGAAAACTCGGGCTCAGGATAATGTGTATTTCATTGGGTCCACTTCTGGAGATGCCATCAAAGGTGCCAAGCTCCCGACTGTGCATCAATCTCTTGTCCTGTTTTTCCATCACCTGAAGAAGGAGAATCGCACTGCCCGGTAGAGTGCAACCCTCACCATTGAAGAGGTTGTGAAGTTCTGGGAAAAAGCTCACCTACCTACAACGACGAAGCAGCACTGCATCCATCGTTTGGAGGGGCTATATGAAGAATGGAGGAGCCTCCAAAAAGGTGCAAAGCGGGGTGGTGCGACCCAAGAGAAAAAGGAAGCATCCTTCAAGGCCTCCTTGGAGAAGACGTTTGATCTTAGGCATGCAGATTCGGAGGCCATAATCACCAACCCCGAGGACAGGAAGTTTCTTCACGATCAATTCTCAGAGAGGAAGGCTTCAATGGGATCTGTAGACACTGTGTTGGAAGCAAAAACGAAGCGAAAGAAAGAAAGGGAAGAAAAGGAGAAGACTAAGGCAGAGAAGGAAAATAAGAGACAGGAAATGGTCATGAAGGGTGCTACTGCTATGGAAGTCACAGACTCAGACTCTGACTCTGAGACCACGGCACAGGCTGGTTCTTCATCATCTGATGGTGGGATATCTCGTCCCAAGAAAAGAAGGCCTATCAACATTGTCACTCCTGAAGTCGCAGCTTCTTTGGATCGTACGAAAACAAGTGACCGAATGGCTGTCCACAACTTGGCATCCATTTGTAGAGCAGTAGGATGGGATCCTGCAGAGCTGGCACTGAACCGATGGACAGTGCGGCGGAATCGCATGATGCATCGATGCAAAACCATGGACGAAATAAAAGAAGCATTTCATCATAATGTGCAGGGTCCTTTAGTGGTCCATTGGGATGGAAAGCTTCTTCCCGATGTCACTGGAGATTTTGTGCATGTGAAGGTGGATCGTCTTCCAATCCTTGTGTCCAACCAGTACCATGGAATGGAGCAGCTGTTGAATGTTCCCAAGTTACCTGACGGGGGAGGAGAAGCTATGGCAACCGCTGTAGTGGACACACTGAAGAGCTGGAACCTTGTGGGCAAGGTGAAGGCTTTGTCTTTTGACACAACGGCCAGCAATTCAGGTGTTCGTGGAGGGGCTGCTGCCCTCATTGAAAATAAGCTACAGACTGAACTAATTCATTTGGCTTGCCACCATCATGCGCACGAAATCATTCTGGGAGATGTTTTCACCACTCTTTTCGGTCCTTCATCAGGCCCTGACATCCAGCTTTTTAAGTGGTTTCAGGCGGAGTGGCCGTCCATTGCCCATCACCAACCAAAAAATGGATTCACAGATCCTGATACGGCAGCTGAGTTTGCACAGAACAATGACATGATGGATGAAGCTCTGGAATTTGCTCTTGTGTGTTTGAAAGATCAGCAGCCACGAGATGATTATCGTGAACTCCTAGAACTGACTGTCATCTACATGGGAGGAATCCCACCTCGTGGAATCCGGATCATGGCTCCAGGAGCAATGCACAGAGCCAGATGGATGGCAAAAGCACTATATTCACTACAGGTGTTCATGTTTCGGTCAGAGTTCCACTTGACACTTCGAGAGGCGAGAAAACTCCGAGCCTTCAACATTTTTGTCTGCCTTGTGTATGTACAGGCTTGGTTTCGGGCTCCACAAGCTATTGAGGCTCCCCTGAATGACATTAACCTCTTCAAGAAGTTGGAAAAGTTTGAACAAATCAATCAGAAGATGGCTCAGGCAGCCTTGAAGGCACTTGGCTGCCACACGTGGTACATGAGCCCAGTACTAGTGGCATTTGCATTCTTTGACACCAGAATTGACAAAGAAAGCAAGATCAATATGATTGAAGCATTGAAAAATGACGGTGAAAACCCCTCTCCAAAGAGACCAGCTATCAAACGAGGAACCGCCCTGTCAATCGCTGGCCTCATAACAAAACACACCAAGCATTTCTTCAGCATCCTAGGGACCCCAACTGATTGGATGGATAAGGATCCTGGTTCATGGGAGCAAGAAACCAGCTTTCAGGAAGCAAAGAAAGCCGCCAGTGGCTTAGTCGTGGTGAACGACAGGGCAGAAAGGGGTGTCGCATTGATACAAGACTACAATAAGCTCCTTACAAAGGATGAAGAGCAAAAGCAAGCTCTGCTCCAAGTTGTTGCTGCTCACAGGAAGATGTACCCCGATGCCAAGAAGGCAACAGTGGTGAAACAAGCCCAGAAATAGGAGTTACATTTCTCATTATATTTGGGTTTTTTAATATTATGTGATATGGTGTCTCTTCATTTTATGAACTGAACATTTGGATTGTTATCATTGAATTTGAGTTTTCATAGCAATATAGTGCTATTTGTGCAGCTATTGTAACTTGTGTTTGCTAGAATACAAAGAAAGTGAGTGGAGGGTGGATTTTCATAAAACAAACTTCTGGTTTTGCTTTCGATCTATATATAGAAAAGTTTTGTAGACACCTTTAGTTTGAAGGCTGATGTGGCACCCCTAAATAAAATCAGATTGCTTTCATATTTGGTGTCTTTTCATTTTTGAACAAAAGGAACAACATAAAGCCATGTCCCAGTAAATATTTAAAAAAAATTATTTTGAGCACCACCCTAATACACATATATATACATATATATACATATATATACATATATATACATATATATACATATATATATATATATATATATATATACATATATACATACATACATACATACATACATACATACATACATACATACATATGCGGGGGTTACGTTCCAGAACCCCCCGTGATAGGTGAAAATCCGCGAAGTAGAAACCATATATTAATTTTATTATTTATATATATTTTAAGCCTTTAAAAACCCTCCCCATACTCTTATAAACCTTTCCCACGCTCTTATAAACCCTTTCTACACTCTTAAACACACTTTTGAGACCCATCCTTACTTATTAGAAAAATATTTGTACGTGTATATATAGCTGTACAGTATATCTGAAAATACTGTAATAGATACTGGGTAAGTATATCAATAATAGTTTTTACTGTACTGCACAGCAAAGAAGAGCAAAGGGGGGGGAAAGGGAGGGGGAGGGGGAAAAGGGAGGGGGAGGGGAGAAGGGGAGGGGGTAGGGTGGAGGGGAGGACGGAGGGGGAAGGGGGAGGGAAGGGGAGGGCCAGTCAACAATGACGTTGCAGTTCTCATGGTCGGAGAGCAGCACAACAATCGCGACATCGTCCTGCATCTTCGCAACAGCACGAAGCGGATTTTGGAGACTCACCGATCCTGTGACGCCCTCCAGTACCGGCATTGCCGGGCGGGGGAAGGGAGACCCGTACATTACACACATTACAACATTACACACACACAAACTGTGTTTTATGTTCAATGGTCTGGCGGCGGGGATGGAACATCACGTGATCGCTCTGAGCGAATCAGCACGCTGCTCTGCCACCAGGTCAGAATCCGTGTATAATATTCCTCGCTGAAATGCGCTGAGGTAAATATGAATAAAAAATATGGATCTCGTCAAATATTTTTAGGTAGGCCATGTCCTTCCCAGGCTCAATGGCCATGTCTGTGCCAAATATCAAGTACGTGAGCCTCTCCGTTTAGGAGTCTATCGGTAACATTACACACACACAAACTGTGTTTTATGTTCAATGGTCTGGCGGCGGGAATGGAACATCACGTGATCGCTCTGAGCGAATCAGCGCGCTGCTGTGCCACCGCCTCAGATTCCGTGTATAATATTCCTCGCTGAAAAAAAAATCTATGTGAAACAAGCTACTATCTATGCTAAATCATGCTAAATCATGCTAAATGCTAATCATGCTAAAATCTATGCTACTTGCTGTGAGTTTATGGCGGCAAGGAACATCACGTGATCGCGTCACGAACATCATTCGTGATCACGTCATCACGTGATCATGATCGTCATCAATGAGCGCGAATGAGCGAATCAGCACGCTGCTCTGCGACTGGTTCAGATTCCGTGTATAATATTCCTCGCTGAAAAAAAATCGATGTGAAACATGCTACTATCTATGCTAAATCATGCTAAATGCTAATCATGCTAAAATCTATGCTCCTTGCTATGGGTTTATGGCGGCAAGGAACATCACGTGATCGCTCTGAGCGAATCAGGGCGCTGCACTGCCACCGATTCAGATTCCGTGTATAATATTCCACGCTGAAAAAAAATATGGATCTAAAGATGAAAGGAAAAAAAACCTATGTGGTGTGAATGGCAATGTTCCTCGCGGAAATGTGAAAAAACGCAATCGCTTTTCGCTCAGAATTACGTGCGAACGCGTAACTGTGAGTTTATAGTCCATGAGCCAGGTCCAAAAATTTTGAAGTTGAGTATCAAGTTTGGGGACTAATTCCCACTATGATTTTTAGTTACACCAATGTCTGACGTCCATGAAAATGAGTGATGGACATTTCAAATGAGTAGCTTAATGCCATTTCCGACGCCATCTTTAAAAATGGCTGCCATTTTCAAGGAATATTCATGTAATTCAAAACTATTGCTGCATGGTAAATTCTGATGGTCAAATCTTAATTTGTACTTATCAAATGTTATTCACTTTATAATTTGGAACATGTCAATACTTATTTTAACCATTTTTATACATGTTTGCCAAGAATTTTGCTTAAAAATGCTTGGAAAATGCCTAAATTTGTTTTTTTTTAAACTAGTCACTCCCAGAAGTTGTCTAAATAAGTTGGTTAAACCAAATTGGGGCAGATAGATCGAAATTTTCAGTAAAGGTAATGATTACCGACATGAGAATATTAGTCATAATTACCGTAGCCTCCGCGTTTTTGGTGAAAAATCCATTTATTTTGTTTGTATGCGGCCAAATTCTAAAACAAAATTATGGGTTAGGGGAAATAAAAATAGGCATAACGTTTGAACCACACAAGATAGGCCAACATATTACCACTCATAATGTGTGTCTTGCAGCCCTCTATGCATTGCATTAATTAATATGTAAATTGGATCAGTAATTAGGTCACCAGGGGTCACAAGGTCACGAAATTCAGGCACTACTGAAAATGAGTACATCGTCCAGCAAAAATTTACTTTCAAAATCGGTTACACACATTTTCACAATTCTGATGCCTAGATAAGACCCTTACACCTATTGGTATGTGTTAAACCCATGTTAACAAGTTTACATACAATGAATTATTAATTGATGTGTGGGGCATGCAAAACTGGAAATATGCCCTCCAGTACGTTGTGCTTTGCTCTCTACCCAAAACAGCTTGTGCAATGTCTATGAAATTGTAGGGAAATAGAAAAAGTTCTATGTTCTACTCAATGGCTATGTTTAGTCCTCTTCAAACCTAACCTCCATGGCATGCTGAATGAAATCTGAAAATGGTTTAGCCTATCAGTATCAATGTGACATACGAAGAGCTTGGTTTCAAAATGAAATAAATGCCAAATTTAACATTTTGGATTTTTTGTTGTCAAAAGATTGTCAAAGTGATCAAACTTTCCCTGGGCTTTTTCGTCCCAAAGTGCCGTAAATCCTGGGTTTCTTGGCAATAATAACATGTATATTATACATTTCCCTTTGAATTTTGACCTTTTCTGCCATTTTTCTTAAAACCTCGAAAATGGATTTATCTCGTTTTGGAGCCAAACTCTTCATATATACACTGATAAAAATTCGTTTACAAGTTTTTGACGTTAATCCTCTTCGTTATCACAATCACTGTCGCAATCATCTGAGTCCTGTTCAATATCAGCACCATCATCGTAATCATCGTCTTCTTGTGCCATGTTGGTGCAACTCTGCAGTTTACATGCAGCAGTGCACTTTAGACCATTAATCATGCAAGAACAGTCCAACTGGCGGCAACTCCGTGCACACTTGCATGAGATGAGACTAAGAACGACATCTGGAGCCGGCAAGCCAGTCCTCCACTGAATTATTAGTTCTCCTTCACTGTTTAATTCCCAGCCATGGCCTTCTGATGGCTTGGGGATGTCTGGAAAGCATTCTAGGCTTCGCCTCCAGATAGCAGCTTGGTAATTTGCACGAAGTGTGTGCTGCAGCAGTGTGTCTGCGCATGGTGGAAGCTGTCCAGATTCGACGTCGCCCTTTCTTGCACAGAACATATTATAGCGCAGATCGTTTACACCACATATCTTTGTGTTTTTAGAGTAAAGAAGACATGTGAACTCTTGGATTTGGTTGAAAACGTCTTGTGTCAGGTTCCACGATGCTCCAAGAGAGACAAAAGCATTTCGGAATGTCTGATTCGTCTGCACAATTTGCAGACCTTTCATTTTTCCTTGGCTAGCAAGAGCGCTGATAGTGTCACAACCAGTCCAAGCATGAAGTCCTGGCAGTGCAGAGCACACTTCATGCCCCAATGCTGCAGCGATTTTTGTGATGTCAATCATTCTAACGCGAGCTTTTGTTCCACGATGGATGAAAACTTTACTCTTGATGGCACTGCTTAGACCGAGACAGATGATGAAAACATCAGTGTCATCTGCCACCAAAACAATAGCCTGGTAATTCTCTGCAGCGGCATGCTGTGCATGTAGAAATAAACGAGTGTCAGCCTCCTCGTGGTTGGATCTGAGGACCTGGACCTACTCGCATTTCTCTCTGGTGAGCTTAAAGCATTTTTCCTCACATGTGACGAACATTGTTTGGTCACCTAGCTTCTCCCTCTTGGTTTCTTCTTGCCACGATTCTGCCAGAAACTTGGTGAGTTTTTTTTAAGTTTCACTGCAGGCCAGCAAGCGTCGCCAATTTTTTTTATCTTGTGACCAGGTCTTATTCTATTGAATGTCACGCCTTCCTGTGATCCTCGGCTCACACGTTCAGCAGATTTGATGGACTGGTCCCTGTAGACGTCGAAGATCACATCAACGCGATCACTTCCCTGAGCAGCATGCAAGGATGATTCAAAGATATGATTAGACAGCTCTTCAAAAGTATGATTTTCTCCATACAGTTTCTGTATGAGAGCCATATCATCAATCAGTGTTGCACGTGGTTCGGGAACATCTTCTGCAGGGTCCACCATCTTTTCTAGATTTTCAGCAAGCGCAACTTTGTTGGTTTTCTTAAGAGTGCCGTCAACATTTGCCAGCGACCATGGTAATGGCCCAAGAGGGTGACAAAACACGTCGTGCATGTCAAGCTTTCGGTTCTGTGCAATGAGTATCATGGTGACAAACAAACTCCTGTCAGCCTTCAGAATTATTTCCTTGTTTGTGCGCTTCACAGACGTCTTCTTGACTTCACCAAATGCTTTAAAGTTCAGCTTTTTGATTTTGTCATAGAAACCTTCACCTTTTTCCAGGCGCTGCTCCTGAAATGTCTGGTAAGCCTCCTTCCCTTTTTGCAGTGCATTTAATAGGTCACTAGAAACCTCAGGGGTGGCAGCTACTCCAGTCGAGATACTGACAAGATCAGAAGGGTCATGGCCAAACGGATTTATCCAGTCGTTCTCTAGTAAGCCAACAATTGCTCTAACATCTGATTCGTCTTTCTGGATGCGAGGATTCCCGAGGTCAGAATGATGGAATTGCGTCTGGTTCTGGCCGATTGCCTCACGAAGTCGCCTCACAGCAGCAGCACGATGTTCTGCTGTGAGATAGTAGCGTGATCTAGCCCCTGGCTGGAGACTAAAGCCTCGTGTTCCTCCTGCAGTTTGTGTGTCCTTTGTAGTGAAATCGTATCCGTACTGAACCCGGGTGGGGATGCTCGCTGCTCGCTGTCATTGTTGTCCCCACTAGGGGCGTGACTATAAGACCCGTTGCTGTGTCAGTGCTCCGAGACTTCTCCCTTGTGACATGTTACATCGGTAGCCTCGTTAATGGTACGCCTTTATAGAATATCTAGCTTGCTTGCATTGACTGATATGAATGGCTTTATGAGATGTCGCATCGTATGCTTATTGTGTATTTCTACTTACAGGAATGATCTGATGATCTAAATGCAATTAAACCAAACCGTTGGACTAAAAGTTGTGCGGACCTGAATGGTTTTCCACAACACTTAATTGCATTTATGATCTGCTGACATGGCTGGCAACAAGACGTTGACGGTGTCCATTTTCAGCGCCGACCCACAAGCCACGGACGGAGGCTTGCAACTCAAGCACTGGCTCAAGCAACTGGAGCATCTCTTTAATGAGCCTGATACCGCTCCGACGCCTGCCGCGAAGCTGGCAATATTACACTCAAAAATCGACTACCGGGTCTACCACGCGGTCGCTCAATGCACGACGTATGATCTTACCGTCGCGGAGCTCAAGCGGCTTTATATAAAAGAAAAAAGCCCTGTGTATGCGCGTTATTTGCTGCAGACGCGACGGCAGCAACCCAACGAGCCTATGGATCATTACGCCCAGGAGCTCCGGCAGCTCATGCTGGACAGCGCCCAGCCACGGACTCCCGAGCAGGCTAAAGATGATCGACTTTTAGATGCCTTCATAGCAGGGGTCTCCTCTCAGGAACTACGTCTCAAACTCTTGGAGAAGACCGACCTGACCTTCGCTACGGCGGTTGAGCAAGCGACGGTGTATACCGAAGCGCGGATGCAATCGAACGCCTATGATCGCACGCGCCTTTTGGCGGGCACCTCACTACACGCCCGGCCGGAGAGGACCACTGACGAGGACGTGGATCCGCCTGCTGAACTCCGGGATGCTCCGGAGGATGACCCTACCCTGACAGCTGCCGTTACGACCAGCAGACCCAAGGCCTTGCGCGGGGCCGCATGTTTTTTTTGTGGAGGGCCTCGTCATGCCCGAGTCGTGTGTCCGGCACGTGACGCTATTTGCCATTTGTGCTCGCTAAAGGGACATTACGCGAAAGTGTGCAAGAAATCGGCACGCGGCTCGCGGCCCTTCGACTCGCGCAGCCGCGGTCGCGCAGGCGCGGCAACCTTGAACGGGCTTGTAGCAGAACCCACGAGCCCAGCGCCTTACCCGTCTTCAAAGGGGAGGGCCCCTCTCTGCGGCCCGCTGGGCGCTCAGACAACCTTGACTGGCGCCACCGGAAAGCCACCACCGTCTCATTCTCCATCGGGGACAAAGGCCGCGACCTTGGCCAAACCTCGAGCCACGCAAGGGAAGAAACAGCTTTCGAATACTACGGAAGCCTTTTGTCAAAGCGACCAAACGAAAAAGGCGATTTCGAATACTACTACGGAAGCCTTTTGTCAAAGCGACCAAACGAAAAAGGCGATTTCGAATACTACGGAAGCCTTTTGTCAAAGCGACCAAACGAAAAAGGCGATTTCGGCTACAACGGAAGCCTTTATCTGCCAGGAGTGTCAAAAGGCGATGTCAAATACTACTGAGGCCTTTTCTCATCGGATTTTGAATCGCGAAACACCGGAATGCTGGGGAAAGCCCTCTGATGACGATAATGGATTCCCCATGGTCAACGCAGACTCCGGCCACGATCGCAAAACTGCTGCTGGTGTAGGATCCACCCGCGAGGCTGGTCCGACCCATTCGGGGGGCTCAGTCCCGCTCCCAGCTGCCTCGTCTGGCCTGGCTCAAGCCCTTATTCCCCTTATGGTTGAGGGCCATTGTGTTCAGGCCTTGGTGGACACCGGATCTACGGATAGTTTTATCGACCAGCGACTTGTGCTCAGGCATGGATGGCGGATCGGGCGGTCTACACGACGGATCTTCATGGCTTCCCAGGGACTCCGGCTTAGCACAAAAGGGGAATGCCGATTGAAACTAGTGCTAAAGGGACGGGTTTTCCCTGATGTACACCTTATGGTTTTACCCGCATTATGTGCTGATATTCTGCTAGGACACGATTTTCTTAAGCTGCATGGACGTCTGGTAATGGAGTTCGGTGGGCCTGACACTCTTGTTGTGGGGGCGGACGACGCGCTAACGGTGTGCGCCCTAGCGCAAATGGACGTCCGTCCACTTTCGCTGTTCCCCAATCTAACCTCCGACTGTACCCCTGTCGCGGTAAAATCGAGACGCTACTCTCGCGCGGACATGCAATTCATTGCGGACGAAACGACTCAGCTCTTGAAAGACGGCATCATAGAACCTAGTAGGTCGCCGTGGCGTGCCCAGGTCTTAGTGGTGCGCAGTGAGGCCCATCGCAAACGCATGGTAATCGACTATTCCCAAACGATTAACCGCTTTACACAGCTGGATGCCTACCCCCTTCCGGAGATGGACGCGCTAGTGCAACAGGTGTCCCAGTATTCGGTCTATAGTACTCTCGATCTCCGTAGTGCGTACCACCAGATCCCTATCTCTAGGGCGGATCGTATCTATACCGCTTTCGAGTCGGGGCAGCGGTTGTACCAATTTACACGATTGCCCTTTGGGGTGACGAACGGGGTCGCTTGTTTCCAGAGGGCCATGGATGACCTCGTTGCGCGGGAGCACTTAACCGATGTTTTCGTCTACCTCGATAACCTTACGGTTTGTGGATATGACCAAGGGCACCATGACGCTAATCTGAAGCGCTTCCTTGAGGTCGCGCAACGGTATCACTTAACTATGAACGAGGATAAGTGCCGATACTCCCTACGCACCATAGATCTTCTGGGGTACACCGTGACCCATGGCTCTGTCTCTCCGGATAAGGAACGTCTGCGACCTTTGCTCGACATGGCCCCTCCCTGCGATCGGGCTTCCCTGAAACGCGCCCTTGGGCTGTTCGCCCATTACTCCAAATGGGTGCAAAATTTCTCCGCGAAACTTCGCCCCCTTGTGGCCTGCGACACCTTTCCCCTGAGTTCGGCCGCATTGACGGCCTTTGAAGGACTTAAGACCGACATCGCCCGAGCCGCCGTAGCAACCATTGACGAGAGCGGCTCGTTCGTCCTCGAAAGTGACGCCTCGGATCAGGCCATCGCGGCGACCCTCTCCCAAGGGGGACGTCCCGTGGCTTTCTTTTCACGGACTCTTACCTCCGCTGAGCGGCGGCACTCGTCCGTTGAAAAGGAAGCGTATGCGATCGTCGAGTCTATTCGGCGATGGCGCCCGTACCTACTCGGGCGGAGCTTCCAAATCATCACGGACCAGCAAAGCGTTGCGTTCATGTACGACACCTTACACGCCCAGCGCATTAAGAACGAGAAAATCACTCGCTGGCGTATCGAACTCGCCGACTTCTGTTACACCATCAAATATCGCCCAGGGAAGGATAACCAGGCCGCCGATGCCTTATCGCGCCCCACTACATGTGCTGGTATCACCTCGTTGGAGGGCCTACGGGTGCTGCATGCTACTGCGGGCCATCCCGGCGTAACGCGTTTCGCTCATTTCGTGCGGAGTGGGAATCTCCCTTACTCGATTGACGATATCCGCCGTATCTGTCGCGACTGCGCTATCTGCGCGGAAATCAAACCGCGTTTCTATAACCCCCCTATGGGGACTCTGGTGAAGGCTACACGCCCGTGGGAACGCTTGGCGATGGATTTCAAGGGCCCTTTGCCGGTGTCGAGCGGCTCTCGCTATCTGCTCACTATCGTTGATGAGTACTCACGATTCCCCTTTGCTTATTTGTGCGCGGACATGACTGCTGCCACGGTGATGCGTTGCTTACAGAACTTGTTCTCAATGTTCGGTTACCCGGCCTATGTCCATACCGACCGGGGTGCAGTCTTCTTGTCTCAGGAGGTGCGCGGCTATCTGCTCCAAAACAACGTTGCGTCTAGTTACACCACGCCGTATAGACCCCAGGCTAATGGGCAGATCGAACGCTTCAACGGGATTATCTGGAGGGCCGTCATGCTCCATCTCCGGACCCACGGCCGGGGCCTCGATAAATGGGCTTGGTCGCTACCTGCGGCGTTGAACTCAATCCGGGCACTCCTGAGTACGGCAACTAACCAAACTCCCCACGAGCGTCTTTTCCACCACCCCAGGAGCTCGGGGTGTATACGGTCTTTGCCCAGTTGGCTCGCTGGGCCCGGGCCGGCCTACCTTAAACGGACAGTTCGCGCGAGCAAGTACGACCCCCTTGTGGACAAAGTGCAGATTCTCCAGGCTAATCCTGAGCATGCTCGTGTGATGACGTCTGATGGTCGTGAGACTACTGTCTCCGTTCGTCATCTTGCCCCTTGCGGGGTCGACGACCTTAGTAGGGAATCGGACGAACCAGTCGAACCCGTCTATGAGACTATGACCTCTCCCGACGCTCCCATCGCCGACAGTCCACCGACCCTCCCCCCGTCGAGACTGCCCGGGTCCGACGACTTGGCGTTACCCCCTTCATCACCCGACCCTGTTGGCGCCTCTGACACCGGGGATACAGGGTTACGAGACGCCGTACCCGGGGAATTTCGAACGCGTGCTGGCAGAGAAATTCGCCGCCCGGCCCGCTACGGTTGGGCCGACTAATACTCCGCGCCCATGCTGACGCTCACTCGCTTTTAGCCACGCGGCCGTATAATTCTGACGGGGGGTGAATGTAGTGAAATCGTATCCGTACTGAACCCGGGTGGGGATGCTCGCTGCTCGCTGTCATTGTTGTCCCCACTAGGGGCGTGACTATAAGACCCGTTGCTGTGTCAGTGCTCCGAGACTTCTCCCTTGTGACATGTTACATCGGTAGCCTCGTTAATGGTACGCCTTTATAGAATATCTAGCTTGCTTGCATTGACTGATATGAATGGCTTTATGAGATGTCGCATCGTATGCTTATTGTGTATTTCTACTTACAGGAATGATCTGATGATCTAAATGCAATTAAACCAAACCGTTGGACTAAAAGTTGTGCGGACCTGAATGGTTTTCCACAACATCCTTGTTGACTGTTTCCTCAGTTGTTTGATCGACTGCTATTCGGCCAAATGGATTGCCTTGTCTGAGCTGCACAGAGAAGTAGCCTCGCTTGAAATGCTGGTACAGCATTGGGCAGGTTTTTTCAAGCTGTGTCATCTGTGCATAGTACACTGGGAGGTATCTGGCATAGTTCACTTTGCTCAGAGCAAAGCACCAAGGGATGACCTGTTTAATACAAGCTAGGTGGAGAGTCCAGTCACCCTCTCTGTCGGCTCTCAATAGCCCGAGCAAGATCTCGACCATATCGATGTACATCATCCAAAACTGTGCTAGCTGACCATGACTGTGACGCAGGACATCCAGATAGGCCACAAACAAGTCCATGATATATGTGCAAGAGTCGTCGGCCATTGCTGCAGCAAGAGTTTCATGACAGGTGTTCATATTAATGTTGTATAGTGTGTGGTTGGTGTTGTCCAGCTTGTGAGTATCTTCAGGGTGATGTGATTCCAACCAATTCTGGAATCCATTCCACGCAAGCTGCATCAATGCTTCGTATGTCAACTTGTGGAAATGAACAGAGCGGTTGTACTGTTTGCTTTCCAATACCTTGTTGATGGATCCCTCGGATATTACGCCGGATTCGACAGACAGGTCACGAAGTCCTGCGTCTTTAAACATTTTCCCGATGCTGGACATAAAGTTACAGATGGTATGGAAATTTCCCATCATGAGCACAATTTTTCCATACTGGGTGGGATGCTTCCAAGCTATTTCAGTTGTCTTAGCAAACAGAGCTTGATCGAGTACCATTGCAATGTTCTCAAGATGGAGTGAAGACATGATCTTTAAAGCATTGGAGAGAATCTCCTGCACTGTTGCCATTTCTGTTGCGGGTGCATTTATAGAGGGCAGATAGCCTACAACATCTTCCATCACCTCCACATGACCCCTTGTCATGATGTTAAAACCTGTCCATGAGCTGACTTTCTGATGAAGTGGGTCGAGCAAATGCATCAACACCCACAAGTGGTTTCTCCTCTGTGCTTTAGAAGCTGCATCTTCAAGAGTTCCAGTCAAATCAGCTGTTTGTATTGCTGGCGGACCTTTTCTTTTCCCGACACTATACACTGGTAGCAGTTTATCCGATGATTGAATGGATCGTTTCTTCTCTTGTTTATGAACAACAGATGTTTTCTGTGCGGGCATACACGAAAATGATTTTGGTTGGACAATGATTCCACTGACTCGATGTGATGTTCCACCTCCACTCAGGGATTCTTCTAACCTGTCAATGTTGTCAAACGCTAATACTGTCGGGACAGAGTGGTGCACATCTGAAGGAAGAGAAACATCATCGCTGTTAACACTTGCTATTTTGTCAATACAGAGTGCTGTGTCAATCTCTTCCAGAGCTGTGTATGAACATCCATGTCCGAGTCTATTCAAGATTTTGATCAACTCAACATTACCAGTTAGTGTTTTGATAGCCCATGGAAGCAAGACATGTTTTGATGTTTTCACTGTGCCAACACTTACTGAAGTGATGACATCCTGTGCCATCGACCATGCTAGTCTATTTATGCGAGCAGAGCCGTTCTCACTTCTACCAAGTAAGATTCTCAAAAATCTCTGTAGAGTCGGTGGAACTTTCACATCATCTGGAGTGAGGTCTGCTGGCTGAGGAGGCCAATTGTCATTGAAGGGAGCGGCTTTAATTTCATCTCGCAGTGACATGGCTGCTTGGACAATTATGTTGTCATTACTGGCTTTTTCAAATGTTTCCAGCTTTGATTTCACGTGGATCAACTCAGCAGCTAACATCGTTTTGGTTAGGTTATCAGGCATTAGGTAAACGTGACGGTTCTCTGTGAAGAAAGTCAGTGAATTGCAGAACTGCATCTCTATACTGCGCCGGATATTTTTCTTGGTGGAATTGGTGATCTCACTTATGCCTGCAGACGCCATTGATGACACAAGCTTGGCTGTGATATCGAGCAGTGGAATAATCCTTGGATTTGAAAATAAATTGTTCCGGATGTATTCAAACACAGTTTTTAGTGATGCTTTCTCAACCTTTTGATATTGAATGTAGTCTTCTTCACTCGGTTCTGGAGTCTGCAGTTGCTCTCTTCTCTCTGGACGCGTGTAATCTCGGTAGCACGATTTATGGTAATGAGCCTCGGCTGCAACTATATCTCTTGCAGTCACGGCCAACACTCTGTCGTCATTACGGTTGATTGCAGCCTCCCTCACGGTTTTGTCTGACCGCAGCTCAACAGCTGGATTAAGAGCCTCTCTCGACCGTGTTCCCTTGATATACTTTGACACCCGCAGACAAAAGATGCATTTCTTTTCATACACTCTCTCGTTAGATGACGGCTCATCTCTGGAAGATCGTCTGGGCGCAGTATCGGGCACATTTGCCAAAGAACTGTTGGATTGCTCTTGAAACTTAGCTAATGACTTTTTGTGTGTAAAGTCTGACCTGCAAGCCCTGTGATAGTATATTGGAACATGCGGAAGTTCAGCTGGGCTCTCTTCAGAAAGCTGAAGAATGGGTTTAAAATTTCGTATGGTCGCTGCATTGCAAAGTGTCTGCCATGAGTCGTTGTCATTTGGCTTGCTCAACTCATGCAGGGCTGATTTCTTGCTGCAAATGATACATGTTCCTGTCCCATGCTCCAGCATTCTCCGTTTAACCATTACTTCCGATTGAGACATTTCAAAATTGTTTATAAACCATGTATATATAGGTGGAATGGCACTTTTGGGCAGATCTAATCGTCATCCATGCAATCTGAAATGAGAAAATGATGGGGGAAAATTACCATACTTGTATATGCAGTTGAAATGTGAATCTAGCGAAACAAATCTGAAAATAAATATCTTTTTCCTTCAGCTGAAAATAATACCAATATAAATATAAAATATTGTGTCCTCAATACATTTCTAGCAAAACATGTAGCCCTCGAAATCAACCAGGATTGATAAAGACAAAGGCATAAATACGTTGAATAGACGATTTTAATACTACAAGAACAAAGAAAGAGTACATGCAGTAATTTCAATAGAAATTACGACATAATCAAAGCATAATAAAACCAATGCAAAACTACACACAGATTGCCCACAAAGAAGAGTAGTTTCTCATCCAACAGGTGTAAGGGTCTTATCTTTGAAGAATAGAAGCACAAAACTGTGAAAATGTGTGTAACCGATTTTTTAATTTAATTTTTGCTGGACGATGTACTCATTTTCAGTAGTGCCTGAATTTCGTGACCTTGTGACCCCTGGTGACCTAATTACTGATCCAATTTACATATTAATTAATGCAATGCGTAGAGGGCTTCAATACACACATTATGAGTGGTAATATGTTGGCCTATCTTGTGTGGTTCAAACGTTATGCCTATTTTTATTTCCCCTACACCATAATTTTGTTTTAGAATTTGGGCACACAAACAAAAAACTAGGTTTTTCACCAAAAACGCGGAGGCTACGGTAGTTATGACTAATATTCTCATGTCGGTAATCATTACCTTTACTGAAAATCTCAATCTATCTGTCCCAATTTGGTTTAACCAACTTTTATAGACAACTTCTGCAAGTGACTAGTTTAAAAATAACAAATGTAGGCATTTTTCCAAGCATTTTTAAGCAAAATTCTTGGCAAACATGTATAAAAATGGTTAAAATAAGTATTGACATGCTCCAAATTATAAAGTGAACAACATTTGATAAGTACAAATTAAGATTTGACCATCAGAATTTACCATGCAGCCATAGTTTTGAATTACATGAATATTCTTTGAAAATGGCAGCCATTTTTAAAGATGGCGTCGGAAATGGCATTAAGCTACTCATTTGAAATGTCCATCACTCATTTTCATGGACGTCATACGTGTGTGTAACTAAAAATCATAGTGGGAATTAGTCCGCCAATTTGATACTCAAATTTTGTCTGGCTCATGGACTATTATGGCGGCAAGGAACATCACGTGATCGCTCTGAGCAAATCAGCGCGCTGCTCTGCCACCGGTCAGATTCCGTGTATAATATTCCTCGCTGAAATGCGCTGAGGTAAAAATATGGTAAAAAAATATTATGAAATAATTTTTTTTAGGTCGGCCATGTTCTTCCCAGGCTCAATGGCCACGTCTATGCCAAATATCAAGCACGTGAGCCTCTCCGTTTAGGAGTCTATCAGTAACATTACACACACACAGACTGTGTTTTATATATATATAGATTTAGGTTGTATGTTTTTTTTTCAAGAAAGAACCCCTCAGCACATACATAGGGGAGGGGGAGGTGCAGACTGGAAGTTTGGGACGATTACACCTCACCACCACGTAATTCAAAACACCTCACCACCAAGTAATTCAAAACACGGCACCACCACGTAATAAAAACACCTCACCACCACGAAATTCAAAACACCTCACCACCACGAAATTGACAACACCTCACAGCCATCAAGCACGTAATAAAAACACCTCACAGCCATAAAACACGTAATAAAAACACCTCACCACCACAAAATTAAAAACACCTCACAGCCATAAAACACGTAATAAAAGCACCTCACAGCCATAAAACACATAATAAAAACACCTCACCACCACGAAAATAAAAACACCTCACAGCCATAAAACACGTAATAAAAACACCTCACAGCCATAAAACACATAATAAAAACACCTCACCACAACGAAATTAAAAACACCTCACAGCCATAAAACACGTAATAAAAACACCTCACAGCCATAAAACACGTAATAAAAACACCTCACCACCACGAAATTAAAAACACCTCATAGCCATAAAACACGTAATAAAAACACCTCACCACCACAAAATATAAAAACACCTCACAGCCATAAAACACGTAATAAAAACACCTCACCACCACAAAATTAAAAACACCTCACAGCCATAAAACACGTAATAAAAACACCTCACAGCCATAAAACACGTAATAAAAACACCTCACAGCCATAAAACACATAATAAAAACACCTCACAGCCATAAAACACGTAATAAAAACACCTCACAGCCATAAAACACATAATAAAAACACCTCACAGCCATAAAACACGTAATATAAACACCTCACAGCCATAAAACACGTAATAAAAACACCTCACAGCCATAAAACACGTAATAAAAACACCTCACAGCCATAAAACACGTAATAAAAACGCCTCACAGCCATAAAACACATAATAAAAACACCTCACCACCACAAAATTAAAAACACCTCACAGCCATAAAACACGTAATAAAAACACCTCACCACCACAAAATTAAAAACACCTCACAGCCATAAAACACGTAATAAAAACACCTCACAGCCATAAAACACGTAATAAAAACACCTCACAGCCATAAAACACGTAATAAAAACACCTCACCACCACGAAATTAAAAACACCTCATAGCCATAAAACACGTAATAAAAACACCTCACCACCACAAAATATAAAAACACCTCACAGCCATAAAACACGTAATAAAAACACCTCACCACCACAAAATTAAAAACACCTCACAGCCATAAAACACGTAATAAAAACACCTCACAGCCATAAAACACGTAATAAAAACACCTCACAGCCATAAAACACATAATAAAAACACCTCACAGCCATAAAACACGTAATAAAAACACCTCACAGCCATAAAACACACAATAAAAACACCTCACAGCCATAAAACACGTAATATAAACACCTCACAGCCATAAAACACGTAATAAAAACACCTCACAGCCATAAAACACGTAATAAAAACACCTCACAGCCATAAAACACGTAATAAAAACGCCTCACAGCCATAAAACACATAATAAAAACACCTCACCACCACAAAATTAAAAACACCTCACAGCCATAAAACACGTAATAAAAACACCTCACCACCACAAAATTAAAAACACCTCACAGCCATAAAACACGTAATAAAAACACCTGACAGCCATAAAACACGTAATAAAAACACCTCACAGCCACGAAATTAAAAACACCTCACCACCACGTCATTTAAAAACACCTCACCACCAAGTAATTCAAAACACCTCACCACCACATAATTCAAAACACCTCACCACCACCTAATTAAAAACACCTCACCACCACGTAATTATCAATACCTCACCACCACGTAATTCAAAACAACTCACCACCATGTGATTTAAAAACACCTCACCACCACGTCATTTAAAAACACCTCGCCACCACATAATACAAAATACCTCACCACCACGTGATTCAAAACCACCACAACGTTATTAAAAACACTTCACAACCACGGAAACAAAAGTTTGAGGGAGTCGTTAAGTGACAACACAGACACTGCCCAGATGTGTCGATATATAGATAAATGACTGTACGCGAGTTGCCGTTTTGTCATGGTTTAAACCAATCATAATTCAAACAATTATTTTGCACAAATGTATTTGTAATATACGTGATATCACATTTTATAAACAATTGAAGTTGGAAAAAAAAAAAAAGTTCCCCAAAAATTTTCCCCAAAAAAAATTGGAATTAAAAATAAAATACCCTTAGGACATACCGCCGGGAGAGATATGTGCATACCAGAAGTTTGGTACGATTTCACAAAAGTTTGGGAAAGTAGTGTGTGTGTGTGTGTGTGTGTGTGTGTGTGTGTGTGTGTGTGTGTGTGTGTGTGTGTGTGTGTGTGTGTGTGTGTGTGTGTGTGTGTGTGTGTGTGTGTGTGTGTGTGCGTGTGTAGATGTGTGTGTGTGTGTGACCCACTCTACCCCGTGTGCTTGATGTGGGAGGGAGAGGATTTGAGCTCTTAAAGTCACATTTTACATGCGATGTAATAACACATTTCAAACTGTATTTTCCATGTGCACGCACATGCATTCACATGTTATCAGAAGTAAATATATTGCCAGTAACCATTTTGTGAAACTGAATGTGCAGGTGCAGCATCTAACTCAATATGTCGAAATGTCTCGCACGTCCATGCCCGTGGGATTCCCACGTTTGACCCCACTAGTCATGTTATATATCGCTTTTCACCCGATCTCTCAGTGACCAAATATAAGAATCACTTAAAAAATTAAATACTTCTCGCATCCGAATCGATATCTTCACTAAAATTGAAACGATTCGGTCATGTCACATACCCAACCGGTCCACCAAGTTTCCTCCAAATCCGTCATAAATTTTGGAGATATCCAGCTATATGTCGGTATTAGCCCTATCACTCAATGGTGAAGAATCATTTAAAAATTATACTAGCCGGAGATGGATCTTCACCAAAATTGAATCAATTCTTCCTTGTCAGGCACGGAACCTCTTCACCAAGTTTCGTCCCAATCCGTCCACAAGTTTTTTTGAGACATATTTTTGGCCCCATCTCTCAATGGTGAAGAATCACTTAAAATTCTACGAGCCGGTGTCACGAAACAGATCCGCCCCCCGCCGATTCTGTACCGGTACAGATTCGGCGAGTTTATACCGGTACAGATTCGCCGGGGGTAGAGTTTATACCGGTACAGATTCGCCGGGGGGAGGGGGGGGGCGAGTTTACACCGGTACAGATTCGCCGGGGGGAGACTTTATACGGGGGCGGATTTATTTCGCGACACCGGATCCGAATCCAGATCTTCACCAACATCTAATCATTTCGTCCTTGTCACACACCCTAACTCCACCAAATTTCGTCCGAATCCGTCCACAACCTTTTGAGACATCTTTTTCAGAAACAAACAAACAAACAGACAGATAGGGGTGAAAACATAACCTACTTTCACCTTCTGTGGCGGAGGAAACCAGATCCGGTGATGTAATAAGAGCGTGGACCAGTGTATGGTGAACCAGTTTATGATAGATTGTACAAACTCTAAGTTCAATTATTTAACAAAAGAAGCATCATGTTAAAACTTACTGGAACACAGCATTCGACTGCTATTCGTTTAGTCAATTGTGGGTTTTTTTACTGACATTTATTTCGTCACTTAATTTTATGCGATGTGTTACATATTTATGTGAATGTATGTGAATTACCATTCAGGTCTTTGCTTATCCATGTGAAGTAGATTAAGGGTTGTTGTGGTTGGAGGGTCAGGAGCCCTTCTGAAAAAGTGTCCGGAAACGGAAGTGACCGGAAACGGAAGAAGAAAAGACACGAGGAAGAAAAGCGACGAGTATTCTTCTTCCTTGCCCCGCTCCGACGAAAGGTGGGATCGACCTTGCGCCGCGTGGAAAAGCGGCGTTCCGAAGCCCGTCCGGCGAGAGGAGTTACCGGGACGTGTACCTACCCGGTGGAGACGTCAAGTTGACGTGGGGCCGTGCATCGACCCCGCGTCTGGCACCGTTCGCGGCACCGTCTAAACAGACGCGTACGGGTCGCACGTTGGGGCCTAACACGCCTTGCAAGCGGCGTGGGGCTTTTGGCTTGCTTTACCGTACCCGCTGCGCGTGGCCACGAGGGGCTGCAGCCGCGGTGCCTGGTACGATACCTGCCCGGTGGAAACACGTCCACCCGGGGTTCGTTCAACCGGTTCAACCGAGTGCGGCGACGCCGACCAGCATCTTGGTCAGGAGGGGCCCAGAGACATTGTGAGGGGCAGAGACCAAAAGGGGGTCGTGAGTACAGAAGGGGACACACATATATAAGATGGCCATCTTAATCATATAGGGAATTGATTGTGGATTGGGAATTGTTGATGGTTGTTTGTTGTTGATTGCTCGGGGAATATCCGTGATTGTATCATTGAAATGGTATGATATCCTTACCCTGGAAATATATCATTGAACATCAGTTTCTCTTGGGTGGAATTCATAGGGATTGCGTTGCGAAAGCGCATATATATAATACTACTTTCTGGCGAAGGTCCTCTCACGGTCCGGGGGTCACCGAGACCAGGTAGTCACCGAGGGGACCACGTAACAGATGCAAAACTTTTATCTAACTTTTTTTGATTATTTGAAAGCAATGTTGAGTCATCATTTTAAAACTCGACTGAAAAGGCAACTTACTCCCTCCCCTGTTGGTTCAATGTCTTTGCACCGTCGACAACTTGCCGCGGGCTGCCATCATGTATATTTATGCCCTGCCAATGATCCTGCCAAGTCAGACCATCTGCTGCTCTGTGGAACCAGATTTCCCTTTTGCCAGTGACGACGTCCTGATGAAACATTCTCCTTGTTGCTCATGAGGGTTTTAATTAAAATCTGGCAATAGTTTCATGTTGTGTTCACCAACATGGAGAGAAAATCAAATGAAGTGCACAAAACGAACATGGAATTGTTTGGAGGTGAGGGGCCATCTCAAAGAGCTGAAGGCAGCGTTACCTTGTTTCACCTCTTCCAAAA
The DNA here is from genome assembly GCF_964187855.1 of Myxine glutinosa. Taxonomy (NCBI): domain Eukaryota; kingdom Metazoa; phylum Chordata; class Myxini; order Myxiniformes; family Myxinidae; genus Myxine; species Myxine glutinosa. The sequence continues at coordinate 332,897,845 of NC_136261.1, forward strand.
CAAGAGTAGAATGAAGTTAACGGAGCATGTCGACTTCACCTAAGCAAGTTGTTACCCTCGCCTGAAGAGAGGGTATTGCATTTGAGTCCGTTTGTCTGTCTGTCTGTCTGTCTGTCTGTTTGTTTGTCCGCACAGAATAAATACGATTTTCTCTGCAACAGTTGGTCCGATCAACAGGAATTTTTTTTACCATAGGTGCAACTCCACCTGTATAATTTTTTAATGATAATCATGACGTCATAGGTCACGTCGTTCGGCCGCCATCTTGGAAAAACCGAAAAAAAAATTGCACCTCTATATCTCCGAAAGCGCTCAATAGAAAAAAAAGAGAAATGGCTCATTGTAAAGAACTCTCCATGGGGAATAAAATATGTTCATGATGATGTCATAGGTGCCTCCATTATGACGTCATAATTCGACAAGTACAAAACTTCATCCGATCAAGATGAAATTTCTTGAGCGTCATATCGGCATAAACTGGTTGAGAAAAAAAAGTAATGATGACGTCATAGGTCACATGGTTCGGCCGCCATCTTGGAAAAACCAACAAACGTTGCACCTCTATTTCTCCGAAAGTGCTGCATAGAAAAAATTGAAACATGTCTCATTGTAAAGAACTCTCCATACAACAACAACATGCATTTTAAAGGCCATTTTCCCTGCTAGAGCGGGGGTTAGCCTTGCGGTCCCCATGACAATCTTCTCCATTTTGCCCTATTTTCTGCATCTCTCCTTGTTAACCCCCTTGCCCGCATTTCTTCTTCCACCATCTTTAGCCAAGTCTTTCTCGGTCTTCCCCATCTTCTACTTCCTTCTACATTCATTTCCATCACTCTTCTCAACCAGTCACTTTCATCCTTCCTCAACACATGACCAAACCATCTCAACCTGTTCCTCTTCACAGCATCAATCACAGGCTCTATTCCCATCATCTTTCGCAATTCGTCATTTGTCTTCCTCTCTCTCAAAGATACTCCGCACATTCGTCGAACCATTCGTATTTCCACCCTTTCCAACCTTCGTTGCTGCTCTACGCTCATTACCCATGTCTCGCTCCCATAAATCATAACACTTCTCACACATGCAGCATACACCTTTCCCTTCAGCTTCAACGACACTCAATTCCCAAAACTTCTTCCATGCACATCTCACTCGAGCAACCGTTGCCGAGTCTGATTCACCTTCTCCATTCAGCATGTCTCCGAGGTAGCAAAATGTTTTCACACCTTCCAGCTTCATGCCGTCTCCAAGATCCAACTCAACATTTCCTCCATCTGCAGCTCCCTCTGTGCACACCTTACATTTGAATGTAGCTGCCACACTGGTTAATGACCCTCTCAGACCAATACATTTTTGATGAACCCACTCAGCGCACATTGTACACTGAATGGAGTTCACTCCGACACCCTTCCTACACACAGCACAGGGCCACTTCCCAGTTCTTTCCACCTCACCACATGCTTTATCACTTGCCATCACCTTCGTCTTTCCGATATTCACCTTCAGACCTTTTGTCTCCATACATTCCTTCCACGTGTTCATCTTTTCCTTCAGCCCATCCATACTTTCCGCAATCAACACCAGATCATCTGCATACAACAACTCCCACGGTAAACCCTCCTTTACGTTCTGAGCCAGCACCTCCATCACAGCTACAAATAGTAGTGGACTTAGTACCGACCCCTGATGCACTCCCACCTTCACCTCAAACTCACCACTGTTCCCGTCCTTCGTCCTTACAGCTGTGCGCGCTCTTTTGTACATTGCCATCGCTACTCTGATCAACCATTCCTCCACTCCTAACTTCCTCAATGCCCATGTCAATACTTTGCGTGGAACCCTATCGAATGCTTTCTCCAGATCAACAAACCCAAGAAACAACTTCTTCCTCTTCTCCATGTACTTCTCCTGCAACTGCCTCACAATGAAAAGCGCGTCTGTCGTTCCTCTTCCTGGCATGAATCCAAACTGCATTTCGTCGATCTTCACTTTCTTCATTATCCTCCTCTCCAACACCCTTTCCAATACCTTCATTCCATGCTCCAATAACTTTATCGCTCGGTACGAGCCACACTCCAGAGGGTCACCTTTCCCCTTGTATAGAGGGACGAGGGTACTCAGTTCCCAACCCACTGGAATGCGGCCTTCTTTCACCACCAGATTACAGATCTCTGTCATTCTCTTCACACCCCAACTTCCTGCTGCCTTCAACATATCTCCCACAACTCCCGTCGGCCCTCCCGCTTTTCTACCCTTCATTGCTTTTATCGCTTCCTCAACTTCCTTCTCAGTTATCTTCTCTGCCGGTCCTAAAACTGGGTTACTCTCTATGTTGCCATCCTATTCATTCTCTGTATTCAACAGCATTTCCATATATCTTTTCCATCTTCCTTTAATTCCATCTGGGTCGACAACGATTTGTCCCACTTCATCCTTCAAGCAACTCACCCCCATCACATCACACCTCTCTTTCGATATCTGCTTTGCAATCCTGAATACTGCTTTCTGACCCTCTTCCGAATCCAAGCGTTCTCCGAACATTTTCCTACATGCCTCCTGCGCCTTTGCTACCTCTTTCTTTGCAGCCTTCCTGGCTGCCTTATAACTTTCATGCTCTGCTGTTTCTGCTCCCGTACCCTTCGCCTTCTGCCACTCCTTGAACTTCTTCCTCTTCTCGTCAATCCTCTTTCCAACTTCATCATCCCACCACCATGTTTCCAAGTGCCTCGGTGGTCCTTTTGTCCATCCACATACCTCACCAATGGCTCCCAAGAGACTAGCTTTCATTGACATCCAACCACTTTCAAGCTCAACCACATCATCCTCGACCCTACTCAGCCTCCCTTACTGTCACCTCTTTCAACCTCCACACCTTCATTCTCGGTTGGTACTTCACCCGCCGAGCTCTCCTCGCACCTTTCACCCTTACGTCGCCAACTTCCTGCTGCCTTCAACATATCTCCCACAACTCCCGTCGGCCCTCCCGCTTTTCTACCCTTCATTGCTTTTATCGCTTCCTCAACTTCCTTCTCAGTTATCTTCTCTGCCGGTCCTAAAACTGGGTTACTCTCTATGTTGCCATCCTATTCATTCTCTGTATTCAACAGCATTTCCATATATCTTTTCCATCTTCCTTTAATTCCATCTGGGTCGACAACGATTTGTCCCACTTCATCCTTCAAGCAACTCACCCCCATCACATCACACCTCTCTTTCGATATCTGCTTTGCAATCCTTTGCAATTCAGCCTGGACAACCAAGTGGTGCTGTGAAACAGCCTCCACCCCCGGGATCACCTTTGTGTCCCGGAGGTGCCCCCTATCTCGCCTACGCACCATCAGGTAGTCAACGGTTGTCGTCGACCCACCTGACGTGTATGTAACAAGCTTATTATCCTCTTTCTGGAACTGAGTATTACAAATCAACAAATCAGCTCCATCAGCAAACTCCAAAATCCTTTCACCTTCTCCATTTCTCACACCATATCCGTAACCCCCATGAACTCCGTCAAAACCATCCATACTCCTTCCCACATGTCCATTTAGGTCTCCTCCTACCACAACAACTTCCTCATCTTTCACGTTTTCCATCAGCTTCTCAATCGCACACCAGAACTTGTCCTTCTCTTCATCGCTTCGACAAACCTGCGGAGCATATCCCGAGATGACGTTCACCAAGAGCTTTCCAATCATCATTTTCACTATCATCAACCTATCACTCACTCTAGTCACACTGACCACACTGTCTGCAACTCTCCATGTGGAATAAAATATGTTAATGATGACGTCATAGGTGCCTCCATTATGACGTCATAATTCGACAAGTACAAAACTTCATCCGATCAAGATGAAATTTCTTGAGCGGCATGTGGGCATAAATTGATGGAGAAAAAAAAATAATGACGTCATCGGTCACGTGGTTCTGCCGCCATTTTTGTTTTAACACAAACTCCTTAAAAACTACTGAACATACATCCTGGCGAGGGTTTGCAATCTGATTGCTCTTTCTTGTTTGACATGTTAATGGATTGTATTGTACTTGCACTCAACACAATTCATAAACAAACTTCGTTTTTCAGTTTACCCAGTGGGCAGGCAGGATGGCCTGGACTTTAGAGATACGCACACTCACCTCTGAGCCATCTAGGCTGGGTTCGCATATTGACCCAAGTATAAACTGTCATCCTGGTGTTTAGCAGTGCAGGGTAATTCATCAATGTGTGTGCCATCCCTCAGATGGACGTTAATCTGGGCGTCCCATCTGCCAGCATCAGTTGGTGGATGTTAAAGATCCCACGGTGTCCTTCGTGAAGAGTAGGTGAGCAATCGCTGGTACCATGGCCAAGTTCATAATTCCTGCCCTAACCTCCATGGGCACTGTATCGGTGGCACAGCCGTGCTCCTGGAAACAATCCAACCAGCAGCCACAGTTTGCATATGGAATGAATGAATGAGTTTACCCAGGTCTGGTTTGAGTCTTAAAAAATCGTAGAGCTCCTGATCAGATTTGCCAGATTTTTTTTTCTTTTTAGCATCGCCCATTCCCGAATGATGGGAGATGCTATTGTAATTGGTATGTGCATCTGTCAGTGTGTCTACACACAGATCTACTATAATATAGATCGTGCATTCTCAGCCCAACAGTAATCTACAGTATATACCCTGACAAGGCTCTGCATAGTTCATTGCTCGGTCTTGTTACCTCCATCACTGAAGGTGGACAGAGGTTATGTTTTCACCCCTGTCTCTTTGTCTGTCTGTGTGTCTGTCTGTCCGTCTGTGAACACAAAATCTCAAAGTTTGTGGACAGATTTGTACAAAATTTAGTGGAAAAGTTGTGTGTGTGACAAGGACGAAATGATTAGATTTTGGTGAAGATCCGGATCTGGATCCGACAATTTTAAAGTGATTCTTCACCATTGGGAGATAGGGCAAACATATGTAAAACAATATATCAAAAAGTTGCGGACGTATTCGGACAAAACTTTGTGGACATGTTGGGTGTGTGACAAGGAAGAATCGATTCCATTTTGTTGAAGATCCGGATCCGGATATGAGAATTTTTTTTAATTCCAAGTCATTTTTCACCATTGAGAGATCGGGTGAAAAGTGGTATATAACACGATATCTCAAAAAGTTGTGAACGTGTTATGATAAAACTTGATGCATGAGTTGGGTAGGTGACAAGAGCAAGCCGATTATATTTTGGTTCGGGTCTGGATCCAGTTCCGGCCTATCAGTGGGATCCAAAACATAAACTCTTCAGCCTGGTGGAAGTAAGTGCTCTACTGAGTGCCGTTTTTGTTTCAGTTGTACTTATAATAATGTTGTCCTCATCCTGATTTTAAAAATCCGTGATGATACATTTTTCATGCTACGATTTCAAAAGGGGACAATCTCTATATATAAAGGAGGAGTGTCTGTCTGTCTGTCTTGATGTCCGCTTATAACTCAAGAACTACACATCGGAGAAAAGTTTTAGACACAGATTCGGAATCAGCATAAAATCCCGGTGGTTATAGGCGACTTTTTATTTTAATATCAATGGTTTAAAAAACCGCGCCAGCTGCAATTCCGTGGTGTAGTTTGTGGCGGCGCTATTGCCCCTTTCCGATCCCATGACGCATTGCGGTTCCGATTCGCGATGAGGTCTATGCGCTATCACCGACACTTTTCCACCTTTTCCATACCTTTTAATCAGATTTACCTTATCGTCCATCGTAACCACATTACGCTTGGAAACACTAGCATTATCCTTCTTCGGACCCATGGCTAACACAGACAGAGTAAAGGAATACTGTACATCGCCTCTGTTTTGAATGAGAATCAGCGGTATGTACAGTATACTGTACGTACATATTTATATATTTTAATGTGCTTTTTATTGTATTTTAAATTGTTTTTTAGCTTCTTTTCTTGTTAATTTATGTACTATTTTATTTATTTTAAATATATTTTTAAGGAAAACAAATGTTTTCACGTCCGTAGGAGTGACGTAAAGTCGCACATAATGACAAAATGTGCGCCATTTTTTCGCGCCAAGAACGAATAAACGGTTTTTTTTTTAGTTGAGATTTTATTTGAATTCAAATTTCATTAAATTCCAACTGTTGGAAACAATAATTATTTCAACTGTTGGAAATATTTTTTTGGTTAACCAATGACGGTCGATTTAATCTCGACCTTCCCCAAATGCGGAAGAGTGCGGCACTGCAGGAGCGCAGGTGAAACCCAGGAAATGCACGTTGGTGTTCACAGTGGAAATGCCCATGGACGGCATCGTGGTTAACGGCATCGTGGTTAACGGCATCGTGGTTAACGGCATTGCTACGAATTCCTTCTGGGAATCTGACCCAAGCCACAATCTCCCAAACCCATATCCGTGCAAGTCCTTCTCTTCCAGACAGGGTAATGACTAACGTACCCTCCGACCTCCCCTCATCCTGCTTCCAGGCCCTGGACTCCTCTGGCTTTGCCGATTGTGAGAGTCCAAAGCTTTTTAGCTCCAGTCAGAGCTGACTCGGTGCTGCAAAGTCTGCCATTTCAATCGTTGTGGGACAGGTCGGGTGTTGTGGGACGGGTCGGGTGTTGTGGGACGGGTCGGGTGTTGTGGGACGGGTCGGGTGTTGTGGGACGGGTCGGGTGTTGTGGGACGGGTCGGGTGTTGTGGGACGGGTCGGGTGTTGTGGGACGGGTCGGGTGTTGTGGGACGGGTCGGGTGTTGTGGGACGGGTCGGGTGTTGTGGGACGGGTCGGGTGTTGTGGGACGGGTCGGGTGTTGTGGGACGGGTCGGGTGTTGTGGGACGGGTCGGGTGTTGTGGGTCGGGTGTTGTGGGACGGGTCGGGTGTTGTGGGACGGGTCGGGTGTTGTGGGACTGGTCGGGTGTTGTGGGACTGGTCGGGTGTTGTGGGACTGGTCGGGTGTTGTGGGACGGGTCGGGTGTTGTGGGACGGGTCGGGTGTTGTGGGACTGGTCGGGTACTGTGGGACGGGTCGGGTACTGTGGGGACGGGTCGGGTACTGTGGGACGGCTCGGGTACTGTGGGACAGGTCGGGTATTGTGGGACGGGTGATGTTGAAGCGATCGTCAGAACGATGTTGTATCAGACCAGAATCCCGCTCAGTTGAGAGTCACACTGCCAAAGATAGGCAAAAATGTCCTCAAGAGGCGGCTGGGAAATCACACCTTCGGGTATGGACGTTCAACGGCTCCCAATCGACGAACCGCAAATTCCCACTCAAAATCCACGTTACACACACACACCAGATTAACGTCTGGATGGTTGTGAAAATGGTTGAAGCGAGGTGAAGAACCTGGAGCGATGCGAAATCAGGCGCGAGACAAAACGTCATGTAGGAAATGTACTGTGATATTGCTCTAAAATATACATGTTCTTTTCATCATATATTTGTCTTATTCTTATTCAACCCGGGCGAAGCCGGGTACCTCAGCTAGTAACGATATAATGATTCAGCGGGTTTATGTGCAAAACTTCTAATTTGTGGATTTCTGCTTTTTTCCTCCACATTCTTTGATATAAAAATGAAAGCAAATCGGACAAATCATTTTTAAGCTGTGAAGCCATTTCAATATTTGGCTATGTCCTTCCTTCCATCCGTCCATCCATCCTTCAAAAATGACGAGGAAGAACCTTTCTAACCACCATGTTTGATTTGTAAGAGTAATTCTAGATGGTTTTAATGGGTAATTCTAATGGGTTCAAATGGGTAATTCTAAAGGGTTCTAAAGGGCAATTTTAAAGGGTTCTAAAGCGTAATTCTAATGTATTCTAAAGGGTAGTTGTAGTGGGTTCTTGAGGGTAGTTCTATTGCGTTCTAAAGGGTAATTATAATGGGCTTGAAAGGGTAATTCTAAAGATTAATTCGAATGGGTAGTCCTAATGGGTTATTAAGGGTAATTCTCATGGGTTTCATTTGTTTCTAGGCTTAGCCTATTTCATATTCAAAATGCTGAACTAAACCTATTCGTTAAGACACGGGGGTGATTTTTTAAAAAGGATTTGGAGGGAGGGAGAGGGGTACTTTTTGTGTTGGGTTGGTACCAAATGATATCACCTTTTACCAGATTTATTTGTCCATGCGATGAATAACAAATTCTGTCGCAATTGTGATATTATTATTTCTAATTTTCTGATATTGATTTCACTTTTGCTAAGTTATAGGAAAGAAAAATCAGTCTCATGTTTACAAGCGAAGCTGACTCAGATAGGCATAGGAGAGTCATAGTTTCTTCAAAGTACATGTCACATAGAATTAGAACCTTATATTTATGATGACATAATCATGCATAATGTACACTTAATTCACAGAATTTTTATTGTCAATGTCTCCTGTAGGGCAGAGTACACCACAATTGTGTTATCCGCTGTCTCGTATCACCGTCATACTAGAACCTGTACTGTATTGTCAATCAATGTGACCTTGCCTCGTGAAATGAAGCATGGGGTATTGAGCTGTGCTGAATGAAACATTTTAAGCTTATATTATAGAAAAGCTAAATGTCAGATAATGTGAAGCTTACATTGCTTATGATAGGAAGGAGAAATGTAACAGACAAAACATGGGACATTATAGATGTAGCAGAAGCAATAAGGTACACCAGACAATAGCTGAAAATGAAGCTCGAGTCCAGATTCAGTTACCTTGTCCAAGTCCATCATATTGATTCCAACAAAGCAGATTTGGGCCAATGATTTGGGCCAATTTGAGCCAATCTCTCAAATTTAAGATGTCATCAACCCAGTTGCAGACATTATAGATATTCCAACAGCTACTCAAGTATTGAAAAAATCAGAGTTAACTAGAATGGTAACTTGCCATTTCCAAGGGTTGTATTTTTCATGCAGCTCTGATGTTGTGGGTGTCTGCACATCTGCAATATGTAATGCTTAATTAAACCGTACTGTGTCACCATTTTTCCTGGCACAGTATAAACTCACTTGCGTAAAAAAAAAAAAAAATTGTTTGCGTAACAGGTAGGGCTTTTGTGTTTCCCACAATTTTGTGAACAGTTGTGACGTCAGCTCTGGCAAGCCTCTTTGGCATGCACATTGATATGCATCATCATAGTAACATCCATATAAAAGCTCGAGTTTAATTTGGAAGATGATTCTTTCAAATTTCAATCAGAAACCTAACACTGTAACAAGAAAAATAATTAAACAACATCAATGCGGCTTCATTAAGTATACAGACTTAACTAAGAATTGTACAGGCATGTACACAATGGGAGTAAAAAAGCAATATAATAATCTTTAAAATGTATATTAGATCCACCGATGTATTGTTAGCTCCAAGGTTAATCCCACCACCATTTAACCACAAACAACGATATCAAAAGGACACTTAGTTGTATTCTCAAATATCTATCTGCTTTACACCCCATGTATTAAAGGACTGTCCGATTAATTAGAAACAAAATTAAGACCAAATTAAAAGATACTAGAACTGCACTCGGTAGAGCCCATAGCACTGCCAGGCTGAACAGTTTACGTTTTGTATCCCGGATCTGCATCTGTAACTGAACCAAAATCGAATCGGCTTGCTGGTGTCACCAAACCAACTCATCCACCAAGTTTCATCGGAATCCGTCCTTGAATGTTTGAGACATCGTGCTACATATCGTTTTTGGTCCTACCTCTCAATGGTGAAGAATCACTTTAAAACATTATCGGATCAGGATTCAGATATTCACCAAAACCGAAACAATTTGTCCTCGTCACAAACCCAACCTGTCCACGAGCTTTCATCCGAAACCCTCCATAACTGTTTGAGATATCTTGCTACATATCGTGTTGGCCCTATCGCTCAACAGTGAATGAATGAATGAATGATCGTTTTAAGGCCATTTTCCCCGCGAGCCTTGCGGGCCCCATGACAATCATGGTTCCCTGTTTGAGGCAATGTTTTTTTGTTTTTTTTATGGCCGGATGCCCTTCCTGACGCCAACCGTTGGTCGCCTCTTACGATGCGTAGGGATACGGTGTACCTATTCTATATTGGGGTACACACCGGGATCAACAGTGAAGAATCATTTTTAAAATACGGTATTTTAAAACAAGACCAAAAGTCTAACAGTGGCGTAGCCGGGCTTCTAAAATATTATAAACCACAAACACGTATGATTAGCTTTTTAAACAGTCGCTAATGCTGTTTATAACATTAAATAAAGAAATTTGGAGGAATCCAGACATCCGTGAGGTAAGTTTTCCTTACAGAACTGAGGAAATATCTACTGTAATCTAGATTATACCACATAAGGGTTGGAGGTGTGCTCATTTACCAAGCAGCGAGCTAGCGCTTGCCAAGCCAGCCGTTCCTTAACGGTTTTGAATGGAATGCTTGCTCGAATGCTTCAACCATTTGGCGATCTCTCCACAAGAAATTTGGTAAATGAACACACACCCAATGTTCTTGAGATCCGTCCATAGATTGACTGTAATCTATATACCCTAAAGAGGAATGACCCTTCCTGCCACTCCTGTAATGAGCGGGTGTAGGCCTACTAGTAAATTAAAATATCGGTTGGTAGAGTCAGCCGTCGTAATGACATCATAGACGTAATGACGTAATGGACACAAAACTGCTGCGACATTAATATGCAGAAGATGATGTATTTTAACTTCCAGTACGTTTGCAGTCACTACGAAGGGATTAGTGTTATGATTAGATTTACTATAATATTAGCGTGATGTTATCATTATTTCAAAAATTATATCACTATCAAGAAACCGTGGCGAATTCCTCACTTCCTCGGTTATTAATATTAGTGCCGAACACTGATTATCACGAATTAATGAACCATACACCACTTCAATCCATTAACTTTCCATTCACGACATTGGGATTAAAGTGTTATAGTTATATTTACTATATTAGTATTATTATTATTATTATTATTATTATTACAAAAACGATACTACTGAAACGATACACTACTGTATTAAGAAACCTGGGCTTAATTTGACCGAAGGTGAGGCATAACACTGAAGTTTCAACTCGGTTTTGTTGGAAGAGCCAGGTGTGCTGTGATGGGACAGATCAAGTCCCATCATAGCACTTGCTGCACAACATGCCAGCAACAAGTTTTGCCTGCCACACGAACAATGTCTCTGCCACGCTGATCACCAGTCAGGAGGTTTTCAGTCAGGAATACTAAAATCAATCGAAGAAGCACACTGTCCCAATCACATGAGGCTGATATAATGTGCATAAATTATACCAACACATTACCCCCAAACCAGGAGGCATCCATATGGTACTCAGGTCTTTGCAGACTGAGGTTAAAGCATATGGTCATGAATAGACGAAAGCAGACATGTTGATATAGATTTCGCCCTTGTTGTGGGCTCATCAGGACAACATATCGCTGATCGTTTATTTGTGACCATAAAAAGGTTAACAGATCGATCCCCCGAAGTTGACGAGGCAGCAAGGCATAGATCGAGTCCCTTTACAGTGCTTGCTGCACGACCTACCACCAACAAGTGTAGCCTGCCACATGAACACATTGTCTTTGCCCTGCTGACCATCAGTCAGTAGGTTGGCCTGATACATACCCATACACGCTGAGTCATGAAAAAAATATATACTGTACATACAGACTTGGCATTTAATATGGAATATTTTTTTTGTGGGGGTGAACTTACTTTTCAAGATGACTTAGAACCAAAAGTTCATTGGAATTATGTTGGAATTATTCTAGATTTTGTTAATGTGACCTTTAAAAGAAAAACAAAACCACATTTGACATTTCGAAGCAAATAAATTGATTCTTGAAGGTGATGAAAACTGATATCGAACTCAATTCACGGACAGTACTGTGTTAAACTTCTGGACGTTTTCCAGAAGTATCTCTTTATTTTGCACACTAGCCAAAAAAAATTTCAACAAAAACAAAACCTAAATGATGACTGGAATTACGGACAGTAAAATTACAGTTCAGTACTTCATGTAACCCCCACGAGCATTCAGGAGAGCACGTACACGTCGAGGCATGCTGTTCACGAGATTTGCCAAGGTTTGGACAGGAATCGCTTGCCATGCAGTGACAATATTCTGCTGCAATTCACGCACAGAGGGAGGCTGCTGGTCCAAGTTGTCGATTTGACGCGTTAATTCTGCCCACAAGTTCTCTATCGGATTTATATCCGGGGAGATGGCAGGCCACTCCATATGCTCCACACCACGGTCAGCAAGAAAGTGTTGGATCATGCGAGCACGATGAGGCCGTGCATTGTCATCTTGGAAGACAAAGTTTCCTCGAAAGGCTGCACGAGCAAATGGAAGCAATGTTTCTTCCAGAATGACCCTGTACTTGAACTGGTTCAGGTTTCCATTCAGAACAACCAGGTGTTTTGCCCAATGCATGAAAAGCAGCCCAAACGGTCACCCCACCACCCCCAGCTTGGACTCTTGGCACTATACAATCTTCGTTGTGGGCTTCATGCACTTGTCTGCGCACTCGGACGTGGCCATCTTGACGATAGACCAGAAATCCCTCGTGGTCCCCCTGTGCTGTCTTTCCCTCGTGGTCCCCCTGTGCTGTATGGCTTTCCCTCGTGGTCCCTCTGTGCTGTCTTTCCCTTGCGGTCCCGCTGTGCTGTCTTTCCCTCGCGGTCCCGCTGTGCTGTCTTTCCCTCGTGGTCCCCCTGTGCTGTCTTTCCCTCGTGGTCCCCCTGTGCTGTCTTTCCCTCGTGGCCCCCCTGTGCTGTCTTTCCCTCGTGGTCCCCCTGTGCTGTCTTTCCCTCGTGGTTGTCAGCTCTTTCACGAGCCTCGATTCAGTATACAAAAAACCAAAAAAAAAAAAAAAAAATCTAGACTCGTCACTGAAGGTCACGTGATTCCAGTGTCCTGGCTGCCATTGACGGTGCTCTCTGGCCCATTGCAATCGGTGCTGGCTGTGTTGTCTGGTCAGGCGTGGCTTTCTCAGGGGACGCCTGGCACGAAAGCCTGCTTGAACCAGTCGTTGGTTGACTAGCCTTCTGGATACAGGCACATTTGTCAGTTGCTGCCACTCAGCCCGAAGCCGATTAGCTGACTTGGTACGGCCATTTCAGACTAACCGGTGCAGCTGGCGATCATCTCTCCATGTGGTTCTGTGTGGACGTCCTGGCCTCGGTATTGGAGTAGGGACACCCGTCTGAGCATTTCGTTTCAGGATCTTTGACACCTGACCTGAAGTGATGCCATACTGCCGAGCAATAGCACGCTGTTTCATGCCAGAATTTCGTAAAGCCACCACTCCATGACATACAGCATTGTCAAGTTGACGGACCATCTCCAGAGGAAGTGGCAATAACTTTTGTAGACATGCAGCAGTTGTTTTCAACGAATACAGAACGCAACAACCCTTATATACCCGATTGTGAAGCCAATCGTCAAATGTACCTGTCCTTACATTTTGTCACGCCACCTGTGATATAATCCTGTTATTGACTTCTTTCTGCGAAAGACAATCAGTGACATGGTTCTTTCAACAAAGACATCACCGAAGGGTAAAAGAAACCCACCAGATTGATATACTGAGTTCAGAAAGTAAACCCAAGTCAAGAAAAAATATATATTCCATATTAAATGCCAAGTATATATATATATATATATATATATATATATATATATATATATATATATATATATATATACTAGCTTGGCTTGGCTCGCTACGCTCGCCTCACCATGCGTCGTTACTGAGGAACGGGCTTATTTTAGCTGAGAAAAATGACTGTACCTGAGTTGCTGTGTTGTCATGATTTACACCAATCATAATACAAACAATAATTATTTTGCAGAAATGTATTTGCTGTGTTTGTGATATTACATTTTTAGAGGCAATTTAGGTTGAAGATTCTGGTTGAATGTTTTTTTTTTCAAGAAAGAACCCCTCAGCACATACCGAGGGGAAGGGTAGGTGCAGACTGGAAGTTTGGGACGATTACACCTCATCACCACGTAATTCAAAACACATCACCACCAAGTCATTCAAAACACCTCACCACCAAGTAATTTAAAACACCTCACAGCCATAAAACACGTAATAAAAACACCTCACCACCACAAAATTAAAAACACCTCACCACCACGAAATTGAAACCACCTCACAGCTATAAAACACGTAATAAAAACACCTCACAGCCATAACACACATAATAAAAACACCTCACCACCACGAAATTAAAATCACCTCACCACCACATCATATAAAAACACCTCACAGCCATAAAACACGTAATAAAAACACCTCACCACCACGAAATTAAAAACACCTCACCACCACGAAATTGAAAACACCTCACAGCCATAAAACGCGTAATAAAAACACCTCACAGTCATAAAACAGGTAATAAAAACACCTCACAGTCATAAAACACGTAATAAAAACACCTCACAGCCATAAAACACGTAATAAAAACACCTCACAGCCATAAAACACGTAATAAAACACCTCAGCCATAAAACACGTAATAAAAACACCTCACTGCCATAAAACACGTAATAAAAACACCTCACAGCCATAAAACACTAAATAAAAACACCTGTCATAAAACACGAAATAAAAACACCTCACTGCCATAAAACACGTAATAAACACGCCTCACAGCCACGAAATTAAAAACACCTCACCACCACGAAATTAAAAACACCTCACCACCAAGAAATTGAAAACACCTCACAGCCATAAAACACGAAATATAAACACCTCACAGCCATAAAAGACGAAATATAAACACCTCACAGTCAAAAAACGTAATAAAAACACCTCACCACCGTGGCCATCCATAATTATGGCTGTGACGTAATAAAAACGCCTCACAGCCACGAAATTAAAAACACCTCACCACCACGAAATTAAAAACACCTCACCACCACGAAATTGAAAACACCTCACAGCCATAAAACACGTCATAAAAACACCTCACAGCCATAAAACACGGAATAAAAACACCTCACAGTCATAAAACACGGAATAAAAACACCTCACAGCCACGAAATTGAAAACACCTCACAGCCATAAAACACGTAATAAAACACCTCACAGTCATAAAACACGTAATAAAAACACCTCACAGTCATAAAACACGTAATAAAAACACCTCACAGCCATAAAACACGTCATAAAAACACCTCACAGCCATAAAACACGTCATAAAAACACCTCACAGCCATAAAACACGGAATAAAAACACCTCACAGTCATAAAACACATAATAAAAACACCTCACAGCCACGAAATTGAAAACACCTCACAGCCATAAAACACGTAATAAAACACCTCACAGTCATAAAACACGTAATAAAAACACCTCACAGTCATAAAACACGTAATAAAAACACCTCACAGCCACGAAATTGAAAACACCTCACAGCCATAAAACACGTAATAAAAACACCACACAGCCATAAAACACGTAAAAAAACACCTCACAACCATAAAACACGTAAAAAAAACACCCCACAGCCATAAAACACGTGATAAAACACCTCACAGCCATAAAACACGTAATAAAAACGCCTCACAGCCACAAAACACAAAATTGAAAACACCTCACAGCCATAAAACACAAAATAAAAACACCTCACAGCCATAAAACATGTAATAAAAACACCTCACAGCCATAAAAACACGTAATAAAAACACCTCACAGCCATAAAACACGTGATAAAAACACCTCACAGCCATAAAACACGTAATAAAAACACCTCACAGCCATGAAACACGTAATAAAAACACCTCACAGCCATAAAACACGTAATAAAAACACCTCATAGCCATAAAACACGTAATAAAAACACCTCACAGCCATAAAACACGTAATAAAAACACCTCACAGCCATAAAACACGTAATAAAAACACCTCACTGCCATAAAACACGTAATAAAAACACCTCACTGCCATAAAACACGTCATAAAACACCTCAGTCATAAAACACGTAATAAAAACACCTCACAGTCATAAAACACATAATAAAAACACCTCACTGCCATAAAACACAAAATAAAAACACCTCACAGTCATAAAACACAAAATAAAAACACCTCACAGTCATAAAACACAAAATAAAAACACCTCACAGTCATAAAACACGTAATAAAAACACCTCACAGCCATAAAACACGAAATAAAAACACCTCACAGTCACAAAACACGAAAATAAAAACACCTCCCAGTCATAAAACACGTAATAAAAACACCTCACAGCCATAAAACACAAAATAAAAACACCTCACAGTCATAAAACACAAAATAAAAACACCTCACAGTCATAAAACACAAAATAAAAACACCGCACAGTCATAAAACACAAAATAAAAACACCTCACAGTCATAAAACACGTAATAAAAACACCTCACAGTCATAAAACACGAAATAAAAACACCTCACAGTCATAAAACACATAATAAAAACACCTCACAGTCATAAAACATGTAATAAAAACACCTCACAGTCATAAAACACGTAATAAAAACACCTCACAGTCATAAAACATGTAATAAAAACACCTCACAGCCATAAAACACGTAATAAAAACACTTCACAGTCATAAAACACGAAATAAAAACACCTCACAGTCATAAAACACGTAATAAAAACACCTCACAGTCATAAAACATGTAATAAAAACACCTCACAGCCATAAAACACGTAATAAAAACACTTCACAGTCATAAAACACGAAATAAAAACACCTCACGGTCATAAAACACGTAATAAAAACACTTCACAGTCATAAAACACGAAATAAAAACACCTCACGGTCATAAAACACGTAATAAAAACACTTCACAGTCATAAAACACGTAATAAAAACACTTCACAGTCATAAAACACGAAATAAAAACACCTCACGGTCATAAAACACGTAATAAAAACACCTCACAGTCATAAAACACGAAATAAAAACACCTCACGGTCATAAAACACGTAATAAAAACACTTCACAGTCATAAAACACGTAATAAAAACACCTCACAGTCATAAAACACGAAATAAAAAACACCTCACAGTCATAAAACACATAATAAAAACACCTCACTGCCATAAAACACGAAATAAAAACACCTCACAGTCATAAAACACATAATAAAAACACCTCACAGCCATAAAACACGTAATAAAAACGCCTCACAGCCACAAAACACATAATAAAAACACCTCACTGCCATAAAACACGAAATAAAAACACCTCACAGCCATAAAGCACGTAATAAAAACACCTCACAGTCATAAAACACATAATAAAAACACCTCACTGCCATAAAACACGAAATAAAAACACCTCACAGTCATAAAACACATAATAAAAACACCTCACTGCCATAAAACACGAAATAAAAACACCTCACAGTCATAAAACACATAATAAAAACACCTCACAGTCATAAAACATGTAATAAAAACACCTCACAGTCATAAAACACGTAATAAAAACACCTCACGGTCATAAAACACGTAATAAAAACACTTCACAGTCATAAAACACGTAATAAAAACACTTCACGGTCATAAAACACGAAATAAAAACACCTCACGGTCATAAAACACGTAATAAAAACACTTCACGGTCATAAAACACGAAATAAAAACACCTCACGGTCATAAAACACGTAATAAAAACACTTCACAGTCATAAAACACGTAATAAAAACACCTCACAGTCATAAAACACGAAATAAAAAACACCTCACAGTCATAAAACACATAATAAAAACACCTCACTGCCATAAAACACGAAATAAAAACACCTCACAGTCATAAAACACATAATAAAAACACCTCACAGCCATAAAACACGTAATAAAAACGCCTCACAGCCACAAAACACATAATAAAAACACCTCACTGCCATAAAACACGAAATAAAAACACCTCACAGCCATAAAGCACGTAATAAAAACACCTCACAGTCATAAAACACATAATAAAAACACCTCACTGCCATAAAACACGAAATAAAAACACCTCACAGTCATAAAACACATAATAAAAACACCTCACTGCCATAAAACACGAAATAAAAACACCTCACAGTCATAAAACACATAATAAAAACACCTCACAGTCATAAAACATGTAATAAAAACACCTCACAGTCATAAAACACGTAATAAAAACACCTCACAGTCATAAAACATGTAATAAAAACACCTCACAGCCATAAAACACGTAATAAAAACACTTCACAGTCATAAAACACGAAATAAAAACACCTCACGGTCATAAAACACGTAATAAAAACACTTCACAGTCATAAAACACGAAATAAAAACACCTCACGGTCATAAAACACGTAATAAAAACACCTCACAGCCATAAAACACGTAATAAAACACCTCACAGCCATAAAACACGTAATAAAACACCTCACAGCCATAAAACACGTAATAAAAACACCTCACAGTCATAAAACACATAATAAAAACACCTCACAGTCATAAAACACGAAATAAAAACACCTCACAGTCATAAAACACATAATAAAAACACCTCACTGCCATAAAACACGAAATAAAAACACCTCACAGTCATAAAACACGAAATAAAAACACCTCACAGTCATAAAACACATAATAAAAACACCTCACTGCCATAAAACACGAAATAAAAACACCTCACAGTCATAAAACACATAATAAAAACACCTCACAGCCATAAAACACGTAATAAAAACGCCTCACAGCCACAAAACACATAATAAAAACACCTCACTGCCATAAAACACGAAATAAAAACACCTCACAGCCAAAAAACACGTAATAAAAACACCTCACAGTCATAAAACACATAATAAAAACACCTCACAGCCATAAAACATGTAATAAAAACACCTCACAGTCATAAAACATAATAAAAACACCTCACTGCCATAAAACACGAAATAAAAACACCTCACTGCCATAAAACACGAAATAAACACACCTCACAGCCATAAAACACGTAATAAAAACGC
This sequence comes from Myxine glutinosa, assembly GCF_964187855.1. NCBI lineage: Eukaryota > Metazoa > Chordata > Myxini > Myxiniformes > Myxinidae > Myxine > Myxine glutinosa. The sequence continues at coordinate 332,916,816 of NC_136261.1, forward strand.
CTCACAGCCACAAAATTAAAAGCACCTCACAGCCACGAAATTAAAAACACCTCACAGCCACAAAATTAAAAGCACCTCACAGCCACGAAATTAAAAACACCTCACAGCCATAAAACACGTAATGAAAACACCTCACAGTCATAAAACACGAAATAAAAACACTTCACAGTCATAAAACACGAAATAAAAACACCTCACAGCCATAAAATTAAAAGCACCTCACCACCACGAAATTAAAAACACCTCACAGCCACGAAATTAAAAACACCTCACCACCACATCATTTAAAAACACATCACCACCAAGTAATTCAAAACACCTCACCACCACGTAATTATAAATACCTCACCACCACGTAATTATAAATACCTCACCACCACGTAATTATAAATACCTCACCACCACGTAATTCAAAACACCTCACCACCATGTGATTTAAAAACACCTCACCACCACATAATTCAAAACACCTCACCACCACATAATTCAAAACACCTCACCACCATGTGATTTTAAAACACCTCACTACCACATAATTCAAAATACCTCACCACCACGTCATTTAAAAACACCTCACTACCACATAATTCAAAATACCTTACCACCACGTGATTCAAACCCACCACAATGTTATTAAAAACACTTCACAACCACGGAAACAAAAGTTTGAGGGAGTCGTTAAGTGACAACGCAGACACTGCCCAGATGTGTCGATATTTCGATAAATGACTGAACCCGAGTTGCCATTTTGTCATGGTTTAAACCAATCATAATTCAAACAATTATTTTGCACAAATGTATTTGTAATATACGTGATATCACATTTTATAAACAATTGTAGTTGAAAACTTAAGTTGAAAAAAAAAATTCCCCCCAAAAAAAAAATTCGAAATTTTTTCAAATAAAATACACTTAGGACATACCGATGGGAGAGATATGTGCATACCAGAAGTTTGGTACGATTTCACAAAAGTTTGAGAAAGTAGTTCAGTGACAAGACAAGACAGGACATGACAGACACTGCACAGATATATATACAACACAACAACAACATGCATTTTAAGGCCATGTTCCCTGCTAGAGCGGGGGTTAGCCTTGCGGTCCCCATGACAATCTTCTCCATTTTGCCCTATTTGCTGCATCTCTCCTTGTTAACCCCTTGCCCGCATTTCTTCTTCCACCATCTTTAGCCAAGTCTTTCTCGGTCTTCCCCGTCCTCTACTTCCTTCTACATTAACTTCCATCACTCTTCTCAACCAGTCACTTTCATCCTTCCTCAATACATGACCAAACCATCTCAACCTGTTCCTCTTCACAGCATCAATCACAGGCAATATTCCCATCATCTTTCGCAATTCATCATTTGTCTTCCTCTCTCTCAACGATACTCCGCACATCCATCGAACCATTCGCATTTCCACCCTTTCCAGCCTTCGTTGCTGCTCTACGTTCATTACCCATGTCTCGCTCCCATAAATCATAACACTTCTCACACATGCAGCATACACCTTTCCCTTCAGCTTCAGCGACACTCTCCTCCTCATCAGCACGCCACTCAGTTCCCGAAACTTCTTCCATGCACATCTCACTCGAGCAACCGTTGCCGAGTCTGATCCACCTTCTCCATTCAGCATGTCTCCGAGGTAGCAAAATGTTTTCACACCTTCCAGCTTCACGCCGTCTCCAAGATCCAACTCAACATTTCCTCCATCTGCAGCTCCCTCTGTGCACACCTTACATTTGAATGTAGCTGCCACACTGGTTAATGACCCTCTCAGACCACTACATTTTTGATGAACCCACTCAGCACACATTGTACATTGAATGGAGTTCACTCCGACACCCTTCCTGCACACAGCACACGGCCACTTCCCAGTTCTTTCCACCTCACCACATGCTTTACCACTTGCCATCACCTTTGTTTTTCCGATATTCACCTTCAGACCTTTTGTCTCCATACATTCCTTCCACTTGTTCATCTTTTCCTTCAGTCCATCCATACTTTCCGCAATCAACACCAGATCATCTGCATACAACAACTCCCACGGTAAACCCTCCTTTACGGTCTGAGCCAGCACCTCCATCACAGCTACAAATAGTAGTGGACTTAGTACCGACCCCTGATGCACTCCCACCTTCACCTCAAACTCACCACTGTTCCCGTCCTTCGTCCTTACAGCTGTGCATGCTCTTTTGTACATTGCCATCACTACTCTGATCAACCATTCCTCCACTCCTAACTTCCTCAATGCCCATGTCAATACTTTGCGTGGAACCCTATCGAATGCTTTCTCCAGATCAACAAACCCAAAAAACAACTTCTTCCTCTTATCCATGTACTTCTCCTGCAACTGCCTCACAATGAAAAGCGCATCTGTCGTTCCTCTTCCTGGCATAAATCCAAACTGCATTTCGTCGATCTTCACTTTCTTCCTTATCCTCCTCTCCAACACCCTTTCCAATACCTTCATTCCATGCTCCAATAACTATATCGCTCGGTATGAGCCACACTCCAGAGGGTCACCTTTCCCCTTGTATAGAGGGACGAGGGTACTCAGTTCCCAATCCACTGGAATGCGGCCTTCTATCACCACCAGATTACAGATCTCTGTCATTCTCTTCACACCCCAACTTCCTGCTGCCTTCAACATATCTCCCACAACTCCCGTCGGCCCTCCCGCTTTTCCACTCTTCATTGCTTTTATCGCTTCCTCAACTTCCTTCTCAGTTATCTTCTCTGCCGGTCCTAAAACTGGGTTACTCTCTATGTTGCCATCCCATTCATTCTCTGTATTCAACAGCATTTCCATATATCTTTTCCATCTTCCTTTAATTCCATCTGGGTCGACAACGATTTGTCCCACTTCATCCTTCAAGCAACTCACCCCCATCACATCACACCTCTCTTTCGCTATCTGCTTTGCAATCCTGAATACTGCTTTCTGACCCTCTTCCGAATCCAAGCGTTCTCCGAACATTTTCCTACATGCCTCCTGCGCCTTTGCTACCTCTTTCTTTGCAGCCTTCCTGGCTGCCTTATAACTTTCATGCTCTGCTGTTTCTGCTCCCGTACCCTTTGCCTTCTGCCACTCTTTGAACTTCTTCCTCTTCTCGTCAATCCTCTTTCCAACCTCAACATCCCACCACCATGTTTCCGAGTGCCTCGGTGGTCCTTTTGTCCATCCACATACCTCACCAACGGCTCCCAACAGACTAGCTTTCATTGACATCCAACCACTTTCAAGCTCAACCACATCATCCTCTACCCTACTCAGCCTCTCTTTTAATGCCTCCCTTACTGTCACCTCTTTCAACCTCCACACCTTCATTCTCGGTTGGTACTTCACCCGCCGAGCTCTCCTCGCACCTTTCACCCTTATGTCGCAGACAACCAAGTGGTGCTGTGAAACAGCCTCCTCCCCCGGGATCACCTTTGTGTCCCGGAGGTGCCCCCTATCTCGCCGACGCACCATCAGGTAGTCAACGGTTGTTGTCGACCCACCTGACGTGTATGTAACAAGCTTATTGTCCTCTTTCTGGAACTGAGTATTACAAATCAACAAATCAGCTCCATCAGCAAACTCCAAAATCCTTTCACCTTCTCCATTTCTCACACCATATCCGTAACCCCCATGAACTCCCTCAAAACCATCCATACTCCTTCCCACATGTCCATTCAGGTCTCCTCCCACCACAACAACTTCCTCATCTTTCACGTTTTCCATCAGCTTCTCTATCGCACACCAGAACTTGTCCTTCTCTTCATCGCTTCGACCAACCTGCGGAGCATATCCCGAGATGACGTTCACCAAGAGCTTTCCAATCATCATTTTCACCATCATCAACCTATCACTCACTCTAGTCACACTCACCACACTGTCTACAAACTCCTCAGAAAACAGGACACCAACACCATTCACGCCCTCCGTGCACCCTTGCCACACAAACTTGTATTTCTGTCCCTGCCTACCCTTCACCATTCTCACACCACTTCCCTTCCATCTCGTCTCTTGCACACAACATATGTCCACTCTTCTTCTGACCAATACTTCCACCACTTCTCCTGATCTCCCTGTCATTGTCCCCACATTCCATGTCCCAAACCTCAGAAACCGATCTCCACTTCGGGCTGCACCCTGCCCATATGTACTTGTGATTGTCATGGTTCTCTTTTTGAGGCAATGTTTTTATGGCCGGATGCCCTTCCTGACGCCAACCCTCTTAGTCGTCTCTTACGACACGCAGGGATATGGTGTACCTATTCTGACCAGGGTACACACTGGGAAACGTTTAAAACATGTAAATTCTGGGGGGGGGGGGGGGGGTGGGTGTGTGTCAGCATCACGGCTGCGGTTTAAACATATTCCAACAATATCCAAACAGAACGATGAAAAAACAATCCAGGAAAAGTCTGCAAGCGAGAACGTGGATTTGAGAAAGAAGGAACAGAGGCGGAAGAAAACGAGGTACAGGGGGCGGGGCACAAGCCGAGACGAGGAGGAGAGCGAACAAGCACGTGTCCGGGAGGAGAGAATCAATATATAATTATTTGTCTCGCGAGGTGAGGTGAGGGGAGAAAACAAAATAAAAGAAACAAGCAATACAGCGAAGGAAATAACCCAAACCGACAAAACACCGACGGGGGGAGGGAAGCCCCAAGTCACCAGGCCGCGCACGAGGTACGACTCAGAAAACGATTAACTACACACAAGTTTGCACGAACCACAAACCAACACCAACTAGAAACACACAATAACACGTACACAGCAAAATAACCATTGGAAATTTGACAAAGCCAAGAATGGGAAAACACTCAAACTTCGATGCCGTGGAGAACTCGAAGCACGCCTCACTCGCCCGAGGAACCGGAAGTCGAACCGGAACCGAGGAACCGGTGCACAGATATATATATATATATATATATATATATATATATACACAAAGAATTAAGTTAAGCACCCCCCCGTTTTTTTACAACCTCGCACATTACAAGTTTGTTGTCGTCAAAACAGTGTAATATACCCATGTTATTGCTATAATTTCTGGAGAAGTGATATTATGGTCACATAAAAACATAACAATCATGCCGTTTTCAATATTTTATTCTGAATAATTTAAGGTGAAATTTGTTGGGAATTTTAGGCATATTTTCACCTCAATTTAAGTATGGAGCTATAGGTCCATCACGGACAGTGTGGATGACGTTTATGTTTTCTAATGTACAGTCATTGTTCTGAGAAGACCTCTAGCGATCTTTGCGTCAATAACGTGTGTAGGACCCACGTGATCGGATCACTGACTCAACCCGAAGTCTCATAGACCCTGTAAGCCGTCGTATGCGTTGCTGTGGCAGGTTGTTCCATTCCCGATGTAATGCACGTTCCAATTCATCCAGATTGGCTATTGGAGGGACCATCTTCGCAATTTGTCGTCCCAACATGTCCCGAACGTGCATTACATCGGGAATGGAACAACCTGCCACAGCAACGCATACGACGGCTTACAGGGTCTATGAGACGTAGGGTTGAGTCAGTGATCCGATCACGTGGGTCCTACACACGTTATTGACGCAAAGATCGCTAGAGGTCTTCTCAGAACAATGACTGTACGTTAGAAAACATAAACGTCATCCACACTGTCCGTGATGGACCTATAGCTCCATACTTAAAGTGAGGTGAAAATATGCCTAAAATTCCCAAAAAATTTCACCTTAAATTATTCAGAATAAAATATTGAAAACGGCATGATTGTTATGTTTTTATGTGACCATAATATCACTTCTCCAGAAAATATAGCAATAACATGGGTATATTACACTGTTTTGACGACAACAAACTTGTAATGTGCGAGGTTGTAAAAAAACGGGGGGGGGGTGCTTAACTTAATTCTTTGTGTATATATATGGGAATAATGCGTTTTAGGCTTCTTGGTGTGAATAATCACTGTTTCCATTCAGGAATAGATTCTGTAGCATTTAATAATTGAGAACAGTACGTTGTAAAATTTGGGTATTCTCTTCCTGTGTGGACATGTTCAAAGAACACACTTCGCACTATTGGTAATCACCAGAACAGGTAGGTGCCTTCTATCATATGGTGTCACCTGGTTCAGTGAGTTAGGGAGACTGATTTTGCGCTCTGCTGTATTTTACTTATGTAAAAGTTTAACTTGATTAGACTTAGCTTTAACTAAGTAAAGTTAAATAAATGTAAAGTTTAACTGGGCTTATTATTCCAAGACTATGTTGATTAGACTTAGCTTTACAGAAATTTCAATCGGAATGTAAACACTAAAGAATAATGACAACTTATACACACATTGTAGGCTATCTTACTTGAAAGACAAAAATGGCTCATACCACTGGTTTGTTTGTTTGTTTTTACTCTGTTGTAAATCATTGAATTTTGCTAAACATAAGTTTTTTAATTTATTTTATTTAATTTATTTATTAATTATTTTATTTTGGTGCCCATTTGAGTGCATTGGCTGACATCGCACGGTTGATATTGGAATATCATATACACTTCAATAGAATAAATGTTCAGCGCACTATCCTTTATGCTTGCACATTTTCAACAATATATGCCAGCCACCATGAATAGGAACCACCTTTAGAGGCCATTTTTCCCCGCAGAGCAATGGTTGGCATTTTTGGGGCACCGTGGTCCCCCTTTTTTTGAAGCAATGTTTTATGGCCGGATGCCCTTCCTGCCGCCAACCCTGTTGGTCGCCTCTTGCGAGGCACAGAGAATTACCAGTGAACTGGTACTCAATTTGCCGACCTCAGAAGGATGACAGGCTGAATCAACCCCCCTGGTGTTAATTCAGCGATCAATCGGGATTCGAACCCAGGATCTTAGGATCCCAAGCCGGCACCCTAACCGCTATGTCAACACCAGGCTGTCAGCCACCATGAATGAAATAGCAAATTTAAATTCCAAATTTACATTTTCTGTCTCTTTCCGGTTTGATGAAAGTTTGATTGTCTTGTCATTTGTACCAACTCTGTAGTTGAGATTGCCTTTTAAAGGCTTTAGATCAATGAGGCTCATTCTCAGAACAGTTTTTTAAATCATCCTTCTTTTGATAAAAACCCATGCCATTCCCATGTTATAAAGGAGGGTCGTTTTTCAGTTTTGAGTTACAACTCTGCCATCCTCACGCTTGTTTATCATCTGCTGATGCTCTGTAGTATCCTCCACCGCTTTAGACCTGTGCAAGCCAGAGGTGCACAGTCTTCATCTGTTACAAAATTCTTGGCACATGCTACACTATGAAAATCCACTTACCCGAAGCATAAAATGATGATTGATTTCTGTTTTATCATAAATCCAGAACAAATCTATTGCACTCTGGCTCTATCTCACCAGCAACAGCTGTCATTTTGTTTGAAAAAAAAAAGTGAGGGAATGCCAAGTCAGGACACAACAGCTGTAGAGAAATCCACCAGACAAAGTATAATTGCCTCCAACTGCTAAGTGGATTTTCTAAATGATCACAATTTACTTGTGTCGTTGGCAAATTGAGAGGTCTTTCTTGAAGACAAATAGTGGAAAGGACAGCCTGGCAGGCTAAGGAGGATGGATGCTTGTGGGAGGCTAACATAGCTAGCAGAAGCCCTCTTGGGAAGAAAGACAGTCCAAATTTATGGGCATAGCATCTGCAAATGTAATTTAAGGTATAAATTGTGATGTAGGAATGCTTTGTGACATTATGCAGTATACCGATCCCCAAAGTTAAAGATTTCTGATTATGACAGCACATTTCTGATAATGACAAAGTTTGTGTTCGTCATGGTGCTTTGTATGCTCTATTCTATTGGAACAATGTCGCAGCTCTGGCCATTTACAGATTGAAAATGTATTTCTCAAGAACCTGATTTTTTTTTTTTTTTTTGGTTGATTTACTCCATGTACAAACAAAGAAATAAAAAAATCTAAGTCCACAGGAAGCAATCTGCATCGAAACGGAACATAATCAGATGTATAAAATATTCCTGAAGAGTCAGTAAGACAAGTAAAACCACAACGATGATATTGAAGGTAAGACTGGCAGACAATGCAAGTACATCAAGTTCATGAAACTTGCTCATGACTGCTTTCGGCTGTGGATTTGTGTGACAGTAACAATCATTTTGCCAATGGATAAATGATGGAAACCATCGGAGATGGGAGAAACTCCAAGCGGGGTTTCCTGTGTCTTTTACTGAGGAGAGGCTTCCGTCTGGCCACTCTGCCATAAAGCCTAGATCGGTGGAGTGTTGCAGTGATGGTTGTCCTTCTGGAAGTTTCTCCCATCTCCACACCGGACCTCTGGAGCTCAGCCAGAGTGACCATCCGGTTCTTGGTCACCTCTCTTACCAAGGCCCTTCTCCCCCGATTGCTCAGTTTGGCCGGGCAGACAGCTCTAGGAAGAGTCCTGGTTGTTCCAAACTTCTTCCATTTAAGAATTATGGAGGCCACTGTGCTCTTGGGAACCTTCAATTCAGGAGATATTTTTTGTAGGCTTCCCCAGATCTGTGCCTCGACACAATCCTGTCTCTGAGCTCTGCAGGCAGTTCCTTCGACCTCATGGCTTGGTTTTTGCTCTGATATGCATTTTCAGCTGTGAGACCTTATAGAGACAGGTGTGTGCCTTTCCAAATCATGTCCAATCAATTGAATTTACCACAGGTTGACTCCAATGAAGGTGTAGAAACATCTCAAAGATGATCAAGAGAAATGGGAGGCACCTGAGCTAAATTTCAAGTGTCATAGCAAAGGGTATGAATACTTATGTCAATGTGATTTTTCAGTTTTTTCTTTTTAATAAATTTGCAAAACTTTCTAAAATCCTGTTTTCTCTTTGTCATTATGGGGTATTGAGTGTAGATTGATGAGGGAAAAAATGAATTTAAACGATTTCAGCATAAGGCTGCAACATAACAAAATGTGAAAAAAGTGAAGGGGTCTGAATACTTTCTGAATGCACTGTATATAATATATACCTATATATATACCTATATATATATACCTATATATACAGACTTGGCATTTAATATGGAATATTTTTTTTGTGGGGGTGAACTTACTTTTCAAGATGTCTTAGAACCAAAAGTTCATTGGAATTATGTTGAAATTATTCTAGATTTTGTTAATGTGACCTTTAAAAGAAACAAAAACCACATTTGACATTTCGAAGCAAATAAATTGATCCTTGAAAGTGATGTAAACTGATATCGAACTCAATTCACGGACAGTACTGTGTTAAACTTCTGTACGTTTTCCAGAAGTATCTCTTTATTTTGCACATTAGCCAAAAAAATTTCAACAAAAACAAAAGCTAAATTATGACTGGGATTACGGACAGTAAAATTAAAGTTCAGTACTTCGTGTAACCCCCACAAGCATTCAGGAGAGCACGTACACGTCGAGGCATGCTGTTCACGAGATTTGCCAAGGTTTGGACAGGAATCGCTTGCCATGCAGTGACAATAGTCTGCTGCAATTCACGCACAGAGGCAGGCTGCTGGTCCAAGTTGTCGATTTGACGCGGTAATTCTGCCCACAAGTTCTCTATCGGATTCATATCCGGGGACATGGCAGGCCACTCCAAATGCTCTACACCATGGTCAGCAATAAAGTGTTGGATCATGCGAGCACGATGAGGCCGTGCATTGTCATCTTGGAAGACAACGTTTCCTCGAAAGGCTGCACGAGCAAATGGAAGCAATGTTTCTTCCAGAATGACCCTGTACTTGAACTGGTTCAGGTTTCCATTCGAAACAACCAGGTCAGTTTTGCCCCCCGGCACAGACACACTAACGATTATGGTACATCAGATATCAAATATAAGCAACAAATAAATGCCGAAAGCAAAAATAAATAAAACTGAAAAGGAAATTAAAGCCTTTTAAAATGATAGAGCACAGACATTTTGAGTGGAGAGGGAAGTGGAGGAGGGAGCAGGATGTGAGGGGAGGGAGTGGGATGTGATGGGAGGAAAAGGGGAGTGGAGGAGAGACAGGGATTGGGGGAGACAGGAAAGAGGGGGATGGGGGAAGGAGTGGGGGAGACAGAGGATTGGGGGAGAGAGGGGAGGGACTGGGGAGTGGGGGAGAGAGAGGGTGGGGGGATTGTGAGAAGTACAGGAAGAGAGAGGAGGGAGATGCTTCTGCTAGCTTTTCCTGTCACTGGGGACACTTACTCTTCCTAGTTACATTGTAAAACAAATTTAAATGACTTTTAAAATACCCGAAGCACTAGTTGTCAAACAAATTCCTTATCATTTGGATGCTGGTTTGTAGTGCGTTGTCATATTCTTCATTCCCATGTCCTCTAATTGGGCAAGAAATGCTGCATTGGCACAGACTAAGTTTTCACTTTGATTTTTTTTTTTCTTTATAGGAGCAAGGCTCATGGAAGAGCAAGGGAGACCTAACAGTGGGACATACATCAAGGGAATTAACAAACAGGAAAAGAGGAAAGGGAGGATCAGATAAGAGGAAATATTGAAACTAGCAAGTAAGATGGTTGGGTTAGGAAAGATAAATGGGGGTAAATAAAGACCATGGATCAGAACGGAGTATGACAAGAAACGGGAAGGGTAAGGCAGAACGGCATCTGGAAGGTAGTTCCATAAATGGAAGAAGCGAGGATTGAATACCATTTAGAGCATCAGGCTGACTTCTTAACAGTTTAAAGAGAAACAGTCAAAACATACCACGGCTTGATAGGATAGTTTTCATGTCATGCACCTCGCTTATTTAACCTGTACAAACCACACTCATGTGTACAAACCATTCTCACACCTTTTCAGATTTGAGTCCTTTGGGAACTCATGCATGGTATTCCCAATGATGTTACTGTTTTCACAAACCTTATCAACGCAATGAGACATCTACGTATATATAATGCATCAGAAAATATGAAGAACAGCGATATACAGCAACAAACTTAATAATTAATAAGCAGTAAGACAGGAAAACCCTGATTTCCCCAGTGCATAGACCTGAAATGACATCACCTGAAAGAAATGGTGATGTGACGTCATATACCTGAAATGTATTTAGTGTGCCATGCCACCTCTGAAAGCAAGTTGGCACATAAACAAACGCCCACCCACAAGACACTTTGTGGCACACACTCTGATCCCTTCACCGACCATGCCATCACTCTCACCCGCCCCCATTCCAAATTACTCATGTCCCAATTTCTGAGCAAGTACTGAAACACCCGGGACAGTAACAACAAGGCACCTTACCTTTAGTGCAGGTAGTTGCAGGTTGGTCGGGTCCAAAAGTGTCATCCACCCCACCGAATTCCAAATTTATCAAACGGGGCCAATCAATTTCTCCAAATTTCCTTTTATCCGCTGTACTGGCAAGCATATGGATCCGCCTCCTCCGGTGACCTTTCCTACACTACTACCCTTGGCTCCAACAGCACCACCCTGCTACCATGCAATGGCTATCGGGTAAGTTGAGCAGCCGAACCACCAACATGGCCCACGAGTGTCCATAAGGGTGCGACCCACCATCCATCCTTTGGCCCCCTGCGAGGACCATGGCTAAACTAGCCCAAGCTGGCCAATGTGGTGAGCATCTGCCACCAATTCTGCCATTCCCAAGGCCTCGGACCTGAGGGTCACGGTCGCAGTGCGTCGCATCCCCCAGCCACGTCCTCTGCACCTCTCCCATCCCCCAGTCCAACCACCTGCATCAGCTCAGTGCCCAACCACATGTGACCTCGCCCAAGGTCTAGTTGGCAGTCATGTTCAACCAAGAAACTCAATCCCAGAACACTGGACACACACCTCGGCCACCCATACCACCACATTGACCTCCAGACTGCACAAAACCCTATTGCTACAACCCCACATCCGAATATTGGGGCCGTCACTCCCATAGCCAGTTGAAGGCTGTGCCCTGCTACTCTATCAATTTTTGTTCCAGCCTCCAACACTTTGGTGTCACACACCTGGATCAATAATGGTGTCACTGTCCCCAGTGTAAACCCTGGCCTCGCAAAATTCACCCTGAATTTTACATCTAACCCTCAAATTACCCGTGCCAATTTTTTCACATTTCACTATCTTCACCAAAGAAGGGCGCTTCTCCATACACTTGCCAGCCGAGCATGGCTCCATATTCTCGGCTCGTTCCAATTTCCCAATTTATCCCATGGCTCTCTTCCCAAACTGAGAGTCCACAAATCACAGCGGAACATCTGTGGAAGACCATGCTCATACCTTCCTGTTCCACCGATGCCCCATTGGTTGTCCGGAGGGCTATATCATACCTGTCCATGCGGTTCGACCTGCGTCCATAGACCAGCACAGCATGGCAGGTCACCACATGCTGGCTGTCCCAGAGTCTCAGGGAGAGGCTGCAAGGCCGCATGCACGGGCGGTCACCATATAAGGTCCTTATTGGCCGTCCGCGGTGCCGCCACCAAAGCGCGACCTACAACGCCTCCCCCTAGTGTGCCTCATGATACACCATGCTTGGTGTACATGAGTCACCACCTCGGACCCCCCAGAGGTCTCAACCCCCTCCAGGGTCCGGTGACCTTGCCGGCCCGAGACACTCGCCCTGGCGGCGCCCCGATGGACCAGGGACGCCACACTCAACCAGACCCCCGTGGGGTCCAGGTCGTACCATGACACTCATGGTCGGACCCCACATCCAAATCCTGCCAGTGCAGCCCCCCAGCTGGCTGGTACAAACCAATTTCGAAAGGGGCAAATGTTATACGAGGCCGACCCCAATGACCTCCCTCAGTCCGAAATCCGCAGTCCTGGGACCAACTCCCTCCAAGGCTGCTCCAAATCAATTTCCCATTTAAATTAAATTTTAAATATTTTGGCCTCGTGTTCCCAACCGCAGCTGCAGGTTACAACCCCTCTTCGGGTTTTTCTGCCCCTCCCTGCAGCGGTTCCAAATTCACGAAGGGGATTGCCTTTTTCGAGGCTCTATTTCCTGACTCCTCCATGTCTGAGTCCATCTCGGGGCCAAAACACCCCCCTTAGCCCCCCCCCGCCTCCACCCTCCACAACCCCCCCCCCCCCCCCCCCCCCAGCTGTGCATTCAATTTCGGAGCCTCCGGTGCCCAATCATGGTTCGTGGTGAGGGTCCCCTTGGTCACCTTAATCTCATCCTGGGGATATTTGATGGACCGACTCACCTCATCTCCCAGACTATGTTGGGCCTGAGCAATCTGCTCCTTGACGATATTGTCCAAAGTGCTCGGCCGCTCCTGTGTCAAACCATTAACCTCATCCCCAATCAATTGTGCCCCCAACAGGTCTTTATCTATTAACACCCGCTCCGGCTCCCTAACACGGGTCTTCAATATTTCCTCCACCTCTTGCTCCAAACCACTGCCCTGGTGCTGCAAAAATCCCAATTGCTCTCCCCGCTGGTGCATTCTGGCATCCACACAGGTCCGACAGCCTTCCAGGTAATTTTCAGTCAAACATTCCTTCTCCTGTGCCATGACTTTATCAGCCTGGGTTTCACTCTCTTCAATTTTCAATGCCATCTCTTCCCCTGCTACTTGTTAATTCGTTCCCCCAGTTCTTGTGTTATTCCCTCAATTTTTCCTTCTAATTGTTCATTCATCTCCCTCATTTCATTCCTTTGTTCACCCATTTGTTCATTCATCTCCCTCATTTCATTCCTTTGTTCACCCATTTGTTCATTCATTCCCTCAATTTTGTTTTCCAATCGTTCGTTCATTACCTCAATTTTGTTTTCCAATCGTTCATTCATTCCCCTCATTTCCCCCTTCAATTCATTTGTTTGGGTATTCATTTTATTTTCCATTCCCTTCATATGTTCACTATTGGTATTAATATCCCCTCTTATTCCCCTCTTATTTCCCTCATTTCTCCCTCCATTCCATTAATTTGTTATTTTATTCCCATTAATAATTAATTGAACCAAGACCTGGTTGGATATCGCACTTGTTCTCGGTGTCCCAGGTTCCCTCATTGGGGTGGAGGGTGGACTAACGCTCGGGACGGGGGAAGTTCCAGCCCTATCTTCATAAAACTCTACCCCCGGCCCGCTTCCATGTCCTTGAGAGCCCTTCATCTGCTCCACCATTTCGTTCACTTCCGCCATTACGTGCTGGCCGGCAATTTTCCCGAGTGCACTTAATTTACATCAGACAAAAAAGAATTCAAATTTAGCAACGTGCTGCCTTGCGCTCTTTCCCGACACCAATCGATTAAAAATTTGGACACCCTGGTACTACAATCGATCCTCCCTCCAAGAGAGCGAGAACGATTATTAAATTTAGAATCCACAAGGTGAGCGCAATTTGCACTGAGTGAGTGTCTCACTCGCAACCCTTGGACACCGAGTGTCCACTCGGTCCGAATCGCACTACCTGACACCAGTTGTCGTGTGGTGTCAGAAAGTTCGTATCCCACTCCTCGGCACCAGTTGTCATGTCTACCCTGTAGTGAAGACCCCAGGGCGACCAAAACGAGCTTTAACTCCGAGGCGTATGCTGAAAAATACGGCGGTGTTATCTCTGGCGTGCGAGGGGGAAGGATACCGAGGTCCTTACCTGCACGGACGGATGCAACGGGGGTTTATCCGAACCCAGGAACAAGTAAACACACAGGACAATAAATTGAAAGTCAACAAGGAATTATTTAATGAAAATAATGCAAGCAAAAGGAATGTGCGGTAAAGTAAAATTCCGAAATGAGGATCCTCCACTCAGACTCAATGACACGAACAAGGGAAAAATGAAAGTAAAAATAAATGTCGGATGTCATGTTGCCACTTAGCCCCAGTCTCAATGGTGGTTTGGTGGCGTCACAGGTCCCGCGTCCCTGCGCGGGAAAACACGCGTTGGCGCAAAGTCGCGTTCACTGCCAGCTGCCGGCGCGAAGCGAACAGTCCAAAGCTCCTCCCTTGGTCGTTCTCGTTTGGTTGCACCGAGCTCCGACCGTCCCGAACCGCTCTTGGTGTCTTTCCCCACAAGCGCACCAGAGAGAGCCATCAATGCTGCGACCGTCCACCACGCAGCCAGTACCTTAGAGAGAGAATAAATGTGCGTCTGCTCGTTATGAATGCCGCAACAGAGAGAGGGAAAATTGCGACCGCTCAGGATGAAGCCCAGCACAGAGAGAGCCAATGGCGGTCACCTCGCTTTTTCTTCCTCCATTCTCGAAGGTCCCCTCTGACGCCACGCTCGCTCCAATCACCGAGCGCCGTCAAATCGTCCCAACCAATAGTCCTTCGGGGCGTGGCCTCACGCCCATTCTCAACGCCCAAGGAGCATGTTCGGCTGGGCGGGGTGGTAATGTCTGAGTACTGTCGGTGATTATGGTGGTTGTGGCAATGTGACGATTGCATGGCTGGCCGAGTGAATTTTATAAGAACAAAGGGAAAAACCACAAGGGCAATTACACACTGGGAATTTATCCTTATGCCCTACCTAATTAGCATAGCTCCAGTCCTCGTATAGAGACACATAAACGCTTACATGGACATTCGGCCCTAACTTATATAGGTGAAGGTTCTTCTTCGTGACATTTGAGGCACGACAATCTATACAAGTCTATCTTGACTAAGGTATTTAATTCCCTACCCCCACACATGGAACATTATATATATATACATATATATATATATATATATATATATATATATATATATATATATATATATATATATATATATATATATATATATATATATATATGTTCTTTGGTGCAAAACAAAACATGATTACTCATTAAACAGTCTAATCAATCGAATATACATGAAAGAGATCAGTTCAAATGTTCAAACTGATTTCCTTCATTGTCTATGCACTGCCTTGACGGAACACTGACACACAGTTCTGCATGTTTGAGTCGTTAACGCAGCAGTCTCATTACGGATGAATTGTTTCAAGTCTCTAAGGGTCGCAGGATTCCTCGTATACACTATGTGTTTGAGGAAACTCCAAAGGAAGAAATCACAGGGTGTTAAATCACGAGACCCCAGCGGCCATTCCACCGGACCACGACAGCCAATCAATTTTTCTGTAAAATTAAAATCAAGGGCCTGGCGTACACTGGCAGCATAATAAGCAGACGCACCATAATGCATGAACCACATTTGGCCATCATTGAGTGGAAATACATGCTGCTCCAACATAAGAAGGTAATTTGCAGCATTCACATTTTCTTCAAAAAATATTGGTCCAACAATGCCTCCAGAAGAAATGCCTGCCCAGACGGACACACTAGCTTGATACTGGACGTTGTACTCAACAGTAAATAGTGGGTTGTCTACTGCCCACATCACGCTGTTATGAGTATTCACAGAAACAGATAAAGTATACTTGGATTCATCTGACCACAAGATTCTGATGTGCAAATCATTGTCCACATCCATTAACCAAAGCAAAGTCTCACATGCCTCAATGCGCGTGTCAAAATCATCCTCAGATAGTTGGTGAATTAATCTGGGTATGTATGGTTTCCCATTAACGTCTTTTCGTATTCTTCAAATCGATGCTTGGCTTATGTTGGTGACGTTTGATAAACGACGAGTTGATAATGGTGTTTTACTGTTGAGTTGTTGTTGAATGCCCGCTCTGCTTTCCTCAGTTCGAACAGTACGAGGCCTACCTGTTGACTGTTTTGGAAGAATGCTGCCGGTTTCATCAAACTGCTTGTTTATTCTGCCGATGGTTCTTCTGTCAATCATGCGTCAGCACCACATTCTTTGACAAGTTGTCTGTGAACTTCAGCTGAATTTCCAGATACAGAATACAAGCATACAGCGCAAATTTTTCATCTTGCGATATCCTCAGTCATATAAGGGCATCTAATTCACAATGAACTGAACTAATGCAAAGACAAACACGTGCAGTACAGGAGCGAAGCTCACCACGATCCATATCACGTGATGCACCTCACCCTGTTGCGTAGCACGTGATGCCTGTGCGCGTTGAACCGGCCACATTCATTTAGGAGTAATCATGTTTTGTTTAGCACCAAAGAACAATAATAAACCTCGTTGTTTGTTGCAGGTATCGTTCTTCAAAAATGTGCCCAGGGTTTCTGGACCACTATATATATATATATATATATATATATGATCAAGGCACCTCCTAGCTTTAATGGTGAGCACCAGCCACGAATTATGTCTCACACGGTAAATACCGCATAACCCGCAAGGAACCAACAGCCTGTCTGCCACACAGACCATCGTTCCCACCAGTGCAAACCAAAACCAGGGGGTGCGGTGCGATCGGTGGGGATAATAATCAACGAACATAACAGCGTGACGAGCGCTGTCCCGATCTCCTGTGGACCGAAGTCCTAGACCAAAGCGTCACCTCCGACCCAAAGGGTCTTCTGGAGGCTTCAGCCCGGCCACTCTGTCAACAGACAGAGATTTATTCCAATGAGGATTTTGGTCCTCATTGGTTAGATTTTTTGCAGTATGCCGTCCTGACGAGGGTTAATAAGCCCGAAATCTGGATTGGCGGCTCTGCTTGATGTTTAGCCAATGGGGACCAATGAATAAATCTCTGTCTGTTGACAGAGTGGCCGGGCTGAAGCCTCCAGAAGACCCTTTGGGTCGGAGGTGACGCTTTGGTCTAGGACTTCGGTCCACAGGAGATCGGGACAGCGCTCGTCACGCTGTTATGTTCGTTGAATATATATATATATATATCATAAAAAACGTAGTCTCTTTGTGTATTTGTACAGATGTCTGTCCCCCTTCATAAGGATAGGTTTTGAAGGCCAATCCTTTAACACGAATGTGTATTCACTGTGGTCTGTTTTTGAGGTTAAAACAAATCGAAAAATATTTTCCATGAAAGGGTAATTATGTCTCTTCTATTGGAAATGTAGACGGCGGCTTGCAAACCGAGCCTCAAGTATGGTGTACAGAAGCGTTTTTTTTTTTTTAATAACAATAAATACAAGATGCAGGGAGGTGAAATTTGCTGCACGTGATTTTCAGAACTGCATGTTTACATATACTGCAGTCGGACCTCTGTATTCAGCACCCTGGTTATCACAAACATTCAGAAAGTATTTTCGTAAATTCATATTTTCTGATATTCATGATCCACATAGCTGTAAATACACCTGGAAATAAAGAAAGATTGCTTTGTCCTGGCAGGTTGAATGCAGATACAAGGCTGTACAGAGCATATTTAAAGATAGTATTGCATGTTTGCATATACTGCAGTTGGACCTCTGTATCAGGCAACCTGGTTATGACAAACATTTGGAACATGCTCGAAATACAGATGGGAGAGGCAAAACCATTTCTGAAAAAAATACATGATGCAAAGATGAACTGATTAGATTTCGTCATCAAGAGGTCAGAGGTCAAAGGTCAGTCCATGATAGGTTTGTGTTTCCGTGATAACTTAAGAACGGCTAAAGGAATCTAATTCAAGCTTGGTACAAGTATGTATAATGATGTAAAGATAAACAGTTTATATTATGGGGTCAAGAGGTGAAAGGAAATTATGTTAGCTTGCTAACTTGTGAACCAGTAATGGGATTTTGACCAAACTTGGTAGAAGTATATATTATGATGCACAGATGAACTGATTAGATTTTGGCATCAAGAGGTCAAAGGTCAGAGGTCATGTCAGGTAAAAATGTGATACTTGAGAACAGCTGAAGGGATTTAAAGCAAACTTGGTACAAGTATGTATAATGATGTTATAATGTCGGCGGTGGCATATCGGTCGACGCTGCGATGTTGAATTATGTCTACTTTTTTATTATCTTCTGCATTTTCCATCACTCTGGTGTTGTTAGGGTTAGGGTTAGACAGATTGGCATTGCCTATTGTGCTGCTTAGGAATGGAGTGGAGATATTCAGTGGGGCATGGCTTGCTTGAACCCTTCCCAATGGAACAGTCATGAGAAGAGGCTTGAAGAGACAGGATGTAGGTTTTTTGGAAATTGATTTTAGGCTTTGCAACAAGCAGTGTTTTGTCAACTCAGTAAGGCATGACTTCTACATCATCTATTCCATGAATTGTTGGGACAGTATAACAATAATTTTTGGAAGAATGGGGAAGATTTGGCTCCTGACTTGAAGAATGGGGAAGGTATCGGGGTCCCCGATAGTTGTAGAAATACTCTTTTTTTATTATAGGAAGAGCATTATTTTTTGCTTATTTGAAAGTTTGTTTATTGCCATCAATAATGTTTTTTCTTTGCTTTTAGATTGATCCATTATGGCTGAGAGATTAACCGTTGCTCAAAAAGCACCGACTTGTTGCACGGTATGAGGTTTGGCAGTCTCTAATTGTAGTTCAAAGATAGTGGCATCAGGAGATGGTAAGAGATGCCACTTTGCATCCAAAAACGATTAAAACCTGACACCAAAAATTTATCACACTTGTTTGACTTGTTCAGACCCTTGTCTGAACAAGTCAAAAAAGTGTGATAAATTTCTATATAAGAAGGATATTATATAATTTCTATATAAGATATATCTATATATAATTTTCTATATAATTTCTATATAATTCTTCTATATAAGAATTCTTATATTTCTATATAAGAATTTCTATATATATCTTATATTTCTATATAAGATAAATTTCTATAATACATAAGAAGATCAGGAAGTCATAGGCCTACCATATACCATAGCGAGATCACCATAAAACATTGTTGAATGAAAATGTTGTTGAAAGACTGAAAGAACGTGCTGAGAACGCAGAAGTATTGAAGAAGTAAAGTAAAGAAAGAAGAAAAGAAGTAAAGTAAAGAAGTAAAGTAAAGAAGTAAAGAAGATAAATATATTGATATTTGATGTTCACAAGTTAAAAAGGTAATAAATGGCCTTTCAGGTGAAAAAATATTTTGGTGTTTTATTGACATTAACAATGTGGTATTTCTATATTTTAAATAGTGACTTAATTATGGATCACCCTGTATATACTGCATGGTAGAAAAGTCTGAGTCCACTTATTAAATCAATGTCAAGCTTTATCATAACACAATTTCAAACATATTGTTTTTCATAATATTGAATACATTTATTATTATTTTTAAGTAATCTCATCTCGATTCTCTAATAAATCCTTCCGTCCGTCCGGTCGTCCGTGAACTTTTTGCTATTTTTGCTTCTCCTTTCTTATCATACAGCTGATTGTTCTGAAACTTGAAACATCTATACAAGACAGTAGCCTGCTCTGGCATACACAAAAACTATTGAAAAATAATTGACTCAATAATAATCCTGAAACTAATTGAATCAATGACCATTAAACAACCCCACCCCCTCCACCCAAATTTTCCTTTTGTATCCATCTTGTCCACCCGTTGCGTTCTCCTCTACCCCTACATCGTTACCCACATCCCTTGTTTGTCCATCTCCATCTATTTTATTCGTTGGCATTTCCCCCTTGTCTTTCTGCTGTTCCTTTTGTTTTGTTGCATCCTGTTCCATTCTGTGTTATATCTCTTCCATGAGCCTTGGCTATGTATATATATATATATATATATATATATTTTTTTTTTTTTTTTTTTTTTTTTTTTAAATTAGAGTTGAAGCAGTTATAAATCTGAGTTATCTTTCAAGGAAGTTTGTCGCAAGAGGAGGCATTGGGCCAATACAACCTGTGCTAGTATGCCAATCTATGGTTATTTGTCCGTGCTCTATCCTTTTTAAATGCTTAGCATTAAGAAAGGGACCAGCACTTATTGGTTCAAGAGTTATCAAAGAGAGTGACCACTATATTCGTCATGGGTGTGTGTGTGTCTGTGTGTCTGCGTGTTGTGTGTGTGTGTCTGTGTGTCTGTCTGTCTCTGTGTGTGTGTGTGTGTCTGTGTGTGTGTGTGTGTGTGTCTGTGTGTGTGTGTGTGTCTGTGTGTGTGTGTGTGTGTGTGTGTGTGTGTGTGTGTGTGTGTGTGTGTGTGTGTGTGTGTGTGTGTGTGTGTGTCTGTCCACAGCATAACTACCCGATGATATCATTTGATCTTGATGAAACTTGGGTGGGAGGTTGATATCATGATCTAGTTGAGTCCTGCCTAGAGTGGGCGTATTGCGCTCATTGTGGGCGGAGCCACACCCGAAAAAGATGTCTTTTTAGGGGGTAATCGAGTTCAAGCTACATCTTCTCCGAGGGGTTTGGTGGAATCTGACAGGGGTTTCGGTATTTGGTTAGGCCAATGTCATGTGTCTCGCCCCATGGAGCTCGATTTTTCATTTTCGCCCCAAGGTCAAGGTCACAAGGTCACGAAATTTAGAAAAGTCGATTTTTGATGGTTTTATTACATTGTTCGCTTCCTGATAGGGTGAAATGTCGTACATAATCTTATATTATCACATACATCATGAAATACAAGTTTTCCAACAAATTTCAGAATCTTCGACCTTTGACCTTTGAAGGTCACAAAGGTCAAAGTTTCAAAGTTGTCGGAATCGAACCGAATTTTCAGCATTGTGTAGCTAACTAACCTCATAACTGATTATACATGATTTCTATCTAATTTCAAGGTCGGTAACCTTCGTTTTGATATTTCCGGGCCTGGCCTGTCTGGGCCTGTTTCGGTTATAGTCCGTCCTTTGTCATTGAATACCGCTCGCTCATGAACCATCGTCGTCTCCTGACTTGTCATGTTTAAACTCTTTGGTATGACCTGGCCCGGGGTTCGAATCGCCGACCTCTCATTCAGGGCGGATGTTCTAACCTATACGCCACATTCAATTATAACAATTCTCCAAAAGCTGGTGTTTCTTGTATTCTATGTCTCGTGTTTCTCATTACAAGAACATTTTGAATGCCCGTCATATGTCTATGTATTGCTATGCTATCGATAACTTCAACAAGTGAGCACCTCTCCAAAGGGAGGGACCAGCCTTATAGTAAGTGATGCAAAATGAGTGGTTATCCTGTATGACAACACCTTGGTGCTAAATGACGTTGCAGTTTTTAGTCTTTTAGTATCCCTACTCACTCGGGAACATTTGCTAAATTATGATAGAGCAAAGAGATTTATAGTTTAAAATTTTAAGTACTTTTATTGTATCGTGCAAGATGACTCAAGGTCATTGGTTGAAGGAGCTGTGACCAAGGTCTGGTGGCCAAAACAACAGCAAGGAGAGGCAAAGTATTTTAATTATAAAATACATTACATGCTTTTGACCCTTTATGAAGTTGTTGTTTGACCCTTTATGAAAAAGTTGTGGACAAATTAAAATTCTATGAAAGGATTCATCAATGTGCAAAGATATCAGATGTTAAATGAAATCTATTGAACATCTTATATTAATTACACAAACACACACATTTAACTAGGATATAGAATAAATATATCGGGCTGATTGTTTACTTGAAAATTAAAATCATTAAAAAAAGAAATTGCAGAAAAATGCAGTTAAAAATAAAATGTTGGTGAAAGATTATGCAGTTTCATCAATTTCAAGTCGTTGACTTTTTATAACTTTAGGCAAAGCCTCATGGTAGGTTGTATATAACTTATATGTCAGATAAAGAGATTCGTTGTTGTTTCTGAATGCAGCCTGTGGATGCTGGTTTGCATTAATTTTTCTGAAAGCGCGTTTGTGTCGCTGATGCAGTGCCCCAATTACCAGTGAGCTGGTACTCAATTTGCCGACCTCGGAAGGATGACAGGCTGACTCAACCCCCCTGGCATTAATTCGGCGATCGACCGGGATTCGAACCACAGGGTCCTCGGATCCCAACCCGGCACCCTAACTGCTAAGCCAACACCAGGCTCAACTTTTACATGAAATGCTATTTGTAGATTTGAACTTGAGGTTTCAGTGTCATGAGCCATTGACTGGGACAAATAAACCAACAAATCCAGGCAGTTTATTTAAAATCAATCCACCTACTTGCTGATGATCTTATGTTATTACCTCCGCCACCAAAGGTGGATGGAGGTTATGTTTTCACTCCTGTCTGTCTGTCTGTTTGTTTGTCTGTGAACAAGATATCTCAAAAAGTTGTGGACAGATTCAAACGAAATTTAGTAGAGAAGTAGCATATGTGACAAGGAAGAAATAATTATATTTTGGTGGAGATCCAGATTCGGATCCGGCTACGAGAATTTTTAAATGATTCTTCACCATTGGGAGATCGGGCCAAAAACGATACATAGCAGGTTATCTCAAAAAGTTGTGGACGGGTTGTGTGTGTGACAATGGAGAATCAATTCAATTTTGGAAGATCTGGATCCGGCTATTGTAATTTTTAAAGTGATTCTTCACCATTGGGAGATCGGGCCAAAAACGATACAAAGCAGGATATCTCAAAAAGTTGTGGACGGATGATTTTGATGAAATGTGATTCTGTGTTGTGATTTTCTGGTCTACTCTGGGATACAAAACGTAAACTGTTCACCTCGTGAAGGTATGCTCTCCACTGAGTGGCGTTCTAGTTAGCATATTATTTTTGTCTTTTTTTGTATACAAAGTCGAGGCTTGTGTAAGAGCAACACATAAAACATATAATAAAGGGAGCGGAAGACAAGAGGGGGGGGGGGGGGGGGGAGAGAGGCAAGCACAACAACAGTAGAGAGCAGGGACGTTGGGAGATCTGTGGAAGGGAGAGGGATGGGGGAGGGGGGGGGTGGGTGGGGAGAGGGATGGGAGAGGGATGGGGGAGGGGTGGGTGGGTGGGTGGGAAACGGTATAAAACAAATGGACACTGCTCAGAGTTTCAGGAAGGAAATATATATATTTTCTAGACACTAAACAAGGGTTATAGACTATTAGTAAGTTTAGATAGGTCTACTGACTACTGATCTGGTATTGATAACAATGTCGCGAACTGACTTACGATGCTAAATTTGACACTATTGTGTAAATTGGTACAACTGAATAGTGGACACTATTGTGAGCAGCGGTTGGACAGATCAGCAACATCAACATTGTATGCTGATCTCTCACTTCTTCACCCAAGGAACTTTGATCAAGTGCCATCGGGAGCTATGGAAGAGCTGCATAAACATTTGCTAAGATTTGATGATGGTGTCACTGCGGAACAACTACGAAAAGAACTGCGAAGCCTTGGAGAACAATGGTCAACACTGAAACAATCAGTAGCAGATGCTTATACAGTGCAGGAGGACAGTAAGTCTGAACAGGACAGGAAGACTCTGCCAAGTACATGCAAGTCATGTAAGGCCTGTCCTCTCTGCTGCTACAAGGTGCTCCTCAAGTTGAACCTCTTCACTGATGCCGACAAGAGCATTGGGTTTGCCTACAAGCTGCTGCTAACGCTGCCTGTGTCACAAGTGGCATGTGAAGGGTCTTTCTCTGCTTTGAAGAGAATCAAAAGCCGTCTGCGAAGTACAATGACACAAGAACATCTTGAGGTGTTCATGTTGATGTCTGTGGAAAAAGGGATCCTGGCCAAACCTGAAACTAAGGATATCATTGATGGTGTGGCTGCCAGAAGCAGCGAACTGCGCAGGCATCTACTCTCTTAGACATGACATGTGCTTGTGTTACTGAAAATAGATTTAATTTTTAGTGGATTTTATTTAGTTTATTTTTTTTGAAGCATTTTGTCTATTTTCTCAGATAAGCAACATATATATATATATATATATATATATAATAATAGCGTAAGGACTCGACTTTGTTATCCCTTTTACGCCGCACCCAGTGACCCGATGCCCATGGCACTAATGGATTTACGATCTACGAACCGCGCTCTTTGTTTATCACGTACAGCCATACTCGAAAAATCTGAATTAGCCGACGTTGGGGCCCAAAAGCATCCGATTAACTCCTGATACGACGCCATCTTACGACGCCATCGTATTGGCGTCTGCTGGGCGAAGGCGAAGCAAGCCGTCCGCTGATTGGACAGGCGAAGGCGAAAGCAAGCCGTCCACTGAGTGGACAATCCAGAGCATGCATTTGTGCCGGTGTCGGCGATCGTTGTGCATATATGCACTCTTCCTTCTCATCTTTCTTCCTAACTCTTACTCGGACAAGCAAATCCCCTATGCCATCCATAATGGCACACTCTATCCATACACCACATCCTCCCTTCCGTGGATGTTCCACGGGTTTAATGGGCCGACCTAGGTGAAGGATGCCCGGGCCGGTTTTAAGACCCAGTCCGCTACTGGTTATAGTTGGGTGAATTTGAAGGAGAATAATAAGGAGAAATAATGGAACTGAGGAGAAAATAAAGGCTGAAGGTAATGGGGAGAAAAGACAATAGAAAAAACGTATGTGGATTCGGACTAGGAAAAAGTAGGCCTGAAAAACGCGTCACGAAAAGTCCGACGAATACTTAGATTTGCACAAGTTTTAAAACAAAAACTGAGTGAGAAGCATTAGGAAACACAGAGCCATCAAAAACAAAAACAAAAACTTGACAAAATTACCAGGAGTACTTATCTTTGAGGGAAAATCCAAAAAGTCCAGAAACGTCCAAACAAGCTCAAGGAACCGGAAACCGGAAGTGGGTGTATTATATCTCTCAAACAACCATTGTTCAAGCTTTCTCTTGTCTGATTCTTTCAAATCTTTATAGATATTGTGACTAAACATTGTATTGGAAGAGGTATATTGAGATTTGAGGTGCTGTGAATTTACTGCAGGTACCTCGTGCTGGAACATGTATCAGGAGGCGAGCTCTTTGACTACCTGGTGAAAAAGGGTCGGCTGACGCCAAAAGAGGCGCGGAAGTTTTTGCGGCAGATTATCTCAGCCCTCGATTTCTGCCACAGCCATTCAATCTGGTGAGCAGGATACTGTCAAAACAAAGAGGGGTGCGTTGGACAAATGTGCTCGGATCTATAAAATGTTAGAATGTTCTGACCTTTCAACAAATGCTGTGCATTCTTTATACCTTTGATTTGGCATTGCATCATCAATACCTTGTATTTAGCCATTTTTACAATGGGCACATTTTCATAATTGATGTTACTGACTGAAACTCTTCTATATTTCATAAACCGATTATATACATTGTATATGCTCATGTAAAAATGTTTTGTTTGATATAATCTACAATGAGTAGCTTTCAGGCATACATTTAAAAAGAGCTCATTATATTGGTGACCTGATCACCTGATTGGTGATCTGACCGGCACTATGATCCATCAGTAACATTATCACTTTTGATCTATTTAATATGATTTCAGTTCTTGACTCAACTATAAACTGTTGGATTTGTGCTTTGCAGGCAGCACATCCCATCAATGAGTATGCCATCCTTAGGATGGATGTTAAAATGGAACCAGATTGCTGGCATTATCTCATAGAGATAGACATTAAATACCTCACGGCGTCTTTCACAAAGAGGGACAATTGTCCTTGGCACCCTTAACAAATTACAAATACTTGCCCAAATGTGCAGAGGCACTTCATCAATGGTATATATATATATATATATATATATATATATATATATATATATATATATATATATATACACACACCTTAGGAATGGTGTAACCAGTGGGCCTAATTCGTAAGTTAATCGCGGTCCAACATACATTTGCTAATAATAAGCTCCCACATTTGCTCCAACATACATTTGCTAATAATAAGCTCCCACATTTGCTCCAACATACATTTGTTGATAAGCTCCCACATTTTATCCGACATACATTTGCTAATAATAAGCTCCCACATTTGCTCCAACATACATTTGCTAATAATAAGCTCCCACATTTGCTCCAACATACATTTGCTAATAATAAGCTCCCACATTTTATCCGACATACATTTGCTAATAATAAGCTCCCACATTTGCTCCAACATATATTTGCTAATAATAAGCTCCCACATTTGCTCCAACATACATTTGCGAATAATAAGCTCCCACATTTGCTCCAACATACATTTGCTAATAATAAGCTCCCACATTTTCTCCAACATACATTTGCTCCAACATACATTTGCTAATAATAAGCTCCCACATTTTCTCCAACATACATTTGCTAATAATAAGCTCCCACATTTGCTCCAACATACATTTGCTAATAATAAGCTCCCACATTTGCTCCAACATGCATTTGCTAATAATAAGCTCCCACATTTTATCCGACATACATTTGCTAATAATAAGCTCCCACATTTGCTCCAACATATATTTGCTAATAATAAGCTCCCACATTTGCTCCAACATACATTTGCGAATAATAAGCTCCCCACATTTGCTCCAACATACATTTGCTAATAATAAGCTCCCACATTTTCTCCAACATACATTTGCTCCAACATACATTTGCTAATAATAAGCTCCCACATTTGCTCCAACATACATTTGCTAATAATAAGTTCCCACATTTTCTCCAACATACATTTGTTGATAATAAGTTCCCACATTTTCTCCAACATACATTTGTTGATAATAAGTTCCCACATTTTCTCCAACATACATTTGCTCCAACATACATTTGCTAATAATAAGCTCCCACATTTGCTCCAACATACATTTGTTGATAATAAGTTCCCACATTTTCTCCAACATACATTTGTTGATAATAAGCTCCCACATTTTCTCCAACATACATTTGCTCCAACATACATTTGCTAATAATAAGCTCCCACATTTGCTCCAACATACATTTGCTAATAATAAGCTCCCACATTTTCTCCAACATACATTTGCTCCAACATACATTTGCTAATAATAAGCTCCCACATTTGCTCCAACATACATTTGCTAATAATAAGCTCCCACATTTGCTCCAACATACATTTGCTAATAATAAGCTCCCACATTAGCTCCAACATACATTTGCTAATAATAAGCTCCCACATTTGCTCCAACATACATTTGCTAATAATAAGCTCCCACATTTGCTCCAACATACATTTGCTATAAATACCTCAAGAAGTCTCCGTTTGTTAGTTTGTTGGTTTGTTTGCTGGTGGGTTTGTTTGTTTGTTTGACTTCTATGCATTACTAAACTGCTGGGTGGAATGTGTTGAAAACTGGTAGTTGTACACGGGGTGTGCAAAAGAATGTTGTGGACGATAAAATCATTTCATATCCCCCAGAGTTCATGGTGTGAGGGAGTCGGGGTGGAGATGCAAATGATCTCTATATAAATGTGCATTGCATAGCACTGCTGCCAGTGTGAGGGGGTATTACACGTCATAATAAAATAGTTGGGTCCCGACATTTGTGGAGGATACATTCCTGGATATGCCGCGAATGTCGAGGTTTGACTGTACTTCATTTCACTTCATGAAAACCATATCAACATCATACTAAAATACACAATTTGGTTTCTGTCTCTCTGCCTGTCTGACTACAATACATTCGGTCGTTACTTATCCAACTTCAACCAAACCTTCCGTGGGGACAAGGGGGCACATTTTTTTGTGCTAATGGGGTCACAAGGGGTAGTCGCAACATGACAGATGTTGCAGCATTGCAGCAACTTCATTGCCCTCCTCTCCAAGTGGGTTTTCCACCTTGGACTAACTCTGTATCAAGGTGTATAAATAGCTTATCCTGGAGTTTTGTGGGGCACACTTACCAGAAGTAAAAATTATTATAAAGACAAAGTATTTAGTCAATTCTTTCCAAAGTATGATTACCTTTTTAAACAGTCGCAACTGCTGTTTAACACTAAACTGGAAGAAACGTGGAAGAAACCCAATGTTTTTGAGGTTCTTATTCTATGCTTATGGCACCCCCCACGGACAAACGGATCTGAGCCATCTAGACTTGCTGGGCCTAAAGGTAGGCTGATAGCTAGGTCCAAATGATCTTTACCGAAAAAGGTGCTTAAATGAGTCTTTACGCATAAATGATGTATCCCATTGGCTGTCTGATATTTCTAGTCATCATATTATATGTGAACAGCATATGGATTGTTTATAACCTATGTCTTGGGATCTCATATGTGATTTCTCCCATGCCATGGCTACAAGTGTGACATGCGATAATGTCCCCATAACCCTCACGGCCCAATTGTGACCTTTATTTGATGCATATCCCCATTTATAACTGTCACTAGCGTTGTCTAATACTCACCTGAGGGAAATTTGGAGAAAATTAGATGTACTCACACATGGGTGGTGTATAGGCTAAGAGTCGCTGGGCCACACACCTATCAGAAGTAGAAAGTATTATACCTAGTTATTCAGTTCTGTCAAGTCATGACCGACTTCTGGCGACATTCATGATCACATTTCTCCAAACATCCCTATCCTATACTACTTTCCAAAGCTCTGACAGAGGCATCTTTGTTTGCAGCCTTTACCCCATCCATCAGGTGCGTGCAAGGTCTGCCTCGTCCTCTTCTTCCCTCAGCCCTACCCAGCATGGTTGACATCTCCAGACTTTCATTTTCTACGCACATGATGTGTCTGTCCAAAGTATGAAAGTTTCTGTTTTCGTATCAGTGCTGCTAATGCACATGGTGGTCTCATTTCTTCAGTCATTGATTTCTTTGTTCTTCTTGCAGTCCATGGAATTTTTAATATTAGTCTCCAACTCCACATTTATTTCTTTCCCTTTTTTCACTGTCTGTGACTCACATCCAAACATTGCAACTGGAAATACCATCGCATTCACCAGCCTCCTCTTTCTTGGTTTGTATTTTCACATCTTTCTCTTTCCAGATCTTTATCAATCCTGCCATTGCTGTTCTCCCCAATGCTAACCGTCTATTAATTTTTCTGCCAGATTCTCCACTCACTTCGATCTTAGATCCCAGGAAGATGAAATTTTACACTATTTCCATGTGATCATCTCCCAATATGAACACTTCTAAACCAGTGGTACCCAAACTTTTGTCCATGACCCAAAATTTTAAATCACATTCGCCTACCCAAATGATACCGGTACCGGAACCTACCTACAATAAGAATTGTCAGAGAAAACGCTTTTGACGTGAATGAACCCCTTCAAAAAGCAGGATTTTGAGTTTTGTTTTTTTCAAGTTTTGGTTGCGGCCCTAGGTTTGGGTACACCTATTCTAAGCTCTCGAGTCTTAGCTTGAATCTCAGCCCTGTTATAAACTGTCATCCAGTTGTTTCACAGACTGTTAATTCGTCATTGTCTGTTGGTGAAAGTTAATGATCCCACGGTGCCCTCCGTGAAGAGAAGGTGAGTTATCGCCAGCACCATGGCCAAATTCCAAATTCGTGCCCTAACCTTACTTGAACATCAAGTCTAGGCAATTATTATGAAAGACTTGCGCCAAGCTTCCCCCGGCCAACCCCACAAGAACATGGGAATAATTGTGGCCTTTAAAGAATAATAATAATAATAATAACAATAATAATAATAACAATCATTCTGAGTATTGCGCTGCAATGCATGTCCCCTACCGGCAGTCTGTCGTCCGGAAAACTGTTGGGGAAATTACACGTATTGCACTGTGTGAATTATATAATTACCAACTCACGGTCTGAGGTAACTTGGCTAAAAATTATCCGATTTGCACCAAATAAAGTTCATGAATGGTTGCACATACCCCTACTTCTCACTAAAAGGGGAAAAAGAATGTAAATCGGAGTTAAAATAAGCCCGCAAGGTTGCTCCGTGGAGTGGCCTGCACGTATTGCACTGTGTGAATTATATAATTACCAACTCACGGTCTGAGGTAACTTGGCTAAAAATTATCCGATTTGCACCAAATAAAGTTCATGAATGGTTGCATAGACCCCTACTTCTCACTAAAAGGGGAGTAAAGAATGTAAATCGGAGTTAAAATAAGCCCGCAAGGTCGCTCCGTGGAGTGGCCTGCACGTATTGCACTGTGTGAATTATATAATTACCAACTCACGGTCTGAGGTAACTCGGCTAAATATTATCCAATTTGCACCAAATAAAGTTTATGAATGGTTGCACAGACCCCTACGTCTCACTAAAAGTGGAAACAGAATGTAAATTGGAGTTAAAACAAGGAATATTAACAGCTTTGACTTACCGCACTCCAAATTATACTCCGGAAAACTGTTGAGGAAATTCCCAAAGTTCAAAGTGCCATAACTTTGTCAAAAATGATCGAAACGTCGTGAAGTTCGAACTTGATCTGTAACTTATCATGAGGAAACCATATGCCAAGTTTGAAATCATTAGCATTAAGAGTTTAGAAAAATATTCCGGAAAACTGTTCTTTGCGTGACGGACTGACAGACTGACGGACGGACAGACTGACGGACAGACTGAGGGACGGCATGCAAACCTATAGTCCCCTCCGGTTTACACCGGTAGGGGACTAATAATATTAACACATTGCCATCTGCATGGTGTGCATATGCACATAAATGCCACCCTGGTCACTCCCATAGGGATCGGGTGTTTCTTGTCATAAAAATGGGAGAATACCTTATATCATACTGTTTGTGTTTGGTACCCTTGCCAAAGGCCAAAGGTGAGGGTATTGTATTTGAGTCTGTTTGTTTGTCCGCACAGAATAAATATTATTTTCTCTGCAACCGTTGGTCCGATTGACAGGAAATTTTCACCATAGGTGCGCCTCCTCCTGTAGAATTGTTGTGATAATTATGACGTCATAGGTCACGTGGTACGGGTGCCATCCTGGAAAAACCGAAAAACTTTGCACATCTATATCTTCGAAAGTGCTGCATAGAAAAAATTGAGACATGGCTCATTGTAAAGAACTCTGCATGGGGAATAGCATATGTTAATGATGATGTCCTCTAGCGATAAATTGGTGGAGGAAAAAAAAAGATGACATCATCGGTCACGTGGTTCAGCCGCCAAATATTTGTTTTAACACAAAATAGCCTTAAAAACCACTGAAAACACGTCCTGGTGAGGATCTGCAATCTCTGATTGCTCTTTCTTGTTTTTACTTATATATATATACTCACAAACCGCCAGATGGAATGAGTTGATAATTGATGGTTTACATGGCTTTGATGCAGTAAAAAAAAAAAATTTCATCATCCCAAGCATTCATGGTGGCTCGGGGGGGGGGGTTTGGGGGGGGGGGAAACCCCAAATCTCTCCATGTAAATGTGTATCATATAGCGCCACCTGGTGGAATCTGGCATTACAACAAAATAAAAGACCCTCGACATCATCGAAGTGGGGGAAATATTCCATCCATAAGGATGAATTTTTGCTACTAATTATAATAAATAGGCCAACTTCACCTTCATATCTTGATCTGATGTAACCTTTTGTTTTACTTTTATCCTGGAACGAATACCCAACGGTTCTTCAATTTTGTAGTGGTGCTTTCAAGGTAAGTTGGTAATGTTTAAAAATGACATTTATACAGGTGTGGGAAAGACAGAGTGTCAGTGAAATTGTCATTTCCCTTTTTTGCACATTTTATATTTTCTGTTTTTGTAAACAATTTCACCATAATCCTCATCATCATCGGCATCAATCTTTTTTGTACATTGCAATGACTCACAAAGTTGATTATTACATTTTAACCAAAAAGCTTAGTTTTGGGGGGGGGGGGGGGCAGCATGTATTTCGTCCCCTCTGTAATCATGAAGCAAAACAAAAGTTTTTGAAAAATAAAATACAACATCCATCCCAATCGATTATTTGCCTTGCACCGCAGAGGTCATTGCCTGTGCCCTATTACTTCCCATGATCGGTTCTTATAGTTGCTCTCAATAAGTTGTGTGTTTTGTTCTCGTTTCTAATGGGGCAGGGTGACCATAGAGGAGCAATTGGCAGAAATGCAATTCTTGCATAGCTACCTTTCTTTTTATTTCCTTCTTCTTCCTTGCAGAATTTATTCGTAAAATGTTCAACAAAACCTGTAATAATTGTCAATAATGCTAATAAAAAAAACTGAGAAAAACAGAAAAATTAACATTACTGCTTTACTATTTTTTGCTGTATAATTGATATGAGAGCTTATGGTGACAATGAAAGATGGATGGTACAAAATGGAAGAAGGCTTTAAATGATGGCCATGCAGTGCAAATGCAAATATGATTTGGATGGAAAGAAAAATATCTCTCGAGCTTCCCCCAAGGCACCCATAATCTTCTTGCTGCCTCCTCCACCGGTTCCCTCTGCACGCTGCATGTTCACGCTCTAATCTTCAGCACGAAGGCCTGGTATGGGTGCTCAGGTGCAACTTCATATCAGGGCTTGCTGGCCTATTGGCAGCGGGAGGCCCTCTGTTCTGACAGCTGCAGATTAATGGGAAATATTAGCATATGACATTTATCATCCAGAAACAGTGGCAGTTCAGAGCTTCTGCTGAATTGCCTACAGCAAAATGGGTTTCTGTGTTGATTCTTCAATGCATGCAGAGGATTACTCCAATGTTTTTTTGTTATGTACAATTAGTTCTGCAGTCGAAGCGACCTTTATGCTTTAGGAATGCAAGCATAACCATAAACATCAAAAATATTATCTATCATTGCGTGCGGGTGCACATACACATGCTAACATACACACACACACACACACACACACACACACACACACACACACACACACACACACACACACACACACACACACACACACACACACACACACAAACTGGTAGGACACGAACTGGATACTTTGAGATGTGGTAGGTTTCTGTTCCATATAACGAAACAACCCACATGTAGAAATAGCAACCAACAACGCACACACTCATATATGTACATATATATATATATGTACATATATATATATATATATGTATATATACTGAAACGCAAAAGAAACTTACCACCTTTGAAACCTTTAAATATCAACAATAACACTGCGTGTAGTAAATGTGTGAACTTATTTGTGGACAATAGTGTCCTCACTGTCAGACAAAACGGTCACGGATGGTCACTTGAACCTTCAATGGTCACTTCATAGCACAGCTGTTGAACAGCCGTTTTGACTGTCAGTGATTAGCCAAGGGGTACGGGATGATTTTAATGAGCTGCACGTGATGTCTTGATATTGGCTTTAAAAAGGCCAGTGCAAAATGGGCATTTTGACCGAAAAATTTGACCATTTTGACCAACTTTAAAAAGACCGAAAACGCAAAAGAAACTTACCACCTTTGAAACCTTTAAATATCAACAATAACACTGCGTGTAGTAAATGTGTGAACTTATTTGTGGACAATAGTGTCCTCACTGTCAGACAAAATGGTCACGGATGGTCACTTGAACCTTCAATGGTCACTTCATAGCACAGCTGTTGAACAGCCGTTTTGACTGTCAGTGATTAGCCAAGGGGTACGGGATGATTTTAATGAGCTGCATGTGATGTCTTGATATTGGCTTTAAAAAGGCCAGTGCAAAATGGGCATTTTAACCGAAAAATTTGACCATTTGAACCAACTTCAAAAAGACCGAAAACGCAAAAGAAACTTACCACCTTTGAAACCTTTAAATATCAACAATAACACTGCGTGTAGTAAATGTGTGAACTTATTTGTGGACAATAGTGTCCTCACTGTCAGACAAAACGGTCATGGATGGTCACTTGAACCTTCAATGGTCACTTCATAGCACAGCTGTTGAACAGCATTTTTGACTGTCAGTGATTAGCCAAGGGGTACGGGATGATTTTATTGAGCTGCACGTGATGTCTTGATATTGGCTTTAAAAAGGCCAGTGCAAAATGGGCATTTCAATCAACATGCCACGATTGTCAAGGGATCAATGGCAGCGTGCCCTGGGCATGCTGCAAGGCGGACTGAGCTACCGTGAGGTGGCACGTCGCCTTGGCTGTTCACACCAGACGATATCGGCCCTGGTGGACAGAGACACCCTCCACAACTCTGCAGATGACAGACCTCGATCAGGGAGGCCAAGAGTCACCACTGCAAGGCAGGACAGGCAGATGGTCCGAAGTCACCTGCGGGATCGATTCTGTCCAGCATCCCACACTGCGGCAGAAACTCCGGGGCGTGCAAACCCACGGATCTCCAATGATACTGCACGAAGACGACTAGACTGTATGACTATGGCCTGACTGCCAGAAGACCATACAGAGGCCCCGTGATGACGGCTGCCCATCGCCACAACTGACAGAGATGGTGCCAGCAGCATCAGCGGTGGACCTTGGCGCAGTGGAATGAGGTCGCTTTCAGCGATGAGTCAAGGTTCTGTGTGGACAGTCCTGATGGGCGTGAGCGTGTCTGGAGAAGAACTGGCGAGCGATATGCCGATTGTTGCGTGCGTCAAGCCAACAGGTGGGGTGGCCCAAGTGTGATGGTGTGGGCGCCATATCAGGCCGGTACAGGATGCCACTGGTGGTTGTGGATGAGAATCTTAACGCCCAGCGGTATGTGGATAACATCCTGCGACCTCATCTGCTGCCATTCCTGCTAGACCACCCAGAACTGAGAACCTTTCAGCATGACAACGCTCGTCCCCATGCTGCTCGCTTTACCACTGCATTTCTCCAAGGCGAGAACATCAACACCATGCAGTGGCCTGCGCTCTCCCCTGACCTGAATCCCATAGAGCACCTGTGAGATGAGCTTGGGAGACGCGTAGTTGGCAGGGCCAGGACACGGGCAGAGCTGCTTTAGACATTGAGGACTGAGTGGGACAGAATCCAGCAGCAATCCATCCAAAGACTGGTAGGCAGTATACGCCGATGATGCACTGCCTGTATCCAAAACAATGGTGGCCACACACGCTATTGAAAGGGGACTGACATTGCACCCTGTGCTGTTCTGTACTGTAGAACAAACTGATGAGATGGTGTATCTTGGTCAAAAACTTGACATGTCATCAATAAAATGCCAATCTTTCAATTAGCAATTGTTGGTTTGTTTTATTTTTAACCGTTACAATTTTATTACATTTCAAACAAGTGGTAAGTTTCTTTTGTGTTTTCGGTCTTTTTGAAGTTGGTCAAAATGGTCAAATTTTTCGGTCAAAATGCCCATTTTGCATGGCCTTTTTAAAGCCAATATCAAGACATCACGTGCAGCTCATTAAAATCATCCCGTACCCCTTGGCTAATCACTGACAGTCAAAACGGCTGTTCAACAGCTGTGCTATGAAGTGACCATTGAAGGTTCAAGTGACCATCCGTGACCGTTTTGTCTGACAGTGAGGACACTATTGTCCACAAATAAGTTCACACATTTACTACACGCAGTGTTATTGTTGATATTTAAAGGTTTCAAAGGTGGTAAGTTTCTTTTGCGTTTTCGGTCTTTTTGAAGTTGGTCAAAATGGTCAAATTTTTCGGTCAAAATGCCCATTTTGCACTGGCCTTTTTAAAGCCAATATCAAGACATCACGTGCAGCTCATTAAAATCATCCCGTACCCCTTGGCTAATCACTGACAGTCAAAACGGCTGTTCAACAGCTGTGCTATGAAGTGACCATTGAAGGTTCAAGTGACCATCCGTGACCGTTTTGTCTGACAGTGAGGACACGATTGTCCGCAAATAAGTTCACACATTTACTACACGCTGTGTTATTGTTGATATTTAAAGGTTTCAAAGGTGGTAAGTTTCTTTTGCGTTTCAGTATATATATATATATATATATATATATATATATATATATATATATATTGTTAGGTCGGTGAAGTAGTGATATGTAGAGTCAGGTAGATTTGTGTAGGTATCATGCTCCGACTATCGTGAAAAAGAAGAACCACCACCATGTAATAAGTAGAGGACCTGTTTAGCCCGAATGTCGGATGAAGTTGTATATTTGTCCCCATTATGAGGAATGGACCATGTTAACTGGTTATAGGGATTATGTTAATTCCCCTGTTCGTCAAACCTCAGTAATTTACATCCTTTGTCTCTTGGTACCGCACCATAGACACTAGTAGGAAACACCAATAGACTGCACGAAATAATAACAATAAAACCAACCGGAAGCTAGTTCTGAACACTGTCGATGGACACCACCATCTACATCGCCACACATAGCTCGCGCAGGCTGAGGACACGCCCCGAGGAGCCGTGATTGGCCAGGGCGGAGCAAGAAGGCACCCACGTGTTTGGTAGAGAGAAGGAGGAACAAGAAGCATCACACCATTGGCAAGGCATGACAGACGACGTCAGAAGGCGGACTGCGTGGTGATTGGTGGAGAACTGAGCCTGTGGGGTTGGACTGCACTGATTGGAGGAGAAGCGCCGATGACGTGACGACCCGACGTTAAAAGAACGCTTGTACCGACATTTTCTCTCTTGCCTTCTCTTCTCTCTCTTGCCTTTTGCCCTCGACAACCTCTTGCTCCCTTGCTTCTTCTCCCTCACGCTCTTGTGCTTGGACCGATCGTGTCGAAGACGCCACTGGGAGACGTGCAGAGGCAACGGGACGGGAACTTGCGGCCTTCCTTCCCGCCAAGCACAGAGCCACGTCTGGACGGCGCGCTTGCGGCCGACACCCTTCCTGATGAGATACACCAGCCAATCTGAGCTAAGTAGATTAAATAATCACACCATTATTTTCCAACGTTATTTTATCCCTTCGTCTGTGTTTAAGTCTGGTGTGGAGGATCCCGTTTCGGACTTTACTTTATCGTCGTGCTTTTCTTTGTCCCGGCATTCCATTTTCATAAACCCTTTTGTTATATTCCTGTACATTTGAAATCCGGATTAGTTTTGAGTTACTTTTTGCAGGTTGAAGACTGCCCGGCGGGATCGCTCAGGTAAGAGCCTCCGCTTCCTCCCCTCCCCTTTCTTCCTCCCCCACATATATAAAATCCGCATTTGGGCATCGCCTCCGAGTAATGCTCGATTTGCCTTCCGTGACTCTCCCGGTGTTAACTAGGAGCAGTCACACGACAATGTATACATATATATATATATATATATATATATATATATATATATATATATATATATATATATATATATATATATATATATATATATATATATACACACATACATATACACACACAACAACAACATGCATTTTAAGGCCATTTTCCCTGCCAGAGCAGGGGTTAGCCTTGTGGTCCCCATGACAATCTTCTCCATTTTGCCCTATTTTCTGCATCTCTCCTTGTTAACCCCCCTACCCGCATTTCTTCTTCCACCATCTTTAGCCAAGTCTTTCTCGGTCTTCCCCGTCCTCGACTTCCTTCTACATTCATTTCCATCACTCTTCTCAACCAGTCACTTTCATCCTTCCTCAACACATGTCCAAACCATCTCAACCTGTTCCTCTTCACAGCATCAATCACAGGCTCTATTCCCATCATCTTTCGCAATTCATCATTTGTCTTCCTCTCTCTCAACGATACTCTGCACATCCACCGAACCATTCACATTTCCACCCTTTCCAGCCTTCGTTGCTGCTCTACGTTCATTACCTATGTCTCGCTCCGATAAATCACAACACTTCTCACGCATGCAGCATACACCTTTCCCTTCAACTCCAACGACACTCCCCTCCTCATCAGCACGCCACTCAGTTCCCGAAACTTCTTCCATGCACATCTCACTCGAGCAACCATTGCCGAGTCTGATCCACCTTCTCCATTCAGCATGTCTCCGAGGTAGCAAAATGTTTTCACACCTTCCAGCTTCACGCCGTCTCCAAGATCCAACTCAACATTTCCTCCATCTGCAGC
Source organism: Myxine glutinosa (assembly GCF_964187855.1). Taxonomy (NCBI): domain Eukaryota; kingdom Metazoa; phylum Chordata; class Myxini; order Myxiniformes; family Myxinidae; genus Myxine; species Myxine glutinosa. The sequence goes on from NC_136261.1 coordinate 332,955,251, forward strand.
TCCCTCTGTGCACACCTTACATTTGAATGTAGCTGCCACACTGGTTAATGACCCTCTCAGACCACTACATTTTTGATGAACCCACTCAGCGCACATTTTACATTGAATGGAGTTCACTCCGACACCCTTCCTGCACACAGCACATGGCCACTGCCCAGTTCTTTCCACCTCACCACATGCTTTACCACTTGCCAGCACCTTCGTCTTTCCGATATTCACCTTCAGACCTTTTGTCTCCATACATTCCTTCCACTTGTTCATCTTTTCCTTCAGTCCATCCATACTTTCCACAATCAACACCAGATCATCTGCATACAACAACTCCCACGGTAAACCCTCCTTTACATTCTGAGCCAGCACCTCCATCACAGCTACAAATAGTAGTGGACTTAGTACCGGCCCCTGATGCGCTCCCACCTTCACCTCAAACTCACCACTGTTCCCGTCCTTCGTCCTTACAGCTGTGCGCGCTCTTTTTTACATTGCCATCACTACTCTGATCAACCATTCCTCCACTCCTAACTTCCTCAATGCCCATGTCAATACTTCGCGTGGAACCCTATCGAATGCTTTCTCCAGATCAACAAACCCAAGAAACAACTTCTTCCTCTTCTCCATTTACTTCTCCTGCAACTGCCTCACAATAAAGAGCACGTCTGTCGTTCCTCTTCCTGGCATAAATCAAAAATGCATTTCGTAGATCTTCACCATCTTCCTTATACTCCTCTCCAACACCCTTTCCAATACCTTCATTCCATGCTCCAATAACTTTATCGCTCAGTACGAGCCACACTCCAGAGGGTCACCTTTCCCCTTGTATTGAGGGACGAGGGTACTCAGTTCCCAATCCACTGGAATGCGGCCTTCTTTCACCACCAGATTACAGATCTCTGTCATTCTCTTCACACCCCAACTTCCTGCTGCCTTCAACATATCTCCCACAACTCCCGTCGGCCCTCCCACTTTTCTACTCTTCATTGCTTTTATCGCTTCCTCAACTTCCTTCTCAGTTATCTTCTCTGCCGGTCCTAAAACTGGGTTATTCTCTATGTTGCCATCCCATTCATTCTCAATATTTCCACCACCATGCTTTACAGTTGGTATCAGGTTCTTGTGGTCAAATGCTGTCTTTGGTTTTCGCCAAACATGTCTTCTGGTACTGTGGCCAAATAGCTCTACCTTTGACTCATCTGTCCAGAGCACATTGTTCCAGAAGTGCTGGTCTTTGCCTCGGTGTTCATTGGCAAACTTTAGGCTTGCCCTGATGTTCTTTCTGGACAGCAGAGGTTTCCTCCTGGCACACCTCCCATGCAGATCAAATTTGTGCAGCCTCTTTCTAATGGTAGACTCGTGCACTTTGACATCAACAGTGGCAAGAGCTACCTGTAGGTCCCGTGATGACATTCTGGGGTTCTTAGAGACTTCTTTCAGCATCTTGCGGTCTGCTCTCGGGCTGAACTTGCTGGAGCGGCCTGGCCTGAACAAGTTGGCAGTTGTTTGGAATCTTCTCCACTTGTAGATGATCTTCCACTTCCACTTGTAGATGAGTCGAATGATTGATTTCAAATTGTTTGGAGATCTTTTTAAATCGCTTCCCAGACTCGTAGGCATCTATAACCTTCTTTCTGAAGGCCTCAGAGAGCTCTTTTGATCTAGGCATGCTGACGCCGCACACTTCAACAACAAAGACCAAACCAAACTAAATGTCTGAGTTTTAAATAAGACAGGTTCCTCCAAGATCTTCTCTAACGATGTTCTAATCATTTGCACCTGAGCTGGTGCACCTGATTCTAATTTTAGGTATTTGAAGTAGTGACAAATGTTGGGGTGTACTTACTTTTTCCACATGCGAAATTTGCACTTATGTTTATTATATATATATATATATATATATATATATATATATATATATATATATATATATATATATATATATATACACACACACATCATATATATGTATATGTACACGCACACATGAAGGTGGATACTTTGAGACCTGGGAGGGCTCCGTTTTACCTTCTGAAACTTGCATATGGAGATGACAACCAATGACACAGACCTCCATACACAACGTTGTATTATGCAATCACTGCATGGTTTGCATTGCACATGGACAGAAAGAATATCAGAGTTGTGTTACTTGCAATGAATTAAAGTATAAAAACAGACAGTTTAAAAGGACAAAATTGCATCACTAACCAGAAGCACTACAAACTAAAACTAAATACTCTAAATTAATGCTCAAAAAATCTCCACATTTGTTTCAAAGAGGATTTGTTTACCGATTATGTTATTTCTTAGTTGACTTATTTGCTCACTTATAACACATTGTTAAGCTAAGTTATTACATCCTTGTTGTTGCTATATCCAAAAACACAACCTCTAGGTGCTTTTGTTGGGCCTCAGCACACGTTTCGAATGTGTCCATGTACTTTCAGGCTGATGCATATACAGCAGAGAAGCATGAGGTAACACCTCTGATACCTCGTTGTGGAATGAAAAGAATATTGCTACTGTCTTTGTTGTGCCTCCTTCCTATAAGCACCACAATAAATCTGCTATAAAAATCAGGAGTGTCATTTTGTGTTCAGGCCCATGTCGAAATTGATGACAGTCTTAATTGGGTTACTAGGAGATGGAATTGAACAATGGAGGTGGGATTGTGGATGCATTCTTGTGGGACAGAATATAAAATAACGAACTAAAGCCATCATCACCTCCCAGAAGGATTGCTTTTTCATCTGAAAGTTTGGTGTGCTAGTGATGAATTGCTACAACTCGGAGCAGGGCTTATATTTATACACCATATTTATTTGGAGAGCTATGTTATGCTCGGGTCGAATCCTTAATTCACAGATATACATGAGAAAGCTCGGGAAAACACACACCCACTTTTTATAAAAAGATGGTCATTGCACAGGATAGTCGAGAAATATGTGCAATCAGTTCTGAGCTGTCTCGCTTGGGTATGAATCTTGGCCCAGCTATAAACTCTCATCCTGGTGTTTTGCAGGCAGGGCGATTCGTCAATGCGTGTGCCGTCCCTCTGATTAATTGGGTATCCCATCTGTTTGCATTAGTTGGTGGAGGTTAAAGTTCCCTCGCTTTCCATCATGAAGAGTAGATGACTTATCGCCAGTAGCCTGGCTAAATTCCAAATTCCTGTCATATTCAGTCAAGTACCCCAGCCTGGCCAGCCTATTCATGAAAGTCTTAGGCCGAAAATGTTCCATGACAGACCAAAAAAGGTGGTAATAGTTGTGGCCATTAAGTAAATGGTAAAACGAGGACCAGTCAATAACTAACCTTAAAATGACGATATAAATTCGAGAATGTAACGTGTGTAGTTGTAGACGACATATGTTACATCTATGGGTAAGAGTCATGTTTTGCCTGTTTTACATCTGGAAACATTGACCATATGATGTCAGTAGAGCAGATCCAAGATGGCGGCTCCCTTAGAAGCATGCACCAGGGAGGAATAACGTTCTGTCATCCGTTTCTTGAGAAGTGAGGGTGTGAATCCGAGTGAAATCCATCGCAGAATGAAGATGCAATAAGGTGACGCATGTTTATCACTGCAGCAGGTGTAAGACTGGGACAAGAAGTTTAAAAGTGGAGTGTTCAGTGTGGCAGACGCTGCTCGCTCAGGCCGGCCTCACACAGCCGACACACCAGAAATGGTTGCAGGAGTTGAGCACATGCGAAGGGAAAGCTGTCGCATTACACTGGGTGAAGTGGTCTAAGAATTGAACATTAGCCATGGTTCAGCATACCATATCATTCACAACGTGCTGGGGTTCCGCAAAGTGTCTGCAAGGTGGGTGCCGAGACAACTCGCACCCGAACTGAAAGAACGGCGAGTGGACGCATGTGAAGAACTTCTGTGACGTTTCAAAACAGAACTGAGCAATCGGGGCAGAAGGGCCAAACTGAGCAATCAGGGGAGAAGGGCCTTGGTAAGAGAGGTGACCAAGAACCTGATGGTCACTCTGGCTGAGCTCCAGAGATCCTGTGTGGAGATGGGAAAAACTTCCAGAAGGACAACCATCACTGCAACACTCCACCGATCTGGGCTTTATGGCAGAGTGGCCAGATGGAAGCCTCTCCTCACTGAAAGACACCTGAAAGCCCGCTTGGAGTTTGCAAAAAAGCACCTAAAGGACTCTCAGACTGTGAGAAACAAGATTCTGTGGTGAGGGTGCGTTGAAGGTGGTGAGGGTGCGGGAGTTCATGATGTTGCGGGATTCAAGTGATGCAGTGGTAATGAATGTTCTCCCAGAGAAGAAGGGAAGTCGGAAGTGGAATGCAAGAGCAGAGGTGGACGAGATGGAGGAGTGGTTGCAACAGGAGGAGGTCATGGGGATGGTACAGAACGGGAAGCATGGCTTGGGGTGGATGAAGCATGAGCAATGGGGAAAGGCATGTGTGAAAGAGAGGAGGAAGATGGTTGAGAGGGAGGTGAGAAGAAAGGAAGAGGAGGTGAGATATGTGAAAGCAGTCAAACAGGCACAGCAAGGTGCTTGGACTAAGTGGGAAGGTGTGCGGGTGAGGATGTTGAAGTGGCAAGAGATTTGAAGGATGGAGCCAATATTGTTGAATTTCCTGTTGCGGGCAATGTATGATGTGCTTCAGTCACCAGTAAACTTGAGATTGTGGGGGATGTTGCAGGAGGAGAGATGTTATTTGTATGGAGGTGTGGGAATGGTGCAGCATGCACTGAGTGCATGTTCAGTCGCATTGGCAGCAGGACAATACAGTTGGCGACATGATCAGGTGCTGGCGGTGGTGGTGCAGATGGTGCAACAAGAGGTGCTGAGGTCGAGAGAAAGAAGAGTGGAGAAGGAGACTGATGGGGGAGAGGTGTGGTTTGTCAAAGAGGGCCAAGTGGTAAGAGGTGGAAAGAGGAGGAGGTGGAAAGCAAGAGGGCTGTCAAATGCTTGTGATTGGCAGGTGGTGGCAGACCTAAAGCCACAATTGGTATTCCCAGAGGAGATCTGTGTGACAAGGTTGTGGCCTGACATTGTCATTTGGTCAGGTGCAACAAGACAGGTCATCTTAGGGGAGTTGTGTGTACTGTGGGAAGAGAACATGGAGGAGGTGCACGAGAGGAAGAGAGGAAAGTACAGTGCGCTGGAGGCAGAGTGCTGGGAGAAGGGTTGGCGAGTTTCATGTCAGCCATTTGAGGTGGAGTGTCGAGGGTATATTGGCAATTCCTTTTCTGCATTTCTTGCTAGGCTGGGAGTGTGTGGGACAGAAAGAAGGAGGATGTGTGACAAGGTGGCCCAGGTTGCCTTGAAAGGCTCATTTTGGATATGGAGGAAGTTTATGGAAGCGCGTCGAACGGTGCAGGTTGGTTGCGTGTTTTTTTGGGGGGTTTTTTCTGTTACTATTATTAATTCTTATTTTGTGTATGTGAGTAAGTGAGTGGGTGGTGTGTGTTTTTGAATAAATGAATTTTTGAATGAGTGTGTGTTTCTGTGTGTTGAGTGGTGTATGTTGTAAGGGTAGGTGGTTTGTTGGTGTTGTGTGTGTATGTGTGTGTATGAATGATCTGGTGTGTTTTGTTGGCGAGTGGTGAAGAATATAAAGGTGGGTGTTTGAGTGTTCCACCATGTTTGTTTGGTGTTGTTGATTCTGTATGTGGAGGTGTTGTTGTAGTCTGCGTTCGCACTGGCTGTGGGTGGGGGTATGTACACATCCAGGTGCAGTTGCTGCATGTGGATGTGTATGTGCCCCTGCTGGCCCACCTTGGCTGACCGTATCGAGGTTGAAGGCCCGAAACGGGATGATGCTGAGGACCTCGACTGAGGACCCGGTCAGTGCGGCACACTTGTGACCAGGTGTGTTTTGAACTTATTTTGGGTGTGTGTGTGTGTGTGTGTGTGTGTGTGTGTGTGTGTGTGTGTGTGTGTGTGTGTGTGTGTGTGTGAGCAACGTAATAAACCTGTGTGTGTGCAGCATGCACATTTTTGTTTGTTTTCTGTGTGTCTATGTGATGTGTTTTTGTATGTCTTGTCTTGTTAAACTTGACGTCTTGTTTTTGGAAATACAATGATGTTCTTTAACTCATATGTTACATTAAATTTAATTGATTACTTCATTTTTTATTTGAATTTAATTAATGATGATTTAATTGACGTTTAATTGATTTTAATGTAATTTAATTGATGAATTTAAATTTAATTGATGATGTTCCATAACTCATATGTTACTCGTACATTAAATTTAATAGTAGGATCAAAGCTTCATTTTAAACACATGCAAAAATGGTATTTTATTTCGGTGATTGATTCATCTCCTTGGATTATTCCATGAGGGAAGGAGGTGGAGGGTGCAACAAGAGAAACGTTGGTTTCAGGGATGAGAAGGAAACAAAAAGGATTGCATATGACAAGTTCCTGGGTGCTTGTGATAAGCGTCGAATAGGTCTCTCCGAGTACCTGAAGGATAACGCGCATTGGACTTGATTAATTTCCAGAAAATGTGGAAGGTCTGGGCAGTTCTGATCGTAACCTTTGCACATGCCTTCAATAACAGCTTGGGGAAATTGTATTAGCAGATGGAATAGAAGGGGATTTATTTTTTTTTAAACTAAAATAAAACGATGAGAAAGCGCTCACCCTCAAAAATATATCCAAAGCCATCTCACTTTTGTTTCCTTAATGTGGATAATATTCCAAAGTGGGAAAGATGTTATAGAAAGGAAGTTTCTGTGATGAGATAACATCAAAAGGCACACAGTTGTCCTTATATGAATGAATTCTGTTTTTTGCTGTGGGAGAGGGAAGTTTCAAACAACACTCAAGACTCGCTAATAAACTTATGACATCAGTGAATTAATTGCTCTATTTGTGCACATTTGACACACAGCAGACTTAGCTGCTTCAACACAACTCACCATGATCTCACCATCAAGTTCTCTAAACGTTGATAATACCTCCACAAGCTCCCAGTATCCCAATCCAGCCATTACTCAACAAAACAGGTTGCTGAATTTTTATGTTCTTAATTAACATCGTAAAGGTAATTTTATTTCAGAGACTTGTAGCATTTAAAATCTCGTGCTCTGCAATAAACATCGTTCAGCATGGCACAGCACTTAGACTTGTCAGCAGGCCTTTCTGACGTTCTTATTCATGAAGGCGATAGCATCATCTGCTATTGTAGAATAAAGTACTTTCTTGAAGGATAATTGTAATTTACTATGGAAGTTGAAAAGGGAATAAAGCAATAACAATGTACGATAAACGGATAAAACTGATCTACATGAATGCCTTCCTTCTATATTGCCCTTCTGAATGTCTTATTAGAGTGCCTCTGCCTCCATTTTCTCTCATTCCCCACTATATATACATATATATATATATATATATATATATATATATATATATATATATATATATATATATATATATATATATATATGTATATATATATCTATATATATCTATATATATATATATATATGTATATATATATATATATATATGTATTTAGCACGCGGTGCTACGTGCATGACTTGCTACCAAGGAGGAAGCGGACAACGCGGTAAGTTTGATGTTCTTTATTCAAAGAGGTCACTGTAGCACTGGCGCGCTCCGGGCTACGCGCCCGGTGTATATCCTTTGGCCACGCCTACTCCTCGGGCGTGGCCGACGCCCACTTGGTGCGCGGAATGATGTCACCACGCCAGTGAGCTTTAGTGTACGCCACACGCGCGCCCCCAGAATTCCCACGCACCTGGAGGGCCAGTTTGCGGGGCAAACGGATGACCCGGCCGAAGCGCCCTCTGGCGAACGGCGGCGTCCGGGGTGCAGGGATGCCAGGTGGCATGCCCCCGGCTGTACCCGGGATGGGTGCCGGACCGGGGGGCGGCATGCCTGCGGTGCCGGGGGTCCGCCCGCAGGGAGGCGGCCCCGATGTGCGGGCCGAGCCACCGGCGGTGGGTGGTCCACGTCGAGGTGGGCCGGCTTGAGGCGGTCTATGGAGACCCGGTCAGGAGTGCCGCCGATGTCCAGGGTGAAATGTTTCACCCCGGTATCCAGCACGCGGAAAGGCTTGTCGTACGGGGGCCGCAGTGGTGTCCGGTGGGCGTCGTGCCGGACGGAGACGTACTCCGCGGTGCGAAGCTCCGGGGAGATGTGTGTAGGAGGGTGCCCGTGGTGCGCCGTCGGCACCGGGGCGAACCTCCGGACGGTCTCCTGCAGCGCAGAACGCTCCTGCGCCGCAGACCAAGGTGCCGAGGGGTCGGGGAGGAACTCGCCCGGCACCCGCAGCGGTTGTCCAAAGACCAACTCCGCCGCGGATGCGCGCAGGTCCTCCTTGGACGCCGTCCGGAGGTCCAGCAGGACCCAGGGGAGCCTGTCGACCCAACCGCCGTCGTGGAGGGTGGCCCGGAGCACGGCCTTCAACGAGCGGTGGAATCGCTCGCACAGGCCGTTGGCCTGGGGGTGGTAGGCCGTGGTTCGGTGCAGCTGGACCCCGAGCCCCCGCGGCCCAGAGCTCCGAGGTGAACTGGGGGCCGCGGTCGGACGAGATGTCTGAGGGGGCGCCGAACTGGGCGACCCAGGTGGCGATGAACGCCTGCGCGACGTCTGCCGCCGTCGTCGCTGCCAAAAGCACGGCCTCCGGCCACCGGGTGGTGCGGTCCACCATGGTGAGGACATGGGTGAAACCCCGCGAGGGGGGCAGAGGTCCCACCAGGTCCACGTGAACGTGATCGAACCGACGTTCCGGCACCGTAAACGGGGCCAAGGGGGCCTGGGTGTGTCGGTGCACCTTTGCGCGCTGGCACGCAAGGCACGTCCTGGCCCAGCCGCGGACGGCCTTCCGGAGGCCATGCCAGACAAACTTGTCGGCGACCAACCGCTGGGAGGCCCTCGTGCCCGGGTGGGACAGGCCGTGGATGGCGTCAAAAACCTGGCGCTGCCAGCCTGCGGGCACGATGGGGCGAGGCCGCCCGAGGGAGACGTCGCAAACGAGGGCTGTGCCCGCGCCGTCGAAGGGCACCTCGGTGACGCGGAGGCCCGTGACGGCGGTCCACAGGGCCTGGACCCCGGGGTCGGCGGCCTGGTCCGCTGCCATCCGGGCATAGTCGATGCCAAGGTGGACTGCGTGGGCGACGGCCCGGGAAAGGCAATCGGCCACCGGGTTGTCCTTTCCCGCGACGTGCCGGATGTCCGTCGTGTACTCGGACACGGCCGCGAGGTGACGCTGTTGCCGGGCCGACCACGGATCGGCGACCTTACCCATCGCGAAAACCAGCGGCTTGTGGTCGACGAAGGCCGTGAACGCACGGCCCTCGAGCAGATGGCGGAAGTGCCTGCCGCCAGGTGAAGCCCAAGCAACTCGCGGTCGAAGGTGCTGTAACGGCGTTCGGGCGGGCGAAGCTGCCGGCTGAAGAATGCCAGCGGTTGCCAAGCTCCATGCACCCATTGCTCGTACACCGCGCCCACCGCGTAGTCCGAGGCGTCGGAGGTGAGGACGATCGGTGCATCGAGCGCCGGGTGCACGAGCATGGTGGCGTTGGCCAAGGCGAGCTTCGCGCCCGAGAACACCGCGTCCATCTGCTCGGTCCAGGTAACGTCTCCTTTGCCCGGCTTCCCTCGAAGGGCCTCGTGTAAGGGGCGCAGGAGCTGGGCGATGCGGGGCAGGAACTGATGGTAAAAGTTTACCCTGCCCAGGAACTCCTGGAGCCCCTTGATCGTGCGGGGGCGCGGAAACCCCTTCACCGCCTCCACCTTGGCCGGTAGGGGGACGGCCCCATGCCTGGTGACGCGGTACCCCAAAAAGTCGATTTCAGCGACACCGAACCGGCACTTGGCGGGGTTCACGATCAGGCCGTGCTGGCCCAGACGTTCAAAGAGCGTGCGGAGATGGTGTAGGTGCTCTTCGCGGGACGCGCTGGCGACGAGGATGTCGTCCAGGTAGACGTACAAAAATCCAAGCTGCGCAAGACGCTGTCCATGAGGCGCTGGAACGCCTGAGCCGCATTTTTCAAACCGAAGGGCATCCGAAGGAATTCAAAAAGCCCGAATGGCGTGATGACAGCCGTCTTCGGGATGTCCTCCGGCCTGACAGGGACCTGATGGTAGCCGCGTACGAGGTCCACCTTTGAAAAGAAGGACATATTCGCCAAGCGGGCAGAAAAGTCCTGAATGTGGGGGACGGGGTAGCGGTCGGGGGTGGTGGTGTCGCTGAGGCGCCGGTAGTCCCCGCACAGTCGCCATCCCCCGCCAGGCTTGGGCACGATGTGGAGCGGGGACGCCCACGCGCTCTTGGAGCGCCGCACGATGCCGAGCCGCGCCAGCGTAGCGAACTCCGCTTTCGCTACCGCGAGCTTCGTCGGCTCGAGGCGGCGTGCCCGGGCGTAGACCGGTGGCCCGGCGGTGTGGATGTGGTGTTCCACCCCGTGCTTGACGGTCCCCGCCGAGAAGGTCGGCCGCGTGAGGGCCGGAAAACCCGCGAGGAGGCGGGCGAATTCGTCCGCTGCCGGAAGCGTACAGATGAACCTGGCCGGAACGGAACCGCTCAGCAAGCCGCTCGGCGAGCCGCTCGATGAGCCGCTCTGTGAGCTGCTCAACGAGCCGGGCAGCGCACACGCGAGCGAGCTGAACGTCTCAGCCTGGACAAGCCTTCTGCGCTTTACATCGACCAGTAATCCATTAGCACATAAGAAGTCCGCGCCGAGCAGTGCCATGGGCACGTCGGCCATAACGAACGACCAACGGAAAACCTGACCTCCGAACCGCAGGGAGAGACAGCGTTTTCCGTACGTGCGTATAGACGTACCATTGGCCGCAAGCAGCGCGGGACCTCGGCCCGCGGTGTGCTTGTCGGACGTAACGGCAGGAACGACACTCACCTGCGCTCCCGTATCGCACAGGTAACGGCGCCCGGACAAGGTGTCCGTTATGTACAGAAGGCTGTTGGAATTGCCGACGCTCACTGTTGCCACCGAGCACCGGCTCGCCCGTTTCCCGACCCGCCGAATGAGCACGGCAGGCGACACTGCCGAGCCTCGTGGCCGAACTTGGCGTGGAAGAAACACCAGGCGGGCAGCTGCGGTTTTCTTCGCGGCGGCGGCGGTGGTGGTCGGGGCGTGGCGGCGGACACGAGGTGCGGTGCATCGGGGAAAGCCTCGGGAGCCTCGGGAGCGGCAACCGCGCCAAGACTCGCCTGCGTGGCCAAAGCCGCGTAGTATTTGTCGGCCTCGGCAGCGAGCGCACGGGGTTCCGTTAACGCGGAACCAGCCAAAGCGAGGCGGACTCGTGCTGGCAGCTGGCGTCGAAACAACGCCCGGAATAGAGCGTTCGGGGTTTCGTCGCCCATGAGCACCAGCATATGGTCCATACGGACCGACGGTCGCGTGTCCCCGATCTCGGGGAGGTCCAAGAGGCGATCGGCCCGTGCGTCCACCGTAAGGCCGAACGTGGCGAGGACGAGACGCTTGACCGCCTCGTACTTGCTGTCGGCAGGTGGATCGCTTAGGACCGATACGACGCGGGTGGCCGTGCCGGGCCCGAGGGCGGCGACCACGTGGCAGTACATGGTCTCGTCCACCGTGATGCCTCGAAGTCGGAACTGGGCTTCCGCCTGCAGGAACCAAACTTCGGGTTGTGACTCCCAGAATTTGGGGAGCTTGATGGAGACCGCGTTGGTAGCCATTGTTGCGGCGGTTTCGGGTAGTCAGCGACGGCTGACTCGAATGTCGGAGGTCACCAATTTAGCACGCGGTGCTACGCGCATGACTTGCTACCAAGGAGGAAGCGGACAACGCGGTAAGTTTGATGTTCTTTATTCAAAGAGGTCACTGTAGCACTGGCGCGCTCCGGGCTGCGCGCCCGGTGTATATCCTGAGGCCACGCCTACCCCTCGGGCGTGGCCGCCGCCCACTTGGTGCACGGAATGATGTCACCACGCCAGTGGGCTTTCGTGTACGCCACATATGTATATATATATGTATATATATGTATTGTTACAGACACGACTCTGATGTTAAGGTGGGCCGAGCGGAATGGCCGTCGTGTCCGCACAAGTTACCCGATTGTGCCCGAATGTTGACTAATCGCGCTACGCTGGCTCAATAGGAAAGAGAAGACACCCGGCTGGGTTATAATGACACAATACGACACCAGGGTTTCGATTCTCAAGTATATTCGTAGGGAAAAAGGTTAGATTACAGGGGCTAGAGGTATATTACAGGAAGACAGGCACTTAGACACACTCTTATATTATCCCCGGACAGACGACAGACACACGGGACAAAATGCTGACTCACACGGGGGTTGATGAAAAGGGGAGGCAGGTCGCGATGGCTCAGGTGCACCTGGCTCAGGGACAGAATCACGTACGGTGGTGTCCAGAGATGCGTGAAGGTATCACAGCGCTTGTGGGTCGCGACTTTGGTCTCAAGCTGGGGAGGTCGCTCAGCGCTCGGGAGGGTGGCGTCTTTTCCTTCCAAGCTCGGGGCGCATCTGACGTCACGTCCGGCGCGGGGCCGCGTATATCCGGCGGGGAGTGACACGCCCTCGGCTCGTTAGCGCCGCCCCAGATGGCATCGGCCCATGGCTTCTCATTGGGTGCGGGGGTTACCGGCTCCGCCCTTGACGAGGGGCCGACAGGGAGCCCCTTCGTGGTAACCCCGTGGAGCGCGTGGTCAATGGCGGCTAACCGAGCCGGAAGGAGGACGCCCACTCCCCGTGCCGTCACCGCGCCGCCCCCCTCTTTTGTTGTTGTTGTTGTAGTTGGCGCTTCTTCATGGGGAAGAGATGCGGAGAGGTATGGGGAGGTCCTAAACTTCCTAACGGGTGCCATATAATCACATTCTGGTGCAACGAAGAGTCATAATTAATGGAAACAAGTCCTTAACTGACATAGATTAAGAATAACTAGCAAGATGTCCTATAATGGTCTACGTGTGGTGCGGGGGACCTGGGCACGACATTTAATGGGGGGATGAAGGGGAAGATCGGCTCTAATGGGTGTTGTTTACAGACAATGGGACTAGGGAATGGGGTAAGGGAGAGTTGGGGAGTATCGGAGAAAATAGGGGAATATTTACAAGCGGATATGGAGGCCAAATTCCATATTCGCAACATTGCACCCTTCTCTACCCTCGGGGCGTCCCGACCCGATAAATTTTTACCTACTTTAGTGTGGCACGCAATGTAGTTCCCTCTACTATTAACTCTACCCTGAGTGCGACAGTTTTATAGATATTCACAAATGAGTAAATATGTCCCCCTGCGACGTTGCACCCTTCTCCTCACAGAAACACACCCACAGGATAACCGAATCCGGAAAGAATTCTCAAACTACACATACAGCCGGTAGGGAGCATTATTTACAAGACTACGCTGCTATTTACACTACGATCCAGGACCTGTCTTTGGAGGAACACATGCAGATGTTATGCATAGAGAGAGCGCGCTTGCCAACATCGATACACCAACCCACGAGTGCTCTGTGGCCGACGGCCTTTAATAACGTGCAGAGCACCCTTTCCGAGCATCAACAGCACCACCCCACCACCAATCGGTGCAGTCACCATTGTTCATTGGAATAAAAATAACTTCAACAACCCCTAACCCTGCAGGTGTCTCTTGCTCTTCTTGTGGTGCACTTGGTGGTGTTAACTATTAGTGGTTCACCTGTATGGCATAGGTGCCACGTTGACCCATAGGTCCATCCCCGGGTGGTGCTTGGCCGCAAACGAACTGCGGTCCATTGTGGGTGGCCACAAACATTGCGGTCCATATGGTGTATCGATCCAGGCAGCCAACAGCGAAAGTGCAGGCCCACAACTGCGTAGCCAGCACCTCTCTCTCCTCTCTCTCTACCCCAAAGCCAGATCCTCGGAGGTGGGAGACAAAAGAAGCAGACAAGTGAGTAAGGTGGTAAGGGCGCAAAAGTGCACGCAATGTAAGGTAATGCACACTGGGGGCACATGGGAACCAGGTGAGACAGGTACGTTCCTATCGTACGCCCCCCCCCCCACCAGGTAACCTACATGGCCCCTCCCTTACCCCTTACTGCATCCACACAACACAACACTACTCATAAACATCTACTTTACAAATCAACAAACATCCCTACTGTCTTCCCCGTTCCTCCCATATACCAAATTCGTCTTCTCTCCCTCCTAACCAATCAAATTTGCCATTTTCAACTCTCATCAAAATTTGCCATCTCCAACTGAACATCAAAATTTGCCATCACCAATTCATCATCAGTCCCTCCTAGGGAGGGAGAGATGGAATCACCCCAATGTCTCATCCACGTCGTGATGCGTCTCACAAATCCTCACAGCAATCTCATTTCCTGCAACAAACAAAGAAAACACAGGTGTGGAGTCATCATCATCACCACAGGCAAGTGGCTGCGTATGGTGCGACAGGTTCTTCAATCCTAACTATTTCCTAAATGACTTTAACAACTTTACACCACCCGGGGTCTTCCTCCGGCCAAACCATTGGCCCTCTTACACTATGGGTTCTAAAAACCAATTCCCATTGGCCAAACTGTGGTGCTCTTCAATTTGGGGTCTCACTCCCCCGATTCATCTCCCGGTGCCCTCGCACAATTTCTGGGCTGTGGCGTGTACCTCTCCCAGCGGGTCTACCCACCTGCACACCTCCACCACTGCAGTTGCCTCCGAGCTTACCTGCTCCTTACCCTAACCTAACTACCTGGGGAAGGCCCTCTGGCGCTCTCCCCACTCGGTGCCCTCTCTGGCACTGGGCTGCCCGATCCACACCCGGGATCCTCAGGCACCCACTCACAACTACCGGCTCCCAGAGCCCACCTGCGGCCTCACCTGGCCGACATCCTCACAGTGGTGGAGTGCCCAACCAACTACACACACTAACAGGCTACACGCCCAGCCATTTCCACAACACTAATGCACCCATTCACAACACCATTCTGCAACCGCACCACAAATGCCAATATCCAACCACAATTTACCTGCACCCTCTACCTAACACTTACACTACCCGCCCCGGGTGCTCGTGAAAGGGGTCCACTCTTCCCCCATCCACACCTTCGCACCATGCACACCACTCCGTACCACTCACTCCAACTCTCTCCACACACCTGTACCTGCACACCTGTGCTCTCACACCTGGTGCCACCTGCACCCTTCTCTCCCCAAGCGCATTCGCGCTGATCCACACACTCACTACTCATACACTGCTCCACACACCTGTCCAGTTGCACACCTGTGCAATCACACCTGTTCAATTCTCACAAACACGGCATCATCTCAGCTAACTACTCCCTTCTGAAACTTGCGCTTCCCAGTCGTCCCTTTAAACTATTGCGCTCCCACGTCATTATCATCCACACTAATCTACCTGCGTCCCCACTACAGGTATCAGTCACTAACTAACCTTAACGTTACCTAATGTCAATCTCTTCTAGATCCCTACAATATAACCTAACCCACCCGGGCTAGTTTTCACTGCCATACACCCCATAAACTATAGCTCCTTTGCCCCACACATGGGAAGGATGGTGGATTTGCCATCCCACCACATCGGGGGTCTCTCACTACCAATTTTGCACATCAAATTTCAACAAATCAAAAATTTGCCAATCACTACTCATCATCTGCCAATCACTACTGCCAATCCCTTGCCAATCATCAAATTTCGCCTTTTTCTAATTTCGGGGCCAAAACACTAACCTCATCACCCAGTCTACTCACTACTGCCTCTCGGTGCGCCAATTCCTGTCCAAAGCCCGGCTTCGTAAAGCCAAGCAATGGATGTTGGTTGTTTTGTGCCAGCGGCTGGATGCGTCCGGCATTCGGGGCAGGGACGGGGGCTTACCCGGGCCGAGATCCCACGCACCACCTCGGCGTGGAGCCATCCAATGCCCCGATCTAGACCTGCCGGCACGTCTCACCAAAAAGTGGTCGCCATGACGACCCTTTCTATTGGGCTGCCAGCTCCGCCTAGTGGAGCCTGGACGCGGCCGTTCAAAGCGAGGCCCGGCACGCACCGAGGGCCCGACTCGGCTATAAGTCGTTCTAAACTCTACCCCGTCTAACGTCGATGCTTCACCTGCATGCTTACATCCCGCAGCCCGTTCCTTGCTCACACATCCAGCCGTGCCCATGCTCCTCGTACCTTTCCTTACACACCCAGGTACCCTCATTCCACTCACAGCCTTGGTCACACACCTGACCACCGAACACTTTGGCACACATTCGTTGCTCGCACACCTCACCAACACACCGCTTCGCACCCCCTCCTCGGTCACCTCCTCTGTGACAATCACAGGTGTGCCCTCATTCGCACACCCTACCACGTGCCTCACCACCAACTCCAGCGTGCATTCCCACTCACGCTCTACCATTCCAGGTGTGCATCCTTCCATCCCAGGTGTACATCCTCGCTCACCTGTCACAACTAACTCACGCTCCATGTCACTCTCACTACTTTCACCTCCATTCCTGACAGCGCACTCACCCTTACTCTTGACAGCACACTCTTTCCCCATGCACCTGTCCGTCACACACCTTTCTCGCGCACACTCTCCCGTTACACCCTCTGTAACACTCACCACAGGTGGACACTCTTCCTTACTTCTGACAGCGCACTCTTTCCTCATGCACCTGTCTGTCACACACCTTTCTCGCGCACACTCCTGCGCACACTCTCCCGTCACACCCTCTGTAACACTCACCACAGGTGTGCATTCTTCCTTGCCTTTGACAGCGCACTCTTTCCCCATGCACCTGTCCGTCACACACCTTCCTCGCGCACACTCTCCCGTCACACCCTCTGTAACACTCACCACAGGTGTGCATTCTTCCTTGCCTTTGACAGCGCACTCTTTCCCCATGCACCTGTCCGTCACACACCTTCCTCGCGCACACTCTCCCGTCACACCCTCTGTAACACTCACCACACCGCGCTTCCATGTGCCCCCTCGCAAACGCGCTACGACCGACTCACTCTCGCCAGCACACTCACTCCTTGGCACGCACTTTTTTCTCACACACCCCAGAGTCGGACTTTCTCGCACACCTCCTCTTTCGCACACCAGACCTGTCGCACACTTCACCAATGGCCTCTCACGAACACCCGGGTCTATCTCGACCCCCAAGCTTCTTAAATCCCCTGGCGCATCATACGCACGACCATATTGGTCACCACCTACACCGGGTCCTCTTCCTCTTCGCTTCTCCTCCATCACCTGCGAATCCCTCATCCGGTTAATGAGCACATCATCACGATCCAAACACAGACTTTGGACCAATTCTTTTATCTCCTCTTTTATCTCTTTCTTATCCCCTCTCCGTCGCTTCTTAATTTCGCTCATCCCTTCTTCCACTTCTTCTAATTTGTGCTTCACCTCTTTTATTCCCTGGTACGTCTCCTCAAGCTCATCCTCTAAGGCTACCTTGACCGTTTCCAGGTGCGTCCTCACCTGCCGGTCCTTCGTCTCCATTACCTCTATCACCTCGTCCAACCTCGTTGTCAGTCCCTCACGTACCATCTGACATTCCCTCTTCGTCGCTACCAAGTCATCTTTTAGTTCTTTCTGTGTCGCCTTTAAACCTCCTAATACCGCAGTGTTCCTTTGAACCTGCTCCACTAACTCCGTCTGTCCCACCGTCAGCTGCTCCACCTCTTGCGTCAGGTCCTCTATGCCCCCTTGTAACTTTACAGTCGCCTTTCTCACCTCCTTTTCCATGTGCTCCTCACAGTGCCTCACCTCCTCGCGCACTCCTCCGACCTCCTCACTCACTCCTCTTCTGATCTCCTCTCCCATCACTTGCATCTCCTGCCCAGATGCCACCCTCATCTGCTCCATTTCCTCCCTGTGAGCATCCAGTTTGGTTTCTACCCCCATTCTGACCCCTTCTATCTGCTGCCCCATTTGGTTAACTTCCCTTTCCGCTTGGTCCCTCATGTCCCTCAATTTGCCTTCCATCCTGTTTTCTAACCCCTCTAACCCATTTTTCACTCCCTCTATCTGATTCTCTTGAGCGGCCATTCTGTTTTCTACCCCCGTTAACCCCTCCTGTATTTCCCCTAATCTATTGTCTAATCCCTCTATTCTACTCCCTAACCCTCCGATCTGCGCCCCCATGTCCTCCCTCAATTTCTCGCTATTGGACCCCATTCTTTGTTCTAACCGTTGGCTATTGGCCCCCATTTGGCCCTCCAATCGCTCACCCTGAGCATCCATCCGGTTCCCCATTACCCCCAATTGGTTACTCTGCAGTTTGAGGGACGCCTGCATTTGCGCCATAAATTGCTCCATGAGGACCTGCATCTGGGCCATCCCTCCCACTTGTGCAGCGGGTGCGGCCGACGTAGCTATGTGCGAGGCGCCATTTCGCGCGTCTGCTACCCCCGCTGTTTCGCTCTCCTCACGTGTCTCAATTTGGTCCTGGACCGACCCTGCTTCACTCTCCCCTACCGGACCCCAGCCGTCTTGATCCGCCATAGCGCGACTTTCAAAATTCGAGTTTCGTAAAACAAATTCGAAATTTCGCCGTTATACTTTCGTCGAGCGCGGTACCCGCGCTCCGGATCGATTTTGTCGAGCGCCGTACGCGCTCCGGATCGATTTTGTCGAGCGCAGTACGCGCTCCGGATCGATTTTCCCTCCCAAAATTTGGGCCTAACTAATTTAGTCCCGGGTCCGAATCTCACTCCTCGACACCAATTGTTACAGACACGACTCTGATGTTAAGGTGGGCCGAGCGGAATGGCCGTCGTGTCCGCACAAGTTACCCGATTGTGCCCGAATGTTGACTAATCGCGCTACGCTGGCTCAATAGGAAAGAGAAGACACCCGGCTGGGTTATAATGACACAATACGACACCAGGGTTTCGATTCTCAAGTATATTCGTAGGGAAAAAGGTTAGATTACAGGGGCTAGAGGTATATTACAGGAAGACAGGCACTTAGACACACTCTTATATTATCCCCGGACAGACGACAGACACACGGGACAAAATGCTGACTCACACGGGGGTTGATGAAAAGGGGAGGCAGGTCGCGATGGCTCAGGTGCACCTGGCTCAGGGACAGAATCACGTACGGTGGTGTCCAGAGATGCGTGAAGGTATCACAGCGCTTGTGGGTCGCGACTTTGGTCTCAAGCTGGGGAGGTCGCTCAGCGCTCGGGAGGGTGGCGTCTTTTCCTTCCAAGCTCGGGGCGCATCTGACGTCACGTCCGGCGCGGGGCCGCGTATATCCGGCGGGGAGTGACACGCCCTCGGCTCGTTAGCGCCGCCCCAGATGGCATCGGCCCATGGCTTCTCATTGGGTGCGGGGGTTACCGGCTCCGCCCTTGACGAGGGGCCGACAGGGAGCCCCTTCGTGGTAACCCCGTGGAGCGCGTGGTCAATGGCGGCTAACCGAGCCGGAAGGAGGACGCCCACTCCCCGTGCCGTCACCGCGCCGCCCCCCTCTTTTGTTGTTGTTGTTGTAGTTGGCGCTTCTTCATGGGGAAGAGATGCGGAGAGGTATGGGGAGGTCCTAAACTTCCTAACGGGTGCCATATAATCACATTCTGGTGCAACGAAGAGTCATAATTAATGGAAACAAGTCCTTAACTGACATAGATTAAGAATAACTAGCAAGATGTCCTATAATGGTCTACGTGTGGTGCGGGGGACCTGGGCACGACATTTAATGGGGGGATGAAGGGGAAGATCGGCTCTAATGGGTGTTGTTTACAGACAATGGGACTAGGGAATGGGGTAAGGGAGAGTTGGGGAGTATCGGAGAAAATAGGGGAATATTTACAAGCGGATATGGAGGCCAAATTCCATATTCGCAACAGTATATATATATATCCCATATCCCATATTTCTATCCCATATTTTTTTCCATTGGCACCGTGGTTTATATTATGGGTGCATATTATGTGCATCCATCTGAGCTATCAATTTAGCAATAAGTTGGAAACTCAGGATTGTTTCTTGATTTTTTTTTTTTTTGTATTAGTGACTGTCCCTATTCACCTGTAAAACGGGGTGAATAGGGACAGCCATAAAAATCCTATTTATTCCTATTTAACCCATATATGGGGTTAATAGGGACGACAAGTTGCTTTTTTTTAAAAACAAGAGAACACTGTCAACCCAAATATCAACAAATCAGTATGGTTATCAATTTTCAGCGAAAAAAGTTTCCAAACTTTTTTTCAGTTTGTGTCCCTATTCACCTTGCTGTCCCTATTCACCCCATTTTATGGTATATATATATATATACATATATATATATATATATATATATATATTATATATATATTATATATATTATATATATACAGTATATATATATTATATATATATTATATATATATACAGTATATATATATTGTATATATATATATATATATATATATATATAATTTAGGATCCAAGTGAACATATAGATATAGATATACAGTCACGTGAAAAAGTAAGTACACCCCATGTAAAGTTTTGACTTTTTCAACATACAGCTATTTGATCTTTTTTTTTTTTTTTTTTTTCTCTTTTTTTTTGTATACTGAATCGAGGCTCGTGAAAGAGCTAACATTTACTTCACAAACAAATCAACCAGACAAACAAAACACACAAAAAGAGGAAGCGGAAAACAAGATGGGGAGAGAAGGGGAAGCACACAAACACAACATTTGAGAGCAGGGAGATGTGTGGAAGGGAGAGGGCTTGGGGGGAGGAGGCGTGGGAAGGGGGGGGGGGGGTGGAGGGAGAAGTATGAAACACAAGGACACCAAGGACTTCCAGGACAGAAGTTGGTATTTCAAAAAAGTGGAATTGGGGTGAAATTAGCGGGGGTAGAAAAGATCAAGGTTTTGGATGGGGAAAGATAAGAGATGGTGGTGAACAGCAGTTTTAAAGACCTGGAGGGTGGAGTGGGATTGAAGAGAGTGAGGGAGTTTGTTCCAGAGGTGGGAGAAGAGAGGAATGAAGGAGTGAAGGTGAGCAGAGAGTCTTGATTTTGGCAGTTTGACCATAAGAGGGTTGCAGGCAGATCTTGTGCGACCTGTAGGAATATTTGCGGGACAGAGCCCAGAGAGAGCTGGGGGGGCAAGGCCAGAGAGGAGTCGGTAGAAGATGGAAAGACCACCAACCTGCCTGCGGTGAGTGAGTGAGAGGCCCTTGGAGTTAGCTTCATCGCATTCATTTCAACAATATTGATAGATGAAGGTGATGTAATATAACAAATATCATGAAACATTTACATTTTGTAGTCCATTGTATAATTTAAATAAACATAAATGCAAATTTCGCATGTGGAAAAAGTAAGTACAGCCTTGGCTCTAATAGGTGGTATTGCCCCCCCTTTGGCAGAAACAACCTCAATTAGGCGTTTCTTACAACTGTCTACCAGTCTCCGACATCAACTGGGAGAAATTTTTGTCCACTCCTCCATGCAGAATTCTTTCAGCTGTGCGATATTTGAAGGGTTTCTTGCATGCACAGCTCGTTTCAAATCCCCCCAATTTTCAAATCCCCCCCTTTACAAAAAAAAACAAAAAACATCTCGATGGGATTTAGATCTGGGCTTTGACTTGGCCATTCCAGAACCCTCCATTTCTTTCTTTTCAGCCATTCCTTGGTGGATTTACTGGTATGTTTAGGGTCATTGTCATGTTGCAAGGTCCACCTTCGGTTGAGCTTCAACTTTCCGATAGATGGCCTCACATTATCCTCAAGCACCCTCTGGTTCAATGAAGAATTCATATTGGATTCGATGATGGTGAGCTGCCCCAAACCATAATATTTCCACCACCATGCTTTACCGTTGGTATCAGGTTCTTGTGGTCAAATGCTGTCTTTGTTTTTCACCAAACATGTCTTCTGGTACTGTGGCCAAATAGCTCTACCTTTGACTCATCTGTGCAGAGCACATTGTTCCAGAAGTGCTGGTCTTTGCCTAGGTGTTCATTGGCAAACTTTAGTGTTGCCCTGATGTTCTTTCTGGACAGCAAAGGTTTCCTCCTGGCACACCTCCCATGTAGATCAAATTTGTGCAGCCTCTTTCTAATGGTAGACTCGTGCACTTTGACATCAACATGACATTCTGGGGTTCTTAGAGACTTCTTTCAGCATCTTGCGGTCTGCTCTCGGGCTGAACTTGCTGGGGCGGCCTGGCCTGAACAAGTTGGCAGTTGTTTGGAATCTTCTCCACTTGTAGATGATCTTCCGGACAGTCGAATGATTGATTTCAAATTGTTTGGAGATCTTTTTAAATCCCTTCCTAGACTCGTAGGCATCTATAACCTTCTTTCTGAAGGCCTCAGAGAGCTCTTTTGATCCAGGCATGGTGACACTGCACACTTGTGTTTTTTTTTTTTTTTTTTTTTTTTTTTTTTTGTATACAAGATCGAGGCTCGTGAAAGAGCGAACATTAATCACACAGAAAGACAAACAGACACATAAAACAAATAACATCGGGAGCGGTAGACAAGATGGGGAGAGAGTGGGAAGGACACAAACACAACATTTGAGAGCAGGGACCGAGAGACATGGAGACATCGAGAGATCTGTGGGAGGGAGAGGACTTTGGGGGGGAGGCATGTGAAGGGGTGGAGGCATGTGAAGGGGGGGGGGGGGTGGGAGAGGTATAAACATATGGACACTGCCAGGATTTCCAGGAAAGAAGTTGGAATTTCAAACAAGGTGGATCTGGGGTGAATTAGTGGGGGTAGAAAAGATCAAGGTTATGGATGGGGGAAGATAAGAGATGGTGGTGAACAGCTGTTTTAAAGACCTGGAGGGAGGAGAGGGATTGAAGGGAGTGTGGGAGTTTGTTCCACAGGCGGGAGAAAAGAGGAATGAAAGAGTGAAGGTGAGCAGAGAGCCGAGATTTCGGCAGTTTAACCATCAGAGGGTTGCTGGCAGATCTTGTGCGACCTGTAGGAATATTTGGGGGACAGAGCACAGAGAGAGCTGGGGGAGCAAGGCCGGAGAGGAGTCGGTAGAAGACAGAAAGGCCACCTACCTGCCTGCGGTGAGTGAGTGAAAGGCCCTCAGAGATAGCTTCATCGCGGGAGATTCCAATGATTTTGAAAGCTTTGGATTCAACAGCGTGAAGCCGAGCCAGGTGTGAGGCAGGAGCACCAGCCCATAGGGGAGAACAGTATTCCATTGAGCTGCGGATGAAAGCCTTGTATGTGGTGAGGAGCTCAGGTGTGCCGAGGAAGGACTTCGCACGACGGAGGATGCCCAGTCGGCGACTGGCTTTGGAGGCCAGCTTGGAAATGTGGTTTTCCCAAGAAAGATCATGGCAGATAGTGAGACCCAAAAGCTTGAGTGACAGAACTTCTTGGAGAGGATTGTTGAGAAAGTAGATGGGAGGGTTGTCCAGTCGATCTTTTCGGAGAGACATAGTAAGAGAGTGAGATTTGTCAGGATTGAAAGACATGTTCCACTTGTTTGACCAGTCTGTGATTTTGTCCAGGTCTTCAGAGAGTGAGGAGGCTGCAGACTGCCGATCTGAGGGAAGAGGAATGGAGCGGCAGAGAGTGGAGTCATCAGCAAAGAGATAGAGAGGATTTTCCAGAGAGTCAGAGAGATCATTGATAAAGACCAGAAAAAGCACAGGGCCCAGCACACTTCCTTGGGGAACTCCAGCCTGAACAGGAAGGGGAGATGAGAGAAATCCATTCAGGGCCACACGTTGACTACGACCAGAGAGGAAGTCCGCAAGCCATGCATGGAGATTTCCATGGATACCATAGGAGGAGAGTTTGGTGAGCAGAGCTGGGTGCCAGACCGTATCAAAGGCCCTTGATATGTCAAGGGAGACAGCTCTGATTTCCTGTTTGGCATTGAGGACCTCCATCCATTGTTGAGACAGCAGAAGCAGCATGTCCAGAGTAGAGTGACCTAGTCTGAAACCAAATTGATGATCAGAGATCAAGCCATTGGAGAAGAGGAAAGATTTCATATCCGAAGCAATGATGGATTCCATGACTTTGCTGATAAACCAATCAGCTTCAACCAATCAACTTCAACAACAAAGAGCAAACCAAACTAAATGTCTGAGGTTTAAATAAGACAGGTTCCTCCAATATCCTCTCTAACGATGTTCTAATCATTTGCACCTGAGCTGGTGCCCCTGATTCTAATTTTAGGTATTTCAAGTAGTGATAAATGTAAGGGTGTACTTACTTTTTCCACATGCGAAATTTGCATTTATGTTTATTTAAATTATACAATGGACTACAAAATGTAAATGTTTCATGATATTTGTTATATTATATCACCTTTATCTGTCAATATTGTTGAAATGAAGATCAAATAGCTCTATGTTGAAATATGTTGAAAATGTCAAAACTTTACATGGGGTGTACTTACTTTTTCACCTGACTGTATACGTGTGTGTGTGTGTGTGTGTGTGTGTGTGTGTGTGTGTGTGTGTGTGTGTGTGTGTGTGTGTGTGTGTGTGTGTGTGTGTGTGTGTGTGTGTTCGTTCTGGCGAGGTACCCGTGCTATGTATGGATGGGAAGCCAAAAGCAAACAAACAATGTAGAAATTGTGAATGCTGAATCATGGAACCAATAAATTTCACATTCCTGTGCCACCGTCAGTCGCACGTCAGACATGGACAGCCGGTTCATGAAAGACTTAGGTTGAAAAAACGGCGAATGGGAAACTAGGAACCAAAAAATTCCACATTCCTATGCCACCTGTAGTTGAACATCAAGCATGGGTAGCAGGTTCGTGAAGGACTTGCACAAAAAATGTACCCATTTGAATGGTTCTCTACCCAGTCAATGGCGAATCTGCATATGGCGAATCCGCAAATGTCACGCTTCGACAGTAGAATCCGTCACGTCATTTCCTCATTAATTTGAACTCAATATCTCTATTTTCATTCCAAACAGCATAACTCCAATCACAAATTAAATAGCATTATTAAATATAAAAAATAAACTTTTACCAACACTTGTGACATAAACAAACATTTAAATCCATGCTGACGTTACATCTGGATATGGAGCAATTCTGTATAGTTGGAAATTCTAAGTCATAATTGTATTAACTCAATTCCAAACAGAATCATTCCAATCATAAATTGATAATATAACAAAATACTGTGTTAAATGACGATTGCATTGAGATATTATCAAACCAGCTCATTATCATCACGTGTTCACTTCCGGATTCGGAGCAAATCGGTATCGAGTCAACTTAAAAATCATAATTTTATTGAGGAATTTATTAAAACTCCGACCTACCTTGCAACATCCGCTGGGAGCTGAAACGTTCCACAGAAGGTTTGGTGGGGCTCGCCCCCAAACTTAGGGAGTAGTTTGGGGAAGGACAGACAGACGGACAGACATTAGTTTTATAGTTTTATAATATTATATATATATATATATATATATATATATATATATATATATTTTTTTTTTTTTTTTTTTTTTTTTTTTTTTACGTTTGTGGGGGTAGGCAATACCTTAGTCCAGATAGAATTGCATAGGTAGTGTCTGATGTCTGTTTGTCCGCCCAAAATGTGCTAACATAAGCCACAAATTCCACCGACCAGTAGCCAGTTGTACAAGTTATCTGTTTTCAACCTAGTACTCAATAAAGTGTGTAAAATTAAAATGTGAGTGTGTCTCTAAAGTATGTAACTTAGAATGTGACTACCTCTATAAAGTATGTGCCATTAGAATGTAATTACGTCTATAAATTATGTAAAATTAGAATGCGAGTACATCTATAAAGTATGTACAATTAGAATGTGATTACGTCTATAAAGTATGTACAATTAGAATGTGATTACGTCTATAAATTATGTAAAATTAGAATGCGAGTACATCTATAAAGTATGTACAATTAGAATGTGATTACGTCTATAAAGTATGTACAATTAGAATGTGATTACGTCTATAAAGTATGTACAATTAGAATGTGAGTATGTCTATAAATTATGTAAAATTACAATGTGAGTACGTCTATAAAGTATTGCCATGTTCCCGGGGATTAAGATCCCCTTGGTGACGGGTGGCCAATTGAACTTAAACTCCGAGGCGTTCAATCAAACAATGGCGGATCTTCTTTACACGCGCGGGAGCAGAGGGTGACGAAGCTTTTACCTGCACGGATTCCACTGGAGCGTCCTCGAACCATGATAATCAAACCAGACCGACACAGAATTAAAATGCAATAAATAAAGGGTTTAATAAAAATAAATGCCGGCAACAAGAAAGGCACGGTAAAACTAATTCCTAAATTGGGAAGCCCCCATACGGACTCATGAAACAGACACAAGGAAAGATAAATGCGTAGTGTGTGTATTAGGGTGGTCCAAAAATGCACCAAAAATCACTTTTTTATCTGGATTTTGATGCTCTATTGGATTATTGTTAGAAATGGTCTAAATCATTCACCCAAAAAATATTTTGCATCTGAGTCATCTATAAACTCATACACACTCAACATATAAATTTGTCATTTTGGTCAATTTTAATGAAAATCGTCCATGTTGAGGCTTACAAAGACTTTAGAAATATTTTTTTCCTAAATAATGTCATTGATGGTACATACCCCTGTGAAGTCCTCATGGTCGAAACATGAGTCAGACATGTATGAACATGTTTCAAACATGTTTCAAGCATTGTCAAACATGTTTCGACCATGATGATTTCACACTCACAGGCGCAAGCGCATGCAAAAAGTCATGAACCACAAAATGGCCTAGTACAATAGTGCATGTACTTTTTCCACCTAGGTTGCTATTGGATTGTTCTCATTTAGCCAAATTTGGTGAAAAACGCCATATTTCAATTGAAGTGTGTATGAGTTTCTAGATGGAATTGAGCGAAAATATTTGGTGGGTGAATGTTTTAGACCATTTCTAACAATAATCCAGTCGAGCATCAAAATCGGAAAGATCGATGTTTTTTGGACCACCCTAGTGGGTATGTACTCAGCTTTGAGCGGCCCTCCAACCCCATCGGCCCTCGAACGGGTCCCCGAGTTCATGCACGGGAAAGCACGCCTTGGCGCGCAGTTCGTTCACCCGCCAGCCGCCAAACGTGAAGCGAGCAGGCCCTCTTTCCTTCCTCATCGCCCACTCCACAAAGCACCGCGGTCTCTCCAACGCCCACGGCACCACACCCAGCCGTCACGAAGTCACGAACCAAGGGCGTCAGAGTGCACGAGCTGCGACCGCCTCCCACGAACTTCGAAACCGAGAGGAATAATAAAATGCGACTGTTCCTACTTTATTTTGGCCACGAGAGAGGAAATGTGCGACTGCACGCTATGAAGGCCAGCCCGGGGAGAGGGAAAAATGTGTCTGCCGGCAATGAATGTCCCAACGCAAGAGAGAGAAAATGGCGATCCTCAGCCTTTTTGTTCCTCGGTCTCGAACGTCATCTGATGACGTCAGCACACGCTCCAATCAGAGTCCATCGCCCTGACCAATCATCACCTCGAGGTGTGGAGTGCATGGCCGGTGTGGTGTGTGTCATAAGGAACAAGGGAACACAACAGGAGGCAATTTACATACAGGGAATGAATTACCCTTATACCCTACATAATTAGCATAGCTCCACCCCTCGCCATGGAGACAAATATACGACCTTACGCGACATCCGGCCTAACGGATTCCCCACTTAGCTACATGGAGGTTCTTCTTATTCTTCGTCACGACATTCGGAGCACAATTCCCTATACAATCCTACCTGGCCCTAAGGTATTTCATTGGTACCCCCCACAAACATAACAGTATATACAATTAGTATGTGAGTACGTCTATAAAATGTATACCATAAAACCACACAAACAAGTCCTGAAGAGGGTCTGCAATCATTGATTGCTCTTCATAGTTACCTCCACCACCAAGGGTGGATGGAGGTTATGTTTTCACCCCTGTCTGTCTGTTTGTCTGTCCGTTTGTGAACAAAATATCTCAAAAAGTTGTGGACGGATTCAGACGGAATTTGGCAGAGATGTAGCGTATTAGACAAGGACGAAATGGTTAGATTTTGGTGAAGATCTGGATTCGGATCCAGCTACTAGAATATTTTTAGTGATTTTTCACCATTGGGAGGTAGGGCCAAAAACGACACAAAGCAGGATATCTCACAATGTTGTGGACGGATTTGGACGAAACTTGGTGGACCGGTTGGGTGTCTGATAAGGACTATGCGATTCGATTTTGGCGAAAGTCTGCATATGGATTCGGATATGAGAATTATTTAATTTTTAAGTGATTATTCACCATTGGGAGATCGGGCCAAAAACGATACATAACAGGATATCTCAAAAAGTTATGGATGGATTTAGACGAAACTTGTTGTGACAGGTTGTGTGTGTGTGACAAGGAAGAATCGATTCAATTCTGGTGAAGACCCGAATGCGGATCCAGCTCGTATAATTTTTTTAAGTGATTCTTCACCATTTAATGATATGGCCAACCAGGCAGAGGTATTCTCTCTACTGAGTGCCGTTCTAGTTTAGCCTGGTGTTGGTGTAGCGCAAGCATGATGGGCTGCATCGCCTCTTCCTACATAAAATTTCCTTGCAATTCCCTGTTAAGAAAACTTTTCTTAATTCAAGTAAATATTTTCTTACCAAGAAAATTATTTTTGGCAGTGTAGAGAATGCTTACATGTTCATGTATCTGAATGGACAAAATCTTGTATCAATAGACTTTCTTTTTACATGAGAGGTCTTATTGTTTCATAATGGGTTGTTTTTTTTTTTGAAGGATTTAAAGAAAGCTAGAATTATCTTGATTTAAAGTCACATGATAAGTTTCAGGTTAGCATTTAATTTAATGAAGTTCAGTTGTCAGCTTTGCCGACAGCACCATATGCTGGACTGTGAAACACAACCTCTCTTTTGCAAAATGAACAAGAAAAAGAGCAATCGGAGATTGCAAACCCTCGCCAGGATGTATTTTCAGTGATTTTTAAGGCTTTTGTGTTAAAACAAATATCGCGGCCCAAACCACGTGACCGATGACGTCATCGTTTTTGTTTTTTTTCTCCATCAATTTATGCCTCCATGACGCTCAAGAAATTTCATCTTGATCAGATGAAGTTTTGTACTTGTCGAATTATGACGTCATAATGGAGGCACCTATGACATCATCATAAACATATTTTATTCCCCATGGAGAGTTCTTTACAATGAACCATGTCTCAATTTTTTCTATTCAGCGCTTTCGGAGATATAGAGGTGCAACGTTTTTCGGTTTTTCAAAGATGGCGGCCGAAACACGTGACCTATGACATCATAATTATCATAAAAAAATTATACACCTATGGCGAAAGTTGCACCTATGGCAGGAGTTGCACCTATGGTGAAAATTTCCTGTCGATCGGACCAACGGTTGCAGAGAAAATCATATTTATTCTGTGCGGACAAACAGACAAACAAACAAACAAACAAACAAACAAATGGACTCAAATGCAATACCCTCTCCTCTGGCGAGGCTAAAAATAATGCACATTAACCTAATTGTCATCGTTGATGCCTCCATTGAACAGCAATATAGAAGACTAATAATGTATTCCTGGGCATCCGCCACATCACTAAACGTGTTGTTGATGCAGGTCGATCTATCATTTGCTAAACGTGTTCCCTGAAATGCACCGCATGCTTCAGCATGTTGTGTCTCCATGATTTTGGGTTGCGCCTTGTGTATTCCCATGACGGTAGATGTCTGAGTTTCGGAATCGATTATGTTTCCAGGCAGTGTAGCAATGTGCACAATACCTTGCAAATTGAGCAAATCTCTGGCGTACACACCCGCAATGTGGCTGAAATCCAATGGAGAAGCAGTGACAAGTTGCTGAGCTCATAGTACACATATTGCGTTGTTGTGATGGATGTACCATGAGCTCGTGGAAACATACAATGCCAACACTTCCAAATTCACTCCACCTATTTCCCACATGGCTGGCCATGTCACTGTTGCTCCGCTTCTTTCGATGTGAACCGTCGGTTTTGAATTAATTGTGGAAAATATTTGAAGACGTCTATTTATTATGTAGAACAAGGTGAGGTAAGATCCCCCTGGCAGGAATTATGGGACAGGATTG
Source organism: Myxine glutinosa (assembly GCF_964187855.1). Lineage (NCBI taxonomy): Eukaryota > Metazoa > Chordata > Myxini > Myxiniformes > Myxinidae > Myxine > Myxine glutinosa. The sequence goes on from NC_136261.1 coordinate 332,985,309, forward strand.
TCATCTCCCTCCCCTGTCGAGTACTTCATTCATTCATTTTGTATGCAGCCTGTGGAGCTCCTGGTTGCATCATTGCTGGGAGTGTGGCTGTGCTGCAGATGCAGTGGCCCGTGTAGGTCAGAGCAGGAATTTGTAGTTTGTTCAGGGTTCCGACGGTATCTCGCCTAGTCTTTGCGAAGGGCGCCGGGGGAACTTCAACGTCCACCATCTAATGCTGGCAGACAGGACGTCCAATTTAATGGGACGTCTGAGCCATCCTGGCAGCCCATAAGGAGTAGTGAAGGCAAAGAAGCTTGTGAGAGGAGTGGGGGAGAGGGGTTAAAATTCTGCCATCTTTTCATCATACATAATAAATAACTGGTGGACCGGCAGGATGACCTAGACCTAGAGCAACATTTTCCTCTAAACGGTCTCGCCCGGGTTTGAATCTGCCATCCTGGTGTTTCACAGGCAGGATGATTCATCCCTCGGCTGGACGTTAGACTGGGCAACCCATCTGCCGACATTAGTTGTTGGACCTAAAATTCCACCGTGTCCTTGATTGCGGAAAGTAGTTGAGCTATCACCGGTACCCTGAACAATTGACAAATTCATGCCCTATCCGACAGAAGGTATTGCAGCAGCAGCAGCAGAGCCACACCCTCAGCTATTGATGCTGCCCCACAGCCTTGTGCTACGTGCCGAAGAATTGCTTTCTGAAACGATATAGGAACAATGGAATTACAATTGAATGTTATATTTTGAACATGAATTGCAAAATGAACATGTAGTATTTTAGCAGTATTTGCCTCTGAATTAAGGCCAATTGCGCATGCGCAGAGATGAAGATTTTTTATTAAGCAGGGAAACCGCTTCAATATTTGGCTATGTCTATCCGTCAAAAAATGAAGAAGAAGAACCTCTCCAAACTCAAAGTATTTAATTTTGAAGGGTTCTAAAGGGCAATTCTAATGGGTTATAAAGGGTAATTCTGAAGGGTTATAAAGGGTAATTCTAATGGGTTATAAAGGGTAATTATGAAGGGTTCTAAAGGGTAATTCTATGGGGGTAATTCTAAATGGTAATGATGGGTAATTCTCTAGGGGTTCTAAAGGGTAATTATAAATGGTTCTTAAGGGTAATTTAATTATAAAGGTTTCTGAAGGGTAACTTTAACGAGTTCTAAAGGGTGATTATAATGGGTTCTAAAGGGTAGTTCTAAAGGGTTCCAAAGGGTAATTCTAAAATATCCTAAAGGGTAATTTTAATGGGTTCTAAAAGGTAAATACATAGGGTTCTAAAGGGTTATATCGGATAATTATAATGGGTTAAAAGGGTAATTCAAAGGGGTTCTAAACGGTGATTATAATGGGTTTGAAAGGTTATTCTAAAGGGTAATTTTAAAGGGTAATTCTAAAGGGCAATTCTTATGGTTTCTAAAGGGTAATTCTAATGGGTTCTAAAGGGTAATTCTAATGGGTTCTAAAGGGTAGTTGCAGTGGGTTCTTGAGGGTAGTTCTATTGGGTTCTAAAGGGTAATTCCAAAGGGTTCTAAAGCGTAATTCAAAAGGGTAGTTCTAATGGGTTTTGTTAGTTTCTAAGCATTGCTTCTTTTATATTAAAAAAGCGAAACTTAACCGCTTCTTTCGGACACGGGTGTGATTTTATTTTTACCCTGTGTGGCAGTCAAACAAAATTGAAAATCATTACAAACAGGAAACGTACTGTTTTTTAAGGACCTCATAAACGACACAAACACCAGCCATGAACAACTCACGTAACATGTTAAATAAGGTGGTGTAAAAGAAGGTGCTTCAACGACAGTAAACTTCTGGGAATAAAAGATTCTACCCCCCCTTAAAATCTTTATTTTATTTCAATTGAATTATATACTGCATGTATTTGAACACTGTTGAACACAAATTGTCTTTTTGACACTTTCAAAACCTTTCGTTTAGCAGTACTTGGACAAAATATTATGGCATTTTACGTCATCACGACCAATCAAATTTGCTGCTCATAGACCCCGCCCATGTCCTTGATTCTCAAGATAGCACAGGGTAAGGTGTTCTCTGAAGTTTCTAGTTAGTTGAGGTTTTTAGTGTGAATTTTAAAGATAATGAGGAAATGGTTGTTTGGGAATTGTGGTCAGTGGTATCACACATTGGCACACTGATATGCTATGGTGAATATTAAGGACATTTTTGAATATTGCCTTGTTTTATTTAACAAAATACTGATAATATATTTATACTAGTGGGGTCACCCGTGGGAATCCTACGGGCATGGACGTCTTCATTTAGATGTTGCACATTCAGTTTTACAAACTGGTTACTGGCAATTTATCAGATCCACAAATAATGTAATCCACACAATGTATTTACTTCTGATAACATGTGAATGCATGTGCGTGCACATGAGAAATACAGTTTGAAATGTGTCATTACGCACACGGGGGGAGTGAGTCACACACACACGGGGGTGGGGGGGGGGGGTGGAGTGGGTCACACACACGGGGGGGGGGGGGGGAGTGGGTCACACACTCACACACAGGGGGGTGTGTCTCTCACACACACACATGGGGGGAGTGGGACACACACATCTCGTTTTTTCATTTCTGTTCCTCACAATTCTATCCCTCTCTTTCATACACACACACACACACACACACACACACACACACACACACACACACACACACACACACAAAATTAATTGTACAGTATCGGTTGTTCCTAAACTTAAATAATTTAAAGGATTGTTGTAAATTATGTTAATTTCACAACATCCCATATTCAACTTTATTTAAATTGTAAACCTCAAACATAGTTTCTCCACCTAAAGCAAGAACCTTAACCCGTAAGCAATTGACTCGTTTCCCGACTGCATGGATCATCAGCTGGGCACCGTTCTTCCTCGAGGTTTCGATCCTTTCAGCCCAGGACCTCTCCAAACGGCGGATCCACAACCTCGATCATGGATCCACATCAATAGATGGTACATCAGTGTAGATGTCTACATCATCAGTAGACACTGTGGTAGACACACATCAGTAGACACACACACACACACACACACACACACACACACACACACACACACACACCTGTAGCTACGAAACACATTTTCTTTGGGTGGTGTATAGTCGCTCCGAACGAAACAGGCATTACCTCGTTTCCTTTGCTTGAGTTGTTCCAAAAGTAATTCATGATCGAAGACGTGTTGATTGAGTCTTAAAATGCACATCCGATCATACAGCCATACAGAGCATACAGAGGCTGATCGTCGGCCTAGAGAGCCCATGACTCTTCTTCATTTTTAAACTTGAATGTATCGATAACATTTCGCTTTACAAAGTAAAAATAGATTAAAACCAAACGTTATTAATAAATATTGTATTCCATAGTTAGTTTACATTATTATGTAGATTTTTGAAGTACTGTATTGTTTAATTCCATGGTTGGAAAAGAGTTGACTCGCTTAAAACAAACTCTGTATGTACACCCCAAGGATTTGGAAAAATATAATTGCACTTCGGTTCGATCCCGAACTTCAGTATTCAGTCGCTGTATTTTTACGAAGTATAATATAAAAAAACAAAGTCCTGGGAACAATCTCTCCTCTCCTTCCCCTCTCTCATTCCCCTCTCTCCTTCCCCGTGGCCCGTGCCCACATAACAGTCGACAGATTCAAAACGGCTGTTGGAATACATGTCACCTATTTTCTCAACTTCAGCTGAAACTGAGACTTGAACCATCCCAGCGACTGTGATGGTGAATTAGTCGAGATAAAGCTGTTAGTGCAGCAGAATAAACACAAAAATTGTGCATTTTATGAGAAAAGCATGAAATTTTTAACATAGTTAGTGCATACCATAAGGTTTATTTTCAGATGTGGAGGGAAGTCAGATTTGACCTCTGAGAACCGTGAGAGGTCAAATCCAAAATGGCCGCCAGTCCACCGAGTCTAATGTTCAAACACGCTTAATTGTGGAACCAAATAGTGTAGAAAAACATTATAGGTGTCATTTCCAACTAAATTGGGGATGCCCAGAGGTGAATGATGCTTTCAATGAACTCCTAGGCATGCCAAGTGAGGTCAGTGAAGGCTCAATGTTACTGCTAGAGCAATTTGTGGTGCTGATGTACGATAGAACCAGTGAGAGCATGGAAGTGAATGATGCCAGGAAACAGCTCTTCACACAGAAGTGTAGAACTCTAGAGAACATTCCTCCAACCCAGGAAACACTCAAGCAGCACATCAAGCGCACTTGCTACCAGGCCAACTGTTGTAACCAGGCATTGCCAATGGATCCAGAGATGCCAGACCCACCTGACTGGGGCTGGACAAAGGAGACAACTGGGTGGCAGCCTCTTTGGACCACTCTTCCTGAAGCATCAAAATCGTGCCATGAATTGATCGACTGTGGCTGCAAGAAAGGGTGCACTGGACGCTGCAAGTGTGCCAAAGCTGCATTCAAGTGCACTGCACTGTGCTTCTGTTCTGGAGACTGTTAGATTTAGATCATTACCAATTTTCATCATTGCACTTGATTTAATGTAAGCTTTGGTGGACATACTTGGTTAACTACAGTTATTTTTTCAGAGGTTATTGCATCATTCCTTGCAGTGTAAACACTTTTTTTTCATCATTTCTGGTCTTTGGGTGTTCTGTATCTATCCCTGTACCTGAAAAAATAAAGTTTTAAAAGTTCAAATGAACTTTTTCCAATAGCAGTTCCAACTGCAGTATCATAAAAATAGATATTTAACGTAATTTGACCTTGACCGTGACCTAAATGCATGTCCTTGAGTTCTGGCGATCTCAAAAGTATCACCAAATGAATGGGCACCCCCAATTTAGTTGGGAATGACACCTATAAGCGCGTTTGAACATTAGACCCGGTGGACTGGCGGCCATTTTGGATTTGACCTCTCACGGTCCTCAGAGGTCAAATCTGACTTCCCTCCACATCTGAAAATAAACCGTATGGTATATACTAACTATGCTAGAAATTTCATGCTTTTCTCAAAAAATGCACAATTTGTTAAAATATGAGAGCTTATCCGCTGTACTATATGAGGGAGACTCAATGAATGGCCTTTATGTTACAGGCCTTTGAAAATGCATTTTTTCTATAATGGTAACTTTCATCGAATTTTATTCCCATTTTTTTTTCAACCGAGTCTAAAACCATGTCAGTGACTGTGAAAAATGAAATGAGATATCGAATTAGAGTTGAAATAAAACTGTGAGAGAGAGCATGACACTACGGGCCTAACAAAAGAGCCCTCAAACGTATGCGAGGAAACAAAATGGTGGATATTTGTTTTTGAAGCCCCTCCCAGAACGGGTGTAGCCACTCCCCCAGACAGACGTATCACAGAATCACCTACGGAGAATATATACAATATATATATATATATATATATATATATATATATATATATATATATATATATATATATATATATATATATATTGTTGCGGATCCGGAGTACGGCTCTCGGGGGGGTTAATCCCCTTGTCTTTTACACTGGCCGTCTCCGATCCTGGAAACTATGACGTCACTTACGGTCGGTAGTAGCCAGGGTCATTAGTCAATGAAGTCCCAAATACCTGCGTACTAAGACCGGCCGTAAGCGAGGAGATAATTTCCACCCGAGCCGCAGCGTTAATGGATGCGCCGAGCGAAGCGAGCTGCGACTCGGGCCGTTAACAAGAAGACTAAACCCCATCCTGAGTGGTTCTGCCAAATCGTGCCACGTATATCAATTGGGGACAAGACGAAAGCGATCGGATGAGACAAAACCAAGGGGTAAAGAAAGAACACAGAATTTATTATACAGTACTAGAAGAGGAAACAAAAGGTAATGTACAGTTGAAGAGGAAGAAGCAGTAACACAGGGCAGCCTTATACAGTCTTATATAACACTCCCAGGACAGAACAAACACACTTACACGGGAGGATGGGATGGCAGGGATGGTTGGGCGTTGAGGTCCGGCTCCGGTCCAGTCGAGTCCAGCTCCGGGTGTTGACTCGTGCCGTAGCGAGAACTCGGGCAGCAGCAAGCACGTACCGTTGGCGCGCGATCGGACCTTATATGTGGTGGGGGGGGGGGGGGGGGGGGTAGTCCTTCGCACGGCCGTATGCGCAATTCTATATAATTGATGGTGCAATCTCGCCCACCTCCGCGCAGTCCGTGCCTTGTCTTTCTCCTCTCTGTGCAACGACCTCTCACTCCCAACTCCCAACTCCCAACTGTCGAAGTAGTCCCAGGTGAGCGCTTTTATCACGCGCTCGCGTATCAAGCCGCCCGCTCTTTAGGTCCGCCCACCGGTGAGCTCGCCTCGGCCCTGGTTGGTCGCGAGGGCTCACCGGCTCCACCCCTTGATAGTGCGTTGACGGGGCCACGCCTTGTTCCTGGCGCTCTGGGGACTCCTCCCCCTTCTTCTCCAACTCGGCCGTGTGGCTTATGGCGGCTTGCGGGATAGAAAACCATCGCACCGTTGTTGAAAGGAAACTTTGGGGCCTACTCTTATTTAATTAATACAACGCAGATTCAACTATTGGAAACAGATCCTTAACTGAAACATAGACTAATGAAATAACTAGAGAGGTTCCTATGGTGTCCTACGTGTTGTACATGGCCTAACTAGGGTGCAACCTTTACAAAGGGGGATATTTACAAGGCTTATTATTATTTACAAAGTGAAGGTTCTAAAAACCGTATATATATATATATATATATATATATATATATATATATATATATATATATATATATATATATATTGTTACAGACACGACTTTGATGTTAAAGTGGGCCGAGCGGAATGGCCGTCGTGTCCGCACAAATTACCCGACTATACTCGCCGTTGACGAAGTCGCGCTACGCTGGCTCAATAAGAAAAAGAAGACACCCGGCTGGATTACAATAACACAATACGACACCAATGTTTCGATTCTCAAGTATATTCGTACGGAAAAGGTTAGATTACAGGGGCTAGAGGTATATTACAGGAAGACAGGCACTTAGACACACTCTTATATTAACCCCGGACAGACGACAGACACACGGGACAAAATGCTGACTCACACGGGGGTTGATGAAAAGGACAGCGGGTATCGATGGCTCAAGGTGCACTCCTGGCTCAAGGCAGAATCGACTCGGTCCGGTCCAGAGATGCGGGGAGGTATCGTCGCGCTGGGGGTGGCGGTGGCTTCTCTCTCCAGTCTCCAAGCTGAGGCGCATCTCTCGTCACATCCGGCGCGGGGCCGCGTATATCCGGCGGGGAGTGACACGCCCTCGGCTCGTTAGCTCCGCCTCGTGTAATCGGCACGTTGCTTCTCATTGGGTGCGTGCGGGGGGGGTTACTGGCTCCGCCCCTGACGAGGAGCTGACAGCCAGCCCCTTCGGGGTAACCCCGTGGAGCGCATGGTCTGGAGCTAATCGAGCCGGTGTGAGGACGCATCCTCCCCCGCTCCGCCGCCATCTCCTCTGTTGTTGTTGTAATTGTTGTTGTAGTTGTTGTTATTGTTGTGGTTTGGGGAAGAAGATGGGAGGAGGTATGGGAAAGGTCCTAAACTCACTACTGATGCCATATAATCACATTCTGGTGCAACGAAGAGTCATAATTAATGGAGACGAGGCCTTAACTGACATAGAATAAGAATAACTAGGAAGATGTCCGAAAGTTGTCTACGTGTGGTGCGGTGGACCTGGGCACGACATTTAATGGGGGAATAAGGGGAAGGTCGGCTCTACTGATTGTTATTTACATGCAATGGGACTAGGGAATGGGGGATTGGGGAAAGTTGGGGAGTATTGGAGAAAATAGGGGAATATTTACAAGCGGATATGGAGGCCAAATTCCATATTCGCAACATCGCACCCTTCTCTACCCTCGGGGCGTCCCGACCCGATAAATTTTTACCTCCTTTAGTGTGGCACGCAATGTAGTTCCCTCTACTATTAACTCTACCCTGAGTGTGACAGTTTTACAGATATTCACAAATGAGTAAATATGTCCCCCTGCGACGTTGCACCCTTCTCCTCACAGAAACACACCCACAGGATAACCGAATCCGGAAAGAATTCTCAAACTAAACATACAGCCGGTAGGGAGCATTATTTACAAGACTACGCTGCTATTTACACTACGATCCAGGACCTGTTTTTTGAGGAACACATGCAGATGTTATGCATAGAGAGAGCGCGCTTGCCAACATCGATACACCAACCCACGAGTGCTCTGTGGCCGACGGCCTTTAATAACGTGCAGAGCACCCTTTCCCAGCATCAAAAGCACCACCCCACCACCAATCGGTGCAGTCACCATTGTTCAATGAATAAAAATAACTTCAACAACCCCTAACCCTGCAGGTGTCTCTTGCTCTTCGTGTGGTGCACTTGGCCTTCTGGCTTCTTTCAAAAATAAAGAAAGGCGCCAACCGCGTCCATTTCTGTATTGTGGCCTTCAGTGGTGTCAACTAAAAGTGGTTCACCTGTATGGCATAGGTGCCACGTTGACCCATAGGTCCATCCACGGGTGGTGCTTGGCCGCAAAAGAACTACGGTCCATTGTGGGTGGCCACCAACATTGCGGTCCATATGGTGTATCGATCCAGGCAGCAAGCAGCGAAAGTGCAGGCCCACAACTGCGTAGCCAGCACCTCTCTCTCCTCTCTCTCTACCCCAAAGCCAGATCCTCGGAGGTGGGAGACAAAAGAAGAAACAAGTGAGTAAGGTGGTAAGGGCGCAAAAGTGCACGCAATGTAAGGTGATGCACACTGGGGGCACATGGGAACCAGGTGAGACAGGTACGTTCCTATCGTACGCCCCCCCCCCCCCACCAGGTAACCTACATGGCCCCTCCCTTACCCCTTACTGTATCCACAAAACACAACACTACCCATAAACATCTACTTTACAAATCAACAAACATCCCTACTGTCTTCCCCGTTCCTCCCATAAACCAAATTCGTCTTCTCTCCCTCCTAACCAATCAAATTTGCCATTTTCAACTCTCATCAAAATTTGCCATCTCCAACTCAACATCAAAATTTGCCATCACCAATTCATCATCAGTCCCTCCTAAGGAGGGAGAGATGGAATCACCCCAATGTCTCATCCACGTCGTGATGCGTCTCACAAATCCACAGCAATCTCATTTCCTGCACAAAACAAAGAAAACACAGGTGTGGAGTCATCATCATCACCACAGGTAAGTGGCTGCGTATGGTGCGACAGGTTCATCAATCCTAACTATCTCCTAAATGACTTTAACAACTTTACACTACCCGGGGTCTTTCTCCGGCCAAACCATTGGCCCTCTTACACTATGGGTTCTAAAAACCAATTCCCATTGGCCAAACTGTGGTGCTTTTCAATTTGGGGTCTCACTCCCCCGATTCATCTCCCGGTGCCCTCGCACAATTTCTGGGCTGTGGCGTGTACCTCTCCCAGCGGGTCTACCCACCTGCACACCTCCACCACTGCAGTTGCCACCCGAGCTTACCTAGCTCCTCACCCTAACCTATCTACCTGGGGAAGGCCCTCTGGCACTCTCCCCACTCGGTGCCCTCTCTGGCACTGGGCTACCCGGGTCCATCCTCCGGATCCTCGGGCCCCATCCACAACTCTACCGGCTCCCAGAGCCCACCTGCGGCCTCACCTGGCCGACATCCTCACAGTGGTGGAGTGCTCAACCAACTACACACACTAACAGGCTACACGCCCGGCCATTTCCACAACACTAATGCACCCATTCACAACACCATTCTGCAACCGCACCACAGATGCCAATATCCAACCACAATTTACCTGCACCCTCTACCTAACACTTACACTACCCGCCCCGGGTATCCGTGATGGGGGTCCACTCTTCCCCCATCCACACCTTCGCACCATGCACACCACTCCGTACCACTTACTCCAACTCTCTCCACACACCTGTACCTGCACACCTGTGCTCTCACACCTGGTGCCACCTGCACCCTTCTCTCCCCAAGCGCATTCGCGCTGATCCACAACACTCACTACTCATACACTGCTCCACACACCTGTCCAGTTGCACACCTGCGCAATCACACCTGTTCAATTCTCACAAACACGGCATCATCTCAGCTAACTACTCCCTTCTGAAACTTGCGCTTCCCAGTCGTCCCTTTAAACTATTGCGCTCCCTCGTCATTATCATCCATACTAATCTACCTGCGTCCCCACTACAGGTATCAGTCACTAACTAACCTTAACGTTACCTAAGGTCATCTTCTCTAGATCCCTACACACAATATCCTAACCCACCCGGGCTAGTTTTCACTGCCATACACCCCATAAGCTATTGCTCCTTTGCCCCCCCACATGGGAAGGATGGTGGATTTGCCATCCCACCACATCGGGGGTCTCTCACTACCAATTTTGCACATCAAATTTCAACAAATTAAAAATTTGCCAATCACTGCCCATCAGCTGCCAATCACTACTGCCAATCCCTTGCCAATCATCAAATTTTGTTTTTCTCTAATTTTGGGTCCAAAACACTAACCTCATCACCCAGTCTACTCACTAATACCTCTCGGTGCGCCAATCCCTGTCCAAAGCCCGGCTTCGTAAAGCCAAGCAATGGATGCTGGTTGTTTTGTGCCAGCGGCTGAATGCGTCCGGCACTCGGTGCAGGGACGGGGGCTTACCCGGGCCGAGATCCCACGCATCACCTCGGCGCGGAGCCATCCAATGTCCCGATCTCGACCTGCCGGCACGTCTCAACAAAAAGTGGTCGCCATGACGACCCTTTCTATCGGGCTGCCAGCTCCGCCTAGTGGAGCACGGACGCGGCCGTTCAAAGCGAGGCCCGGCACGCACCGAGGGCCCGATTCGGCTATAAGTCGTTCTAAACTCTATCCCGTCTAACGTCGATGCTTCACCTGGACGCTTACACCCCGCAGCCCGTTCCTTGCTCACACATCCAGCCGTTTCCATGCCCCTCGTACCGTTCCTTACACACCCAGGTACACCCATTCCACTCACCGCCTTGGTCACACACCTGACCACCGAACACTTTGGCACACATTCGTTGCTCGCACACCTCACCAATACACCGCTTCGCACCCCCTCCTCGGTCACCTCCTCTGTGACAATCACAGGTGTGCTCTCATTCGCACACCCAACCACGTGCCTCACCACCAACTCCAGCGTGCATTCCCACTCACGCTCTACCATTCCAGGTGTGCATCCTTCCATCCCAGGTGTACATCCTCGCTCACCTGTCACAACTAACTCACGCTCCATGTCACTCTCACTACTTTCACCTCCATTCCTGACAGCGCACTCACCCTTACTCTTGACAGCGCACTCTTTCCTCGTGCACCTGTCCGTCACACACCTTTCTCGCGCACACTCTCCCGTTACACCCTCTGTAACACTCACCACAGGTGGACACTCTTCCTTACTTCTGACAGCGCACTCTTTCCTCATGCACCTGTCGGTCACACCCCTTTCTCGCGCACACTCTCCCGTTACACCCTCTGTAACACTCACCACAGGTGGACACTCTTCCTTACTTCTGACAGCGCACTCTTTCCTCATGCACCTGTCGGTCACACCCCTTTCTCGCGCACACTCTCCCGTTACACCCTCTGTAACACTCACCACAGGTGGACACTCTTCCTTACTTCTGACAGCGCACTCTTTCCTCATGCACCTGTCCGTCACACACCTTTCTCGCGCACACTCTCCCGTCACACCCTCTGTAACACTCACCACACCGCGCTCCCATGTGCTCCCTCGCACACACGCTACGACCGACTCACTCTCGCCTGCACACTCACTCCTTGGTACACACTTTTTCCTCACACACCCCAGAGTCGGACTTTCTCGCACACCTCCTTTTTCGCACACCAGACCTGTCGCACACTTCACCAACGGCCTCTCACGAACACCCGGGTCCATCTCGACCCCCAAGCTTCTTAAATCCCCTGGCGCATCATACGCACGACCATATTGGTCACCACTTACACCGGGTCCTCTTCCTCTTCGCTTCTCCTCCATCACCTGCGAATCCCTCATCCGGTTAATGAGCACATCATCACGATCCAAACACAGACTTTGGACCAATTCTTTTATCTCCTCTTTTATCTCTTTCTTATCCCCTCTCCGTCGCTTCTTAATTTCGCTCATCCCTTCTTCCACTTCTTCTAATTTCTGCTTCACCTCTTTTATTCCCCGGTACGTATCCTCAAGCTCATCCTCTAAGGCTACCTTGACCGTTTCCATGTGCGTCCTCACCTGCCGGTCCTTCGTCTCCATAACCTCTATCACTTCGTCCAACCTCGTTGTCAGTCCCTCACGTACCATCTGACATTCCCTCTTCGTCGCTACCAAGTCATCTTTTAGTTCTTTCTGTGTCGCCTTTAAACCTCCTAATACCGCAGTGTTCCTTTGAACCTGCTCCACTAACTCCGTCTGTCCCACCGTCAGCTGCTCCACCTCCTGCGTCAGGTCCTCTATGCCCCCTTGTAACTTTACAGTCCCCTTTCTCACCTCCTTTTCCATGTGCTCCTCACAGTGCCTCACCTCCTCGCGCACTCCTCCGACCTCCTCACTCACTCCTCTTCTGATCTCTTCTCCCATCACTTGCATCTCCTGCCCAGATGCCACCCTCATCTGCTCCATTTCCTCCCTGTGAGCATCCAGTTTGGTTTCTACCCCCACTCTGACCCCCTCTATCTGCTGCTCCATTTGTTTAACTTCCCTTTCCGCTTGGTCCCTCATGTCCCTCAATTTGCCTTCCATACTGTTTTCTAACCCCTCTAACCCCTTTTGCATCCCTTCCATTTGATTCTCTTGAGCGGCCATTCTGTTTTCTACCCCCATTAACCCATTTCTCACCTCTTTTATCCCGTTGTCTAACCCCTCAAAATTATTGTCTAACTTCCCAAATTTCTTGTCTAACTCCTCAAAATTATTGTCTAACTTCCCAAATTTCTTGTCTAACTCCTCAAAATTATTGTCTAACTTCCCAAATTTCTTGTCTAACCCCTCACCAGTACCCCTCGCTTCGTCCCTCATTACCCCCATTTGGCCCTCTAATCGCTCACCCTGAGCATCCATCCGGTTCCCCATTACCCCCATTTGGCCCTCTAATCGCTCACCCTGAGCCCTCATTCCCACAATTTGGTCTCCCATTCGTTCCATAAGGGCCCTCATTTGCAACATAAAAAGGTTCGGATCCACCAGGGGCGCTGCCACGGTCGCGGGCGCGGTGACCAGCGAGGCGCCATTTTGCGCGTCTGCTACCCTCGCTGCTTCGCTCTCCTCACGTCCCTCAATTTGGTCCTGGACCGACCCTGCCTCACTCTCCCCTACCGGACCCCAGCCGTCTTGATCCGCCATAGCGCGACTTGCAAAATTCGAGTTTCGTAAAACAAAACAAATTTCGGCCGCTCCAAATTTTGACCAAATTTTTTTTTTTTTCCTCTATTCGTTTTTTTTCTTTTCAAAATTTGGTCGGGCCTCGAATCTCACTCCCGACACCAATTGTTACAGACACGACTTTGATGTTAAAGTGGGCCGAGCGGAATGGCCGTCGTGTCCGCACAAATTACCCGACTATACTCGACGTTGACGAAGCCGCGCCACGCTGGCTCAATAAGAAAAAGAAGACACCCGGCTGGATTACAATAACACAATACGACACCAATGTTTCGATTCTCAAGTATATTCGTACGGAAAAGGTTAGATTACAGGGGCTAGAGGTATATTACAGGAAGACAGGCACTTAGACACACTCTTATATTAACCCCGGACAGACGACAGACACACGGGACAAAATGCTGACTCACACGGGGGTTGATGAAAAGGACAGCGGGTATCGATGGCTCAAGGTGCACTCCTGGCTCAAGGCAGAATCGACTCGGTCCGGTCCAGAGATGCGGGGAGGTATCGTCGCGCTGGGGGTGGCGGTGGCTTCTCTCTCCAGTCTCCAAGCTGAGGCGCATCTCTCGTCACATCCGGCGCGGGGCCGCGTATATCCGGCGGGGAGTGACACGCCCTCGGCTCGTTAGCTCCGCCTCGTGTAATCGGCACGTTGCTTCTCATTGGGTGCGTGCGGGGGGGGTTACTGGCTCCGCCCCTGACGAGGAGCTGACAGCCAGCCCCTTCGGGGTAACCCCGTGGAGCGCATGGTCTGGAGCTAATCGAGCCGGTGTGAGGACGCATCCTCCCCCGCTCCGCCGCCATCTCCTCTGTTGTTGTTGTAATTGTTGTTGTAGTTGTTGTTATTGTTGTGGTTTGGGGAAGAAGATGGGAGGAGGTATGGGAAAGGTCCTAAACTCACTACTGATGCCATATAATCACATTCTGGTGCAACGAAGAGTCATAATTAATGGAGACGAGGCCTTAACTGACATAGAATAAGAATAACTAGGAAGATGTCCGAAAGTTGTCTACGTGTGGTGCGGTGGACCTGGGCACGACATTTAATGGGGGAATAAGGGGAAGGTCGGCTCTACTGATTGTTATTTACATGCAATGGGACTAGGGAATGGGGGATTGGGGAAAGTTGGGGAGTATTGGAGAAAATAGGGGAATATTTACAAGCGGATATGGAGGCCAAATTCCATATTCGCAACAATATATATATATGCTTTTTCACTATCTAACCTTTACATCTAAACATACCATTAAAGTGTACCAGTTTTTGTTCTTTTATAACATTTCTCTATCAGTATCACGAATGTCCCTTTGTTGTTTTATTTCAGTCACCGTGACTTGAAACCAGAGAATCTTCTCCTCGACGAGAAAAACAACATAAGGATTGCGGATTTTGGTATGGCTTCCCTGCAGGTCGGAGATAGCTTGCTGGAAACTAGCTGTGGGTGAGTAATATAAAATAAGTCAGGGTGTACAATGTAATCATGCAGATGAGTGTGAGGGGAAGAGAAGCACCAAAATGTTTCATATAAGATGCATCATTTCCTCATATAAGTGATATAACAATGACGTTGATTCAATGACAAGCTTACACTTCAAGCTTCTGAGCTTACACTTAAAGATGAGATATAATTAATGAGGGATAAATGAGGAGGCAAAACAAACGGAATGGGCTGCTGTGATTGACCAAGTGGAATGTAGATGGTGCATGAATGTATAATTGTGAAAGCTGACATTTCATCTGTTTGTCAGGTCACCACACTACGCCTGCCCCGAAGTAATACGGGTAAGTGATATCATGCACTGCAGATCATTGTGCTTTATATTCTGATATAATCTAATCTGATCTCTCATGTAACATATGACAGAACTGTCACAACCTTTTGAATATGAAGATGCATGTGTGTGCACACTACATAGACATACTCACATTCTAACAGTAATATTTTGTGGACGTCCTCACATTCTAATTGTACATACTTTATAGATGTACTCACATTTTAATTGTACATTGTCTTATTGTACAAAATCTAGGTTTATGGAAGAGTGGAGTGACAGAGGGTAAAAAGGCAACACACTGACAGTGCGGAATTGGAATCACTATTGCATGCAACAAGCAATCTTATTACTTTTGAAAATTCTTCTCATTCTTTCTTATTCTTTCAAAAAAAGGAAATCCTATCCTTTCGTTTGCAGCACAAGGCCTCGGGGTAGCATCGTTGGATGAGGGTACGGCTGTTCTGTTGATGCAATGCCCTCTGTGGGTTAGAAATTAGTAATTTGATCAGTTATTATTTTTTTTGTATACAAGATCGAGGCTCGTGTAAGAGCGAACATTAATCACAAAAAAAACAAACAGACACATAAAACATATAATAAAGGGAGCGGGATACAAGATGGGGAGAGAGAGGGAAGCACACAAGTACAACAGTAGAGAACAGGGACATCGGGAGATCTGTGGGAGGGAGAGGGTTTGGGGGGAGGAAGCATGTGAAGGGGTGGGGGGTGGGGGGGTGGGAGAGGTATAAAACACATCGACACTGCTGGGACTTCCAGGAAAGAAGTCAGAATTTCAAAAAAGTGGATCTGGGGTGAATTAGCGGGGGCAGAAAAGATCAAGGTTTTGGATGGGGAAGAAAAGAGATGGTGTTGAACAGCTGTTTTAAAGACCTGGAGGGAGGAGTGGGATTGAAGAGAGTGAGGGAATTTGTTCCAGAGGCGGGAGAAAAGAGTAATGAAAGAGTGATGGTAAGCAGAGAGTCTTGATTTTGGCAGTTTCACCAGAAGAGGGTTGCTGGCAGATCTTGTGCGACCTGTGGGAATATTTGGGGGAAAGAGCACAGACAGAGCACAAGCTAGGCCGGAGAGGAGTCAGTAGAAGACAGAAAGTCCACCTACCTGCCTGTGGTGAGTGAAAGGCCCTCAGAGTTAGCTTCATCGCAGGAGATTCCAATGATTGAGAAAGCTTTGGTTTTAACAGCGTAAAGCTGAGCTATGTGTGAGGCAGGAGCACCATTCCCAGAGGTGAGAGCAGTATTCCATTGAGCTGCAGATGAAAGCCTTGTATGTGGTGAGGAGCTCAGGTGTGCAAATGAAGGACTTCGCATGAAGGAGGATGCCCAGTCGGCGACTGGCTTTGGAGCCCAGCTTGGAAATGTGGTTTTCCCAGGAAAGATCATGGCAGATAGTGAGACCCAAAAGCTTGAGTGGCAGAACTTCTTGAAGAGGATTATTACAGAAAGTAGATGGAAGGGTTGTCACGTCGGTCTTTTTGGAGAGACATCGTAAGAGTGTGAGATTTGTCGGGATTGAAAGACATGTTCCACTTGTTTGACCAGTTTGTGATTTTGTTCAGGTCTGCAGAGAGTGAGGAGGCTGCAGACTGCCGATCTGAGATATGAGAATGGAGCGGCAGAGAGTAGTCATCAGCATCAGCAAAGAGATAGAGAGGATTTTCAAGAGAGTCAGATAGATCATTGATGAAGACCAGAAAAAGCACAGGGCCAAGAACACTGCCTTGGGGAACACCAGCCTGAACAGGAAGGGGAGATGAGAGAAACCCATTCAGGGCCACACGTTGACTGCGACCAGAGAGGAAGTCCGCAAGCCATGCATGGAGATTTCCATGGATACCATAGGAGGAGAGTTTGATGAGCAGAGCGGGGTGCCAGACCATATCGAAGGCACGTGATATGTCAAGGGAGACAGCTCTGATTTCCTGTTTGGCATTGAGGGCCTATGCTTGCGATAGCTCGCCTACTCTTCGAGAAGGACACCCAGAGATCTTTAACGTTCACCAATTTAAACAGCAGATGGGACGCCAGTTTTACGTCCATCCCAGGGACGGTTGATGAATCACGCTCCCTCTGAAACACAGGGATGGCACTTTATAGCTGGGTGAAGATTTGAACCCAGGCTAAACAGCTTAACATGAGTGTACCTGCCTAGCAAGGGAATGAATGAACAAGAAAAAATGGGATACAGGAAGGGATGAAACACAGTACCTGCATCTCAGAGGTTTGGGTTAGATATGGTTTATAGGATGAGGTGGTGGTGGACTGCTTGCTTTAATTCCTGGAGGAAAGAGTGGGAGTAAAATATCTCTGGAGGACAGCTCCACAACCTTGACAAAAGAGGACAAAAAAAGTGGTGTGGGGGGATTTGTTTGGAAGTTCATTTTTATTTTTGGAAAAGCCTGGATTTTGGAAGATTAACCATCAGGGGATTGCTGGAATAAAGCTTATAAAACAATAAATGTCTTAAAGGAAGCAAGGTGAGCTACACACACATTCAATGTATTAAAACATTTTCTCACTCAAGCTTCAAATTTTATTTGAGCCAAAATATCATAAGTTTTTAAAATCCTTTGAAAAAGTACTAGCAGATGGGATAATTGTCTTTGTGCCACTTTCAAAGGATGATGTGTAATGTGACAATACCTTGCCACCTACTGGTACTATATGTTCTGTTAACCTGAAACCTTTTATTGAAAACAATGATCCTTGGAAACCCTTAGTTAATCTGCAAAACATAAATGACAGTAGTTACCCATTTTATATGGGTAATTCTGCATGAAGGCTCATATGATATCTTAAGAGTTAGCATACTCGCCTATGAGTTGTGTCGTCTAGCTTTGGTTCGTATCCCAACTATAAATTTTCATCACGCTGCTTCACAAGCAGGGCATTGAATCATTGAGTATGCCATATTTCAGAAGAGACATTAACTTTATGGATTCTCCATCTGTTAAGCATTCACATGTGGACGAAAATTGTCTTATTGTCTTTTGCACCATGCTCTATTCTATACACAACGTTGATTCTGCCAAAGCAGTTTCCTTGGCTAGAGTTAAAATTCTGGATGAGTCGCCACTCCAAGGGAAATTATCCCATGCAAATTTTTGAAAATATTACGCCATTGTGTGCCACTGGCGTGGTCAAAAAATAAATTCCTACCTTGGTTAAGAGCTGCTTTGACAGCAAGCACCCTATGATGGAGTAGCGACATGTTCATGG
Organism: Myxine glutinosa; assembly: GCF_964187855.1. Taxonomy (NCBI): domain Eukaryota; kingdom Metazoa; phylum Chordata; class Myxini; order Myxiniformes; family Myxinidae; genus Myxine; species Myxine glutinosa. The sequence continues at coordinate 333,003,739 of NC_136261.1, forward strand.
TAAATTTTCAGTTATTAAAACGTTTATGGCCAGTTGTGGGTTGTCTCTTCCTTTTTGGCATGAGATATAACAGTGATAACACAGCACTCCATAGAGTGCATATCTCCACCAGTCTCAACAGTCTACGTTTGTATCCTACTGAGAGGCCAGATCTGCATACAGACCTTAAACAATGTCTAATTGTTTTTTTTCTTATCACCTATCCAACAACACAACACACAACATGCATTTTAAGGCCATGTTCCCTGCTAGAGCGGGGGTTAACCTATCCAACACATCCACCAAATTCTCTCATAACCTGCCCACAACGTTTTTCAGATAGCGTGTTACAAATTAAAAAATATCGTATCCGGCTTCACCAAATTCGAAACAATTTGTCCTTGTCACACACCCAACCTGTCTACCAAGTTTCATCCGAATCTGTCCATTACTTTTTTGAAATATCCATGCATAACTATTGAGATATCCATTTTCAAATCCATGCATAACCTTTTGAGATATCCTGCCTGCATACAGACAGACAGAGAGGGGTGAAAACATGACCTCCGTCCACCCTCGGTGGCGGAGGTAATAATCTATGTATAATGGAGCAAGTGTTTGTATATTCACTCTATACGCATTGGTTAGGCAGCTGGCCTGACACCACCCACAATTGTAACCTGAAAAAAAAATCATGCATCCGCCATTTTGGTGCTATCGTAAGCCTAGGACATCTTCTGAAGTGTCATTTTCACCATCGCCATGCCCTTCTTATATGTTTTCCATTCAGTGTAAGACAATCTAATTGACTGCTAAAAGGATCATCAAATATTGAAAGGTTGGAACCAATATTCATCAAGGACCTTGTGAAAGTGACAGTACATATTGGCCTCAGGCTTCAGGCCTCTGGTGTCAGCTACGGGGCAATGCAATTAGAATTATCCAAGCTATATAACCACAATGTATATTACGAGGTCTGAAATAAAGTTCCAGGACTGATGTGTTTTCTTGACAGGTTACAGCATTGACTTGGGTTTTGTAATTGGACGTGCATTGTAGTCTTCTTGTCAGTACTGTGTTGGCCATTGTATCAATCAGTTGTGCTTTGTAGTCATGCTGGAGGTTTTTTAAAAACTATAATTATTGCAATCATGTTCTTAAGATGAACAAATTTATGGAACAGAGAATCAATAGAAGAGATCCAGAGAGCTGTGACCAATGAGTTAAATGGCCTTTCAGACAATGACTTCTGAGGGTGTTTTGAAGCATGGCAGTGACATTGGCAAGTGTGTATAGACTCCCAGGGAGATTACTTTAAAGACGACCACTAAACATAATTGGTACGTTTCGAATAAAATTTTATATTGCTTTAATCCTGGAACTTTATTGTCAGACCTGTATAAGCACAAAAGCAATAAATATGTTTTTGCTTCATGTATGTAACCCAGGTTATTTTTTATTTTGGAGAGCAATCAATGCAGCGGTCTGTTGCCTAGACACCGCCAAAACAAAGGGATGTATCAGAAGAACGTGTTACATGCTTAGAACTAGATCGTACATAGGGCCCATACATTCAACCCCTCCTTCACTACTCTCGTCCATACAACTTGAATGTTCTCTCTCTCTCATTCTCTCTCTCCCTCATTCCATCCCCCTCCCCCCTCCCCACTCCCACCACCATGCCCCTTTTCTCTTTCTCTCTCTCTCTCTGTCTCTGTCTCTCTCTGTCTCTCTCTCACACACACACACAACACTTCCATCTGTCTTTTCTTTGATCTCAGGGAGAAAAGTACGATGGAAGGAGAGCAGATGTCTGGAGCTGTGGAGTCATCCTCTTTGCTCTGCTTGTGGTAAGGGATTTAATGGGTGAGTAGTTGCCCACTCCAGGTACCTATTATAATATTTTCAATTGAACCCTAATATGTCCTATCATTCAATAATAAACTGGCATGGTGAATAAATAAATAAAGATCTCAAAGCATTGTGCCAAATTTCTGACATTTTCAAACAATTGAGATGAGCTATTATTTTTCTCTATTTCATCCTCCTACTAATTGTCTGTTTATTATATTTTTCAGTTACTAACACAGATTTCTTACGGTCATTTCTGTGGTTTTACCACACAGCTTACTTTTCTAACTAGGCTGGCAGGGTGGCCAAGAGGTATGCATACTCACGTCTAAGCCGTCTCTCCTAGGTTTGAATCTCGGCCCAGCTATAAAACTCTCATCCTGGTATTTCACAGGCAGGGTGATCCATCAGATATGTTTGCCATCCCTCAGTTGGACGTTAAACTTGGCGCCCCATCTGTCGGAATTAGTTGGTTGAAGTTAAAATTCCATGGTGTCTTTCGCAAAGAGTAGGTGAGCTGTCACCAGCACCCTGCACAAATTCCAAATTCCTGCCATAACCTACAGAGGATACTGCATCAGCGTCACAGCCGTACTCCCAGCCAATGGTGCTAGCCCACAGAAGAAGACTGCAATCCTAATTCAGCTGCGATTAAACCATTAACTTTCACCGTAATATTGTGTAAATATTTCTTCCATTGTTTGGGTCTCTCATAAACAATTGTGTGAATACAAGTCATCAGTAAAATATGGTTTGATGATAAATTGCTTTAACTTTTTGTTAATTTAACTTACCTTAAATAATAAATTCTTATTTAATTGACAAATGCTTTATTGTTTCCCCCAGAAAATGTTTTGGAAAAATTTGCATTTGCAATTTGGATATTAGTCATGGAAGAATAATCAAAAGTAGAGTGGTGAGCAACAATTGATCATTGCTAATGGACTTTATGTTAACACATAACTGATTTATCGTGGCAAACAGGATGAAACGACGAACAAGTTGTGGTTTTGTTGAATTTATCCCTCTCTGATAGAGCTCAAAAACATAAATCCCCTCATTCCCTCATTTGTGGTAAAGTAAGTCAATGTGCTTTCATGAGAGGGTGGGGGAACTCTTGCCCCACCTATTGGGAAAGGTGGTTAAAGAGTCTCCACCCCCCCCCCCCACCCCCATAATGACAGCACAATGCCATGATTTATTCATTTTTAACTCAACTGGACTACCGTCCAGTTGAGTTCATCACATACTGAACCGTCCGTTGTCTGTCTGTCGTCGTCGTCGTCTGTCGTCCGTTAACTTTTCGACGTTAACACTCCAGCGTCCACAAATATCAACCGATTCTGATCAAACTTGACCTTGACCTAAGCAGCATCCTTACCCCAAGGACCATGTTGGTATTAAATTTCAGCCCGATCCTTTGAAAAATGACGGGCTTAGGCGACCATTTTGTTTTTGGTCATGAAAACGACGTTAACACTCTAGCGTCCACAAATAGTAACATATTTTGATTAAACTTAGAATGTCTAACCCTTATCACACAAGGTAGGATGCTATTGCATTCCAACCCGATCCATCACAAAATGGCCGCCATAGGCCGCCATATTGTTTTCAGCTCCGAAACGACGTTAAGACTTTAACGTCCACAAATATTTATGGATTTTGATCAAACTTGGTGTGTGAGACTCTTACCACACAAGGTAGGTTGCTATCGCATGTCAACCCGATCTGTCACAAAATGGCTGCCATAGGCCGGCATATTTTTTTCAGCTCTTAAGAAAAGCACAAGAATTTAGGATGCTGAAACTGAGAAAGAAGTGAACACAACATTTATGGAAGTGAAATGTATATATAGAAATTGTCAAAAATCTTTTTAATTTAAGTCAAATCTAGTACAGACATCTGACCTACTTTAAAGTTGTCCAGTCAGTTCAGTTGAGTTCTGCTTCCCTGGAAGCTCTAGTTAATTGTTATCGTTACTGTAGTTATGAGGTTCATGGAAAGGCTGAGTTTTATAATTCAATGATGGAAAGCCACATTGAGGATGGTAAGGAACAGGAGAATATGGCGTTAACATTTAATGTCACCTATTGTGATCTTTCTAAACCATCATGACTATTAGACTATAGATTTTCATGAAACAAGATTAAAGATATAATGAGCATCATTTATCACCCAAAATGATCAATTCATTGCCACCGAGCACAGAGTGTTTGGCCCCTTCCAATGCATGCAGGAGGCCCAACAACATCATGTTCTCTACATATTGAGGTGGCTGCAGTTTGTGGAAGGTGCCTGTTTTGGGCAATGGCTCAGTTATGGTATGGGCAATAGCTCAGGTATGGTATGGGCAATGGCTCAGTTATGGTATGGTCAATTCTTTGATATAACACCCAAACATATGTCACAAGTCTGCACTATCTGAAATTTATAAACACCGTGATCATACGATCCTCTTAATCCCAGAAATATTACAGCATTAGTTCATATTTATAAATGATGTCACACCACCGTATTGTGGTTGGAATGACAATTAAAGACTCCAGGCTGCACATAGTGAATGTTTTCCATATCCAGCTATGAGCATATATAACTTTTCCTGAAATCATGATGGAGGAGGTGTTTGGGGAGGTGGGTTGGGTGGTGGACGACTGTCGTGGCATATATATTTACATCAGAATAAATGGAATGCAGTACCTTAGGCAGTCATCAAAAATCTTATCCAGCAGCATTCCAACATCGATCGATTTTAAGATTGTACCTCATATTAAACGAGATGGTAAACCCATTGGTTACTTCCATGTACTGGGTGTAATTCTACTTCATGATGAACTATCTGATGCAATGAAACAACAATGATTGTGTCTTAATCATTGTATTTGTAACAGCTTTGGAGTCGATAACAGTTCCCTTTATTTGAAAATATACACATCATTTGTTACATTTCAAAAAGTACCAGTTCCCTCAAATAATGTTCTGAGGACATGTAATTTTTTAACGACACTTCAATTGCCATTTTCAATGATCTTAAATACCTAAGTGGAATCATGAGTGCAGAGTGCAAACAGCAATAGTTTTTTAAATGCTGGAAGTCCTTGTTAGTCTACCAAATCATCTTATGAGATTGATAATACAGAATTGTATGACTCTTTGAAAAATTGATTCAAATCTTATTGTGATGCAAGGGTGGTGGGGACAGTTAGTATTCAGGTAGAGGTAGCGATCCGTTCTCCACATGGATACCTTGGATTACTTGAAGTGGAATGATGTGAATGCAAGTGATAAATATAATGTTTGTTTGTTACCAATTGCCTGTCATGATAGTCACAAAAGGTATTTTTTGAAAGCAGTACTTGAAGGATATGTTACAGTAAGAAAACCCTTGTTAGGAAACAGGAACAAGACTACAAGGCTAAAATAAGCTCAATAACAGAAATTGGACTGACTATCAATCGTCAAAACTGCGATGGATCGATGAGACAAAGTTTCATTTATCTGGATCAAATTTAAAAGAGTATGTGAGAGGATGAAAAACTGAAACTTATAAAGAGCCTTGCTTGAAGCAAACAATTGAGTATGGAGGAGGTTTAATTCAAGTCTGGGGAAGCCTCAAGTGATGTTGGAAAATTGCTGATAATTTATGGTACAATGACTGCAGCAAAGTAGAAGAAAAATGTAATCCACCATGCCATCTCCAGTGGTTCCAGACTTGTTGGTCCAAGCTTAATCTTAAAGCAAGATAAAGAACCACAACACTCAGCTGGAATAATTAAAACCTATTTGCAAAAGAAAGACGAAGCTCGAGTCCTTCAATGCATGGAAAGGCCCCCCTCAAAGCCCAGATATAAATGTCATTGAAGCCGTATGGAACTATTTGAACAATTCAAGAAAAAGTAAGAAACCATCCCAACAACTTGGATGATGTTTTGGAAGGTTTTCGAAGAAACGTCAAACATTATTCCACAACAGTTTATAACAAAATTATTTGAATGTATCCCGATAAGAATTTCAATTGTTTTGAAATTGAAGGAAAAGGTGAACATACTCACTATTAGTTTATATCAAGGTACTGTACATTGTGCATTAATTTGTTTATTTGAATGATGTTTTATTTTTCATGAAGGTGTATTTGCATTGAACACAAAGTTTTAGTTTACTTCTGCACAACAGGAGAAAAATGCAAAATTTCCAAGAATTTTGCACCACAATGTGTGTGTGTATATATTGTTGCGGATATGAGGACTGTTTTTTTTTTGATTGTGTGCTTTATTATTATTATTATTGGTTATTCTGCGCCTCCTGCCTCCGGAGCTGTGTAAAGGTCAAAAGGGCGTCCCATAATTAGTCCACAAGCATACACATCAGCCAATCATAGAATACCCCTGTTCGATAGTTATATCTTATTCTGTGTTTTAGGGTAAGGCTGTGTCTCCCATTAATAGAAGTACTCCATTGCACCAAGTGAAAGAGATAGATTCCCTTCATTCCCATTCCCAAAACCTCCATTCCCCCTTTTCATCAATTGCCAACTGCATTTTGGGCGGTTTTCCCTTCATCCGCCATTGACCACGAGGCAGGGTTGGGGAAGAAAGGCGGGTCCCCACCTCGTCATAGAGGGGAGGAGTGAACCAGCCCTTGCCGACCAACCCAGAACGAGGGGTTGGCTTTAGAGGGCGGAGAGAGAACGTTTTGGGGAGGTTCGCAAAGGGTCAAGGGTGGGGCTTATATAACCCGAGGCAGAGGCCCCCGGAGAGAGTCGAGGAGGGAGGAGATCAGAAGACAGAAAGGCCTTGAGTTGGACTAAGCAAGAGAGGAAGTTGTTGGACTGGGTGGGACTAAGAAAGAGAGAGAAAGAGTCCTGAAGCTTGTGAGGGAAGGAGAGAGAACCCGTCACACCAACCCCCCACCAGCCGCGTTGGCTCCACCAAGCGTTCACCTCCACCAAGGCTCCACCAAGCTCCGCGTTGGCTCCACCAAGCGTTCACCTCCACCAAGGCGCCACCAAGCTCCGCGTTGGCTCCACCAAGCGTTCACCTCCACCAAAGCTCCACCAAGCTCCGCGTTGGCTCCACCAAGCGTTCACCTCCACCCAGCGTTCACCTCCACCAAAGCTCCACCAAGCTCCGCGTTGGCTCCACCAAGCGTTCACCTCCAGCCATCCACCTCCTGCGATTCCTGTCATCATTCCCCGCGTGAGTCTGTCTTTTGTTTGTTCTGTCCTGGGTTAATTAAGACTGTAGGTAAGCTAGTATTTTCACTGTGTCACCTGCGTCTTATGTGCTGTAAATAAACGTGACTGCTTTCTTTTTGCTTATGTGTGTAAATAGTAAATAAAATTAGTAGTATTTCCAAACCTTTCTTTGCCTTCGTCTTCCTCTTTGCATTCGTCGTTTTAGTCTTTTCCCTCATTGAGCAGCCGCGGTGCGATCCGGCCAACGTTTGGGTGGAATCGGGTTCTAATCGGGGAATAACTGTTCGGTCACGGTAATACCAACCGCTCGGTAAAATAGCATCTACCACCGCGTCCGCAACAATTGGTAGTCAGGAGTTGGGATTCGAAACCTGGGACTAAATTTATTTAGCCCAAATTTTGGACACCAATTGTGTTAGTACCGCAACAATTGGTGTCGAGGAGTGAGATACGGACCCGAAGCGTGCTTAACGCCCTCAAAATTACGAGCTGCTGGAAATTTGTGTTGTTTAACAAAAACCCGAATTTTGAAATCGCGCCATGGCTGGTCAAGGCGATCGGATGCCGGTGGGTGAGCTAGAGATAGACGGGGTGGAATCGACCCAGGACCTCGGGGAAATGTATATGGAGGATGTGGTTGAGGGGGTACCAGACGCGCAAAATGGCGCTCTCGCGCACGAGGTATCAGGCGCGCAAAATGGCGCCTTTGCGCACGCGGTTACAGCGACACCAAATCTAGCCGCGCCCGTGACCGTAGCAGCGCCGCTGGGGAATTCGGACCTTTTTATGATACAAATGGGGGCCCTTATGGAGAGGCTAGAAGCCAAAATGGGACAAATGGGGAACCGGATGGATGCTCAGGGTGAGCGATTGGAGGGCCAAATGGGGGTAATGAGGGATGAAGTGAGGGCTGATAGTGAGCGATTGGGGGGAGAAATGGGGGGCAAAATGGGAGAAATGGGGGGCAAAATGGGAGAAATGGGGGAACGGCTAGAAGCTAAATTTGAGGGGTTAGACAACGGGATAAAAGAGGTAAAGAATGGGTTAACGGGGGTGGAAAATAGAATGGCTGCCCAGGAGAATCAGTTAGAGGGGGTGAAAAATGGGTTAATGGGGTTAGAAAATAGGATGGAAGACAAATTGCGGGAAATAGGGGAGCAATCCGCCCGGGAAATCGAACAGATGGGGAACCAGATGGAGGAGATGAAGGAGGAGATACGACGAGGTGTAAGTGAGGAGGTCTCCGGGGTACGCGAGGAGGTAAAGCGAGGCGAAAAGCGTATCGAGAAAGAGGTGAGAAATGGTAGGGCTAGGTTACAAGGGGGAATAGAAGATCTGAAGGAGGAGGTGGAACAGCTGACGGAGGGACAGACGGAGTTAGTGGAGCAGGTTCAAAAGAACACGGCAATAATCGGGGGGTTAAAAGCGACACAAAAAGAAAATAAAAATGACTTAATAGCGACACAGAAGCAATGTCAGATGGTACGTGAGGGACTGACAATGAGGTTGGACGAGGTGACGGAGGTAATGGAGACGAAGGACCGGCAGGTGAGGACGCACATAGAAACGGTCAAGGTAGCCTTAGAGGACGAACTTGAGGAGACGCACCGGGAAATAAAAGAGGTGAAGCAAAAATTAGAGGAAGTGGAAGAAGAGGTGAGTGAAATTAAGAAGAGACGGACAGAAACTAAGAGAGAAATACAGGAGGAGGTGATGGAATATGTACAAGGTCGGTGCTCAACTCAGAATGTGATGCTCACTAACCAAATAAAGAGTTTGCAGGTGGCAAAGGAGGTGCGGAGACGAGGTGCCAAGGTGAGTGGCGATATACGAGAAAATGTACATGATGTGAGGGGAGCTTCAGTCGGCTTGGGGGTTGATGTGGACCCGGGTGTTCGTGAGAGGCCGTTGGTGAAGTGTGCGACAGGTCTGGTGTGCGAAAAAAGAGGTGTGCGAGAATGTCAGACTCTGGGGTGTGTGAGGAAAAAGTGTGCGCCAAGGAGTGAGTGTGCTGTCGAGAGTGAGTCGGTCGTAGCGTGTGTGCGAGGGGGCACATGGAAGCGCGGTGTGGTGAGTGTTACAGAGGAAGTAATGGGAGAGTGTGCGCAAGAGTGTGCGCGAGAAAGGTGTGTAACGGACAGGTGCATGAGGAAAGAGTGCGCTGTTGAGAGTAAGGGTGAGTGCGCGACCGAGAGTGGAGGTGAGAGTAGTGAGAGTGGCACGGAGCGTGAGTTAGTTGTGACAGGTGAGCGAGGATGTACACCTGGCATGGAAGGATGCACACCTGGAATGGTAGAGCGTGTGTGGGAATGCACACTTGAGTTGGTCGTGAGGCACGTGGTTGGGTGTGCGAGTGAGAGCACACCTGTGATAGTCACAGAGGAGGTGACCGAGAAGGGGGCGCGAAGAGGTGTGTTGGTGAGGTGTGCGAGCGACGAGTGTGTGCAAAGGTGTTCGGTGGTCAGGTGTGTGACCAAGTCTGTGAGTGGAATGAGTGTACCTGGGTGTGTAAGAGAAGGTGCAATGACCAAGAGCAGGGAAACGGCTGGATGTATGAGCAAGAAAGGGGTAGCGTATGCGCGTAAGCATGCAGGTGAGGCATCGACGGTAACCGGGTTAGCGGTTAGAGCGACTTATAGCCGAATCGGGCCCTCGGTGCGTGCCGGGCTTCGCGTGCCGCGAGAACCAGCGGGGATCCGAGCCACGGCGGGTTCGAAAGGACCGCCGTACGCGATCCACGCTGGGCCTCGCTTGGAACGGCCGCGTCCGTGCTCCACTAGGCGGAGCGGGCAGCCCGATAGGAAGGGTCGTCATGGCGACCACTTTTTATTGAGACGTTCCGGCAGGTCGAGATCGGGCAATTGGATGGCTCCGTGCCGAGGTGGTGCGTGGGATCTCGGCACGGGTAAGCCCCCGTCCCTGCACCGAGTGCCGGACGCATCCAGCCGCCGGCACCAAAGAACCCGCGTTCATTGCTCGGCTGTACGAAGCCGGGCTGTAGACGTGAATTGGCGCACCGAGAGGATCTAATATGTAGACGGGTGATGAGGTTAGTGTTTTGGACCCGAAAATTAGAAAAAGGCAAAATTTGATGATTGGTACGGTGATTGGCAGATGATTGGCAAAATTTTTGATTGGTTGGATTTAGGTGTGCGAAATTGATAGTAGGACCTCCCCGATGTGGTGGGATGGCAAATCCACCATCCCTCACAGAGGGGGGCAAAGGAGCACTAGTTTATGGGGTTTATGGCAGTGAAAACTAGCCCGGGTGGGTTAGGATATTGTGTGTAGGGATCTAGAAGAGATTGACATTAGGTAACGTTAAGGTTAGTTAGTGACAAGGATACCTGTAGTGGGGACGCAGGTAGATTAGTGTGGATGATAATGACGTGGTATGTGCTTAGTTTAAAGGGAAGACGGGGAGCACTAAGTTAGCAGGGCAACAGGTAGTTTAGATGATGCCGTGTGAGGATTGAAAGTGTGTAAGGAACAGGTGTGATTGAACAGGTGTGATTGAACAGGTGTGATTGCACAAGTGTGCAACTGAACAGGTGTATGGAGCAGTGTATGAGGGAGTAGTGGTGATTGCGTGTTGTGTTGACCAGATGGTCCAGGAAGAGGAGGAGGGTGCAGGTAGCACCAGGTGTGAGTGCACAGGTGTGCACCAACAGGTGTGTGGAATACATGGAGTGTGGAATATATGGAGTATTGGAATGGATGGTCGTGGAGTGAGTATGACGGAAATTGTGGAGTGGAGCGGATGGTGCGGAGGTGTGAATGGGGGAAGAGTGGACCCCCATCACGGATACCCGGGGCGGGTAGTGTAAGTGTTAGGTAGAGAGTATAGGTAAATTGTGGTTGGATATTCGCATCTGTGGTGCGAGGTGAAAGAATGGTATTTGGATGGGTGCATTAGTGTTGTGGAAATGGCTGGGCGTGTAGCCTGCTAGTGTGTGTAGTTGGTTTGGGCACTCCACCACTGTGAGGATGTCGGCCAGGTGAGGCCGCAGGTGGGCTCTGGGAGCCGGTAGTAGTTGTTGTGGATGGGGCCCGAGGATCCGGAGGACGGACCCGGGTAGCCCAGTGCCAGAGGGCACCAAGGGGTGACAGAGCCAGGAGGGGCCTTCCCCAGTTAGATAGGTTAGGGTGAGGAGCTAGGTAAGCTCGGGTGGCAACTGCAGTGGTGTAGGTGTGCAGGTGGGTAGACCTGCTGGGAGAGCTACACGTCACAGCCCAGAAATTGTGCAAGGGCACCGGGAGATGAATCGGGGGAGTGAGACCCCAAATTGAGAAGCACCACAGTTTGGTCAATGGGAATTGGTTTTTAGAACCCATAGTGTAAGTTGGCCAATGGATTGGCAGGGAGAGACCCCGGGTAGTGTAAAGTGTGTTAATGTCATTTAGAGGATAGTTAGGATTGGAGTCTCCTCGCACCATCTGCATCCACTCACCTGAGGTGACAGGTACTCCACACCATGCCATGTTTTGATTATTTTTTACTGTGCAAATGTTTGGAATGTGAGACGCATCATGACGTGGGTGTGACATTGTGCCTGATGTTCCATCTCTTCCTCCTTATGAGGATTGATGATGAATTGGGTGATGGCAAATTTTGAAGTAGAGGGATTGGAGACGAATTTGGTGTAGAAGGGAAAGATGGGGAAGACAAGACGTAGTGACGAATTTGTAAAGGTGTAAATTGTTGTAAATATGGGGTAAGGGCAAGGGTAGTGTAGGTGACAGGGGGGTGACGTACGGTAGGGACGAGCTTTCTCACTTCGCTCTCCGTACGCATTTCGCCTTGCATTGCCTTATTGATGTGTACCCTTGTGACCTTACCCCTCGCTCATTTGTCTCTTTTGTCTCCCACATGACCTGTGCGCCATTGGGCGCCGAGGGGAGCGTGCGTGAGTCGGCCATTGTGCGCCCGGCACTCTCAGAACCAGCTGTCTGCATCGATGCACCACATTATGGACCACATGCCTGTGGCCGAGCACCACTGATGGACCCCATGGGTTGGGGCATGGCCCCTCTGCTGGAACCGGCCATGAGGGCCCGAAATCTTGCTGGCGGACCTGGGCTACAGGGCACCGATGCCCCACAGGTGAACCACACGTAGTCGGCCCTGTGGGCCATAAATAAAATAAAATAAAAAGGACACATTGGGTGCAAGTTTTAATACAAATAGGCCGCCAGTAAGAAAATGAAAGAATGACAACAACTGGAAGACAATAATAATAACCAGCAGAGGGAGCCGAAGAGCAAGAGATCACCTGCAGGGTTAGGGGTTGTTGGTTTTATTTTCTTGAACAATGGTGACTGCACCGATTGGTGCTTGGGTGTGTATTGGTGCGTTTTTGGGTGCTTTAATGGTGCATTGATGCAGAGCAGACTGTCTCCCCCCCCAGAAAGAACAATTACAGGTCCAGGGTTAGTGTTGTAAATAAGAGCAGAGTCATTGTAAATAATGCTCCCCACCGTCAATGTATAGTTTGAAGACCATTCCGCAATTCGGTTAACTGTGGGCGTAAGTCTGTTAGGCAGGGTGCAATGGAGCAGCGGGACACATTAATTTATGTTTTAAAAAACTGTCGCACTCAGGGTCAGGTTAAAAGTAGAGGGAACTACACCTACGTGTCACACTAAATAAAAGTTGTAGGCCCGGGACGTGCCTAAGAGGAGGAGGGTGCAGTGTTGCGGATATGAGGACTGTTTTTTTTTGATTGTGTGCTTTATTATTATTATTATTGGTTATTCTGCGCCTCCTGCCTCCGGAGCTGTGTAAAGGTCAAAAGGGCGTCCCATAATTAGTCCACAAGCATACACGTCAGCCAATCATAGAATACCCCTCTTCGATAGTTATATCTTATTCTGTGTTTTAGGGTAAGGCTGTGTCTCCCATTAATAGAAGTACTCCATTGCACCAAGTGAAAGAGATAGATTCCCTTCATTCCCATTCCCAAAACCTCCATTCCCCCTTTTCGTCAATTGCCAACTGCATTTTGGGCGGTTTTCCCTTCATCCGCCATTGACCACGAGGCAGGGTTGGGGAAGAAAGGCGGGTCCCCACCTCGTCATAGAGGGGAGGAGTGAACCAGCCCTTGCCGACCAACCCAGAACGAGGGGTTGGCTTTAGAGGGCGGAGAGAGAACGTTTTGGGGAGGTTCGCAAAGGGTCAAGGGTGGGGCTTATATAACCCGAGGCAGAGGCCCCCGGAGAGAGTCGAGGAGGGAGGAGATCAGAAGACAGAAAGGCCTTGAGTTGGACTAAGCAAGAGAGGAAGTTGTTGGACTGGGTGGGACTAAGAAAGAGAGAGAAAGAGTCCTGAAGCTTGTGAGGGAAGGAGAGAGAACCCGTCACACCAACCCCCCACCAGCCGCGTTGGCTCCACCAAGCGTTCACCTCCACCAAGGCTCCACCAAGCTCCGCGTTGGCTCCACCAAGCGTTCACCTCCACCAAGGCGCCACCAAGCTCCGCGTTGGCTCCACCAAGCGTTCACCTCCACCAAGGCTCCACCGAGCTCCGCGTTGGCTCCACCAAGCGTTCACCTCCACCCAGCGTTCACCTCCACCAAAGCTCCACCAAGCGCCGCGTTGGCTCCACCAAGCGTTCACCTCCAGCCATCCACCTCCTGCGATTCCTGTCATCATTCCCCGCGTGAGTCTGTCTTTTGTTTGTTCTGTCCTGGGTTAATTAAGACTGTAGGTAAGCTAGTATTTTCACTGTGTCACCTGCATCTTATGTGCTGTAAATAAACGTGACTGCTTTCTTTTTGCTTATGTGTGTAAATAGTAAATAAAATTAGTAGTATTTCCAAACCTTTCTTTGCCTTCGTCTTCCTCTTTGCATTCGTCGTTTTAGTCTTTTCCCTCATTGAGCAGCCGCGGTGCGATCCGGCCAACGTTTGGGTGGAATCGGGGAATAACTGTTCGGTCGCGGTAAGACCAACCGCTCGGTAAAATAACATCTACCACCGCGTCCGCAACAATATATATATATATATATATATATATATATATATATATATATATATATATATATATATATATATATATATATATATATATACACATACACACACACACACACACACACACACACACACACACACACACACGACCGGTCAAAAGTTTTAGAACACCTCAATTTTTCCAGTTTTTATTGAAATTTATGCAGTTTAATGTGTCAATGTACTCTGAAATTAAGCATAGAACAAATAAACAGTTGGAGATAAAAAAGAAATCATAGAATCATTTTGTTTAACAAAATTTAATTTAAATTTTTGACTCAGCAAAGTAGCCACCTTTTGCAGATATAACTGCCGAACACACTCGTGGCATTCTTTATACAATGGAAATCAAATATTGTTCGGGAAGTTCTTCCCAACACTGTTGCAGAAGTTCCCACAAATGTGATGCACCTGCAGGTTGCTTTGCTTTCACCCTTCTGTCCATTTCATTCCAAACCAGCTCGATGGGGTTTAAGTCTGGACACTGTGCTGGCCATTCCATGAATTGAAGCCTACCGTCTTGTTCTTTTCCTCAAAGGTAGTTTTGACATAGCCTGGAGGTGTGTTTAGGGTCATTATCTTGCTGTAGGATGAATCCCTGACCAACTAGGCGTATACCAGAGGGTATTGCATGGCGCTGAAAAATGCTGTGGTAGCCCTTTTGGTTCAGGGTGCCAGTCACTCTGTGCAAGTCGCCGATTCTGGATCCAGCAAAAGAGCTCCAGACCATCACGCTTCCTCCGCCATGTTTGACAGTTGGTGTCACACACTGAGGAACCATCCTTTTGCCAACTCGACGGCATACAAAAACCCTGCGTGATGAACCAAAGATTTCAAATTTTGATTCATTGGTCCATAAGACCTTCTTCCAGTCTTCAGTAGTCCACTGGCTGTGCTTCATGGCCCAGGCAAGCCTCTTTTTCTTATTTTGCCATCTTAGCAATGGCTTTCTTACTGCCACTCGACCTGTCAAACCTGCAGCTCGAAGTCTTCTCTTCACAGTTCAAACTGAGACTTGCTTACTTCGACCAGTGTTAAGCTGTGCTTGAAGCTGTTGTCCTGTGAGCCGCCTATCACGCAAGCTGTTGACTCTCAGAAACTTGTCTTCTGATTCTGTTGTGGCTTTGGGTCTGCCAGACCTCTTCCTGTCAGAGTTTCCTCCAGTTTCCAATATACTACTTCCTGCAGTGCAATATTGTCCAAATAATGCTTCAGAGGGTGGAATAACAGTCTGTTCCAATACTGCTTTCATACAGACAGGGGGTTTGTAATCAAGTAATCAGCAGAGGTTGGTACACCTGTAGGAATTGTTTGCATCAACTTTCAAGGCTTAATTTACTTACATTAGTGCAGAACAGCTGTAAGTTGTTAACCCATTACTTATTCCCTGAAGAAGGCCTTTTTTTTTTACAATATAACTGTGCAATTTACATTATTTTCCCGTTTTTGCTTCCCTAAACTTTGTTTTTAACCTTGAGCAGTTTACGCCTTACCTTTGTGCCATTTCAGGTTGTGCACTGGACTTGAATTGCTTAAATTTCAATAAAAACTGGAAAAATTGAGGTGTTCAAAAACTTTTGACCGGTAGTGTACATATATATGTATATTGTATATACGTATATACATCTATCTATAATTCCAGTAATCTCTGTCTGTCTGTCTGTACGTTTGTCTGTGACCGCTGTTTCTCGACAACCACGGGTCCGATATACTTTTAACTTGCCAGGTATATTGCTGGGGACCCGAGGATGTGCCTTTTCAAGGTTTCATATTAATCGGACAATTACTTACCGAGCTATGTCCAAAAAACGATTCAACCAATCAGAGAGCAGCGAAACGATCGCGTGTGCCGAACGTGGCGGGCACACTCTGCCTCGGATGGCACATTTGAGAGCGTATTCATTTATTTTCACGTTTGCAAACTATGTTGGCGTTAAACTATGTTTTACAACTAATAAAAACGAATTTGCGATTCATTCGCTTTCCTGCGCGTTTGTGCACGCGATGGCGATTTCTTTACCAAACTCCGGAAGCCGTTCGCTTTGGACCAAACCATTGCATGTAAATAGAGGGGGGGGGATTGTCACCACTCGCAAGCCGTTCGCTTTGGACCAAACCATTTCATGTAAATAGAGGGGGGGGATATAATTTTAGATATAGATATAGTACGGGCATGCCCTAGTATATATAATTGGAAGAAATTAAATAAGTATCAGACATAGCTTCAAGATGGTCGATCTTTTATTTTCAACCATTAATGCTTGCTCACCTTCCTCGAGTTCAACAAAAGTGAGCTCACGTTAGTAATGATTAATAAGATCGACCGTCTTGAAGCTACGTCCGCTATTATTTAATTTCTTCTGATTATTTATCTAATGCATTTGAGGCACCCTGCTCGTATTGTGGAGTTTCTGCTATTTCTCAGTTATATATACTAGGGCATGCCCGTACAAAATTATATCCCCCCCCCTCTATTTACATGAAATGGTTTGGTCCATTCGCAAAGCCAAAGCGAACGGCTTGCGAGTACGGTGACAATCCCCCCCCTCTATTTACATGAAATGGTTTGGTCCAAAGCGAACG
Source organism: Myxine glutinosa (assembly GCF_964187855.1). NCBI lineage: Eukaryota > Metazoa > Chordata > Myxini > Myxiniformes > Myxinidae > Myxine > Myxine glutinosa. The sequence continues at coordinate 333,020,353 of NC_136261.1, forward strand.
GCTTGCGAGTACGGTGACAATCCCCCCCCCCTCTATTTACATGAAATGGTTTGGTCCAAAGCGAACGGCTTGCGAGTACGGTGACAATCCCCCCCCTCTATTTACATGCAATGGTTTGGTCCAAAGCGAACGGCTTGCGGAGTTTGGTAAAGAAATCGCCATAGCTCGGTAACTACTTGTCCGATTAATATGAAACCTTGAAAAGGCACATCCTCGGGTCCCCAGCAATATACCTGGCAAGTTTCAAGTATATCGGACCGGTAGTTGTCGAGAAACAGCGGTCGCATACACACACACACACACACACACACACACACACACACACACACACACAGAGATTACTGGAATTATAGATATATATATATATATATATATATATATATATATATATATATATATATATATATATATATATATATATATATATATATACATATTTAAATAAATATATATAAATATATATATATATATATATATATATATATATATATATATATATATATATATATATATATATATATATATATATATATATATACACACGAGGGGCAGTCAATAAGTAACCTTAAAATATTTTTCACAACTTGTTTATTGCATGTACATGTGTAACAACTGTGTAATTTTCCAACAAAATCTCCATTGCGTTCAATGCATTTTTTCCAGCAGCACTTTACTAAGGCCTGGATTCCTCTAGAAAAAAATATATTTTGGCTGCTTGTGTAGCCATTCGTGCACCGCCTCTTGGACCTCTTCGTCGGATGGCCCTCGTATGTACATACATTTATATATATATATATATATACAGTGAAACCTTGACTTACGAGTGCACCAACTTACGAGTTTTCCGAGATACGAGCCGTCGCTCGGAGCGGTTTATTGCTTTGAGATGCGAGCCGAGATCTGAGTTACGAGCTTACGCCACCCGCCACCAGGTGGGTTCCGGTCACGTGGTTATCTTGCCGTGCAAGCATCTCTGCCGTATATCGCTGCTGCTTTGTTTTCGCATTTTGGTTATTTTGTAAAATTTCTTAGTTTTAACCATGGGTCCTAAGAAATTGAGTGTCAAGGGCAGTGCTGAGAAGAAGAAGAGGATGATGTGCTTGGATATAAAACACGCAATCGTCGAAAAAACATGAGCGAGGTGTGCGTGTTGTCGACTTGGTGTGGCAGTACGATCGTAGTACTTCTACGATATGTACGATTTTGAAGCAGAAGGAGTCGATAAAGGCTATAACGCCAGCCAAGGGCGTTACGATTATTTCAAAGCTCCGGACCTCTGTCCATGAAGAGATGGAGAAGTTGTTGTTTGTGTGGTTGATGGAGAAGCAGCTCGCAGGAGATACCGTGACCGAGAGCATCATGTGTGAGAAGGCACGAGATATTTACGGGGATTTGGTGCAGCAGACGGCGGGAACATCAACGGACGAGGCATCGGAAGTCATTCAAAGGCAGTCGGGGATGGTTTGATAATTTTAAGAAGAGGACCGGCAAGCGCCTTTGGGCTACTTGAAAAGCGCTATACAAAATAAATGAATTATTATTATTATTATTATTCACTCCGTCGTCAGGCATGGTGAGGCAGCAAGCTCGGATGTGAAGGCAGCTGACGATTTTATTATAACTTTTGCCGAACTGATAGAAGCCGAACGATACATCCCCCAGCAAATCTTCAACTGTGACGAGACAGGGCTCTTCTGGAAAAAGATGCCGAGGAGGACGTATATAACGGCAGAGGAGAAGAGCATGCCAGGCCACAACTTGTTCAGAGTGCCGGCGATAGCTCGCCTTCTCTTTTTGGAAGACACGGATTTTTTTTGATTTTTTTTGTATACAAGATCGAGGCTCGTGAAAAAGCTAACATTAATCACACAAAAAGACAAACCGACACACAAAACACAAAAAACAAGGGGAGCGGCAGACAATATGGGGAGAGAGGGGGAAGGACACAAACACAACATTTGAGAGCAGGGACATCGGGAGGACTTGGGGGGAGGTGGGAGAGGAATAAAACATATGAACACTGCAAGGACTCTGGGGTGAATTACCGGGGGTAGAAAATATCAAGGTTTTCGATGGGTCATTGATGAGGTCATTTCGATGAGGTCATTGATGAAGACCAAAATAGCACAGGGCCCAGAACACTACCAGAACACCACAGATCCTCATTTCGATGAGGTCATTGATGAAGACCAGAAATAGCACAGGGCCCAGAACACTACACAGATCCTTAACATCCAACAACTAATGGGACGCAAACGGGGCGCCCAGTTTAGCGGTACACACATTGATGAATCACCCTGCCTGTGAAACACCGACATGACAGGTTATAGCTGGGTCGGGATTCAAACCCAGGCTGGATAGTTTAGAGTCAAGTGTGCGTACCTCCAGTCCAGGCCATCCTGCCAACTTGTATGCTGCATACAGGTAAAATATAAAGCGCGAGATATTTTTATATATACTGTATATTTAAAAAAAAATTGGTGTGGTTTTTGGCGGGCTGGAACGGATTAATAGCATTTCAATGCATTTTAATGGGGAAATTTAATTTGAGAAACGAGCAAATTGAGTTACGAGCTCGGTCACAGAACGAATTAAACTCGTAAGTCAAGGTTTCACTGTATATATATGTATTATATATATAATATATATATATATATATATATATATAAATATATATATATATATATATATATATATATATATATATATATATATACATATATATATATATATATATATATATATATATATATATATATATATATATATATATATATATAATTATATATATATATATATATATAGATATATATATATAATATATATATATACATATACATATACAGTATATGTATGTATATATATATTATATATATGCCAACAGAGAACCTTTCTCACAACTTTGAATGTGAGTGATAATTCTGATTTTTATTTTGCTTTCATGAGTTGAGGAGTCCATTGTGGGCACTATCCACATCCCAGCAGTGAATGCTCCATCAACCTTAGCATTCCAGTTATGGTTTAATATTCCATCGCAGGGTTTATTCAAGACCTTTCTGTGAGCATTTTTGCTGCAATTTCCTATATCTAGCTATATTGTTTTCAACCCGTTATTGAAATTTTCAATGATAATTATATTTACTAATCGAATTACTAAGTAAACTAATCATTCACTGTACCTCATGTAATATACATTAGTCTATAATTCAGTGTAATAGGACCTCTTTTTTTTTAACTGTTCTGTAAGTCCTGCTGCTATTATTTCCAGCACCTGCACAAGTTGAAGAAAGTTTTGTGGCCTGTTAGTTATTTTCTGACTTCAACCACATTTATCTTCCACTGTATCCACTTTCTTCTTATTTTTGGTAGGGTGCACTTCCCTTCGATGATGACAATCTACGACAATTATTGGAGAAGGTGAAGCGTGGAGTGTTCCACATGCCCCACTTTATCCCCCCAGACTGCCAGGACCTGCTTCGAGGCATGATCGAGGTGGATACGAACAAGAGGCTCATGGTGAGTCCTGTTCACTTACATCAGTCCTCCTGTCTTTCCCTACAAGCAGAGTTTTCATTTAAAATGGTCACTGTTGATACTTTTCCAACATCTTTCCACAGCTGGATCAAGTACAGAAACACTCCTGGTACCTTGTGTAAGTTACATTTTTATATTACTCAGCATCTCAAACATCTTATGTCCATTGTGGCCTACTATACGTAAAAAGGACCACTCATACAAACAAATTTGCATTCCAGTCATATGAGCTCGTCGTTTACGACTAACAGTCGTTCTTCTTCGAAGTTATTTAAGAGTGTGTATAAAAATGACTTTTGTCTTGCAGTGACTATATCAATTCCTTAAATGGCCTGCTTTGTTTTAGTCACCAAAAGTAAGGATCAGTCCAATTATTTTACAGCATGTTTATGAGCTTGGAATGGTTGTAATTAGAATGCCTTAGACCTTCGCCTGGCACCTTTCGGTCAAGTGGCTTGTGAAGATCATTAAAAACAGCGACATTTTTATGTACTTTACATTCCACCAAAGTTAATTGAGATTCATGGTGACAAGACGAAGCAGGGAAAACGACAAGGGCCACAGCATCATTGTTCAGTATTTCGAGCTGTGTCTGCACTGCATGGCTAATGAAAGTATGGGAATAATCCATTCACATGCACATCAGAGGCACCGATAATCTTCCCACACACGAACAATATCATGCAGATCATGTCAGCAAGAAGATAACTGTCATGCAGCCACTCATTTGTATGTAGGGAAATGCCTTGTGGCAAATATTATTGGAATATGTGATAGGTGGTGACATGAATCATTCACCCCTAGAGGCGTCATGCCACTTGGGCCTGGGCCAAATGTGTCATGCTTCTCAAAGGAGTTGTATCAATTTTGGTTTATCAAAGGTAAACATTGCTGCAGTATTCATTTTCATTATTGCAATGACATTTTATATTTGTTGTTCCATCCTGTTTGCAGAGATAAATCAGTGAGGTACAAACATAAAACCCATTAGCAATGATAAATTGTTATTCACCAATCTACTTTTGATTCTTCTGCCAAGGCTAACATCTAAATTCCAAATTTAATTTGTTTCCCATTTTTTGGGAAAGCCTCGTGGTGCCAAAGCAACAAGCTGTTCTCACAACTACAGCTTTCCTAAGATGGGTAAGTATTTTACAAACGCTTAGAAAGATTCATGAGAAAGAAGACAGTCGTATAATTTGAAACATGCTGGTGATTGAAACCATGCCGACCTCACTGGAGGTAAAGTCGAAGGCAGGACTACAATGGACCACGTTGGTCATCTAATTGTAAAAAATAGTTTGTGCACCTTCCAGGAACAGGAGGGAAGGAGGGTGATTGGCATGGCTGCTCACTATGTGTGCTGAGATGAGTTTGGGCTCTCTCACATCTTGTGCCCAAACAACTGCTGCACCACAAACCTCAAAAAATGCATTCTACAACTATTATTTGTTGCAGAATTATTTTTCTCTTCCCAAATCTTTTTATGCCTCCGCTCATAAAGGTGGCCGGAGGCATAATGTTTTCGGGTTGTCCGGCCGTATGGGCTAAGCCTCGTTTTTCTCAGCACACATGTCAAATTGAGACGAAACTTTCAGGGTAGGAGAGACACCCATGCAGAATGTTTTTATGATAATTGTGACGTTATAGGTCACATCGTATGGCAGCCATATTGGACTAAATGCAAATAAATAAAAAATTATTTCTCGGAAACCGCTGAATGGATTTTTTTTTTTTTACTTGGTACATTGTCAAGTACTCCCATTGGGGAACAAAAGCATGGTAATGGTGACATCATAGGTGAAGTGGTATACCATCCAAAAATATTTTAATCAAATTCCTTTTCCTAAAAATCTGAAATGCCATGCACAATGACCCATTTATATTGAAATATTAAATTTATGACATCATAGGTCACATGGCCTACCCATACATATGCAGAGTGTACATTTTTAAAGGTCATATGTCATGTGGTTTGGCAGCCATATTTATTAGTTTGAAAGCCCTTCTTTTTTTTTTAATCCCTTCTCTGAAACTGCTTCACCGATCAATGTGAAACCTGTCATGGCTGGTGAAAATGTGATACTTGAAGACAGCTGAAGGGATTTAAATCAAACTTGTTTATTTTTAGCACAGTGAACGAGGGCATCTACCCATTGCGGGACAATGCGGTGGCATATTGGTGACACGGTCGCATTGTTCTAGTTCACCATTCCTTGGTGTTTCACCATCGTGAAATATATCGTGAAATTCAAATCATGAAAGCCAAGCTGTAGCTTTGCCTTTATCTGCATTACCTTGGAATATGCAGCAGTGTTTCTGGAATGGTGTTATATATCAGAACGTGAACTTCAAACACCATTTTTCAAAATGAGTAAATTAAATTTTAGAGTTAATTCTAGACTTGTGATAATATTATTTTAGATTATTTTGTAATTAAAATATGAACTCAATTTGTTTTTTAAATCCCTTTAATGGAAGTTTATTTTCCTTTTTTTTCTTTGTTTGACCCATCTCTGTAGTTGCCAATGTGGATTGGTGAGGAATACAATACGTATTGAGAGTGGACATTGAGAAACATAGGGTAGTCCTTAAAGAGTAGTGCAAAAATAATTTGCTATATAATTTTTATTTTGTTTAACTTATCCATAAACTGAGTCTTGCAGATGTCTTCATATAGTAGTGTATTGACAAAGCCTACTATATATATATATATATATATATATATATATATATATATATATATATATATATATATATATACATATATATATATATATTATAATAGCCGTAGATGATTCTGTCTGTCTGTCTGTTGGGCGTCTGTCCGGGGTGTGGCTTACTCCACCCTGTCACCCATAGCTCCACCCATTCTGGGAGAGGCTTCGCTTCATATAAACAAATATCCACCATTTTATTAACTCGCATAGCTTTGAGGCCTGTTTTGTAGGCCCGTGGTGTCTTGCTCTCTCTCCCAGTTTTATTTCAAATCAAATTCGATATATCATTTCATTTTTCACAGTCGCTAACATAGTTTTAGACTCGGTTGAAAAAAAACGGGAAGAAAATCCGATGAAAGTTGCCGTTTATAGAACGAAATGAATTCTCAAAGGCCTGTAACTTCAAGGCCATTGAGTCTCTCTCACGCCTTTATCTCCAATCTAACTCACCATCTGATTTCATTTTTATCGATGGTTTTGGACTCGGTGTCAGCAACGCGGGAAAATGCAGAGATATATTTTAAAAAATACACCATATCACCGCCCACCGCCCAACCGCCAACAACCGCCCAATATGTATCACACACCGCCCAACATGTATCATACACCGCCCAACATGACAGACGGCAACATGTCGACATTATCGCTTTTTCTTTAAACCGAGTGAACCGAGCCGAACCGAATAAACCGAGTGAATTCACCGTTTACTTTTGATGACAGTCGTCACAAAACGACATATATTTCTTCGTTTTTATTTCATTCAACATTATTAGCCGGAAGTAAAATATGGTTCAGGAAATTACCGAGAGATATTTCTTCGTTTCTTTATTTATTAGTTATTTGCGCATACACTTTAAATAGGTTTATTTGAAATCTTTAATTTTCACAATGTAATATATTTGTCATTTGATGATGATGAGACACTTCCTCTTGACTCGTGACAATTCATGCATTGCGTGGAAACTTCCATTTCCAAAATGAATGACACAGTCGATGAAGAACGACTCGGTGTCACCAACGCGGGAAAATGCAGAGGTATATTTTTTAAAATACACCATATCACCGCCCACCGCCAAACCGCCAACAACCGCCCAATATGTATCATACACCGCCAAACATGTATCATACACCACCCAACATGACAGACGGCAACATGTCGACATTATCGCTTTTTCTTTAAACCGAGTGAGCCGAACCGAATAAACCGAGTGAATTCACCGTTTACTTTTGATGACAGTCGTCACAAAACGACATATATTTCTTCGTTTTTATTTCATTCAACATTATTAGCCGGAAGTAAAATATGGTTCAAGAAATTACCGAGAGATATTTCTTCATTTCTTTATTTATTAGTTATTTGCGCATACACTTTAAATAGGTTTATTTGAAATCTTTAATTTTCACAATGTAATATATTTGTCATTTGATGATGACGAGACACTTCCTCTTGACTCGTGACAATTCATGCGTTGCGTGGAAACTTCCATTTCCAAAATGAATGACACAGTCGATGAAGAACGACTCGGTGTCAGCAACGCGGGAAAATGCAGAGATATATTTTTAAAAATACACCATATCACCGCCCAACACCGCCCAACAGCCAACAAGTATCATACACCGCCCAACATGACACAGACAGCAACATGTCGACATTATCGCTTTTTCTTTAAACCGAGTGAACCGAGCCGAACCGAATACACCGAGTTAGAGTCCCTGTATATAGAGAGTTGTGTCAACTCAAATTTGGACGCCATTTTGTGTCTAAGTGTGTCGGATTAGATATACATGTACATTCGCGATATGGGGTGATATATTCTAAACCTGCTAAAAAAAATTTTACTACACATATTTAGTCTTATTATTACATACAGGTGATATTTGTTTTGTCAAAAACTCAGCTATTGCCGTGAAAAAGAGCTGTGTGGTGATATTAAAAGTGGTATGGCAATGCATATTACAAGCCAACACTGCATATAAGAGCTAACATTATAAGTAAGACAAACCAATGCTGTCGTTCTCTGAATTTTAATAACTTTTAGAAAGGAGTGTGGGCATATCCAATATTTTTTAAAGGGTGCCGAGAGCAATTCCGGTGTAGGACTTCCAGCCGACATATAGTCTAACACACTTAAAACAAATTCTGTACGTGGTATTGCCATATTTCTATAGTGTACAACTTTCGTTTTATCGACATTTATATTCAATTTCCATTGTAATGATTTAACAAGCTGCAAGTCAGCTTCTGTCTCTGACATAAGGAAAACGTCATCGGCATCTAGTAAGATTGAAACGTTCATTTATTACTACACCCTTGCCCAGAACTCTGATGGATATTGCCTGATCGATTAATATGTTTCATAGCTGGCGACTTAATTAACACTTAATTTTCGACTGCGCCAAGCCGTAATTAAACAGAGAAAAAACTTTAAAAAATACCTGCAGTGTGCACGGTTCGTCTAGTCGAACAGATATGGAAAAGCACAGATAAGACGTCGTATTCACCATAACTTGTTTAATTTCACCAGGAACACGATGAGACCAACACAGTAAACATTCAGTACAAAACTTGGTTCATACATTCAGTACAGAACATGATTCATACATTCAGACCATAAGAAAACTCTGCCCGTAATACAACACTCTGACCAGACCAACACTTCATCCCACTACGTTCACTCCTCACAAGTGAAACTCATCACTACTCCGTTCACTCCTCACAAGTGAAACTCATCACTACTCCGTTCACTCCTCACAAGTGAGACTCGTCACTACTCTGTTCACTCCTCACAAGTGATACTCATCACTACTCCGTTCACTCCTCACAAGTGAAACTCATCACCACTCCGTTCACTCCTCACAAGTGAAACTCATCACTACTCCGACAAGTGAAGACTTGAATATGACTACAGACAGAGAGACTGCTCACGATACGGCGAGAAGAGACCTCATCTGTCTTCTGCGATGAGTGCAAGAGACCTCACGACAGCCACGTGGATGAGAAGAGACCCTGTACGAAGAGAAGAGACCCCGGGAGTTCACATGACCATTTCACTTCTTTCACACCACACACACAGCCTGCTTTCCTCGACAACACATGTAGAAAAGACAGTATTTCCTATCTCTTGCACCTATATTGCAGCCTCAACCAATTACAGGTTGCCACTCTGGTCACATGACCAACATCACACAACTTGAGCTCAATGTCCTCTGTCAACTCACAAGCGCTCTCTGCGCCTGACTGCACACGACACCATTTCCCCCACTCGAATGCCCAACACAAGGAAGCTCACACAGGCGACAAACCAGTCTATTTCCCACTATATAACAAATATACATAGAGAATAAGAGCGGACTTAAATTCCAGCCTTGTTTGACTCAACATCTATCGGAAACCAGTCTGTTAAAAAACCATTAATTCTTACACAGCATTTTACATTATCATACACAGAAATGAGAAATTTCATAATATTGCCATGTCGGCCAAGATTTGAAGTTTGTTCCACAACATGTCTCGTTGAATATGATCGAAGGCTTTAGAGAACCCTAAATATACTTAAGTTAATTCAGATTCACATTAATTGCTGCAAGTGATGTGGTAACATGGGATCTTGCGTGCAATCTTGTCATAGCAGTGAAGAGTAAACCAGCATGCGATCAGCTCAATCAGAAGTACTGTCAATGGCACAAGTGTCACAATATTGTCAGACTGGAACTGCATGAACAGTTCCTCATCCCTTCACCTTCAAACCTTTCATCCTCCTCATCCTTCCCTTTCTTGGAACTCTTCTGCAATCGCTGACACACTAACAACTGCTCTCCCTACCTCCCCCTCTCATCCTTCATCTTACCCTACTCCTCCCCTCCCCTGTCCTGTACCGGATGCTCCCCCTCTCTCTTCATTAACGGTATGGACCTCAAACATCCGGGGCCTTCGCTCAAACCTGACTGATCTCTCCATACAGGTTGCTTCTAACAATCCAGACTTGATCTGCTTAACAGAGACTTTCCTCCTTCAAGATGTCTCTGATTCCTTAATATCTCTTCCTGGTTACTCCCTCCTCCGGTATGATAGACCTGAGCCTCGGCCTGGTGGTGGGGTGGCTATCTTTATCAAAAACTCTCTTCCTCACTCTCCTTGCACTGCCCTCTCTCCTCCTCACCCCCAGGAGTACCTCTGGCTACGGCTTCCTCTCCGCTCCCACCTTTTGTTCATATGTGTTCTGTACCGTCCCCCAAACAGTGATGACTCCATCTACATTTCACTGTCTGACAACATGGACCAACTTCTATCCACTCATCCCAACTCTCTCTTCCTCATATGTGGTGACTTCAATTGTCATCATGCCACCTGGTTGGGTGTGGGTTCCTCTCTCACCAGTCATGGCACCTCAGCAAAGGACTTCTGTGACTCACTGGGATTGACACAATCTGTCAATTTCCCGACCCGGATCTCAGCCAATGGAGTATCTTCTCTTCTTGACTTGGTTATGACTAACTTCCCTGCTAATGTCTGCTGCTCTTCTTCTGCTCCAATCGGTTCTTCTGATCATGTGCTTGTCAAAGTGGACATCTCTCTGGCCATTCTCAGAGAGCCTCCTCAGCGTCGACGAGTCTGGCATTTCACTCAGGCCGACTGGGACGGTCTTCAAGCAGCCATCAATCGTCTGGATTGGTCTCCCATCTCCACTGCTTCTGACATCAATTCTTCCTGGGAATTCTTCCAAAGCAAACTGATCTCTCTCATGCACAGATTTATCCCATCTCGCCTTCAGTTGTCTTACCCTTCCTCCCGTCCATGGTACACTGAATCTTGTGGTGAGGCAGTTGCCCTGAAACAACTTGCCTTTGCCTCTTGGAAGGCTAATCCAACTGAAGGAAATCTCAGTTCCTTCCACCAAGCTCGGAACAAGTGTGTGTCTACCCTCAGGAGTGCCAGGAAGCACTATCTCTCCTCACTCAAGAATGAACTCTCAAACCTGTCTCCTTCCTCCAAATCCTGGTGGCGTCTGGTCAAATCCGTTTCTGGTGTTTGTTCCCCCTCCATCCCCTCCCTTACCTCAAATGGCCACACAGTTGACATCGCACGTGACAAAGCCGAATGCCTCAACTCTGTGTTTGCCTCAAAATCCTTAGTCCCAAACCCATCTCTCTCTGTTCCCACCTTTCCCAGTCGAACCAAACTGCTCCTGGACTCTGTGACCTTCTCTCCTGACAAGGTGGAGGAGTTTTTGTCAAACCTCGACTCTGATTCTGCAACTGGACCAGATGGCATCAGCCCACGGGTCCTAAAATCCTGCTCTGCCGCTCTATCTCACCCTCTCTCTGTTCTTTTCACCCTATCCTTTGCTCAAGGTCATCTGCCAGCATCCTGGAAATCAGCAAACATTACCGCTTTACACAAAAAAGGTGCAAAAACAGATCCTTGCAACTACAGACCAATCAGCCTGCTCCCAATTATCAGCAAAGTCATGGAATCCATCATTGCTTCGGATATGAAATCTTTCCTCTTCTCCAATGGCTTGATCTCTGATCATCAATTTGGTTTCAGACCAGGTCACTCTACTCTGGACATGCTGCTTCTGCTGTCTCAACAATGGATGGAGGTCCTCAATGCCAAACAGGAAATCAAAGCTGTCTCCCTTGACATATCACGTGCCTTCGATACGGTCTGGCACCCAGCTCTGCTCACCAAACTCTCCTCCTATGGTATCCATGGAAATCTCCATGCATGGCTTGCGGACTTCCTCTCTGGTCGTAGTCAACGTGTGGCCCTGAATGGATTTCTCTCATCTCCCCTTCCCGTTCAGGCTGGAGTTCCCCAAGGCAGTGTGCTGGGCCCTGTGCTTTTTCTGGTCTTTATCAATGATCTCTCCGACTCTCTGGAAAATCCTCTGTATCTCTTTGCTGATGACTCCACTCTCTGCCGCTCCATTCCTCTTCCCTCAGATCGGCAGTCTGCAGCCTCCTCACTCTCTGAAGACCTGGACAAAATCACAGACTGGTCAAACATGTGGAACATGTCTTTCAATCCTGACAAATCTTACACTCTTACTATGTCTCTCCGAAAAGATCGACTGGACAACCCTCCCATCTACTTTCTCAACAATCCTCTCCAAGAAGTTCTGTCGCTCAAGCTTTTGGGTCTCACCATCTGCCATGATCTTTCTTGGGAAAACCACATTTCCAAGCTGGCCTCCAAAGCCAGTCGCCGACTGGGCATCCTCCGTCGTGCGAAGTCCTTCCTAGGCACACCTGAGCTCCTCACCACATACAAGGCTTTCATCCGCAGCTCAATGGAATACTGTTCTCCCCTATGGGCTGGTGCTCCTGCCTCACACCTGGCTTGGCTTCACGCTGTTGAATCCAAAGCTTTCAGAATCATTGGAATCTCCCGCGATGAAGCTATCTCTGAGGGCCTTTCACTCACTCACCGCAGGCAGGTAGGTGGTCTTTCTGTCTTCTACCGACTCCTCTCCGGCCTTGCTCCCCCAGCTCTCTCTGTGCTCTGTCCCCCAAATATTCCTACAGGTCGCACAAGATCTGCCAGCCCCCCTCTGATGGTTAAACTGCCGAAATCTCGGCTCTCTGCTCACCTTCACTCTTTCATTCCTCTTTTCTCCCGCCTCTGGAACAAACTCCCACACTCACTTCAATCACACTCCTCCCTCCAGGTCTTCAAAACAGCTGTTCACCACCATCTCTTATCTTCCCCCATCCAAAACCTTGATCTTTTCTACCCCCACTAATTCACCCCAGATCCACCTTGTTTGAAATTCCAACTTCTTTCCTGGAAGTCTTGGCAGTGTCCATATGTTTTATACCTCTCCCACCCCCCCCCCCTTCCCATGCCTCCCCCCCAAAGCCCTCTCCCTCCCACAGTTCTCTCGATGTCTCCATGTCTCTCGGTCCCTGCTCTCAAATGTTGTGTTTGTGTCCTTCCCCCTCTCTCCCCATCTTGTCTACCGCTCCCGATGTTATTTGTTTTGTGTGTCTGTTTGTCTTTCTGTGTGATTAATGTTCGCTCTTTCACGAGCCTCGATCTTGTATACAAAAAAAAAAAAAAAAAACAGGGTTTACTTTAAATTATCTACCAGTTTCCTCATTCCCATATTTGAGCAAATATGCCACAAGACGCATGAGCACTGTACAAAGCAAACAATAACTCGTCAAATTTTGGACGTATGGATGGCTGCACAACCCGCAAAAAAATTGAGCAGGTCCCCCCCTAAAATTGCTTTTATGATTGCCGATTAGGCTAAAGATTTTAAACCAAAAAAATAACTTGCCTCGGAATAAGTTTTGAATGGACGGACAGACAACTGAAAACAAAACGGACCATGGGTTTCCCACCCCTATAAAATCAAAATTAATTCCCTCTGAAACAGTACAGTGACATTGCCCGCAGACTACCCAACCGCAGACCAGGCAATGTCACTGTACCGGGACATTTCATCAATCAATGACAATATGCGGTCCGCTAGGACTACCCGAAAAAAATTGAGCAGGGTTCTTCCCACGTAAATGCATTTTTGGTCAGCTCCTTGAAGATTATAAACAAACACAAATCACTTCCCTTTAAAAGGGTTTTCAACGGACAGACAACCAAAAAAAAAACTGAGCAGATAGAATTGCTTTTGAACATCGATCATCAAGCGGCGTGGGCCTACCTGGCAGAGTCTCGAGGAGTCGATCGCTTTCCAGCTCTTTCGTCTGACTTTCGCTTCCCAAATTTGTCTTCTGACTTTATCACTTGGAAATCTATACATCTTATATTTCCCAGATTGGTTTGAACAACCAAAAGCAGAACAACCAGTCATTTTGTTTGGCAATAAACAACATTCCCGTACCAAGCTGACGTTCACGCACGGTGAAGTTAGACACAAAATGGCGCCACGAAATCCCGTGACCAGAAATCTCGGGTCAGCGCATGGCGCAACTCTCTTTATACAGGGACTCTACACCGAGTGAATTCACCGAGCGAATTTCATCCAATTCCACCGAGTTTCATGAAACCGAGAGATATTTCTTCGTTTTTATTTTATTAGTTACCAGCAGAAGTACCCAGCGTTGCCGGGCGGGGGAGGGGGGAAGGGCACGTACACTTTAAACATGTATATACATGTGGGATGTGGGATATATACATGTAGGACATGTGTACGTGTGTGTGTGTACGTGTGTGTGTGTGTGTGTGTGTGTGTGTGTGTGTGTGTGTGTGTGTGTGTGTGTGTGTGTGTGTGTGTGTGTGCGCGTGTGTGTGCGTGCATATGTGTGTGTGTGCATGTGTGCGCATGCATATGTGTGTGTGTGTGTGTGTGTGTGTGTGTGTGTGTGTGTGTGTGTGTGTGTGTATATGTGTGTGTATGTGTATGTAGGCTAACCCCCGCTCTAGCAGGGGAAAATGGCCTTAAAATGCATGTTGTTGTTGTATGTGTATATATATATGTCTGTGTGTGTGTATGTGTGTATAAGTGTGTGTGTGTGTGTGTGTGTGTGTGTGTGTGTGTGTGTGTGTGTGTGTGTGTGTGTGTGTGTGTGTGTGTGTGTGTGTGTGTGTGTGTGTAGATGTATATATGTGTATAATGTGCATATATGTGTATATGTGGATACATATGTGTATACATATTTGCATATGTGTATATGTGTCTGTACGTACGTGTGTGTGTGTGTGTGTGTGTGTGTGTGCATGTGTGTGTGTGCATGTGTGTCGATGTACGTGTGTGTGTGTGTGTGTGTGTGTGTGTGTGTGTGTGTGTGTGTGTGTGTGTGTGTGTGTGTGTGTGTGTGTGTATGTAAACATGGGCCGGTGTGTGTGTAAAGTGTGAGGAGGTATTGGAGAGGAAAATGCAGAGATATGTTTTTTTAAATCGCGCCATGATGATAAACGAAAATACACCGCCTAAAATAACAGTCGACATATATTTAAAATTCGTCACACACATCCATGCCCGTGGGATTCCCACCCGTGGGAATCCCACGGGCATGGATGTGTGTGACATTTCGACATATTGAGTTAGATGCTGCGCCTGCACATTCAGTTATATAAAATGGTTACTGGCAATAAATTTATCACATCCACAAATGATGTAATCCACACAATTTATGTACTTTACATAACGTTAATAGGAATACATGCCCGTGTAGATGGGAATGACATATAATTCACCGAAAACGTTGAAGCAACCGCATAATATTACGGTGATGTTTAACTCTGAGTGAGAATAGTTCTAAATTTTAAAAACTTTCTTCTGATATTTGTGATTTATTTCAAAGAAACTGTATTTCCCATCTACACGGGCATGTATTCCTATTAACGTTATGTAAAGTACATAAATTGCGTGGATTATATCATTTGTGGATGTGATCAATTGCCAGTAACCATTTTATATAACTGAATGTGCAGGTGCAGCATCTAACTCAATGTCGAAATGTCACACACATCCATGCCCGTGGGATTCCCATGGGTGACCCCGCTAGTATATATATATACAGACTTGGCATTTAATATGGAATATTTTTTTTGTGGGGGTGAACTTACTTTTCAAGATGACTTAGAACCAAAAGTTCATTGGAATTATGTTGAAATTATTCTAGATTTTGTTAATGTGACATTTAAAATAAACAAAAACCACATTTGACATTTCGAAGCAAATAAATTGATGCTTGAAAGTGATGTTAACTGATATCGAACTCAATTCACGGACAGTACTGTGTTAAACTTCTGTACGTTTTCCAGAAGTATCTCTTTATTTTGCACATTAGCCCAAAAAAAATTCAACAAAAACAAAAGCTAAATTATGACTGGGATTACGGACAGTAAAATGACAGTTCATTACTTCGTGTAACCCCCATGAGCATTTAGGAGAGCACGTACACATCGAGGCATGCTGTTCACGAGATTTGCCAAGGTTTGGACAGGAATCGCTTGCCATGCAGTGACAATAGTCTGCTGCAATTCATGCACAGAGGTCGGCTGCTGGTCCAAGTTGTCGATTTGACGCGTTAATTCTGCCCACAAGTTCTCTATCGGATTCATATCCGGGGACATGGCAGGCCACTCCATATGCTCTACACCACGGTCAGCAAGAAAGTGTTGGATCATGCGAGCACGATGAGGCCGTGCATTGTCATCTTGGAAGACAAAGTTTCCTCGAAAGGCTGCATGAGCAAATGGAAGCAATGTTTCTTCCAGAATGACCCTGTACTTGAACTGGTTCAGGTTTCCATTCAGAACAACCAGGTCAGTTTTGCCCCCTGCATGAAAAGCAGCCCAAACGGTCACCCCACCACCTCCAGCTTGAATCTTGGCACTATACAATCTTCGTTGTGGGCTTCATGCACTTGTCTGTGCACTCGGACGTGGCCATTTTGACGAAAGATCAGAAATCTAGACTCGTCACTGAAGGTCACGTGATTCCAGTGTCCTGGCTGCCATTGACGGTGCTCTCTGGCCCACTGCAATCGGCGCTGGCTGTGTTGTCTGGTCAGGCGTGGCTTTCTCAGGGGACGCCTGGCACGATAGCCTGCTCGAACCAGTCGTTGGTTGACTAGCCTTCTGGATACAGGCACATTTGTCAGTTGCTGCCACTCAGCCCTAAGCCGATTAGCTGACTTGGTACGGCCATTGCAGACTAACCGGTGCAGCTGGCGATCATCTCTCCTTGTGGTTCTGCGTGGACGTCCTGGCCTTGGTATTGGAGTAGGGACACCCCTTTGAGCATTTCGTTTCAGGATCTTTGACACCTGACCTTGAGTGATGCCATACTGCTGAGCAATAGCATGCTGTTTCATGCCAGAATTTCGTAAAGCCACCACTCCATGACAAACAGCATTGTCACGTTGACGGACCATCTCCAGAGGAAGCGGCAATAACTTTTGTAGACGTGCAGCAGTTGTTTTCCACTAATACAGAACGCAACAACCCTTATATACCCGATTGTGAAGCCAATCGTCAAATGTACCTGTCCTTAAATTTTTCACGCCACCTGTGATATAATCCTGTTATTGACTTCTTGCTGCGAAAGACAATCAGTGACATGGTTCTTTCAACAAAGACATCACCGAAGGGTAAAAGAAACTCACCAGATTGATATACTGAGTTCAGAAAGTAAACCCACGTCAAGGAAAAAAAAATATTCCATATTAAATGCCAAGTCTGTATATATATATATATATATATATATATATATATATATATATATATATATATATATATATATATATATATATATATATATATATATATATATATATATATATATATATTTATATATTTATATATATATATATATATATATATATATATATATATATATATATATATATACATACAGTGGGACCTCTAAATCCGAATTTAATTCGTTCCAGCGGCAGTTCGGATTGGGAAAAGTTCGGAATTAGAAACTATTTTCCTCATAAGAAATAATGGAAAGTGAATTAATCCGTTCCTGGACCCCAAAAACCCATTATCAAGACACTGTTAACTGCAAATACACATGATTCAAGGTAAAATAAGATGAGTAATTGCCCTAAATATCTAATAATAATAATAATAAAAAAAAGAAATAAATGTACTAACATGAAAATAACTGCATTTACCTTAGTGGAGAGTTCTGATGGTGCATGTGGAAGCTGGAGAGGAGGAAGGAGGGAGAGGGTTTTATTGCTTGGAAGGTGAGGCACCTTCCAAGCTAACATCAGATGACTGTGCTTCTGGTGTTTGCTCTCTTTGTCTCTTAACACCACTTGTAGAGGGTTGGGGCTCACAAGGCTTGCTTTCTTTAGAGAACCACCTCTCCAAAGTTGCCTGGTGTTGGCGACTTTTCTTAACTTTTCAAGTTAATGCTCCTGTTAACCACTGCTTTATTAGGGTGCCACTTTTCAACAATGGCCTGTGTTTTAGACCAATGGAAGCACAGTTCTCTAATTTCAGCACTGGAAATATGAACGACGCTCGCGGCGGGAAATATGAACGACGCTAACGCTATGTTGGCGGTTCGGTTATAGAAATACATTCGGAATTAGGGACAAAATTTTCTCGAATTTACGGTTCGGAATTAGAGTAGTTCGAGATGAGGGGCGTTCGGAATTAGGGGTCACTACTGTATATATATATATATATATATATATATATATATATATATATATATATATATATATATATATATATATATATATATATATATATATATGTATATATATATATATATAAAATATATTGTTACAGACGCGGTTTAAAGATGTTATTTTACCGAGCGGTTGGTATTACCGCGTCCGAACAGTTACTCCCCGATTAGAACCCGATTCCACCCGACGTTGACCAGATCACACCGCAGATATTCAATCGGGAAACCTCTAAAGCGACCGAAAGAGAAGGAAAAGAGAAGAAGACAGAGTACGGAGGAAGAACAGATTTATTATACACACACAAGCAAAAAGAAAGAGCGACCAAAATTATTTACAAGCAATGGATGGAAAAAGCAGTCACACAGAGCATCATTAGCTTATTCTATTCAATTTACTTAATCCCAAGACAACGAGTAGGACAGACGACGTTCACACTTACACGGGGGATATTGCAGGCAGGTAGGGCTTGAGGTGGATTGCTGGAGGGGGGAGGCAGGGTCGGAGGCAGCAGCTCTCAATTCCTCGCGCTTTTGGCGGGAAAACCCTCCGTCGCGT
The DNA here is from genome assembly GCF_964187855.1 of Myxine glutinosa. NCBI lineage: Eukaryota > Metazoa > Chordata > Myxini > Myxiniformes > Myxinidae > Myxine > Myxine glutinosa. The sequence goes on from NC_136261.1 coordinate 333,039,285, forward strand.
ATCCGCTGCTGTAGACGTCACGCGCTGGCTCGGCACACCTGCTCCTCTCCTTCTGGTGGAGCCGTCTCCCTCCTTTCAGCGCGTCTCTCCAAAGCTGGTTTCCTTTCCGAGTACCTCTCCTCTTTGGCTTGGAGCGTTTCGCATCTCACCGCTCCTCTTGGTGTCGCCTCTTCGCTCATCTCCCAGGTCATCTGTTGAAGCAGTCCCTTCCCGTCGCTTTTATTACTCCGGGCGGAATCAAGCCGCCGGCTGCGAGGGCACGCCTACCGGGTCGCTAACCGCGGTGCTGGTTGGCCAAGTGGGGTTGGCTCACTCCTCCCCTCTATGACGAGGTGGAGACACGCCTTTCTTCTCCGAGGTTAGCACATGGGCAATGGCGGCTTGCGGGATTGAACACCACTCGCACCCCTTTTGAAAGGAACTTTGGAGAGCGGAGATGTTTGGGGAAATTGCAAGGGCCTACGCTTATTTTGTTTGATACAATGCAAAGTCAATCTAGTGGGAAACACATATTTAGCCTACATAGAATAAGGAAATACACTATTTAAAAAGATATATCGTGGCCTGCGTGTAAGTTTCATGGAATTAACTAGGAGGACGGCTGCGACCATTATTTACATTACCAGGGTGTTACACATAACAAAACCATACTTTTTACATTCGTTACACTTCCTCCAAAATTGTTACACTTCTCAAAAACCGTTACACTGCTCAAATTCGTTACACTTCTCAAAACCGTTACACTGCACCCTCCTTTCTTCAGGCCCGTGCTCGGGCCTACAAAACTTTAACTTAGTGTGACACGTAGGTGTAATTCCCTCTACAATTAACCTGACCCTGAGTGTGACAATCTTAAAACACAAATAAGTATGTCCCCCTATTGCATTGCACCCTGTCTAACAGACTCAAGCCCACAGCTAACCGAATTACGGAATTATTCTCAAACTATACATTTACCCTATTGCATTGCACCCTGTCTAACAGACTCAAGCCCACAGCTAACCGAATTACGGAATTATTCTCAAACTATACATTTACGGTGGGGAGCATTATTTACAGTGACGTGATTTCTTATTTACAACGCAACCCAGGACCTGTGTTTTTTTTTTTTTTTTTTTTTTTTAGGGAACAAGAAAAAGAAATTCCTGTTGGGAGGGAGGAGACAGCACGCATTGCATCGATGCACCAGTACCAATACCACCAAAGCACCCAAAAGCACCACTAAGCACCAAAAGCACCACAAAGCACCAAAAGCACCACTCGGTGCGCAGTCACCATGGTTCATAATAAACACAACAAAACAACTGGTGGTGGTCTTCTCTTTCTCTGCTGGGCCGATGTTCTTCCCGACGTCTTCTGGCTTCATGCGGCCTACTTGGAAATATAAAAAGCACAACTTGTGTTCGTTTTTATTTAGGGCCTCAGGGACCAACTAAGGGTGGTCCACCTGTTTGGCATAGGTGCCACCTTACCGAGTTCCGCAAGCAAGATTCCCTGGCCACTATGGCCGGTCTCCAACAGAGGTGCCCTGCCCCAGAACCTGGGGTCCATCAAGTGGTACTTGGCCGCAGAACAGCAGTCCATAAAGTGGTACATCAACGCAATGCATGCTGGTTCTGGGAATCTCGTGCGCACAATGGCCACCTCACGCACGCTCCCCTCGGCACCCAATGGCGCACAGGTCCTCAAGTGGGAGACAAAAGGGGGGAAGACAATTGAGCGAGGGGTAAGGTCACAAGGGTACACGTCAATAAGGCAATGCAAGGCGAAATGCGTACGGAGGGCGAAGTGAGAAAGCTCGTCCCTACCGTACGTCACCCCCCTGTCACCTACACTACCCTTGCCCTTACCCCATATTTACAAAATCTACCCATTTACAAATTCGTCACTACTGTCACGTCTTCCCCATATTTCCTCTATACCAAATTCGTCACCACAATCCCTCTAACCAAAATTTGCCATCACCCAATTCGTCATCAATCCTCATAAGGAGGGAGAGATGGAATTACGCACAATGTCACACCCACGTCATGATGCGTCTCACAATCCAAACATTTGCATCATAAAAAATAATCAAAACATGGCATGGTGTGGAGTACCTGTCACCTCAGGTGAGTGGATGCAGATGGTGTGAGGAGACTTCAATCCTAACTATCCTCTAAACGACATTAACACACTTTACACTACCCGGGGTCTCTCCCTGCCAATCCATTGGCCAACTTACACTATGGGTTCTAAAAACCAATTCCCATTGACCAAACTGTGGTGCTTCTCAATTTGGGGTCTCACTCCCCCGATTCATCTCCCGGTGCCCTCGCACAATTTCTGGGCTGCGACGTGTAGCTCTCCCAGCAGGTCTACCCACCTGCACACCTCCACCACTGCAGTTGCCACCCGAGCTTACCTAGCTCCTCACCCTAACCTAACTAACTGGGGAAGGCCCTCTCCTGGCTCTGTCACCCCTTGGTGCCCTCTGGCACTGGGCTACCCGGGTCCGTCCTCCGGATCCTCGGGCCCCATCCACAACAACTACTACCGGCTCCCAGAGCCCACCTGCGGCCTCACCTGGCCGACATCCTCACAGTGGTGGAGTGCCCAAACCAACTACACACACTAACAGGCTACACGCCCAGCCATTTCCACAACACTAATGCACCCATCCAAAGACCATTCTTTCACCCGCACCACAGATGCCAATATCCAACCACAATTTACCTGCACACTCTACCTAACACTTACACTACCCGCCCCGGGTATTCGTGATGGGGGTCCATCCTTCCCCCATTCACACCTTCGCACCATCCACTCCACTCCATCGTTTCCACCAAACTCACTCCACGACCATCCATTCCAATACTCCATTTATTCCACACTACCATTCTCCATACCTGCTGTTGCACACCTGTGCCCTCACACCTGGTGCCACCTGCACACTCCTTTCTTCCTGGACCATTTGGTCATCACAATACACATCATCATCATCACTCACTCATACACTGCTCCATACACCTGTTCAGTTGCACACCTGTGCAATCACACCTGTTCAATCCTCAAACACACGGCATCATCTCATCTAACTACTCCCCTCTGAAACTTGCGCTTCCCAGTCGTCCCTTTAAACTATTGCGCTCCCACGTCATTATCATCCACACTAAACTACCTGCGTCCCCACTACAGGTATCAGTCACTAACTAATCTTAACGTTACCTAATGTCATCTTCGCTAGATCCCTACACACGATATATCCTAACCCACCCGGGCTAGTTTTCACTGCCATCAACCCCATAACGTATAGCGCATTTGTCCCACTCTGTGAGGGATGACAGAGTTGCCATCCCACCACATGGGGGCGTTCCCACTATCAATTTGGCACACCAAATTTCAGCCAATTCAAAAATTTTCCATTTACTGCCAATTCTACCCATCATCTGCCAATCATTACTGCCAATCATCAAATTTTGCCTTTTTCTAATTTCGGGGCCAAAACACTATCCTCATCACCCGTCTACTTATTACATCCTCTCGGTGCGCCAATTCACGTCTACAGCCCGGCTTCGTACAGCCGAGCAATGAACGCGGGTCGTTTTGTGCCAGTGGCTGGATACGTCCCGCATTCGGGGCAGGGACGGGGGCTTACCCGGGCCGAGATCCCATGCACCACCTCGGCGTGGAGCCATCCAATGTCCCGATCTCGACCTGCCGGCACGTCTCAATAGAAAGTGGTCGCCATGACGACCCTTCCTATCGGGCTGCCCGCTCTGCCTAGTGGAGCCCGGACGCGGCCGTTCCAAGCGAGGCACAGCGTGGATCGCGTACGGCGGTTCTTTCGAAACCGCCGTGGTTCGGATCCCCGCTGGTCCTCGCGGCACGCGAAGCTGCCCGTCGCGCACCGAGGGCCCGATTCGGCTAAAAGTCGCTCTAACCGCTAACCCGGTTACCGTCGATGCCTCACCTGCATGCTTAAACGCATACGCTACCCCTTTCTTCCTCATACATCCAGCCGTTCCCATGCTCCTCGTACCTTTCCTTACACACCCAGGTACACTCATTCCACTCCCAGCCTTGGTCACACACCTGACCACCGAACACCTTGGCACACATTCGTCGCTCGCACACCTCACCAACACACCTCTTCGCGCCCCTTCCTCGGTCACCTCTTCTGTGACAATCACAGGTGTGTTCTCACTCGCACACCCAACCACGTGCCTCACGACCAACTCAAGTGTGCATTCCCACACACGCTCTACCATTCCAGGTGTGCATCCTCGCTCACCTGTCATAACCAACTCACGCTCCGTGTCACTCTCACTACTCTCACCTCCACTCTCGGTCGCGCACTCACCCTTACTCTCGACAGCACACTCTTTCCTCATGCACCCATCCGTTACACACCTTTCTCGCGCATCCTCTTGCGCACACTTTTTCGTTACTTCCTCCGTAACACTCACCACACCGCGCTTCCATGTACCCCCTCGCACACGCGCTACTACCGACTCACTCTCGACAGCACACTCACTCCTTGGCGTGCACTTTTTCCTCACACACCCCATGGTCGGACATTCTCGCACACCTCTTTTTTCGCAAACCAGACCTGTCGCACACTTCACCAACGGCCTCTCACGAACACCCGGATCCAAACCAATCCCCAAGCCGACTGAAGCTTTCCTCACATCATATACATTGCCACTCACCTCCGTACCTCGTCTCCGCACCTCCTTTGCCACCTGCAAACTCTTTATTTGGTTAGTGAGCATCACATTATGAGTTGAGCACCGACCTTGCACATATTCCATCACCTCCTCCTGGATTTCTCTTTTAGTTTCTGTCCGTCTCTTCTTAATTTCACTCACCTCTTCTTCCACTTCCTCTAATTTTTGTTTAACCTCTTTTATTTCTCGGTGCGTCTCCTCAAGTTCGTCCTCTAAGGCTACCGTGACCGTCTCTATGTGCATCCTCACCTCTCGGTCCTTCGTCTCCATTATCTCTGTCACCTCATCCACCCTCATTGTCAGTTCCTCACGTACCATCTGACATTGCCTCTGTGTCGCTATTAATTCGTTTTTAATTTCTTTTTGTGTCGCCTTTAACCCTCCTAGTACCGCAGTGTTCTTTTGAACCTGCTCCACTAGTTCTTTTTGTCCCTCCGTCAGCTGTTCCACCTCCTCCGTCAGATCTTCTATTCCCCCCTGTAACCTAGCCGTATTATTCCTCACCTCTTTCTCCATACGCTTCTCACCTCGCTTTACCTCCTCGCGTAGCCCCGAGACCTCCTCACTCACACCTCGTCGTATCTCCTCCATCTCTTTTGTAGATGCCACCCTCATCTGTCCCAATTCATCCCTCTGAGCATCCAATTTGGTTTCTACCCCGATTTTTACCTCCTCTATCTGCTCTCCCATTCGTTTGATTTCCCTGGCAGATTGTTCCCCTATTTCCCGCAATTTGCCTTCCATCCTGTTTTCTAACCCCTCTAACCCCTTTTTCATCCCTTCCATTTGATTCTCTTGAGCGGCCATTCTGTTTTCTACCCCCGTTAACCCATTCTTTACCTCTTTTATCCCGTTGTCTAACCCCTCAAAATTATTGTCTAACTTCTCACCGGTACCCCTCGCTTCGTCCCTCATTACCCCCATTTGGCCCTCCAATCACTCACCCTGAGCATCCATCCGGTTCCCCATTACCCCCATTTGGCCCTCCAATCGCTCACCCTGAGCATCCATCCGGTTCCCCATTACCCCCATTTGGCCCTCCAATCGCTCACCCAATCGCTCACCCAATCGCTCACTATCAGCCCTCATTTGCTCCATAATGGCCCCCATCATTCTGCTTTCCATTTTCCCACTATCGTTTTTTTTCTGCATTTCCACCATGAATTGGGTCATGAAGGCTTGCATTTGGGCCGCGCTCATTGGTTCCGCGGCCGTGGCCCCCTCAACCACATGCGCGAGAGCGCCATTTTGTGCGTCTGAAACCTCCGCAACCACATTGCCATTTTTCTCCTCATTGCTCTCCTCCTCCCTTTCTTCCCCTAAGTCCTGGGTTACCCCTAACCCGTCTATCTCCCCCACCGACATCCGATCGCCTTGATTGTCCATGGCGCGATCTCAAAATTCGGGTTTTATAAAACAACAAAATTTCGGCAGCTCGTAATTTTGACCAAATTTTTTCTAGACGTTTTAAAAATTTGGTTCGGGCCTCGAATCCCACTCCCAGACACCAATTGTTACAGACGCGGTTTAAAGATGTTATTTTACCGAGCGGTTGGTATTACCGCGTCCGAACAGTTACTCCCCGATTAGAACCCGATTCCACCCGACGTTGACCAGATCGCACCGCAGATATTCAATCGGGAAACCTCTAAAGCGACCGAAAGAGAAGGAAAAGAGAAGAAGACAGAGTACGGAGGAAGAACAGATTTATTATACACACACAAGCAAAAAGAAAGAGCGACCAAAATTATTTACAAGCAATGGATGGAAAAAGCAGTCACACAGTGCATCGTTAGCTTATTCTATTCAATTTACTTAATCCCAAGACAACGAGTAGGACAGACGACGTTCACACTTACACGGGGGATATTGCAGGCAGGTAGGGCTTGAGGTGGATTGCTGGAGGGGGGAGGCAGGGTCGGAGGCAGCAGCTCTCAATTCCTCGCGCTTTTGGCGGGAAAACCCTCCGTCGCGTATCCGCTGCTGTAGACGTCACGCGCTGGCTCGGCACACCTGCTCCTCTCCTTCTGGTGGAGCCGTCTCCCTCCTTTCAGCGCGTCTCTCCAACGCTGGTTTCCTTTCCGAGTACCTCTCCTCTTTGGCTTGGAGCGTTTCGCATCTCACCGCTCCTCTTGGTGTCGCCTCTTCGCTCATCTCCCAGGTCATCTGTTGAAGCAGTCCCTTCCCGTCGCTTTTATTACTCCGGGCGGAATCAAGCCGCCGGCTGCGAGGGCACGCCTACCGGGTCGCTAACCGCGGTGCTGGTTGACCAAGTGGGGTTGGCTCACTCCTCCCCTCTATGACGAGGTGGAGACACGCCTTTCTTCTCCGAGGTTAACACATGGGCAATGGCGGCTTGCGGGATTGAACACCACTCGCACCCCTTTTGAAAGGAACTTTGGAGAGCGGAGATGTTTGGGGAAATTGCAAGGGCCTACGCTTATTTTGTTTGATACAATGCAAAGTCAATCTAGTGGGAAACACATATTTAGCCTACATAGAATAAGGAAATACACTATTTAAAAAGATATATCGTGGCCTGCGTGTAAGTTTCATGGAATTAACTAGGAGGACGGCTGCGACCATTATTTACATTACCAGGGTGTTACACATAACAAAACCATACTTTTTACATTCGTTACACTTCCTCCAAAATTGTTACACTTCTCAAAAACCGTTACACTGCTCAAATTCGTTACACTTCTCAAAACCGTTACAATATATACATATACATATACTGTACATATATACACAAAGAATTAAGTTAAGCACCCCCCCCCCCCGTTTTTTTACAACCTCGCACATTACAAGTTTGTTGTCGTCAAAACAGTGTAATATACCCATGATATTGCTATATTTTCTGGAGAAGTGATATTATGGTCACATAAAAACATAACAATCATGCCGTTTTCAATATTTTATTCTGAATAATTTAAGGTGAAATTTTTTGGGAATTTTAGGCATATTTTCACCTCAATTTAAGTATGGAGCTATAGGTCCATCACAGACAGTGTGGATGACGTTTATGTTTTCTAACGTACAGTCATTGTTCTGAGAAGACCTCTAGCGATCTTTGCGTCAATAACGTGTGTAGGACCCACGTGATCGGATCACTGACTCAACCCTACGTCTCATAGACCCTGTAAGCCGTCGTATGCGTTGCTGTGGCAGGTTGTTCCATTCCCGATGTAATGCACGTTCCAATTCATCCAGATTGGCTATTGAAGGGACCATCTTCGCAATTTGTCGTCCCAACATGTCCCAAACGTGCTCGAGGGGGTTCAGGTCAGGACTGTACGCAGGCCAGGGGATGGTTGTCACAGCACCTTGCTCCAGCAAGGCTCGGACGCGTCTCGCACGGTGAGGCCTGGCGTTGTCATCCATGAAGATGGGATTGACGCAAAGATCGCTAGAGGTCTTCTCAGAACAATGACTGTACGTTAGAAAACATAAACGTCATCCACACTGTCCGTGATGGACCTATAGCTCCATACTTAAATTGAGGTGAAAATATGCCTAAAATTCCCAAAAATTTTCACCTTAAATTATTCAGAATAAAATATTGAAAACGGCATGATTGTTATGTTTTTATGTGACCATAATATCACTTCTCCAGAAAATATAGCAATATCATGGGTATATTACACTGTTTTGACGACAACAAACTTGTAATGTGCGAGGTTGTAAAAAAACGGGGGGGGGTGCTTAACTTAATTCTTTGTGTATATATATATATGGCTCTTTCTAACCACTAACTGGCTGACTCGCTCACTCACTGATATAAATGGGCTAGAAAGCACTTTCTAGGTGGGATAGAAAGCTGAAATATCAGAAACTGCTGCAACTCAAAGCCAATATCCCAGTAAAATTCACAAAACTGTCGGAAAATTTCTGGGAATGAAAACAGCCACGAACTAGAACGGCATTCGGTAGAGAGCATACCTCCGCCTGGTTGGCCATATCACTCAATTGGTGAAGAATCACTTTAAAAATTATACTAGCTGGTTCCGGATCCATATCTTCACCAAAATTGAATCGATTCTTCCTTGTCACACACAACTTCCTTGTCCAACAAGTTTCGTCCAAATCCATCCATAACCTTTTGAGATATCCTGCGATGTATCGTTTTTGGCCCTATCTCCCAATGGTGAAGAATCACTTTAAAAATTCTAGTAGCCGGATCAGAATCCTGATCTTCACCAAAATCTAATGATTTCCTCCTTGTCACATACGCTACATCTCTGCCAAATTTCGTCTGAATCCGTCCACAACTTTTTGAGATATTTTGTTCACAAAAAGCTAATCATATGTGTTTGTGGTTTATCTATCTATAATTCCAGTAATCTCTGTGTGTTTGTTTGTTTGTACGTTTGTACGTTTGTTTGTCTGTGACCGCTGTTTCTCGACAACCACGGGTCCGATATACTTTAAACTTGCCAGGTATATTGCTGGGGACCCGAGGATGTGCCTTTTCAAGGTTTCATATTAATCGGACAAGTACTTACCGAGCTATGGCGATTTCTTTACCAAACACTGCAAGCCGTTCGCTTTGGACCAAACCATTGCATGTAAATAGAGGGGGGGGTTCTGTGGTCGTTGCGAATGGACCAAACCATTCATGTAAATAGAGGGGGGGGGGTTCTGTGGTCGTTACTGCCACGTGGTTTCAAAGTTTTTTTTTGTTGTTGTTGTTTGCACGCATGTTTTTTTGCACCCACGTACGGGCACGCCCTAGGATGTTTACACACACACACCCCTACACAAATTTTTTTTTTTTTTTTTTTTGGCAAGGAACGGGCACCCACGTACGGGCACGTCCTAGCTTATATATAGTACGGGCATGCCCTAGTAATATTAACAAGCCCAGCTACGCCGCTGTTAGCCTTCTGGTCTTGTTATATAAAAGGTTTTTAAAATCCCCAACATTTCAACAGAATTTAGGACGTGCACTTCAACCACTTGGCCAAAACACACCACACGATCCAACAAGACTGTCCCACGAGCATACACATGCACCCCAACCCGAAGGCTGAAGTACATGGTCAATTAAACACACACATCCTAATCCCAAAGGGAAGATTTGTTTTTTGCATACATCCAGCTGCTTTATGCATGGCTTGTAAAAATATGTTTTAGATCTGTGTTATGCTCGCTGCTCATGGAAGATGGCTGCAAATGTAGAAGCAGGTCGTATTTTATCAACCACGAATATGCGGGGTTTACAAATGTTGGGACCGCGAATGTCAGGGTCCAACAGTATATTATATATATATACATATATACACGTGTAATCTCAAACACCCCAGTCTTATATGGCTCACAGGGAAAGTTGTATTGTCAAATACAGCATATGATGTATCAAATATGTATGAGATATGTATCAGAGGTAACAGAAGATTTGACTTTGAAGATTTTTTGAACAGTTGCAGCAAATTTATAGCAATTGTTGAAAGTGCGACCCATTCATTTGTAGGTAAAGTTGGGCACGCCAACATGTTTTGAAACACTTGCTGCATTTCTTCAGCCTCTACGCCATGGATAGCATCTGAAATATTAGCCTTCAGCTCTTCTCTCATGTAGGGGTTTTTGCATAAACCATGTTTTAGAGCTTCCCCCTCAGATAAAAGTCTGGAGGGGTTAATTTGGGAAAACGAGGTGGCCATAAACCATGGGAAATTATACAATCTTGATAAACGGTCCTCACTGCTGCAAAACGGATGAATCATGCTTGCATGTGCTGTGTGGGCAGTTGCACCATCTTTATCCATGCCATCATCATCGATCATCTCGTTTCTCTTGTTCAGTTAGTTAATTGAGAAACTGCTGGGGAATATCATTAATGTACCATTCGGAATTATTTATGGTATCTTCAAAACAAATTTGGTCCAATAACACACCTTTTTGAAAGGGCACAACATACACCAAGTTTTTGATCATGCAATGGTTTTTCTAAGATTGCATCGAGATTCTCGATGGCCCAAATATTGGTGCTCTGGCAAATAGTATTGCCGGACATGTGGAACCGTGATTCATCCGTAACGAAGGTACAGTATAAAACCTGATTGCCTTTTTCTGCTGTGAAATTTTGTCTCCATTATCAGGTCACCTGCTTTTCTGTGTCTCCAAGTGCAAGTTCATTAACAACATGCACTTTATAGAGAACAAACTTCATTTTATTCCATACAGCTCTGTATATAGAGGTCAGTGAGACACCTACAGTATATATATACAGAAACAAAAACGTTGATCGATATGAAATGATATTCTGAGAAGCATTAACTTGGGAAAGGATGCATACGGATTACGACTGTATCAGTACATGGCATAACTAGAACGGCACTCAGTAGAGAGCATACCTCCGCCTGGTTGGCCATATCACTCAATTGTGAAGAATCACTTTAAAATTTTAATAATTCTCATATCCGAATCCATATTCAGATCTTCACCAAAATCGAATCGATTTTTCCTTGTCACACACACACAACTTGTCCAACAAGTTTCGTCCAAATCCATCCCTAGCTTTTTGAGATATCCTGCTATGTATCATTTTTGGCCCGATCTCCCAATGGTGAAGAATCACTTTAAAAATTAAATAACTCTCATGTCCGAATCCATATTAAGATCTTCACCAAAATCGAATATATTTGTCGTTGTCACACACACACAACAGGTCCAACAAGTTTCGTCCAAATCCATCCCTAGCTTTTTGAGATATCCTGCTATGTATCATTTTTGGCCCGAACTCCCAATGGTGAAGAATCGCTTTAAAAATTAAATAACTCTCATGTCCGAATCCATATTAAGATCTTCACCAAAATCGAATATATTTGTCGTTGTCACACACACACAACAGGTCCAACAAGTTTCGTCCAAATCCATCCCTAGCTTTTTGAGATATCCTGCTATGTATCATTTTTGGCCCGATCTCCCAATGGTGAAGAATCGCTTTAAAAATTAAATAACTCTCATGTCCGAATCCATATTAAGATCTTCACCAAAATCGAATATATTTGTCGTTGTCACACACACACAACAGGTCCAACACGTTTCGTCCAAATCCATCCACAACTTTTTGAGATATCCTGCTATGTATCGTTTTTGGCCCGATCTCCCAATGGTGAAGAATGACTTTAAAATTCTAGTAACCGGATCTGAATCCGGATCTTCATCAAAATCGAATAATTTCGTCCTTTTCACATACGCTACATCTCTGCCAAATTTCGTCCGAATCCATCCACAACTTTTTGAGATATTGTGTTCACAAACAAACAGACGGACAAACAGACAGAGGTGAAAACACAACCTCCATCCACCTTTGGTGGCGGAGGTAACAAACAGTGTCTCCTAAATAATTTGTGACTGTGGGATATGGCCCAGGCTCTTTAAATAATATTTGAAATGGTCTCTGTTAATGTATCATATCGATTGATCTCGTGTAAGTTTACAATAGTAGTGTATTGGCAGAACTACACGTGATAAACTGAGGTTATCATCATAAGGAAACGTGTATCTCTGGTAATCTCCTGGAATTTTATCCCTTTCACCTATCAGATGCACCATCTGTATGCCTTAAAATACATTTCATTTTTCATTATGACGATATGCATCCGCACTGAGCTGTACGAGAAAGGAGTTTTCTCCAAAATAATGTTTATTTTAACTCTTCCATGGCCGACATTGTTTCCCAACCCTTCTCTGGAATGCCCTGCTTAAAGCAATTCAACATCAGCAGAACTCCCTTAAAATGCTAGATGGTACGTTGATCAATGCTGCAAATAACAATATTTCGAGCAATGCATAACAAAATTTCAGTCAAATTATCATTCTCATTATTAAAGCACAGCTCAATTGGTAATGTACATGCTGTTGAGTCGATTTTGCATTGTGGTGCAGAACCTGCAGAGATCATTGCATCATGGAGCACATCAGATCTTAAAAGGAATGTTTACGCTTGCTCTCCCATGTGCAATCATTTCAGCATAAAGTATCCCACAGTAGTCCATCGATTTTGAAAAGAGTAGACCATATTTTATTTTATTTTATATTTTATTTTTTACTTTTTTGTACACCGCACCTTTCCTATGCCATCTTCAGGCATTGCAAAACGTCATTGCCGGGCACCGAAGGGGGCTCGGCAGTGACGCACGCTGAAAGGAAGTACTGTACTCAGTTTTCACTCTGGTTGTTTGTTTGTTTGTTTTCTTGTTTGTTTGTTTATCCGGGCGATATCTCAGCCATCCTTTGAGCTAGGAAGCTGAAATTTCGGCACAATAGTGAGCAAGTCCTTTGTCAAAAAGCATATTTTTTGTTTTTTGATTAATCAATTAATTGAGGAATTATTTAATTATTAGCAATTAATTAATTAATTAAGACCCTGGTGTTGGGCTAGCGGCTAGGGTGCCGGCTTAGGATCCTAGGATCCTGGGTTCGAATCCCGGTCAATCGCTGAATTAACGCCAGGGGGTTGACTCAACCTGTCATCCTTCCGAGGTTGGCAAATTGAGTACCAGTTCACTGGTAATTCCCTGCTTGTCGTTGAAGGCGGCAAAAAGGGTTGGCGTCAGGAAGGGCATCCGGCCGTAAAACATTGCTTCAAAAAGGGGACCGAAAAACAACAACAACCACAGTTCCCGAAAAAGGCCAACCCCCGCTTGCGGGGAAAAATGGCCTCTAAAGGTGTTTTTTTTTTTTTTTTAAATTAAGTACTTATTTAATTAATCAAATTTTCTTTCCCTTCTGACCATTAACTCAGGCACCTTTTGAGTTAGGAAGCTGATATTTGGACATGCCAATGACCAAGTGATTTGGCTGCAAAGGATATTTTGGATTTATAAATTAATCAATTAATCAATTAATCGATTAATTATTTAATTAAATTTTTAATTCAAAACAAAAAATTGAATTCTTGTGTATCCAATACCTTGACAGCTTGGGGTTTCTATATGATTAGAATTTCCAGCAAGACCTACAATGTGGATATGGCACAAGTATCCTGGGTCAAATAACCTTTGTCTTTGCTTTGTGATACTGTGGCTGTGTCTTTACTGTGTCTTTACTGTGTCTTTACTGTGTCTTTTTGGTACTGTGTCTGTGCTTTGTGATGTGAACGTGTGATGCCATGACAAAAAAGATTTGGACTATAATGACCATAATTGGGGATTGAAACATTATTAAAACATCTTTCCATTTGCATTAGCCAATCCAATGGGGGGGGGGGGGGGGGTGGCAATGTGAATACAGTACCATTGTGGGCAATTTAGGAAGTTTTTTGTATACAGTCAAGACTAATGGAAAAGGCAATACACTGAATGGATCAGGACATAACAGGACAAAAAGAACAGTGGAGAGAGGGGGGACACCAACAGCAGAATTGAAGTGGGAAACTTGGACAAACAATGGATGTGGGGAGGAATGGGGGGCAGGAAAGTATGCATAAAATGGACAAGATGTATACAGAAGGAAAATCCAAGCAGGAAAAAAACTGGAAACCTGGAAGGAGAAGGGCTTAGGGTGGGGTTAATAAGGGTAGAAAAGATCATGGTTTTGGATTGGGGATGATCTGAGATGGTGGTGAACAGCTGCCTTGAAGACCTGGAGGGAATAATGAGATTGAAGAGAATGTGGAGGTTGGTTTCACAGGCGGGGAGAAAATAGAAATGATTGAGTGGAGGTGAGCAGTGATCCTGGATCGTGTGTGCCCTGCAGAAATCTGCTGGGTGGGGGATAAGGAGGTGGATGACCACTGACATGTCTGCAATTGGAAATTTATAGGCCCATAGACTCAACTTCAACGTGGACGTTTCTAATGATCATGAAGGCCTTGGCTTCCACAGGGTCAAGCTGAACAAGATGTGAGGCAGTGGAGCCAGACCAGTGGGGAGAGCAGTACTCTATCAAGCTGTGGATGAAGGCCTTGTCGGTGGATAGGAGGTCAGGTTTGCCAAGGAAGGATTTTGTACGACGGAGGATTCTCAGTCGGCGACTGGCTTTGGAGGATCAGTTTTTCCAACATTTTATTTAATGCAGTGATGTTGGCTGATTTCTAATCAGATGGTAGATGACCTAAGGTAAATGGCAGGGTGAAAAGGGCAGAGAGTAGATATACAAGAGCAGCAGAGCAGGCTTTTAGGACATGTGATCTGATGCTGTCTGGTCCAGTAGCAGAGTCAGAGTCGAGGGTTGAAAGAACCCTCTCCACCTTCTCGGGTGCAAAAAGTCGAGGAGCGGTTGAGTATGACTGGGATCGGTTGCTACAGAGAGGGAGAAGGGTTGGGGACATAATATTTGGAAGCAAACACAGAACTGAGGCATTTGGCCTCCTTATGAGAGGAGTCAGCTGTGGTTCCATTTGAACAGATGGAAAGGATGCAAGGGGAGCATAATCCAGAGCCAGACTTAATAAGGCACCACCAGGTTTTAGAGGAGGGAGACAAGTTTGAAAGTTCATTGTTGAGGTTGGACTGATGTTGTTTTCTGGCTCTCCTGAGAGTGGACACACACTTCTTGCGGGCTTTTTGGAATGCACTGAGATTGCCCTCTGACAGATTTGCCTTCCAGGAAGAGAAGGCAAATTGCTTCAGAGCAACTGGCTCACCCGAAGATTCAGTGTACCAACAATAGGAAGAAAGGTAGGATAATTGAAGACAAGATGGGATGAATCTGTGCATAAGTGAGAGCAGGTTTCTGTGGAAGCATTCCCTGGCTGGGTTGATATCAGGGCAGGAGATATGGGAGACCAGTTGTGAAGAGAGATCGCTGCTTGTATCCCTGCCAATATGCCTGAGTGAACTGTCAGACTTGCCGGCAATGAGGCAGCTCTCTTGGAATAGCCAGAGTTTAAGGCATGGAGAAAGGTCGTGCTGTATTAACTGGAGGATGAATGACAGATCATGCACTTCAGTGAGAGATAGGTTTGCAATATGACTTGTGAAGAAGAAGAAGAGGTGGAAGAAGAAGAGGAAGACGAATATATCATGATGAAGAACACGTAGCACGCTCATGCCAAAGAGGTAAGTGGATTGAAGCATATTAATGTTTTCAAAAACTTTTAAAGGAAGAAGCGCTTTCTTCAATGAAGATAATGAGAAAATGATAGAGAAAAAGGAGAGATGTAAAGGAAGTACAGATATAAGGCAGAATAAGATCGTGTCCGACTGAAAGTGTTTTTTGGGGGGGGGGTTAAGGGGGGGGTCTTGAAGCGAGGAAGTCTTGGATAGCGTTGCAAAGGCATAAAGGACAAAAAAACAATTGAAAAAAAAGGAGAGAAACAGTAAGACAAACCAACCTCAAAACCGAGACGCTTAAAGGTCCCATGTAATTCAAAAGTTTCTGTTTATTTATATATTAACTTGACCTTCCTATTGAAGAAATCACCCATGTTTCTTTTTTTTAATCAACAATGGGATAATTAGACCAATATTTTGAACATTTGTAGTGCTTTTCACAACTTGCTATGCCCCGCCCCTCAAAAAAGTGGAGTTCAGCGAACCGCAGGTCACGTGACCGGTGACGTCATCTCCAGAACGAAGTCCATGCCATCTCGAAGTCCATGCTTCGGCCCGCGATCCGTTCCGTGTAATTTGTACGTACTCTACTTTTGATTTGCTTGATCTTGATCTGAGGTATGCTGAGACACGTGTGTCACGCCTCGCCTCGTTGATAAGCCCGCAAGGTCGCTCCGTGCAGCAGCCTGCACATATTCAACTATGTGTGAATTATATAATTAACAACTCACGGTCTGAGGTAACTCGGCTAAAAATTATCCGATTTGCACCAAATAAAGTTTATGAATAAAGTTTATGAATGGTTGCACAGACCCCTACTTCTCACTAAAAGTGGCAACAGAATGTAAATTGGACTTAAAACAAGCCCGCAAGGTCGCTCCGTGGAGCAGCCTGCACATATTCAACTATGTGTGAATTATATAATTAACAACTCATGGTCTGAGGTAACTCGGCTAAAAATTATCCGATTTGCACCAAATAAAGTTTATGAATGGTTTCACAGACCCCTACTTCTCACTAAAAGTGGAAACAGAATGTAAATTGGAGTTAAAATAAGTGTTTGTTTTGTATCAAGCAAATGCACGTGGAGCGTGCTTGCGAGCGAGCTGCGTTCTGGAGGTGACGTCACATGGATTACGGCATCGGCTTTGAGATATGGGGCAGAATTTTTAGGGGCGTTCCCAAGTGGTTCGGTTTTCTTTCAATGTTAATGTTTCAGAGTGAATATAACAAAAAATCAATGCCATATTTGAATTCACCATAAAAAGACATTTGGATGACATCAAATGCATTTTGAGTGAGATTCCGTGTCTGTGGACCTTTAAGCTCCAGCTATCTGAGAAGGCCCAAGGCTACATGAAAAAAACTAACTCAACAAAGATCGACAATCACGATTTAGCATGGAAAATCACAGATGAAAATACAAACAGCACACAGAGTCGAAAATACAACAGAAAAACATGACGGATTCAGTTTAGAAAACTTAACAGATTCATGTGGAAGGAGAGCTGTGGATTTGACCTACACGTACAGCAACCCTCAACTGGAAGAGTCAAATTTGCTCAATTTGACAAGTTTCAAATGGAAAAATTTGCAAATTTGTTATCATTATTGTTACAAAATTGTGTTTTTGAATGTCCCCACTTAATATAGTGACCATGCTTTTTACTTTTAGTTATTTATTTCAGGGGGGGGGGGGGGTTTGGCAGCACTGCCAATTTTTAAAGGTATCTTTTTAGTGACTATCCTATAAGTTATTGAGTGCATCAAGACACAAGCACAAAGTATGATCTCACACCACATGTTAATTCGATCAGGCAGATTATCCTCATCCTAGGGCTAGCAGGATGGCCGAGAGGTACGCACACTCGCCTCTAGGTAGTCGAGCGTGGGTTTGAACCTCGGGCCACCTATAAACTGTCGATTCCCTTGGATGGAGGTAAAACCGGCCGACCCATCTGCCAGCATTAGTTTGTGGACATTAAATATCCCACAGTCTCCTTCACGATGAGTAGGGAAGTATTCGCTGGCACCCTGGCCAAATTCCAAATTCCTGCCCTAACCAGCAGGGGGCACTGCATCTGCAACACAGCCATGCTATTAACAATGATGCAAACCAGCAGCCACCGGCTGCACACAAAATGATTGAATGAATCTTCATCATAAAGGTCATTATTGAACCACCTTAGTTTTTACACACAATCCAATTACCTGAGACCTCGTCAGTTTCCACAAGCCTAGAATCCAAATCCTTAATACTTGCTTGGAATCCTAATCGTATAAGGAGATGTTGCAAGAAATGTCCTCGGGAAGATTTGAAGGCACAACTTCTTCAATATACTTTTTTTTCATTCCGTCACCACCTGGCGACCACACCTGTACAAATATTTCCATGGCCAAATTGTTAGTGGGTTTGAGATTACAATTATTAGTAAT
This sequence comes from Myxine glutinosa, assembly GCF_964187855.1. Taxonomy (NCBI): domain Eukaryota; kingdom Metazoa; phylum Chordata; class Myxini; order Myxiniformes; family Myxinidae; genus Myxine; species Myxine glutinosa. Next base: position 333,057,433 of record NC_136261.1, read on the forward strand.
CAGTTTCAGAATGGGATTTCAGGACATGGAGTTGCTAGCTGCAATGAAACATTGCATTTTGGCAAAATTGACGTCCTTGCTCCAGGCTGGTGAACGTAAAATATCAGACGTAGTTGGAAAGCAAAAACAAAACAGGAATATTTTCTGTTTAGGATCTGGAAGCAACGGCGGAGTTCAATAAAATAAGCCTCTTTGTGGCTAGAAGGCAGGTTGTGGTTTTTTTTACATACATGTGTGCGGGAGAGATTCCAAACACATGCCTAGGGGAAAACATTTGTCTGTTTACCTATCTGTGCTGAACAAAGCATTCAAAATGGTCACAAAGGCTTTGCATTTCCTTGGCAACCGCCACGGTGATCATGAACTGAGGGATAAACAGATGCGCATTTGCTGAAGTCAGATAGTGCTCCGTACATTAATCTATACAACAAAACATTCTCCCAAGCACATTCTTGCAGGCCGTGGTGTTTATTTCAGTTGTAAATACCATTGAATCCGTCACGTAGAAGTTGGATTCATTCGGCAGCTTGTGAGTGGACCGGAGAACTGATCAAATTGCATAGATTAGAGGGAGTGTTGCTGCACAGATACCAACATGCACCTTGTAATCTAAGGATCGCTAGTGCTGTTCAACTCGACAAAATGACACGATGTAAAGAATGTAAAGTGAATTGAAACTGCTACAAAAAGTTTCCCTCGCCAGTCCCGGGGGAGTCAATAGTGCACCAGACTCCCTTGTACAGAATGCCGCAGTGATGTGTGTTGCCATATAGAGCAACTATAGGCCACTGCATCAATGGTAGACTTTCAAAAGGCACCAATAGATTTGTCGAGGGCCGTAAAAGATCTCTTGGCGACAGAGCAGCGATGGCGTGCTGTTTTCTTTCGCTCAATGGCCTTTCCGGAACCGAGCCTTCCATCGATTTTCCAAAGGTTTGAGCACTCATCTTCACCCGAGGCCCAAGGAGAAGCGGTTGACGGATGATGATGCATCACTTAGACACTGGGCTGAAAAGGCGCCTGTAATTTAGCTTTTATGGGGTTGCCTGTCACATGCTCGGCTTGGGCCGCCATGGCTTGTTGATAGTGTTCTGGTCCTGCTTTGCTTGAATGCCTAGCCAGAAAAAACATGATGGAATTCAAGCAGATGTTTCATTCTATTGTGACCTTTTTGACGAGCTACTATAATGGTCATGGCTCATTGAGAAACTTACATATATTACAAGAAGGACAAGGAGGTTTTGTCTCAGTGGAGAAGCTGAGATTTTAGCTTGTGTTTAATTATGTTTTTGAGAAGCACTCTTCACACTTGTAACAATGCAATTGCAATGTAACAATACAGTTGTAACAATGCACTTGTAACAATGCAATTGCAATGTAACAATACAGTTGTAACAATGCAATATTGCCATGTAACAATACAGTTGTAACAATGCAGTTGTAACAATGCAATTTCAATGTAACAATACAGTTGTAACAATGCAGTTGTAACAATGCAATTGCAATGTAACAATACAGTTGTAACAATGCACTTGTAACAATGCAATTGCAACAATGCAATTGCAATGTAACAATACAATTGTAACAATGCACTTGTAACAATGCAATTGCAATGTAACAATACAGTTGTAACAATGCAGTTGTAACAATGCAATTGCAATGTCACAATACAGTTGTAACAATACAGTTGTAACAATGCAGTTGTAACAATGCAATTGCAATGTAACAATACAGTTGTAACAATGCAGTTGTAACAATGCAATTGCAATGTAACAATACAGTTGTAACAATGCAGTTGTAACAATTCAATATTGCAATGTAACAATACAGTTGTAACAATGCAGTTGTAACAATGCAATTTTAATGTAACAATGCAGTTGTAACAATGCAATTGCAATGTAACAATACAGTTGTAACAATGCACTTGTAACAATGCAATTGCAACAATGCAATTGTAATGTAACAATACAGTTGTAACAATGCACTTGTAACAATGCAATTGCAATGTAACAATACAGTTGTAACAATGCACTTATAACAATGCAATTGCAATGTAACAATACAGTTGTAACAATGCAGTTGTAACAATGCAATTGCAATGTAACAATACAGTTGTAACAATACAGTTGTAACAATGTAATTGCAATGTAACAATACAGTTGTAACAATACAGTTGTAACAATGCAGTTGTAACAATGCAATTGCAATGCAACAATACAGTTGTAACAATGCAGTTGCAATGTAACAATACAGTTGTAACAATGCAGTTGTAACAATGCAATTGCAATGTAACAATACAGTTGTAACAATGCAATTGCAATGTAACAATACAGTTGTAACAATGCAGTTGTAACAATGCAATTGCAATGTAACAATACAGTTGTAACAATACAGTTGTAACAATGCAATTGCAATGCAACAATACAGTTGTAACAATGCAATTGCAATGTAACAATACAGTTGTAACAATGCAGTTGTAACAATGCAATTGCAATGTAACAATACAGTTGTAACAATGCAATTGCAATGTAACTATAGAGTTGTAACAATGCAGTTGTAACAATGCAATTGCAATGTAACAATACAGTTGTAACAATGCAATTGCAATGTAACAATACAGTTGTAGCAATGCACTTGTAACAATGCAATTGCAATGTAACAATACAGTTGTAACAATGCAGTTGTAACAATGCAATTGCAATGTAACAATACAGTTGTAACAATACAGTTGTAACAATGCAGTTGTAACAATGCAATTGCAATGTCACAATACAGTTGTAACAATACAGTTGTAACAATGCAGTTGTAACAATGCAATTGCAATGTAACAATACAGTTGTAACAATACAGTTGTAACAATGCAATTGCAATGTAACAATACAGTTGTAACAATGCAGTTGTAACAATGCAATATTGCAATGTAACAATACAGTTGTAACAATGCAGTTGTAACAATGCAATTTTAATGTAACAATGCAGTTGTAACAATGCAATTGCAATGTAACAATACAGTTGTAACAATGCACTTGTAACAATGCAATTGCAACAATGCAATTGTAATGTAACAATACAGTTGTAACGATGCACTTGTAACAATGCAATTGCAATGTAACAATACAGTTGTAACAATGCAATTGCAATGTAACAATACAGTTGTAACAATGCATTTGTAACAATGCAATTGCAATGTAACAATACAGTTGTAACAATGCAGTTGTAACAATGTAATTGCAATGTAACAATACAGTTGTAACAATACAGTTGTAACAATGCAGTTGTAACAATGCAATTGCAATGCAACAATACAGTTGCAATGTAACAATACAGTTGTAACAATGCAATTGCAATGTAACAATACAGTTGTAACAATACAGTTGTAACAATGCAGTTGTAACAATTCAATTGCAATGTAACAATACAGTTGTAACAATGCAGTTGTAACAATGCAATTGCAATGTAACAATACAGTTGTAACAATACAGTTGTAACAATGCAATTGCAATGCAACAATACAGTTGTAACAATGCAATTGCAATGTAACAATACAGTTGTAACAATGCAGTTGTAACAATGCAATTGCAATGTAACAATACAGTTGTAACAATGCAGTTGTAACAATGCAATTGCAATGTAACTATAGAGTTGTAACAATGCAGTTGTAACAATGCAATTGCAATGTAACAATACAGTTGTAACAATGCACTTGTAACAATGCAATTGCAATGTAACAATACAGTTGTAACAATGCAGTTGTAACAATGCAATTGCAATCTAACACTACAGTTGTAACAATACAGTTGTAACAATGCAGTTGTAACAATGCAATTGCAATGTAACAATGCAGTTGTAACAATGCTGTTTTTTCTGTTGTTTGTTTCCTTTCTCTCCTTAAACGCAATGTCAAAATTTGAGGATGTATGGATTGGAAAGGTCATTACATTTCATAAAACATAGGTTTGACCTTCATAAAATAGATTTTAGAGGGGAGAAATATTATGACCCCGACCTCATCTCAAGTGTCCAAATATCTCGCTGCTCTGTCAAGCATATCAACAGGAAATAGCAAAGGAAAAATCTCAACATCAAACTCATCTGTTATTTATTTTTTCCAATAGTCTTCCTGTCGTTACAAACTTGCTTCTATGTCATTGCATCACTAGCTCAGGTCTTGTTAACATTGATTTAATGGAGCCATGTACTGTTAACAGAAGTCCATCAAAAATGGACGGTGGCATGACAGTGACCCAAGAGGCAATCACAGAGGCCTAGCTGTGTGAAACATATCAAGTTAAAGTTAAATATACTTGGAACATTTGTTTATCATGGTTACAAGTTATTTTCTATGTTCTAGAGATGGACAGATAACTTCCTCTTTGTCATTAACAGACATCATAAACCAAAACCATAATTGCATCTCTCTTAATCTTTTTAATCAGTAAAATGTAATTTGGTTTTATAAAAGCACGAGAGGGCCCGGCGCTGCCCGGCTGGGTGGGCTTTTCCCATCGGTAGTTTCGTGATGTGCTGGACATTGAAGAGTTATGGAGTTATTGGCCTCCTGTTGGTTACCTTTTCCCTGCAGGCCGGCGCCAGCACTGCCTGACCTCACATCCCAATATACATTTTATAGCGGCCTTTGGTGGTTTCAAAACGGGTGTCAAGCCCAACGTGTGGTAACCTAAATCTTGCCTGGATCCTGAAGTACCAACACCCAAGGGCCTTCAGGTGCTACGGTGTGGCCATGAAAGAGTAACATGCAAACACACAAACACCCCCACCCAAGCTGGGTCACCCAATCAAGATCTGGTAATTTAGACTTTAGAAAATCATCAAGAAGATTGATGTTTAAAGCTGTACAGCAAAAATCAACTTGAGAGCGCACTAAGGCAATGATGGACCAAATGCCCTCTTTTCCTTGTTTGAGGTCAGTCTCTTGATTTCCAGACGTACAAACACACGTACACACAAATAATTGCCTTGCAGATGGAGTTGTGCAGATGATCTGACCCTGGATACCACCAGCACGTATGCAAAATTTGATGCGGATTGCCCCAGCCATCCAGGTAGAAATCATAGGTGAGCTTCCCACCCTCACAGGGTGAGGGGATTTTTTTATTGTGTGTCCATGACACGGCCTTGGGTACCCCCCGGCACATTTGCAAAATCTGGTGGAGATTGGCTGAGCAGCTTTTCTTTTTCTATGATGTTCAGACGTGCACACACATCCATAGAATTTCCTTGCGGGGTGATTTTGTAGGGAGGGGTAGTTTAAGCCTTGCCCAGATTCTGAAATTCCTGCACCCAAAATTTGGGGCCTCCAGGTGATACGGTTTGGCCATGAACGAATAACGTGCAAGAGCACAGACAGACACACAAACACTTGAAAATGTCTATAAGATCAGGACAAAGCAATGCGTGAGTTACGTCCATATACAATATGATCTTCACAAGTTGCAATTGACTTGGCAATATATTCTGAAATGTAACTAATAAATTACTATCTTTGGAATACAATGTATCCCTAATATTGGACCCCATGCAGTCATACTATTGACTGTTAGAATGGCCGAACAGGAAGTGTAATAGATTTTCTTGACACTGAGCTATATATTCAAAAGCTGAATCACTGCCAAGCCTTCGCAAAGACACAAATTCCATTTTATTTGCCTTTGAAGAGGCCTGACCGGATCGCTCAGAGAAAGTATATTCACATTTGAGTTGTCTGCTCTGGGTTATATTCTCGACCCGACTATAAAATGTCATTCATAAATGCTTCACAGGCAAGATGATCGATCAATGGGTATGCCGCCCCGTGCAGGGATGTTAAGCCAAGTGTTCCATCTGTCACATCTGTTAAAAATCCCACAGTACTTTTTGAAAAGAGTAGGCCATTTGGGGGAAATTATGGGCAGGCATTGTGTGTCTGTGCAATGATCAACCTACAAATCCAGATGAACACCACCAGGTCTATTTACCCATAGAAATGCCAGTGAGGCAACCCCATCAATATTTGAGGTCAGGGGTCAAACAGATCAGATCCTTTTGAGTAAACCTGTCTGTTTTCTTTCTTAAAATGAGGAATCTTTGTAATATCAGATCTGCCCAAATGAATCCAATTAGTTGAACTTGGAAATTTGCTTCATTCGTTTGTGTACATGTGTTACGTGGTCCTCCCGGTAACTACCTGGTCTCGGTGACCCCCGGACCGTGGGAGGCACCCCGCCTGAAAGATATATGATTTATACGCTTTCGTAACGCAATCAATATGAATTCCAGTCAATAAGAAACCCCACACCAAGGATCCGGAGTAATCAATAATATATTCCCCCCAGGAATCAACAACCATCAACAATCAACAATCAATCACTAAGATGGCCATCTTACATATGTGTCCCCCCCTGTCCCCACTCACGACCACTTGGGCCACTGTCCCTCACAATGTCTCTCTTCTCCGCACACGGGCGGTGGAACGAACCCCGGGCGGACGTGCTCCAAACGTGCACGTCTCGTACCGGGGACAGCTGCTGCAGCGCACACCTCCTTGCCAAGCAACGGGGCAAAACCAAGCGCGGCTTGCAACGCGCGCGAGGCCCAAGGTGCGACCCGTACGCGTCCTTGTAGACGGTGAGGCGAACTGTGCCGGACGCTGGGTTCCGTGCACGAACCCACGGCAACTTGACGTGTCAAGGGGTAATTACCCCGCGCAGGTAACTCCTTTTGTCAGACGGGCTTTCAAACGCAGCGTCCTCCACGCTGCTCAATATCGATACCAACTCTCGTCGGAGCTCGGCGAGGAAGAGGAAGAAGATCGTCGCTTCTCCAGGACCTCGTGTCTTTTTTCTTCCTCCGTTTCCGGTCTCCTTTTTCCCAGAAGGGCTCCTGACCCTTTAATCACAACAACCTTTAATCGACTACACATTGATAAGCAAAGACCTGAATAGTAATTCACATAAATCCGTAACACTCCCCCCCTTCAAGAAAGAAAGTTTGAACCCAGCGAAAACTTTCTTTGCCGGCCAACTTGGATAAACAAACCAGATAACTCACCCCCCCCCCACCCCCCCAAATCATCAGTTCCCCCCGGGCACAGTCATCACTTAAAAATAAAGCAACAAAATTTCACACAATCCCCTAGATTAATTCCCTCTGGACCAAGCGTCAACCACTTCTAGTTTCTCTTGAATGATGGTTAAGAGGTGGTGACCAAAGCCCCCAAATTTAAACCTCTCTATAGCACTTTTTCCGGAGGCCCAGCGGAGTATTCCCTACATGGACGCCTTAAGGAATGTGGAGTTCACGGTTAGTCCGGGGAGGAAAGTTCATTACATGGACGCCTTTAAGAACGTGGAGTTCACGGTTAGTCCGTGTAGGAGCCCCGGCTCGGCGGCTCCCCCGTATATAGTGCTTCAACTTCTCCAGACTCCTAACAGTTACGGTGGGACCCCTTGTCCCAGCCGTTACCTGACTGGCGGTCTCCTTCTCGGCCAGTGCTCTGACATTCATTCTTTCGGGAGGTGCCGTAACTCTGGGAGCCTCCATAGTAATATCGGCTGCTGCCAACCCCAAAACTACTGCCAAGTTGTCCTCTTCTGTAGACCTCTCGACGCCTACGAAATGCCTTCCCTACTGTTATGGTCCGACCCTCCAAATCCTTACCATTCCAATTCTTCTCTTCCTCCCTGGCGTCTCTTGTGCTTGCAAACGTGACAAAGCCGAACCCTCTTGACCGTTGCGTTTCCCTGTCTTTTACCACCCGCACTTCCACCAGCGGCCCATATCTGTTGAAGACAGAGGTCAGAACTTCTTCCTCTGTGTTGAAGTTCAGTCCCCCTACAAATAACTTGGAACTTTTGTCGCCATCCCGAGCTGGTGTGGTGTTATTTTCCCTGCTGTGCTCTTTACCAACCCTCGGGTTACCATGAATTTGCCCCCCGGCCAAATCATTCCCGATAATCACAGATACTCCCTCTACAGGAAGCGTGGCTTGTAAACCGACGGTGACCGGTCCTGACACCAAATCGGATTCCAAATGGATGACATGAAGTGGGGCACTAACACAGCCACCGATCCCTTGTAACCGAACACTATCACCAGTTGCGGTACTCTTGGACAATGGCAAAATGCCTTCAAGCATTAAGGATTGATGGGCTCCTGTGTCCCTCAAAACCCTAACCGGTCTTGGGTTAGTCAAGTCTCCCTTGAGTGAGACCAACCCCTCATAAATAAACGGTTGGTAACTCTTCTGTGGGCGATTTCTTACGCTTGCCATCGCATTCGGAGTGGTAATAGTCGGACTCCGCTCTGGGTTTTCCCTTTTCATGAGGTAACAACTGGACATCAAGTGTCCAGGTTTCTTGCAAAAAGCGCAAGTAGGCCCGGAGGAAAAACTCGTGGTCTGCCTCGGGCCCCCCGAAAAATAAGTTTGTCTTGGGCCCGTAGCCCCCTGATTTCGAACAGTTCGGGTATCAGCGTTGTCCCCATATTCATCTCGCGGCCGCCACCATGTATTGTCGTTCTCCGCACCTGCTGTTCCACACCTCCCCTGCGGAGATCTAGGCGAGGAGTTAGGTTCGTGGACCCCTATCCGGTGTGTTAAGGTACTAGGGCATTGCCCGTACTATATCTATATCTAAAATTATATCCCCCCCCTCTATTTACATGAAATGGTTTGGTCCAAAGCGAACGGCTTGCGAGTACGGTGACAATCCCCCCCCTCTATTTACATGCAATGGTTTGGTCCAAAGCGAACGGCTTCCGGAGTTTGGTAAAGAAATCGCCATCGCGTGCACAAACGCGCAGGAAAGCGAATGAATCGCAAATTCGGTTTTATTAGTTTTAAAACATAGTTTAACGCCAACATAGTTTGCAAACGTGAAATAAATGAATACGCTCTCAAATGTGCCATCCGAGGCAGAGTGTGTCCTCCACGTTCGGCACACGCGATCGTTCGCTGCTCTCTGATTGGTTGAATCGTTTTTTGGACATAGCTCGGTAAGTAATTGTCCGATTAATATGAAACCTTGAAAAGGCACATCCTCGGGTCCCCAGCAATATACCTGGCAAGTTTCAAGTATATCGGACCGGTAGTTGTCGAGAAACAGCGGTCACAGACAAACAAACAAACGTACAGACGTACAGAGATTACTGGAATTATAGATAGATAATCATCTGCCATGGTGGCTGCGTCCCACAACTTCGGAGCTTTCTTTTCCTGCAGGTACATTTTGATGTCCTCGTGGACACACTGTTGAAATTCCTCCACCAGCATCAGGTCACGCAATGCTTCGAAGTCGTTCCCGACTCCTTTTGACTCACACCACCGATCAAACATATTTTCTTTCACTCCAGCAAACTCCACATGGGTCTCACTCTCCCTCTTCCTGGCATTCCTGAATTTTTGCCGGTAAGCTTCTGGAACCAACTCATAGGCTTTGAGGATGTGCTTCTTCAATACCTCATAATCTGCACATTGGTCCATTGGTAGCGCCGAATAAATCTCTTGAGCTTTACCCACCAGCACACTTTGCACTAGTATGGTCCAGGCCTCCTCCGGCCAGTTTAACTGTCGAGCCACTTTCTCAAAGTGTGGAAAAAATTTAGCGACTTCCTTTTCACTGAAGGGTGGAACCAGCCTCACATGTCTGCCCACATCCCAGGTGTTCTGGCTAGGTGTCGACCCCGTCAGCAAGGGTGGTACCTCTCCCCGTTCTCTCATTAACTCCAGCTCCTTGAATTTAATTTCTTGCTGAAGCGCCATGTCACGTTCCTTTAATTCCCTTTCCGCTTTTCTCTCCTCTGCTTCGAGTTCCCTTGCAGCTCTCCTCTCCTCTGCTTCTGCTTTCCTTTCCTCTGTTTTCATCCTTTCTAACCTTTCCTGGAGTTCTCGTTCCACTCTCCTTTCTTCTTCTGCTCTTTCCTTTTCTGCTTTCCTTTCTTCTTCTGCTCTTTCCTTTTCTGCTTTCCTTTCTTCTTCTGCTCTTTCCTTTTCTGCTTTCCTTTCTTCTTCTGCTAACCTTTCCTGGAGTTCTCGTTCCACTCTCCTTTCCTCTGCTTGTTTCTCTTCTCTCCTCTCTTCTGCTTTCCTTTCCTCTTCTTTTAACCTTTCCTGGAGTTCTCGTTCCACTCTCCTTTCCTCTGCTTGTTTCTCTTCTCTCCTCTCTTCTGCTTTCCTTTCTTCTTCTTCTTTGATCCGTTCCTGGCTCCGTAATTGCAACTCCAGTTTCCGGAGCTCAACGTCTTCTGGTTCTTCGGGTAGCCACTCCCAGGCTAACTCGTCCCATGTTCCTAACCCCACCATAGACTGTATCACCGTGGTCTGCAACTCTGCCTTCCTCAAATTAGTTCGGACCTCAAAGTTAAAATGTTTGGCCAATTTCAAGAGGTCCGACTTTAGTAACGCTCGGAACTGTGCCTCACTCGGGGTTACCGCAAAGTTCTGTGCCACAAACGCCATGGTGCCTATCGTTAACACCTGTTAACCTTCACCCAAGACTTTACCCCCAATTTCCCCAAAAATTTACCAATTAATACTTAATTAATAAATTTTAATTAATAAATATATTATTTTATTATTTTATACAATTTTAGATCCCGGACGTAGACCCAATTGCGAATCCGCAAATCGTAATTTGGACGAGCCCCCAATTCTGTTACGTGGTCCTCCCGGTAACTACCTGGTCTCGGTGACCCCCGGACCGTGGGAGGCACCCCGCCTGAAAGATATATGATTTATACGCTTTCGTAACGCAATCAATATGAATTCCAGTCAATAAGAAACCCCACACCAAGGATCCGGAGTAATCAATAATATATTCCCCCCAGGAATCAACAACCATCAACAATCAATCACTAAGATGGCCATCTTACATATGTGTCCCCCCCTGTCCCCACTCACGACCACTTGGGCCACTGTCCCTCACAATGTCTCTCTTCTCCGCACACGGGCGGTGGAACGAACCCCGGGCGGACGTGCTCCAAACGTGCACGTCTCGTACCGGGGACAGCTGCTGCAGCACACACCTCCTTGCCAAGCAACGGGGCAAAACCAAGCGCGGCTTGCAACGCGCGCGAGGCCCAAGGTGCGACCCGTACGTGTCCTTGTAGACAGTGAGGTGAACTGTGCCGGACGCTGGGTTCCGTGCACGAACCCACGGCAACTTGACGTGTCAAGGGGTAATTATCCCGCGCAGGTAACTCCTTTTGTCAGACGGGCTTTCAAACGCAGCGTCCTCCACGCTGCTCAATATCGATACCAACTCTCGTCGGAGCTCGGCGAGGAAGAGGAAGAAGATCGTCGCTTCTCCAGGACCTCGTGTCTTTTTTCTTCCTCCGTTTCCGGTCTCCTTTTTCCCAGAAGGGCTCCTGACCCTTTAATCACAACAACCTTTAATCGACTACACATTGATAAGCAAAGACCTGAATAGTAATTCACATAAATCCACATAAATCCGTAACACATGGATGAGTCGGTTTCATTTCTAGGTGGAAATCCACTTCACTGTTGTCAGCATTTTTTGCTGTGCGTGTAAGGGGTTGGAGGGAGGACCAGAAAGGCAACCTTAAGTTGGGATATTTCAGACCTACCTTATTTTTATGAAGCTGAGACACGACTATCTCATATTCTCCTCTCTTTCATATGAAATGTTGTGTTATCAAAAGTGACCGGAAAGATCTTTTTTTAAATTTCCAGTGTCCAAGTCTTTCATCCAGATCAAAAATATACTTGTACACCAGAAAACCCATAAGACCATCTTCTTGTACTATTAACACTGCTTCTGCTACTTGTTTCCATGATTTTCGCAACCAATCGCTGAGATGATAAATTATTCAGGGAAACTTCATAGGAAATTATTAAATGGGAATCTAAAGACAAATTTTACAAGTAGTGAATTAATAAATCCTATCATTATCAAAGTTTACACTTTCCCCTTAAAATTAAACTTTCTCAGAAATGTCATTCGCGGTAAGTCGAGGACCTTCAACATTTCACAGCGTATTCAGCACCTCCAATAATAATGGAGACTTAGATGCCACCTCAGAAATTACCAAAGGACCTGGTATGCGTCTATGTGTGAGTGGATTGTCTAATCAAAATATTATCATTCTTTTATATTAACAGATCACACCTACAAAACATTCACCCCCGTTAACTTGCACTCAGCCCACCTGCATTAACTTGTGCTATATGTTTCACTATCCTATGTTGGAATATGGTACGTGATACTGCACTAACCACCGCAATGCTGTACTAATGTGACGCTATTCTGAGACTGTTATGCTGCGCTATGTGTACACTGCTGCTGCTACAGTTGTGAAGACTCATGGAAAAGCTGTTGCTCACACAAATCATACACTCATGTACAGATAGAGACAGCAGACACCACATTGTTACGTATTACCTCCCCAAACCCCGGCCCCTCAGAGTCTTGAGAGGGAACGCGGCAGAAATATTTGTTATATTGCGGTTTCTAATAAACCATATTAAAACCACACCAATGCAATTGTAGAACAAAACAAGTAATTGTATTAAGAACTCTGACATACACAATAATAACACTCTTAAAGAAAGTACAAAGAAAATGTCACTTGCATCAAATGAACAATACATATGATGGTACCATAATTCCCCCAATGCTCTCAAAGCAATGAACTCACGATACGCCAACCGTGAGTGTAATGTAACATTCCCAAAAGTCCATGCACTGATTTCCACGCTGGATGAAGATCGAGGTCGTGCAGAACGATGAGAACAGGCAGGTATCGACAAGGTGGCAGACGAGGAGTTATGAGGTGAGAGGTCGATATGGGAATTGAGCCGATATGGAAACCAACGGCAATGAACACGATGATGTCAATATGAGAATCCCAATGACAAAACAAGATGCACCAAGCTGACAGCCTCTTCGAGGACAAAATGGCGTATCGGCCTGTAATGGAGGCGCTTGATTTCTCCAACGATGACTCACACTTGGTGATAAAACCTGAGACACAGGTCTAATTGCAATCGCAATATATGACAATGTTGCAAACAATCCCTTTCACGGGAAACCTCAACTCATTCGCGACCAATATATAAATACAAGTCCACTCGCAGCCTCGACGTAACTCACAGCTCTCTCCTGTCTCTGCCCATATCGATCTCCCTTCTTCCAGTCTCTTTGCCGTGTTTTCCTTTTTCCTTCACAAACATTTATTTTTACCTTTTACTAAAGTCATCTCCATTTCACATAAAAATCAAAGTCTTAACAACAATATTACCTGAAACTAAAAATCCTACAAGCATATAATAACAACAAAGGCGGAAGTGACGAATCCGTAACAACATCACTTCACACTTGGCATCAAACAAACATGCCATTAACCTGCGGAGATTCTACTTCCCAGATCACACTGGATGGTGGCGCCATCTAGTGGTAGCACTTTTCTCTCTGCGATCAGTAGGCCATTTTTAGGGAGAAATGCCCCTCCCACGTGTTTTGTTCATGCTCCTCTAAATGTCAAGCGTTTTTTGTTTTTTTCTTTGTCATGACTTGGCCAAGGTTTGAATTGAACCTCCAACCTCACAGACTCAGAGCGGATCAATTCCACTTCATCTGAACTACACAATGGCACTAAGTCGATGCTGTACAATGTCGCACTGTTCTGTATTGACCTGGAATATGTTGTACTCTCATATACGAGTACTTTGCACGTGCCATACTCCATTTAAATACACTCTTCTGCATTATTCTGTTCTCTCTCACCTTGCGGGCTCAGTTGTGCTACTCATCGGTGTGGCTTTGTTGTCTGAATGTTGATATTCCCGACTAAACCTTTTTTCTGTAAATCCACCACATTTTCTACTGCTCTCTATTAACATAATTTATGTTCCCAATCTTAGTCTTTATACTGTCCCACTGGAAACAAGACGTTCCCCTATTTAACCACTATAAAACTGTTTTGTATACAATGTTTTTACTTGATGAAGAGTGAGGTGACAGGAAAAGTTACACACTGACAGTGGGTCAGTGAGACACATGTGGACATGACAAGGGGATGAACAAATGGGAGTAGAGAAAACTGAGAAAGAGATAGCAAGCTGCAAATACATGAGGAGATATAGAGAATGGCTAATGAGGAGACGAATCATCGTCAGGTTGAAGAATGATATGAACTTCCTCATTAGATGTTATTAGTTGCTTGTGTTAAATAATTGTCTAAATGTGTGTGTGTGTGTGTATATATATATATATATATATATATATATATATATATATATATATATATATATATATATATATATATATATATATGGGTCAGAATTTTGAACGAGGTACATTTGGGCCTCCCAGGGGTCAAAACAATTTTTGTGGAATAGCTAGAAATCACCTTCATATCCTTAAAGCCCTAAGCCTGGGCTATCAAACGCAGCCAAACCGACACCGATCGGCCCAGAGGTTCCGTTTTTATTCATGGTCAAAGTTTCCCTTCCTTTTTAGCATAATGTAAGAGACCAAAATAAGATATATGAATTCCTTCCTCTTCTTCCCGAAGATGCTGTTTCGGCTAGTTTTGCATACTTAACGCACCAGTAGCGTCCCGATCTTTTGAAATGGCATAGAATTCAAGCTAATGTGATGGTCTGATGGTATATTTCACTTCGATATGCACTTCCCTGGCTTACAGGGAGCATGACCGGTGTGTAACGTAAGAGACCGTTATGGTTTCTAAATTCACACTCAAGCTTGTTGTGTCTCAGAGAAACAAAGGTCAATGATTTTTACAGCGTTAATACATACGTATAAGTGCTGTTTGTTGCGCCCTAAATAAGAACTATGGAACACCCTGATATGTGTAAAACAGGGCTTATATAAATATCTCTTACGTTACGGTTCATCTTCTTCATCCTATATGAGGAGGAGCTGTGACTCAGGAACTGACATGAGTAACACAAAAACACATTCAGTAGACTAGTTATATAGATCTACTTTTATTCCAGCTGTGAAAAGTATCTGAAAAAGGCTTTTATAATGAATGCATGGCTTTGAAGGGTAACGAAATACTAAAAAAATGCCCTTTTTCTCCATTTTTTGAGGTTCAGAGGCTTATAACATGTAGATAATTGATAAAAAGTATATAAAACTATACATTTTCTGAAAGCCGTGATTGTGTTCTACACGATGACACCTAAATATACTAATTCAGAACATTTGGGACAAAGTTATATAGGTTTAAAGCAATCAATGTGTGTTTTTTGGGATTTGTACCTCGTTCAAAATTCTGACACACACACACACATATATATATATATATATATATATATATATATATATATATATATATATATATATATATATATATATATATTAGGGTGGTCCTCAAATGTACACCAAAAAATAAAATTGGACTTTTTTCAGGTGCTTGTTGCTAAAACTGTTCCTTATTGTGTAAAAATTAAATGTGCCAAAGATGGTTTCTATACGACTTTATTTAATACTGTCACACTTGGGTTGAAAATTACAATGTTTCAGTATCAACAACAACAACATGCATTTTAAAGGCCATTTTCCCTGCTAGAGCAGGGGTTAGCCTTGCGGTCCCCATGACGATCTTCTCCATTTTGCCCTATTTTCTGCATCTCTCCTTGTTAACCCCCTTGCCCGCATTTCTTCTTCCACCATCTTTAGCCAAGTCTTTTTCGGTCTTCCCCGTCCTCTGCTTCCTTCTACATTCATTTCCATCACTCTTCTCAACCAGTCACTTTCATCCTTCCTCAACACATGACCAAACCATCTCAACCTGTTCCTCTTCACAGCATCAATCACAGGCTCTATTCCCATCATCTTTCGCAATTCATCATTTGTCTTCCTCTCTCTCAACGATACTCCACACATCCACCGAACCATTCGCATTTCCACCCTTTCCAACCTTCGTTGCTGCTCTACGTTTATTACCCATGTCTGGCTCCCATAAATCATAACACTTCTCACACATGCAGCATACACCTTTCCCTTCAGCTTCAACGACACTCCCCTCATCATCAGCACGCCACCCAGTTCCCGAAACTTCTTCCATGCACATCTCACTCGAGCAACCGTTGCCGAGTCTGATCCACCTTCTCCATTCAGCATGTCTCCGAGGTAGCAAAATGTTTTCACACCTTCCAGCTTCACGCCATCTCCAAGATCCAACTCAACATTTCCTCCATCTGCAGCTCCCTCTGTGCACACCTTACATTTGAATGTAGCTGCCACACTGGTTAATGACCCTCTCAGACCACTACATTTTTGATGAACCCACTCAGCGCACATTGTACATTGAATGGAGTTCACTCCGACACCCTTCCTACACACAGCACAGGGCCACTTCCCAGTTCTTTCCACCTCACCACATGCTTTACCACTTGCCATCACCTTCGTCTTTCCGATATTCACCTTCAGACCTTTTGTCTCCATACATTCCTTCCACGTGGTCATCTTTTCCTTCAGTCCATCCATACTTTCCGCAATCAACACCAGATCATCTGCATACAACAACTCCCATGGTAAACCCTCCTTTACGTTCTGAGCCAGCACCTCCATCACAGCTACAAATAGTAATGGACTTAGTACCGACCCCTGATGCACTCCCACCTTCACCTCAAACTCACCACTAGGGTGGTGCTCAAAATAAAAAATTTTAAATATTTACTGGGACATGGCTTTATGTTGTTCCTTTTGTTCCAAAATGAAAAGACACCAAATATGAAAGCAATCTGATTTTATTTAGGGGTGCCACATCAGCCTTCAAACTAAAGGTGTCTACAAAACTTTTCTATATATGGATCGAAAGCAAAACCAGAAGTTTGTTTAATGAAAATCCACCCTCCACTCACTTTCTTTGTATTCTAGCAAACACAAGTTACAATAGCTGCACAAATAGCACTATATTGCTATGAAAACTCAAATTCAATGATAACAATCCAAATGTTCAGTTCATAAAATGAAGACACCATATCACATAATATTAAAAAACCCAAATATAATGAGAAATGTAACTCCTATTTCTGGGCCTATTTCACCACTGTTCCCTTCTTGGCATCGGGGTACATCTTCCTGTGAGCAGCAACAACTTGGAGCAGAGCTTGCTTTTGCTCTTCATCCTTTGTAAGGAGCTTATTGTAGTCTTGTATCAATGCGACACCCCTTTCTGTCCTGTCGTTCACCACGACTAAGCCACTGGCGGCTTTCTTTGCTTCCTGAAAGCTGGTTTCTTGCTCCCATGAACCAGGATCCTTATCCATCCAATCAGTTGGGGTCCCTAGGATGCTGAAGAAATGCTTGGTGTGTTTTGTTATGAGGCCAGCGATTGACAGGGCGGTTCCTCGTTTGATAGCTGGTCTCTTTGGAGAGGGGTTTTCACCGTCATTTTTCAATGCTTCAATCATATTGATCTTGCTTTCTTTGTCAATTCTGGTGTCAAAGAATGCAAATGCCACTAGTACTGGGCTCATGTACCACGTGTGGTGGCCAAGTGCCTTCAAGGCTGCCTGAGCCATCTTCTGATTGATTTGTTCAAACTTTTCCAACTTCTTGAAGAGGTTAATGTCATTCAGGGGAGCCTCAATAGCTTGTGGAGCCCGAAACCAAGCCTGTACATACACAAGGCAGACAAAAATGTTGAAGGCTCGGAGTTCTCTCGCCTCTCGAAGTGTCAAGTGGAACTCTGACCGAAACATGAACACCTGTAGTGAATATAGTGCTTTTGCCATCCATCTGGCTCTGTGCATTGCTCCTGGAGCCATGATCCGGATTCCACGAGATGGGATTCCTCCCATGTAGATGACAGTCAGTTCTAGGAGTTCACGATAATCATCTCGTGGCTGCTGATCTTTCAAACACACAAGAACGTTTTTGCTTCCAACACAGTGTCTACAGATCCCATTGAAGCCTTCCTCTCTGAGAATTGATCGTGAAGAAACTTCCTGTCCTCGGGGTTGGTGATTATGGCCTCCGAATCTGCATGCCTAAGATCAAACGTCTTCTCCAAGGAGGCCTTGAAGGATGCTTCCTTTTTCTCTTGGGTCGCACCACCCCTCTTTGCACCTTTTTGGAGGCTCCTCCATTCTTCATATAGCCTCTCCAAACGATGGATGCAGTGCTGCTTCGTCGTTGTAGGTAGGTGAGCTTTTTCCCAGAACTTCACAACCTCTTCAATGGTGAGAGTTGCACTCTCCCGGGCAGTGCGATTCTCCTTCTTCAGGTGATGGAAAAACAGGACAAGAGATTGATGCACAGTCGGGGCTTGGCACCTTTGATGGCATCTCCAGAAGTGGACCCAATGAGATACACATTATCCTGAGCCCGAGTTTTCAATGAAACACTGGTACTAGCACATGCCATATCTGCAAAATAAGCAAGAATGTGGGTAAAATCCTGTTAATTCTTACTCCACAGGGTCACTCTCTACAAAAGAGCCACAGTCAATAAGTTAGGCCTACATATTACACACTAAAAAAAGCGTACCCCTGACCCCGGGAACCTGTACAAAACATGCATGAAAATTGCCCAGATAGTGATCATAGGAAGTCTCAAAACTGTATGTATAATATATTATATATATATAATGTATAATGTGTATTTATGTATATTTATTATTTAATGTATATTTACTATATATTTATTTTTAATATTATATTTAATGTATATATATAATTATGTATTTATTTTGTGTATATACAGCCCAAAAAATGGGAATTCCTATTTTTGCATGGGGGAAAATTCATCACTGATGTGGCACCCCTAAATATTATTGGATTCCATTCAAATTTGGTGTGGTTTCCTTTGACACCAAAAGGAACAAAAATAGACCATGTCCCGGAGAAAATCTGCATTTTGCTTTTTTGAAGCCCACCCTACTCACCACTGTTCCCGTCCTTCGTCCTTACAGCTGTGCGCGCTCTTTTGTACATTGCCATCACTACTCTGATCAACCATTCCTCCACTCCTAACTTCCTCAATGCCCATGTCAATACTTTGCGTGGTACCCTATCGAATGCTTTCTCCAGATCAACAAACCCAAGAAACAACTTCTTCCTCTTCTCCATGTACTTCTCCTGCAACTGCCTCACAATGAAAAGCGCGTCTGTCGTTCCTCTTCCTGGCATGAATCCAAACTGCATTTCGTCGATCTTCACTTTCTTCCTTATCCTCCTCTCCAACACCCTTTCCAATACCTTCATTCCATGCTCCAATAACTTTATCGCTCGGTACGAGCCACACTCCAGAGGGTCACCTTTCCCCTTGTATAGAGGGATGAGGGTACTCGACTCGATGAGGTTTCAGTATCGACACACAAAATTGTTTTTAATAACCAAACACTCAGATGTAATTCCAAATCAGTAAGAATGTATGACAATCATAGTAAACACAGAGTAAGAGTCCTCCAGACCATTGATTCCTCATTAATAAGTTCTGTGGTAAATTATTTCCTCCTTATCTTCTTTGTGTTGGGGAACTGATGGCGATGCCACTCAACAACTCGTAGTTGGCCCGATTCCAGTTTCTGGATGCAGAATGAAACGACATCTTCTTTGCAACTTAAAAATACACCTGAAACTCCAGAGTCCAGGTCATCAGGCATCATTGGCTTAAACTTGCTTTGGTCAATGGAATTCCAGTTTGACTGGAAACGCTTGAAGACGGCTATCTCAGGTCCTTTGATGGACCAAGAAATGGTTTGAATGCTGCCATTGCTGCCTCTACCACTAGTTCCAGAATGTGATGCCGGCATGCAAAATGTAGTAGTGGTCGTCCAAGCTTTTGCTGCAAAATAGTGCACGCACCAAGTGCTGAACCAGTGTTGCTGGCTGTCGTGTCAAAGCTCATACCTGCCACCATGTCTTGCAAATGCCATTCTTCGAGGCATTGCATAACAGCAGCAGCTGTTGCTAGTCCAGTTCCTGCTGGTAGCTTTGGCACACCCAGAAGCTTTCCAGTTCCTTGTGGGTCACTGACAATGACAGGAAGGCGATCAACTTTTTTAGTCCCATCGTCTGGAAGGAGCTTGCCGTCCGAATGAACTACCAGACTTGTGTTTGGAGCATAGGATGTCTGGATGTCACCTGCAATTGTCTTCCGTTGGATCCGCCTGGATTTCCTGATCGATGTGCGGTTGATGGCCAACTCTGAAGGGTCGTGTCCCAGAGCAGAGGCTGCTGCTGACAAGATGTGAACAGCTGATCGATCGCTAACCTTGGTGCGGTCGAGAGCTGCTGTTAGGTCCGGTATAACAATGCTACTTGCACGCTTTCGGCTCTGCCTCTTTGAAGCAGATAGAACAGCAGAGTCGTCATGATCACTGGCTTCAGCACTGCTGTCTGTTGATGATGCTAGCTCAAGAGTCTCCTCTCAGGCTGCGTGCTTCTCTTTTTCATGCTGCTCTCTTTCAGTCAACACCTTGTCGCGTTGATGTGTCCGCTCCTCTTTTCCTGCTAGCACCTTGTCAACACCAACCATAAAGCCCCGTCGACCTGGCTCCCGTTGTGCCTTAAGGAATTCACGGTCCTCTGGTATTTTGATCAGATCAAGGACATCAACATGAGCAATGTCAAATAAGTCACGTAGACCGGTTTGAAACTGCTCTTCTTTCTTTATCTGAGGGACAGATCGCCAGCTCTTTCCTTTCAGGATGGATCTGTATTGTTCTACTTTTCTCTCTAGTTTTGCAATGATATATTCCGCCCATCTGCAGTAGGGATCCGTGCTTTCTCCCAGATGGACAATGTCTCACGAACAACAGTTGTTGCGGCACTGCTTATGTCCAATTTCTCAGCATGATGTAGCTTAAAGTATCGCTGCAGAATCTCTTGCCAAGATGGGAGCCGAGTTTCTGGTAGTTTTTCAATATGGCAGCCTATCAGCCACACATGGTTCTTTTTTCTGGTTGCTCTTCTTGAAGTACTTGCACTCGCCATCATAACTGAAACAAACCGAAATAATTTCTGTATAGTGCTGATTAGCAGATTAGCAGGGGCCATGTGACAGTGGTAAAAGTTGTCAAAATGAAATGAAATTTTACCCAATTTGTTCTCTCTACAGGTGTAATAAAAAAATGGAAAAGCACTTTAGAAAAGTTAATGTTTACATTTGAGGACCACCCTAATATATATATATATATATATATATATATATATATATATATATATATATATATATATATATGAAATCCTATATATGAAATCCTTTGGTATCCACAAATGTATTTATTTGGTTTGCAGTGGAAGAAAACAAAAAAGGTTGAAAAAAATTACTAATACTTAGCTCTTTCCACCCAGAAATCCTAAAATGGACCGGACAATATTATTGGTACCTTATCGAAGTTGTTAGAAATAATTAGATTTCAAGCAGGTGATTCTCCTTTACTTTGGAAATGAAATCATCCATGGTGAGTTGCACGTGCCTGCAATATAAAAATCACTCATTCAACCAGTTTGAATGGAGAAAAGGAGTCATCCTGCTGTTTTGTGTCACTGTGTGTACCGCAATGAGCATGGAGAAAAGAAAGAAAACAAGGGAATTTTCTGAGGAGGTCAGACACAAGATTTTAGCCAAGCATGGACAATTTCAAGGCTGCAAGGTCATCTCCAGAGACCTTGATGTTCCTGTGACCACCGTACGCAATGCTATCAGGAAGCCCATGGCACTGTAGCCAACCTTCCTGGACGTGGCCACAAGAGAAAACTTGATCGAATATTGCAGCGAAGGATTGCAGCAAATATGGCAGCGAATATTGCAGCGAATAATGGAGAAAGCACCTCGATCAACTGCTAAACAGATTTAAGTTGACCTTCTGACACAAGGTTCAACAGTTTCAACTCACTCGCACCATCCGTCGCAAACTCAATGAAAGGGGGTTCTATGGTAGGAGACCCAGGAGGACCCCGCTGCTGAGAAAGCCTGACTTGAGTTTCCAAAACACACCTGAACAAGCCAAAATCCTTCTGGGAGAATGTCATGTGGACAGATGAGACCAAATTAGAGCTTTTTGTTAAAGCACATCATCTCTATGTTTACAGAAAAGAAAATGAAGCCTTCGAAGAAAAGAACACCTTCCATACAGTCAAACAGGAAGGAGATTCAGTGATGTTTTGGGGTTGCTGTGCTGCCTCTGGCACTGGGTGCCTTGAATGTGTGCATGGCATCATGAAATCAGGAGATTACCAAGGCATTTTGGAGCACAACGTTCAACTCAGTGTCAGAAAGCTGGGTCTCCGTCAAAGGTCATGGGTCTTGCAGCAGGACAATGACCCCAAACACACTTCAAAAAGCACCCAGGAATGGTTTAAGACAAAACGATGGACTGTTCTGAAGTGGCCAGCAATGAGTCCAGATCTAAATCCCACTGAATACCTGTGGGGAGATCTGAAAACAGCAGTTGGGATAAGGCACCCTTCAAATCTGAGAGAACTCTAGCAGTTTGCACAAGAAGAGTGCGCCAAACTGCCAGTAGAGAGGTGCAGGAAACTCATTCATGGCGACAGGAAGGGCTTGACTGCAGTCAGTTTGTGGCTGTGCTACCAAATATTAAGTCTGGGGTGTCAATAATTTTGTCAATGCCATTTATTTTTATTTCCTGATTTAAAAGGATACATTAAGTTCTGAATCAAAAATAAAGGTTCTGTAATATTAACAGTGAAATAAAGAATTGTGGAGACCAAATACTTTTGTCAATTTCAACTTGTTTTTAGAGAAAATTGTGAGTTATTTTGAAAAAAGTGCAAGGGTGCCAATATTTTGGCCACGACTGTATATATATATATATTTATTATAATAGGCGAAGGTGATTCTGTCCGTCTGTCTGGGGGTGTGGCTTAGTCCGTTTGCAGAGTAGCTCCACCCATTCTTGGAGAGGCTTCATGTAAACAAATATCCACCATTTTATTACCTCGAATGGCTTTGAGGCCTGTTTCGTTAGGCCCATGCTGTCTTTCTCTCTCACACAGGTTTATTTCAATTCTAATTCGATATATCATTTCATTTTTAACAATCGCTAACATAGTGTTAGACTCGGTTGAAAAAAAACGGGAAGAGAATCCCAAGAAAGTTTCCGTTTATAGAACGAAATGATTTCTCAAAGGCCTGTAAACTAAGCGCCCATTTTATCGAATTCACCATCTGATTTAATTTTTATCGATGGTTTTAGACTCGGTGTCAGAAATAATTGAGAACATTCACGCACACACGGGAAATTGCCGAGATATATTTGTAAAAATCGCGCCACGATGATACACAAAAATACAGCGCCGAAAATAACATTCGGGGAAAATGTCAACATATATTAAAAATTCGCTTTTTCTTTTCCGTTAAGATATATTACTTTTACCTTTTATGAGAGTCGGCACAAAAACGACATATATATCTTCGTTCTTTCTTATTTCATTCAACATTATTATCCGGAAGTAAAATATGTTTCAGGAATTTACCGAGAGATATTTCTTCGTTTTTTTAGCCAGGAGGACTATGTTTTAACAGTCGCTAACATAGTGTTAGACTCGGTTGAAAAAAAACGGGAAGAGAATCCCAAGAAAGTTTCCGTTTATAGAACGTTTATAGAAGTAAAATATGTTTCAGGAATTTACCGAGAGATATTTCTTCGTTTTTTAGCCAGGAGGACTATGTTTTAACAGTTGCTAACATAGTTTTAGACTCGGTTGAAAAAAAACGGGAAGAAAATCCGATGAAAGTTGCCCTTTATAGAACGAAATGAATTCTCAAAGGCCTGTAACTTCAAGTCCATTGAGATTTTTTTTTTTTTAATCGCGGAATGGTCAGTCATACACCGCCCGAAATAAGAGATGGGAAAATGCCGAGATATATATATTTTGTTTAAATCGCGGCATGGTCAGTCATACACCGCCCGAAATAACAGACGGGAAAATGCCGAGATATATTAAAAATTCGTCCATTTGATGACAATCGTCACGATGAAATATTTAATTTATACGTCGTCACAATAATGTGGAGAGAGGAGCATAGCTTCGTTCACGTGTCGCCACACACGGGAAATTGCCGAGATATATTTTTTTAAAATCGCGGCATGGTCAGTCATACACCGCCTGAAATAACAGACGGGAAAATGCCGAGATATATTAAAAATTCGTCACCACACACGGGAAATTGCCGAGATATATTTTCACTTTGCACAAAAATAACATCAAGTAATCGAATCAATAGGAATGTCCTGTGCCTATAACATCGACGTTATAGGCACAGCTGCATCTAGGCATTGTGTAACATCGACGTGGCTTTTGTTTTAATTAAAACTTTTTGTACTTGTTTTTATTAGTTATGTGCGCATACACTTTAAATAGGTTTATTTGAAAGCTTTAATTTTCACAATGTAATTTACTTGCCATTTGTCATTTGATAATTACGAGACACTTCCTCTTGAGGATCGTGACAATTCATGCGTTGCGTGGAAACTTCCATTTCCAAAATGAATGCGACGGTCGATGAAGAACGCAGACTTGAACAGGATGTAGCAAGAAAACGAATGAGACGGGCGATCGAGTCCGTCGACGAACGTCAATGCAGACTTGAACAGGATGTAGCAAGACCGCACAGAGACCGCACGAGACGGGAGAACCGCACAGGATGCTGCTGCAACAACGATGAGGAGGGTTAGAGAGGAGCGAGGAGTTGGAGAGCGAGGTGCTCAGGGTTGGACAGTGAGGCGCGAGGGGTTGGAGAGCGAGGAGCGAGGGGTTGGAGAGCGAGGAGCGAGGGGTTGGAGAGCGAGGTGCGAGGGGTTGGAGAGCGAGGAGCGAGGGGTTGGAGAGCGAGGAGCTAGGGGTTGGAGAGCGAGGAGCTAGGGGTTGGAGAGCGAGGAGCTAGGGGTTGGAGAGTGAGGAGCAAGGAGTTGGAGAGTGAGGGCCGATTGGAGCGGAGAGTGAGGGCCGATTGGAGCGGAGAGTGAGGGCCGATTGGAGCGGAGAGTGAGGGCCGATTGGAGCGGAGAGGAGTGTGAGGAGGTATTGGAGAGGAGTGTGATGAGGTATTGGAGAGGAGTGTGAGGAGGTATTGGAGAGGAGTGTGAGGAGGTATTGGAGAGGGGTGTGAGGAGGTATTGGAGAGGAGTGTGAGGGGTTGGAGAGGAGTGAAAGGGCTTGGAGAGGAGTGTGAGGGCTTGGAGAGGAGTGTGAGGGCTTGGAGAGGAGTGTGAGGGGTTGTAGAGGAGTGTGAGGGATTGGAGAGGAGTGTGAGGGATTGGAGAGGAGTGTGAATGGTTGGAGAGGAGTGTGAATGGTTGGAGAGGAGTGTGAGGGGTTGGAGAGGAGTGTGAGGGGCTGGAGAGGAGTGTGAGGGGCTGGAGAGGAGTGTGAGGGGTTGGAGAGGAGTGTCAGGGGTTGGAGAGTTGTGTGAGGGATTGGAGAGGAGTGTGAGGGATTGGAGAGGAGTGTGAGGGATTGGAGAGGAGTGTGAGGGATTGGAGAGGAGTGTGAGGGATTGGAGAGGAGTGTGAGGAGGTGTTGGAGAGGAGCGAGGGGTTGGAGAGGCGAGTGAGGAGCGATTGGAGAGGCGAGTGAGGAGTGATTGGAGAGGAGAGTGAGGAGCGATTGGAGAGGAGAGTGAGGCGCGATTGGAGAGGAAAGTGAGACGCGATTGGAGGGGAGTATGAGGAATTTGAAGAGGAGTGTGAGGGATTTGAGAGGAGTGTGAGGGATTTGAGAGGAGTGTGAGGGATTTGAGAGGAGTGTGAGAGATTTGAGAGGAGTGTGAGAGATTGGAGAGGAGTGTGAGGGATTGGAGAGGAGTGTGAATGGTTGGAGAGGAGTGTGAGGGGTTGGAGAGGAGTGTGAGGGGTTGGAGAGGAGTGTGAGGGGTTGGAGAGGAGTGTGAGGGGTTGTAGAGGAGTGTGAGGGGTTGTAGAGGAGTGTGAGGGGTTGTAGAGGAGTGTGAGGGGTTGGAGAGGAGTGTGAGGGGTTGGAGAGGAGTGTGAGGGGTTGGAGAGGAGTGTGAGGGGTTGGAGAGGAGTGTGAGGAGTGTGGGGGGTTGGCGAGGAGTGTGAGGGGTTGGAGAGGAGTGTGAGGAGGTATTGGAGAGGAGTGTGAGGAGGTATTGGAGAGGAGGTATTGGAGAGGAGTGTGAGGAGGTATTGGAGAGGTGTGTGAGGAGGCATTGGAAAGGACTGTGAGGAGGTATTGGAGAGGAGTGTGATGAGGAGTGGCATTGGAGAGGCATGAGGTTGGAGAGGAGTGAGGGGTCACATATTATGTGCAATAAATAAATTGTGTTCATTACACCATTTTAACCATTTTGTAAAATTTAATGTGCAGCATGTAATTCAAGATGTCCAAATGTCACACACATCCATACCCGCGGGATTCCCACGGGTGACCCCACTAGTATGTGTGTGTGTGTGTGTGTGTGTGTGTGTGTGTGTGTGTGTGTGTGTGTGTGTGTGTGTGTGTGTGTGTGTGTGTGTGTGTGTGTGTGTGTGTGTGTGTGTGTGTGTGTGTGTGTATGTGTGTACGTGTATGTGTGCTCATTTGTATGTGTGTGTAACCCATCGCGAGTTAAAGCCACCTGATGGTGTAATACTTACATTGCTGCTATAATGCTTTTTTGCAACACTCGACAGGCATTTATTTTCTTTCCGAGATATTCTGTATGCTTTGTCTTCCCATCTGAACCTATGGCTCATAATGCTAAGAACCAAGCTTCAAATCCTATACGATTTTCCCTGTGTGCCCTTGTGATTCATGCAATAGTTATTGTTTTCTATTAATATTTTTGTTATGCATGTGTTTTGTGTTTTTTCCCTTTTTCCTTTTCATCATTTTGAGAGATTATGCTGTTGAACAGAATGTTGTGCATGATATTCCTTTTCTATTAAAACAACATTCCTTTCCCTCTGGGTGCTTTGTAGACAACAACCGATGCAGTTTCATTTGACTGATCAACTTATATATTCCTTTTTGTTAAATTTTTACATTGTCTATTTTAAATGTAATGCTCCTGTATTATTTATCTATTTTTAAAGCTCATGGAGGAGCTTATCATTATACATCACAATATCACATGCAGGTCAAGAACATTCAGGAAAGTAAATATGTATTTTTACATAAATTACAAGGACATTGATAGGCAGTGGATAAAAGACAGCAATGTGGGATTTCATTGTAGGATCCCAGCACCATGAACAACGTACTCAGCAAACAAACAAAGTATGGAACAGCAAACAGGCCGTGGAAACTGTGGAATCACTTCAATTTATTCCAAAACAAATTCACTGAACTTCTCGTTAACTCACAGACCATTTTATTGTATAAACACACGTATGGAGAAGGTCGCTTGTCACATCAAGCTTGCCTCTGAACCAGCAAGGTTCAATTCTCATATACACGACATGACCAAAACTATGTGGACACCCGAACATCGAACATCTCATTCCAAAATCATGGGCATTAATATGGAGTTGGTCCCCCCCTTTGCTGATATAACAGCCTCCACGCTTCTGGGAAGGCTTTCCACTACATGTTGGAACATTGCTGCGGGGATTTGCATGGCCAATGTTTGACAATATTATTGGTACCTTATCGGTACCATTCAGCCACATTAATGGTACCATTATTATTGGTACCATTCAGCCACAAGAGGATTAGTGAGGTCAGGCACTGATGTTGGGCGATTAGGCCTGGCTCGCAGTCGGCGTTCCAATTCATCCCAAAGGTGTTCAATGGGGTTGAGGTCAGGGCTCTGTGCAGGCCAGTCAAGTTCTTCCACACCGATCTCGACAAACCATTTCTGTATGGACCTCGCTTTGTGCACGGGGGTATTGCCATGCTGAAACAGGAAAGGGCCTTCCCCAAACTGTTGCCACAAAGTTGGAAGCACACAATAGTCTAGAATGTCATTGTATGCTGTAGCATTAATATTTCCCTTCCCTGGATCTAAGGGGCCTTTCCCGAACCATGAAAAACAGCCCCATGCCATTATTCCTCCTCCACCAAACTTTATAGTTGGCACTATGCATTCGGGCAGGTAGCATTCTCCTGGCATCCGCCAAACCCAGATTTGTCTGTCGGACTGCCAGATGGTGAAGCGTGATTCATCACTACAGAGAACACGTTTCCACTGCTCCAGAGTCCAATGGCGGCGAGCTTTACACCACTCCAGCTGACGCTTGGCATTGCGCATGGTGATATTAGGCTTGTGTGCTGCTGCTCGGCCAAATAGAAGCCCATTTCATGAAGCTCCCGAAGAACTGTTGTGCTGACGTTGCTTCCAGAGGCAGTTTGGAACTCGGTTGTGAGTGTTGCATCAGAGGACAGACGATTTTTATACGCGCTACGCGTTTCAGTACTCGGCCATCCCGTTCTGTTAGCTTGTGTGGCCTACCACTTTGCAGCTGAGCTGTTGTTGCTCCTAGACGTTTCCACTTCACAATAACAGCACTTACAGTTGATCGGGGCAGCTCTAGCAGGGCAGAAATTTGATGAACTGACTTGTTGGAAAGGTGGAATCCTATGACGGTGCCACGTTGAAAGTCACTGAGCTCTTCAGTACGGCCGATCCTACTGCCAATGTTTGTCTATGGAGAGTGCATGGCTGTGCGCTTGATTATATATACCTGTCAGCAATAGGTGTGGCTGAAACAGCCGAATCCACTAATTAGAAGGGGTGTCCACATACCTTTGGCCATGTAGTGTATATATAAAAACTCCGAGGCAGGATTTACAAAACCCTCAGTTAATCATCAACAAGCTGTTTCTGATTACATCTTCACCACTCTTGGTTTCAGTTGAATGCCAAGTCACATCATCTGATATATGCTTTGGTTGGGCCAAGCTAAGCAGCACAGGCATTTTGGTAAAAGAGATAACTGTTCCAATAGGCATGTGCATGTAAGCTAATCCAAGAAGTATATATAGCTAATAGAAGACATATCATTTATGTAGAATATATGCATAGATGAATATCATAGATGAGATGTGGAATATATATATATATATATATATATATATATATATATATATATATATATATATATATATATATATATATATATATATATATATATATATATACAGTGGAACCTTGACTTACGAGTTTAATTCGTTCTGTGACCGAGCTCGTAACTCAAATTGCTCGTTTCTCAAATCAAATTTCCCCATTAAAATGCATTGAAATGCTATTAATCCGTTCCAGCCCGCCAAAAACCACACCAATTATTTTTTAAATATACAGTATATATAAAAATATCTCGCGCTTTATATTTCACCTGTATGCAGCATACAAGTTGGCAGGATGGCCTGGACTGGAGGTACGCACACTTGACTCTAAACTGTCCAGCCTGGGTTTGAATCCCGACCCAGCTATAACCTGTCATGGGTGAATCACAGGCAGGGTGATTCATCAATGTGTGTACCGCTAAACTGGGCGCCCCGTTTGCGTCCCATTAGTTGTTGGATGTTAAGGATCTCACCGTGTTTTCCACAAAGAGAAGGCGAGCTATCGCCGGCACTCTGAACAAGTTGTGGCCTGGCATGCTCTTCTCCTCTGCCGTTATATACGTCCTCCTCGGCATCTTTTTCCAGAAGAGCCCTGTCTCGTCACAGTTGAAGATTTGCTGGGGGATGTATCGTTCGGCTTCTATCAGTTCGGCAAAAGTTATAATAAAATCTTCAGCTGCCTTCACATCCGCCTCACCAAGTCGACAACACGCACACCTCGCTCATGTTTTTCGACGATTGCGTGTTTTATATCCAAGCACATCATCCTCTTCTTCTTCTCAGTTATAATAAAATCTTCAGCTGCCTTCACATCCGCCTCACCAAGTCGACAACACGCACACCTCGCTCATGTTTTTCGACGATTGCGTGTTTTATATCCAAGCACATCATCCTCTTCTTCTTCTCAGTTATAATAAAATCTTCAGCTGCCTTCACATCCGCCTCACCAAGTCGACAACACGCACACCTCGCTCATGTTTTTCGACGATTGCGTGTTTTATATCCAAGCACATCATCCTCTTCTTCTTCTCAGTTATAATAAAATCTTCAGCTGCCTTCACATCCGCCTCACCAAGTCGACAACACGCACACCTCGCTCATGTTTTTCGACGATTGCGTGTTTTATATCCAAGCACATCATCCTCTTCTTCTTCTCAGTACCGTGTTTTCCACAAAGAGAAGGCGAGCTATCGCCGGCACTCTGAACCAACATGCGAAAACAAAAATGCAGCGATATACGGCAGAGATACTGTACTTGCACGGCAAGATAACCACGTGACCGGAACCCACCTGGTGGCACCTGGCGTAAACTCAAAATAACCAACATGCGAAAACAAAAATGCAGCGATATACGGCAGAGATACTGTACTTGCACGGCAAGATAACCACGTGACCGGGTGGCGAAAGCTCGTAACTCAGATCTCGGCTCGCATCTCAAAGCAATAAACCGCCCGAGCGACGGCTCGTATCTCGAAAAACTCGTAAGTTGGGGCACTCGTAAGTCAAGGTTCCACTGTATATATATATATATATATATATATATATATATATATATATATATATATATATATATATATATATATATATATATATACATATGCATCGATGTAGAAGTATAGAAGTATATCTAAACATTTCTTGCTGCCTATAGCAAGAACAAAAGTTATTTATTTTTCACTTTCTTAAGCAAACAAATTTATTTACACTTTTATAGTTCTAAATCAAAATTTCTGAAACCACCATGCCACGCTGGTATTTTCCCCATGAGTTTTATTTAATTTTACCCACAAGGCCAACCTATATTATATATTTGTTCATCGTTTGCTTTTCTTCAAGTGTCCCTGGGATGTCAGCAATATTCAATTTGATGTTCCAACTTGTGCTTTCGACTTCATTAAATGTAGTACATATGTTGCAAATGGAGAAAATTGCCTATTATGTGCCTAAGAATACAACATGACAATGACAAGAATAGAACGCAAGAGATTATGCCTTGAACAGAATCCCTGAAGGCAATTAGTGTTGAGCACCAGGTCAATGAACTAATGTATCATACATGAATGACCCAATAAGCATGAAATCCAGAATTAATTTTGCCTGATGGAACCAACACGAGTGGATTAAGCATTTCCAGTGTCCAACACTACATGTCGTTGTTTCTTTTTTGTGATATCTCTGTTTCTTCTCCTCGTTTTTACATCTCATTTCCTGTTTACACTTTTCCAGAGGGGCAAGGAGTGAACCTGAACCGGAGCAACCGGAACCACGAAAGGTTTCTCTGCAGCCAATTCCAGGTGTGGAGGACATCGATCCCGATGTCCTTGAGTCTATGCACTCATTGGGATGCTTCCAAGATAAGGGAAAACTCATCCAGGAACTGCTGTCAGAAGAGTGAGGACTTCATCTCAAACCTGAGCTAAACTGAACCTTACAAGTCTAATGATTTTATGCTAAGTCTAGCTTTCATTTCTCCATTTCACAATCTACACCCGAAACAACATTATATGATCTTACTCATGGGCGGCGATTCCGGGCACACTTTACCATTTGAGCTTTTGTAATCAAAATTTTAACAAACCTTTATTATGAGAAGATGTAGAACACTAGTTAATAAGTTTGACATTTTTACAGTGAAAAATATGTTTTCGTCATGTTTGGCATACTTAAGAAGAAGAAGAAGAGTAGCAAAAGAGAAAGGAAAGGGAAGTCTGAGTACAAAGCGGATGTGGACGGCCAAACAATGATTTTTTCTCCCCATGTAGATTTTCCCAATTAAAAAGCCACAAAGTTACCACAATTAAAATTACCACAAAGGAAATAAATAGGCGACATACACGGTGAGAAACCTTTGATTGTTTACTGTTTTGTGTTGGAAATTGAGTTGTTTTTTGTTCTGCGTACACCCCTTTTTTTCTTGCTTTTCGCAGCCTCAGCTCTAAAATCTTGAGACAACTCCCCTCCCCACATTGTCCAGTCGTCGTCCCCCGATCTGCAAAGAAATCTCCGCCGCTGATCTTACTTTGTACGGTTGACTCCCACCAATATAAAGAGATACTTTGTGGACGCCATTTTAATTGCTAAAATTAAAAATAGCAGGAATTAAATTTACATTTTTCCATATTTCGTTTTAAGTTGGGGTTATCACTTATGTTGTATAGTGTACACCATTTAAAGCCCATGTCTATACATTTTTGCTACTTTACTGTGTATTAGGCTACATTCAAGCTTCCAGGAACTGAATAAAATGGCAGAAATGCAAATATGAAGTTTAATACAATAATTTAACGAGAACATCACTCAGGAGAGAGCATACCCCTGCCAGGCTAAACAGTTTATGTTTTGTATCCCACTGGTAGGCCGGATCTTTATCCAGATCATAACCAGAATCGAATGGCTTGTTATTGTCACCTACCCAACTCAACCACCAACCCAACATCCAATCCGTCCATAACTTTTTGAGATATCGTGCAATAAATCGTTTTGGCCCGATCTCACAATGGTGAAGAATCATATTAGAAATTCTCAAATCCTGCAAAACCGAATCAATTCGTCCTCGTCACACACCCAACATGTCCATCAAATTTCAACCGAATGATAACGACAAGAATGTGTGTTACGACTGAACTAATGCTATAAGTTATTTAGGTGTGGTATGTAATTTTTGTGTGTTAGGGTTCAGGGTAGGGTTAGGGTTAGAGATATAAGCGACTGTGCTGACGTCATAATACCAGGCAATCATTGCTTGAATGACAACCGGGTTCTAAGGAGCATAGCCATTATAAAGAACTGAACTACCAGTAGAGAGCATACCTCCGCCTGGTTGGCCATATCACTCAATGGTGAAGAATCACATAAAAATTCTACTAGCCGGATCCGGATCCAGATCTTCACCAAAATTGAATCGATTCTTCCTTGTCACACACACAACCTGACCAGCAAGTTTCGTCCAAATCCATATATAACTTTTTGAGATATCCTGCTATGTATCGTTTTTGGCCCGATCTCGTAATGGTGACGAATCACTTAAAACAGGGGTTCTTTACCTTTTTTTGAGTCATGGACCCCTTTGCGAATCTGGTGAAAGCTACGGACTCCTCCCCAGAAAAATGCAGATAAGCACATCAACACCAAATTTTGCATACAATGAATAAATTTTATTGCATATGAAAATTATTTCCTTCACATACCGTCATAATCAGAATAAAAGTAGGGTTTTCTGAGCAGGGTTTTCTTCCCCCCCCCCCCCCCCCCCCCACAACTTAACTTCCCGGGTATGTCCATGTACCCCCCACCCCAGGGGTTAGGAAAAACCATGTTAACAGAAAAAAAACTCATTCCCAAGGTACCTCCCACGCATATTTTGATGTTACCCCCCCTGTGTCAGTGATTTCCGAAAATTAGGGGTAGGCGAAATTCAAATGGCCATAACTTTTTACCTTGTCATCCTATGGTTGCATATGACCCCTCAGAATGTTTGTCCTGGGACACTCTTTACAATGATATGTGTTATATGCAAATGAGGTCACTAATGAGGTCACCAGAGGTCAAACTATGAGGGAATGAGTTTTTTTTCTGTTAACATGGTTTTTCCTAACCCCTAGGGTGGGGGGTACATGGACATACCCGGGAAGTTAAGTTGTGGGGGGGGGGGTGTGCATGTAAACCCTACTCAGCCCACGGACTATAGGCTTGTGTCAAGGAATACCAAAATTCTCCAAGACTCTTTGAGTTGAACTCATGTCGTATCATTTCCTTTGTCTTCAGGTCAATGAGGTCATCTTTGGCAAGGTCTGCATCATTAATACAGTTTATATCAGCAAGGAAAGGATTACGAATCCACGTTTCAACTTTAAGGTCATCTGAGCAGAAGTAACCTTCGAAAGAGTTCTGCAATGTTTCCAGGTGTCTGCACATTTCTGCCTGCAGAGAAATAGTCAGGGCTTTGTCCCTCTCGACTCCATCCTGCAGAAGCACTTCCTCAAGCATTGGAAAGTTTGCATAGTTGTCTGCCTCCAATCTCCTCTTCCACGGTGGCAGCTTGGCCAAAAGAGCTTGAAGGTTTTCAGCAGCATCCATAATGGTGACTGCAGGGCCTTGATTTTTTTTTTTTTTTTTTTTTTGTATACAGAATCGAGGCTCGTGAAAGAGCTAACATTTATCAAACAAACAAATCAAACAAACAAATCAAACAAACAAGCAAACAAAGTATATAAAAAGGGGAGCGGTAGACAAGATGGGGAGAGAAGAGGAGGAAGCACACAAACACAACATTTGAGAGCAGGGACATCGGGAGATGTGTGGGAGGGAGAGGGCCTGGGGGGAGGCAGGATAGGTATAAAACGCAAGGACACCAAGGACTTCCAGGAAAGAAGTCAAAAGTCACCTCAAAAAAGTGGATTTGGGGTGAAATTAGCGGGGGTAGAAAAGATCAAGGTTTTGGATGGGGGAAGATAAGAGATGGTGGTGAACGGCTGTTTTAAAGACCTGGAGGGAGGAGTGGGATTGAAGGGAGTGGGGGAGTTTGTTCCAGAGGCGGGAGAAAAGAGGAATGAAAGAGTGAATGTGAGCAGAGAGTCTTGATGTTGGCAGTTTAACCATAAGAGGGTTGCAGGCAGATCATGTGCGACCTGCAGGAATATTTGGGGGACAGAGCCCAGAGAGAGCTGGGGGAGCAAGGCCGGAGAGGAGTCGGTAGAAGACCCAATGTTGAATCGAAAGACTTACCACATTCATATGGCCAAAAATATCCGCCAAATGAGGCAAGTCGTGAATGAACTCCTCCCTGTCAAACTGTTCCGAGAGTGGACTTTCCTTTTCTCTCAAAAAAGTGAAACTCTGCCCTAAGTTCCATCAAGCGCTTCAAGATTTGTCCTCTGGAAACCCAGCGAACTTCTGTGTGGTAGAGAAGAACTTCATATTCTGCTCCCATTTCGTGACAAAACCTCTTGAAAACGCGATGATTCAGAGCCCTGGCTCTGATGAAGTTGACGACTTTCACGGCAGTAGACAAGACTTCTTTCAGGATTGTTGGCAGAGTCTTTGATGCCAGTGCATACCGATGTAGAAAACAGTGAGCCTGGTTCACGGACCCCCTGAAGCCCACCCACGGACCCCAAAGGGGTCCATGGACCACAGCTTAAGAACCCCTGACTTAAAAGATTAAATTATAATTCTCATATCCGAATCCATATTCAGACCTTCACCAAAATCGAATGGAATCGTCCTTGTCAGACACACAACCGGCCCACCAAGTTTCGTCCAAATCCATCCATAACTTTTTGAGATATCCCGCTATTTATCATTTTTGGCCCTATCTCCCAATGGTGAAGAATCAATTTTAAAAATTATCGTAGCCGGATCCGAATCCGGATCTTCACCAAAATCTAATCATTTCGTCCTTGTCACATATGCTACATCTCTGCCAAATTTCGTCCGAATCTGTCCACAAATTTTTGAGATATTTTGTTCACAAACAAACAAACGGACAGACAAACAGACAGGGGTGAAAACATAACCTCCCTCCACCTTTGGTGGCAGAGGGGAACTATAAGTGTTATTAATGATGATATCATTGGTGCCTTAATTATGACGTCATAATTGGAGAAGTACAATGCTTAGTTTTGTAATCCGTTTGAAATTTATTGAGCGTGATCTACGCAACAATTATATTGGAGAATGTAAATTTATGATGTCATCGTCATGTGGTCTGGCAGCCATATTGGTTCTAAGGGAAAATCTTCTTCTCTGAAACCGCTTTTCCAATCAACACAAAACTTAAACAAATTGATCAACTACCCATGAGAAATATGGTTTTATAAAGATGACGTCGTTGGTCACGTGGTCTGGCAGCCATATTGGATCGAATTTTTTTAAACCTTTAAAAAAAAACAGAAGAGTTGGCTCACACCAAGTCCTTCTCAACAATGCACGGGTTAGGTATTCTATGAATACCATCTACGTTTTTATTTAATTATTTTGCTGGAAAACGATCTAATGTTTTTTTTTCGTATTATTGTACTAAGTTTCATGTTTGTATGTTAATCTGGAATTATGAGTTATTGTAAACTTTTAGTTGATTTCTTACCCATTTGAATGTATCATGAAGCAGCATAAGCAAATAGACATGGGTTTTAATGTTGTCGGTGTTTGCTCTGCAGTAAAATCTATAGCTCCAATTAAGAAAAAACATTTTGGCCCAATTTGAAGCAGTGCTATTAGAATTCCTGACATTAGTCTCCATAGCACCCCATTCTGTTCAAATTGCTGGATTATCCTCTTCAACTTGCTGGAATATCAAACTGGTGTGTATAATTGAAATGGTGAGATTCCATTGTGTCAATCTCACATGGCCATGAAATGACAGCAAAGGTTTCTCACGTATCTTTATTACCTAGATCCCTGATTTCCAACAGCACCAAGTAATTTTTCTGGAGAAATTGACTGACACAATGTTTAAATTGGTTTCGAATTGTGGAATAAGGAAACCACACACAGTAAAAGATGATTATGTGAAACTAACCCATGTTACATTTTAACCAATTGTGTACGACAGTTACTTTGATGCTATGTTTTTGAAATCTCTTTTTAATCAATTGATTCTTTCATTGAGTTTTTTCAAATACTAGCTGAAGTACCCAGGGAGGAAGAAGGTAGGGGGAGGGGAGAGGGGGAGGAGGAGAGGTGGTAGTGGAGTGGGGAAGGGGAGGGGTGAGGGGAAGTGGTTAGGGTGGGGAGGGGGAGGGGAGGGGAGAAGGGAGTGGAGGAGAGAGAGTGGAGAGATGTACAATATATACATATATATATATATATATATATATATATATATATATATATATATATATATATATATATAGTACATCCTTTGGGTGGGGGTTTTGACAGGCCCCTCCATTTTGGGGGAGGGGAGAAGGGAAGGACGCCAAATTTACATGTGCGAAGAGTGCTTTAACCTCAGCATTGCTCAGGTAAAAAAAAGAAATTGCAATGCCCTCTGCCACCACCACTAGGTGGCATCAAACAGTGCATATTTACAAAAGCAATCTGTGCCCCCCCCCCCTCCCTCTCCCACCTCACTCCCCACACCCCCGTATGAGGCCCTAGCCACATAGCCGATGTTACCCCCCCCCCCCCCCTCCCTCACCCACAAAGTTGAAGTTGTATTTGTACCCAGAGAGGGGAGTTTGTAACTTAAAAGATGTGGCCATGCTTAGAACACATAGAAACTAAGAGAGAGAGAGAGAGAGAGAGAGAGAGGTGTGTATATATATATATATATATATATATATATATATATATATACAGACTTGGCATTTAATATGGAATATTTTTTTTTTCTTGAATTGGGTTTACTTTCTTAACTCAGTATATCAATCTGGTGAGTTTCTTTTACACTTTGGTGATTTATTTGTTAAAAGAACCATGTCACTGATTGTCTGTCGCAGCAAGAAGTCAACAACAGGATTATATCACAGGTGGCATGGCAAAATGTACGGACAGGTGCATTTGATGATTGACTTCACAGTCGGGTATACAAGGGTTGTTGCGTTCTGTATTAGTGGAAAACAACTGCTGCACGTCTCCAAAAGTTATTGTCGCTTCCTCTGGAGATGGTCCGTCAACTCGACAATGCTGTTTGTCATGGAGTGGTGGCTTAACGAAATTACGGCATGAAACAGCGTGCTATTGCTCGGCAGTATGGCATCACTCAAGGTCAGGTGTCAAAGATCCTGAAACGAAATGCTCAGAGGGGTGTCCCTACTCCAATACCGAGGCCAGGACGTCCCCGCAGAACCACAAGGAGGGATGATCGCCAGCTGCACCGGTTAGTCCGCAATGGCCGTACCAAGTCAGCTAATCGGCTTAGGGCTGAGTGGCAGCAACTGACAAATGTGCCTGTATCCAGAAGGCTAGTCAACCAACGACTGGTTCAAGCAGGCTATCGTGCCAGGCGTCCCCTGAGAAAGCCACGCCTGACCAGACAACACCGCTAGCGCCGATTGCAGTGGGCCAGAGAGCACCGTCAATGGCAGCCAGGACACTGGAATCACGTGATCTTCAGTGACGAGTCTAGATTTCTGGTCTATCGTCAAGATGGCCGCGTCCGAGTGCGCAGACAAGTGCATGAAGCCTACAACAAAGATTGTATAGTGCCAAGAGTCCAAGCTGGAGGTGGTGGGGTGACCGTTTGGGCTGCTTTTCATGCAGGGGGCAAAACTGACCTGGTTGTTCTGAATGGAAACCTGAACCAGTTCAAGTACAGGGCCATTCTGGAAGAAACATTGCTTCCATTTGCTCGTGCAGCCTTTCGAGGAAACTTTGTCTTCCAAGATGACAATGCGCGGCCTCATCGTGCTCGCATGACCCAACACTTTCTTGCTGACCGTGGTGCAGAGCATATGGAGTGGCCTGCCATGTCCCCGGATATGAATCCGATAGAGAACTTGTGGGCATAATTAACGCGTCAAATCGACCACTTGGACCAGCAGCCGACTCTGTGCGTGAATTGCAGCAGGCTATTGTCACTGTATGGCAAGCGATTCCTGTCCAAACCTTGGCAAATCTCGTGAACAGCATGCCTCAACGTGTACGTGCTCTCCTGAATGCTCGTGGGGGTTACACGAAGTACTGAACTGTAATGTTACTGTCCGTAATCCCAGTCGTAATTTAACTTGTGTTTTCGTTAAAAAAATTTTTTGCTAATGTGCAAAATAAAGAGATACTTCTGGAAAACGTACAGAAGTTTAACACTGTACTGTCCATGAATTGAGTTCGATATCAGTTTACATCACTTTCAAGGATCAATTTATTTGTTTCAAAATGTCAAATGTGGTTTTTGCTTCTTTTAAAGGTCACATTAACAAAATCTAGAATAATTTCAACATAATTCCAATGAACTTTTGGTTCTAAGACATCTTGAAAAGTAAGTTCACCCCCACAAAAAAAATTCCATATTAAATGCCAAGTCTGTATATTATTGATTCACGAGTTATCAAACAGAGTGACCACTATATTCGTCATGGGTGTGTGTCTGTGTGTCTGTCTGTCCACAGCATAACTACCCGATGCTATCATCCGATCTTGATGAAACTTGGGTGGGAGGTTGATATCATGATCTAGTTGTGTCCTGCCTAGAGTGGGCTTATTGCGCCCATTGTGGGCGGAGCCACGCCCGAAAAAGATGTCTTTTTGGGGGGTAATCAAGTTCAAGCTACATCTTCTCCGAGGGAGTTGGTGGAATCTGACAGGGGTTTCGGTATTTGGTTAGGCCAATGTCATGTGTCTAGCCCCACGGAGCTCGATTTTTCATTTTCGCCCCAAGGTCAAGGTCACGAAATTTAGAAAAGGCGATTTTTGATGGTTTTATTACATTGTTCGCTTCCTGATAGGGTAAAATGTCGTCCATGATCTTATATTATCACATACATCATGAAATACAAGTTTTCCAACAAATTTCAGAATCTTCAAACTTTGACCGTTGAAGGTCACAAAGGTCAAATTTTCAAAGTTGTCGGAATCGAACCGAATTTTCGGTATTGTGTAGCTAACTAACCTCATAACTGATTATACATTATTTTATATCTAATTTCAAGGTCAGTAACCTTCGTTTTGACATTCCTGGGCCTGGCCTGTCTGAGCCTGTTTCGGTTATAGTCATTCCTTTGTCATTGAATATATCGCTCGTGAACCATCGTCGTCTCCTGACTTGTGTGTATATATATATATATATATATATATATATATATATATATATATATATATATATATATATATATATATATACATATATATATATATATATAATATATATATATATACATATATATATATATATATATATATATATATATATATATATATATATATATATATATATATATATATTGTTACTGATCGCGGATTAAGATGTTATTTACCGAGCGGTGGTTTTGCCGCGACCGTTACAGGATCCCTGACTCACCCGATTCACCCAGAACTTTGGCCGTATCGCACCGCAGCTGCCCAATCTGGGAAAAGACTAAAACGACGAAATGCAAGAGGAAAAGGAATAAAACGAGAAGACGGACAGAAGAGTAATTGGATTTATTATTTACACAAGCAAAAAGGAGCAATCAAGGTTTATTTACAACACATAAGATGCAGGTGACACAGTGCAAATTTTAGCTTACCTACAGACTTAATTAAATACCCAGGGACAGAACAAACAAAACAAACTCACGTACACAAGAAGGGTGGAAAGGCAGGAGGTGGATGGCTGGAGGGAGAGGGAGGTCCAAGGGGGTCCTGCAGCTCAACCGGCGCGTTTAGCAGCCGCCGTTCCTTTTCGGCCCTGCTCCAAACCGCCGTTCAGGCCCCAAGTGGCTGTTGGGTGTTCTTGCTGCTGCGGCCTCCGCTGCGTTCCCAGGACTTGTCTGACTCGTTGGTCCAAACCCTCAACTCTTTCTTGGTCCCTCACTCTTTACCACCGACTCCTCACCGCAACCAACGCAACCACTTGACCACCGACTCTACTGACTGACTCTTCACCACTCTCCACTTGACGACCGACTCTCAACCAACCCACGACTCACTTCTGTGCGCGCCTTTTATAGCGCCTCCAGCGATTAAGCCGCCGGCGTTTTGGACACGCCCATCGGGGTGCTCACCTCGGCCCTGGTTGGTCGCGCGACCCTCGGGCTCCGCCCTGGATGACGACGGGCGGGCACGCCCCTCTTCCCCTCTATGACGAGGTGGAGACACGCCTTTCTTCCCCGACTCGAGCCTCGTGGTCAATGGCGGTTATTGGAGGGGAGGTAATTGGGAATCGAGGGCTCAGCAATGACGAAAGGGGATGTGATAGGAAATGGAGGTTTTGGGGATGGGAATGAAAGGGGATCTATTCTCTTTCACTGGTGCAATGGAGTACTTCAATTAATGGGAGACACAGCCTTACCCTAGAACACAGAATAAGAGATAACTATCAACAGGGGTATTCTATTACTTGGCTGACGTGTATGCTTGTGGACTAATTATGGGATGCCCTTTCACCTTTACACAGCTCCGGAGGTAGGGGGGCGCAGAATAAACAATAATAATAATAGTACAGCACACAATCAAAAAATATACAGTCCTCATCTCCGCAACACTGCACCCTCCTCCTCTTAGGCACGGCCCGGGCCTACAACTTTTACTTTTAGTGTGACACGTAGGTGTAGTTCCCTCTACTTTTAACCTGACCCTGAGGGCGACAGTTTTAAAACATAAATAAATGTGTCCCGCTGCTCCATTGCACCCTGCCTAACAGACTTACGCCCACAGTTAACCGAATTGCGGAATGGTCTTCAAACTATACACTGACGGTGGGAAGCATTATTTACAATGACGCTATTTTTATTTACAAAACTAACCCAGGACCTGTAATTGTTCTTTCTGGGGGGGAGACAGTCTGCTCTGCATCGACGCACCATGAAAGCACCCAAAAACGCACCAATACACACCCAAGCACCAATCGGTGCAGTCACCATTGTTCATCAATAAAATAAAGCCAACAAACCCAAACCCTGCAGGTGTCTCTTGCTCTTCGGCTCCCTCTGCTGGTTATCATTATTTGTTCTTCCAGATGTTGTCATTCCTTTGCTTTGCTTACTGGCGGCCTATTTGTATTAAAACTTGCACCCAATGTGTCCATTTTTATTTTTTTTATTTATGGCCCACAGGGCCGACTACGTGTGGTTCACCTGTGGGGCATCGGTGCCCTGTGGCCAAGGTCCGCCAGCAAGATTTCGGGCCCTCATGGCCGGTTCCAGCAGAGGGGCCATGCCCCAACCCATGGGGTCCATAGGTGGTGCTCGGCCACAGACATGTGGTCCATAATGTGGTGCATCGATGCAGACAGCTGGTTCTGGGAATTTCGGGCGCACAATGGCCGACCCACGCACGCTCCCCTCGGCACCCAGTGGCGCACAGGTCATGTGGGAGACAAAAGGGGAAAGGCAATTGAGCGACGGGTAAGGTCACAAGGGTACACATCAATAAGGCAATGCAAGGCGAAATGCGTACGGAGGGCGAAGTGAGAAAGCTCGTCCCTACCGTACGTCACCCCCCTGTCACCTACCCTACCCTTGCCCTTACCCCATATGTACAAAAATCTACACATTTACAAATTCGTCACTACTGTCACGTCTTCCCCATATTTCCCCTATACCAAATTCGTCTCCACAATCCCTCTACTTCAAAATTTGCCATCACCAAATTCATCATCAATCCTCATAAGGAGGCAGAGATGGAACATCAAAGCACAATGTCACACCCACGTCATGATGCGTCTCACAATCCAAACATTTGCACAGTAAAAAAATAACAAAACATGGCATGGTGTGGAGGTACGTCATCTCAGGTGAGTGGATGCAGATGGTGCGAGGAGACTCCAATCCTAACTACTTCTTAAATGACATTAACACACTTTACACTACCCAGGGTCTCTCCCTGCCAATCCATTGGCCAACTTACACTATGAGTTCTAAAAACCAATTCCCATTGACCAAACTGTGGTGCTTCTCAATTTGGGGTCTCACTCCCCCGATTCATCTCCCGGTGCTCTCGCACAATTTCTGGGCTGCGACGTGTAGCTCTCCCAGCAGGTCTACCCACCTGCACACCTCCACCACTGTAGTTGCCACCTGAGCTTACCTGCTCCTCACCCTAACCTAACTAACTGGGGAAGGCCCTCTCGCACTCTCACCCCCTCAGTGCCCTCTCTGGCACGGGCTGCCCGATCCACACCCGGGATCCTCAGGCACCCACTGACACTAACGGCTCCCAGAGCCCACCTGCGGCCTCACCTGGCCGACATCCTCACAGTGGTGGAGCGCCCAACCAACTACACACACTAACAGGCTACATGCCCAGCCATTTCCACGACACTAATGCACCCATCCAAATACCATTCTTTCACCTCGCACCACAGATGCCAATATCCAACCACAATTTACCTATACCCTCTACCTAACACTTACACTACCCGCCCCGGGTATCCGTGATGGGGGTCCACTCTTCCCCCATTCACACCTTCGCACCATCCACTCCACTCCACAATTTCCACCATACTCACTCCACGACCATCCATTCCAATACTCCATACCATTTATTCCATACAACCATTTATTTCACACAACCATTCTCCATTCACCTGTTGTTGCACACCTGTGCAATCACACCTGGTGCCACCTGCACCCTCCTCCTCTTCCTGGACCATTTGGTCAACACCACACGCAATCACCACTACTCACTCATACACTGATCCACACACCTGTTCAGTTGCACACCTGTGCAATCACACCTGTTCAATCACACCTGTTCAATCCTCACACACACGGCATCATCTCATCTAACTACCCCCCTCTGAAACTTGCGCTTCCCAGTCGTCCCTTTAAACTATTGCGCTCCCACGTCATTATAATCCACACTAATCTACCTGCGTCCCCACTACAGGTATCAGTCACTAACTAAACCTTAACGTTACCTACTGTCATCTTCGCTAGATCCCTATCAATATAACCAAGCCCTCCCTGGCTCGGTTGTCATAGCCACCCCATAAACTATTGCGCATTTGCCCCACCTGTGAGG
Organism: Myxine glutinosa; assembly: GCF_964187855.1. Lineage (NCBI taxonomy): Eukaryota > Metazoa > Chordata > Myxini > Myxiniformes > Myxinidae > Myxine > Myxine glutinosa. The sequence goes on from NC_136261.1 coordinate 333,101,006, forward strand.
GATGACAGAGTTGCCATCCCACCACATGGGGCATCTCCCACTATCAATTTCGCTCGTCCAAATCCAACAAATCAAAAATTTGTCATTTCATCTGCCAATCACCGTACCAACATCAAATTTTGCTTTTTTTTCTAATTTCGGGGCCAAAACACTATCCTCATCACCCGTCTACTTATTACATCCTCTCGGTGCGCCAATTCACGTCTACAGCTCGGCTTCGTACAGCCGAGCAATGAATACGGGTTGTTTTGTGCCAGCGGCTGGATACGTCCCGCATTCGTGGCAGGGACGGGGGCTTACCCGGGCCGAGATCCCACGCACCACCTCGGCGTGGAGCCATCCAATGTCCCGATCTCGACCTGCCGGCACGTCTCAATAGAAAGTGGTCGCCATGACGACCCTTCCTATCGGGCTGCCCGCTCCGCCTAGTGGAGCCCGGACGCGGCCGTTCCAAGCGAGGCACAGCGTGGATCGCGTACGGCAGTTCTTTCGAAACCGCCGTGGTTCGGATCCCCGTTGGTCCTCGCGGCACGCGAAGCTGCCCGACGCGCACCGAGGGCCCGATTCGGCTATAAGTCGTTCTAACCTCTAACCCGGTTACCGTCGATGCTTCACCTGCACGCTTACATGCATACGCTACCCCTTTCTTGCTCATACCTCCAGCTGTTCCCATGCTCCTCGTACCTTTCCTTACACACCTCGGTACACTCATTCCGCCCACAGACTTGGTCACACACCTGACCACCGAACACCTTGGCACACATTCGTCGCTCGCACACCTCACCAACACACCTCTTTGCGCCCCCTCCTCTGTCACCTCCTCTGTGACAATCACAGGTGTGCTCTCACCCGCACACCCAACCACGTGCCTCATGACCAACTCAAGTGTGCATTCCCACACACGCTCTACCATTCCAGGTGTGCATCCTCGCTCACCTGTCACACCCAACTCACGCCCCGTGCCACTCTCACTACTCTCACCACCACTCTTGACAACGCACTCACCCTTACTCTCGACAGCACACTCTTTCCTCATGCACCCGTCCGTTACACACCTTTCTCGCGCACACTCTTGCGCACACTCTCCCGTTACATCCTCTGTAACACTCCCCACAGGCGTACACTTCCTCGTTACATCCTCTGTAACACTCACCACAGGTGTACACTCTCTCGTTACTTCCTCCGTAACACTCACCACACCGCGCTTCCATGTACCCCCTCGCACATGCGCTTCGACCAACTCACTCTTGACGGCACACTCACTCCTTGGCGTGCACTTTTTCCTCACACACCCCATGGTCGGACATTCTCGCACACCTCTTTTTTCGCACACCAGACCTGTCGCACACTTCACCAACGGCCTCTCACGAACACCCGGATACAAACCAATCCCCAAGCCGACTGAAGCTTTCCTCACATCATATACATTGCCACTCACCTCCGTACCTCGTCGTCGCACCTCCTTTGCCACCTGCAAACTCTTTATTCGGTCAGTGAGCATCACATCATGAGTTGAGCACCGACCTTGCACATATTCCATCACCTCCTCCTGGATTTCTCTTTTAGTTTCTGTCCGTCCCTTCTTAATTTCACTCACCTCTTCTTCCACTTCCTCTAATTTTTGTTTAACCTCTTTTATTTCTCGGTGCGTCTCCTCTATCTCTTCCTCTAACGCTACTTTAACCGTTTCTATGTGCGTCCTCACCTCTCGGTCCTTCGTCTCTATTACTTCTGTCACCTCTTCCAACTTCTTCGTCAACCCCTCATGTACCATCTGACATTCCTTCTGTGTCGCTATTAATTCATTTTTTATGTCCTTTTGTGTCGCTTTTAACCCCCCGATTATTGCAGTGTTCTTTTCCACTTGGTCCGCTAGTTCCCTTTGTCCGACTGTCAGCTGTTCTACTCCCTTCGTCAGATCCTCTATGCCCCCCTGTAACCTAGCTGTATTATTCCTCACTTCTTTCTCCATACGCTTCTCACCTCGCTTTACCTCCTCGCGTAGCCCCGAAACCTCCTCACCCACACCTCGTCGTATCTCCTCCTTCATCTCCTCCCTTTCTTTTGTAGATGCCGCCCTCATCTGTCCCAATTCATCCCTCTGAGCATCCAGTTTGGTTTCTACCCCGATTTTTACCTCCTCTATCTGCTCTCCCATTTGTTTAATTTCTCTGGCGGATTGCTCCCCTATCTCCCGCAATTTGTCCTCCATCCTATTTTCTAGCCCCATTAACCCATTTTTCATCCCCTCTATCTGATTCTCCTGGGCAGCCATTCTATTTTCCACCCCCGTTAACCCATGTTTCACCTCTTTTATCCCGTTGTCTAACCCCTCAAAATTATTGTCTAACTTCCCAAATTTCTTGTCTAACTCCTCAAAATTATTGTCGAACTTCCCAAATTTCTTGTCTAACTCCTCACCGGTACCCCTCGCTTCGTCCCTCATTACCCCCATTTGGTTTCCCATTACCCCCATTTTTGCTTCTAGCCTCTCCATAAGGGCCCCCATTTGCAACATAAAAAGGTTCGAATCCACCAGCGGCGCCGCTACGGTCGCGGTCGCCGTGGCCATGTGCGAGGCGCCATTTTGCGCGCCTGATACTCCCTCAACCGCCTCCTCATTGCTCCCCTCCATTTGATCCTGGGTTACTCCTAACCCCTCTATCTCTCCCACCGGCATCCCGTCGCCTTGACCAGCCATGGCGCGATTTCAAAATTCGGGTTTTTCTTTAAAAAAACAAATTTCGGCAGCTCGTAATTTTGACCAAATTTTTTTTTTCTCTATTCGTTTGAAAAATTTGGTTCGGGCCTCGAATCTCACTCCCAGACACCAATTGTTACTGATCGCGGATTAAGATGTTATTTACCGAGCGGTGGTATTGCCACGACCGTTACAGGATCCCTGACTCACCCGATTCACCCAGAACTTTGGCCATATCGCACCGCAGCTGCCCAATCTGGGAAAAGACTAAAACGACGAAATGCAAGAGGAAAAGGAATAAAACGAGAAGACGGACAGAAGAGTAATTGGATTTATTATTTACACAAGCAAAAAGGAGCAATCAAGGTTTATTTACAACACATAAGACGCAGGTGACACAGTGCAAATTTTAGCTTACCTACAGACTTAATTAAATACCCAGGGACAGAACAAACAAAACAAACTCACGTACACAAGAAGGGTGGAAAGGCAGGAGGTGGATGGCTGGAGGGAGAGGGAGGTCCAAGGGGGTCCTGCAGCTCAACCGGCGCGTTTAGCAGCCGCCGTTCCTTTTCGGCCCTGCTCCAAACCGCCGTTCAGGCCCCAAGTGGCTGTTGGGTGTTCTTGCTGCTGCGGCCTCCGCTGCGTTCCCAGGACTTGTCTGACTCGTTGGTCCAAACCCTCAACTCTTTCTTGGTCCCTCACTCTTCACCACCGACTCCTCACCGCAACCAACGCAACCACTTGACCACCGACCCTACTGACTGACTCTTCACCACTCTCCACTTGACGACCGACTCTCAACCAACTCAGACCAACCCACGACTCACTTCCGTGCGCGCCATTTATAGCGCCTCCAGCGATTAAGCCGCCGGCGATTTGGACACGCCCATCGGGGTGCTCACCTCGGCCCTGGTTGGTCGCGCGACCCTCGGGCTCCGCCCTGGATGACGACGGGCGGGCACGCCCCTCTTCCCCTCTATGACGAGGTGGAGACACGCCTTTCTTCCCCGACTCGAGCCTCGTGGTCAATGGCGGTTATTGGAGGGGAGGTAATTGGGAATCGAGGGCTCAGCAATGACGAAAGGGGATGTGATAGGAAATGGAGGTTTTGGGGATGGGAATGAAAGGGGATCTATTCTCTTTCACTGGTGCAATGGAGTACTTCAATTAATGGGAGACACAGCCTTACCCTAGAACACAGAATAAGAGATAACTATCAACAGGGGTATTCTATTACTTGGCTGACGTGTATGCTTGTGGACTAATTATGGGATGCCCTTTCACCTTTACACAGCTCCGGAGGTAGGGGGGCGCAGAATAAACAATAATAATAATAGTACAGCACACAATCAAAAAATATACAGTCCTCATCTCCGCAACAATATATATATATATATATACAGTATATGTATAATTATATATATTTTTTAATGGAGGGTAATGCATCTGATGTGGGCTAATAGGATTAGTTGTCGAGTATGATCATGATCCTCATTTGAATAGGATTCAGAGTAAACTCTTCTGGTTGCTTTCCTGCCAATGTTTTACGTCATCGGATTGTGCCGTCCATTGAGAGGATGTTGAGCCGGCTGTGATGTTTACATCAACTGATTTTTTTTCCATCATTTTCAACCAAGATCAAAAGTCGACTTTCAAAAAGAGGTCATTGTTTACAGGCACTTTGGAGAAATTCAAAATCCCTACCTTGGTCTTCCACTGAGAGGGCAATGGCAAACCACCAAGAGTGTTCTTGGCCCAGGAAGTTAATTTGGCAGTGGCTATTGTTCGTTCAGAAAATGTTATTTCTTAGATAGATTATAATTTCGTATCCAAGGTTCAAACACAAAACAAGGTAAACCATGTCACCTGCATGCTTCCCACAAAAAGCCAGGGCTGTGCTGAAGCATTCGGAATGTGTGCAGCCGACAGCATCTTGTCAACCTTTTGCTTGTGCACATTCTGCCATTGCTATTAATTTGTCGCCTGTCACAGCCACCCGCTGCCCTCGAGTGCCTCATTTGTCTCACACCAAAATGACTCGTCCCGTTATTTCTGTTATTATTCTCCACTGCTGCCTGCACAAACATTGGCTTCAACATCGTGTTACAGTTATACAGGGAGGCAGCAAGAGTAGGGAGGTACGGATGATTTAAGACGTTGAAAGGGGCTTCTCGCTTGAAGCCATTACTTGAAACACTCGGTGACCTAATCTTGTGCTTATTTCAACCAAATCGAATAATATTCACATGATCATATATGGCAAGCTTTTCAAGATCCCGATTTTTATTTACAGGTGCACAATGTTCAAGGAATGCTAATATGTAATCTTAAATTGAGGAAGACTACTCAAAAACCCAAATCTGTAATCATTCATAAATATAAAACACTGTGTGTGTGTGTGTGTGTGTGTGTGTGTGTGTGTGTGTGTGTGTGTGTGTGTGTGTGTGTGTGTGTGTGTGTGTGTGTGTGTGTGTGTGTGTGTGTGTGTGTGTGTGTGTGTGTGTGTGTGTGTGTCCGTCCCTTCATAATGGTAGGTTTTAAAGGCGTTGAGTTGTGCTTTCAGAAGGATTTCAGTGGGGGGGTTTAATGGGCAATCTTTGAACATGACAGTGTGTCCACCGGTTAAAAGACTGAGGACCCAGAAGACCCCAAATACCCTGTAGACTGTTAAAGACACAAAAGACCATGAAGACCCCAAGGACCCAGAAGACCTCAAGGACTCTGAAGACCCAAAGTACCCTGAAGACCCAAACGACTGAAAAGACCCTGAAGAACCAATGGACCCCAAAGACCCAAACAATCCAAAAGAATGAAAAGACCCTGAAGAACCTTAAAGACCCTGAGGACCCCAAAGACCCAAAATACCCCAAAGACCCTTAAATACCCCAAATACCCCAAAGATCCAGATTGAGGGCCCAAAATACTCAAATGACTCAAAAGACCTAGAGGACCCAAAAGATTCAAATGACCCAAAAGACGCCGATGAACCAGAAGACTCAAAAGACACAAAATACGCTGAAGACCCAACAGACCCTGAGGACCCAAATGACCCAGAGGACACAAATGACCCAAAGGACACAAAATACCCCAAGGATTCCGAAGACCCAATAGAAGAGTAATTGTGCCTCTTACATTGGAATTGTAGATTGTCACTTGCAAACTGAGCCTCAAGGTCGGTGTACAGAAGCGGTATTTTTTAAATCACAATAAATACAAGGTACAGGGAGGTGAAATTTGCTGCACATGATGTGCAATGTGCGCGGAGTAAAAGGAGTGTTCATTTACGTCTGTAGGATGTCTAATAAATAAAGATGATAAAAGCACCCCTGACACTCGGCCCAGACTTCAGACTTTGGCATGCTCACGTGGCAATACCGTCAAAAACTGTTCCAACCCGTCATTTTTGACGGGCTTTATTCTAGTTCATAAATAAAGTGCAAGTGTATTCATTATATTGTGGGATTCACATGATCATATATGGCCAGCTTTTCAAGATCTCGATTTTTATTTGCAGCTGCACAATGTTCAAAGACTACAACAGGCATTTTAAAGGCCATTTTCCCTGCAAGAGCGGGGGTTAGCCCTGCGGTCCCCATGACAATCTTCTCCATTTTGCCCTATTTTCTGCATCTCCCCTTGTTAACCCCCTTGCCCGCATTTCTTCTTCGACCATCTTTAGCCAAGTCTTTCTCGGTCTTCCCCGTCCTCTACTTCCTTCCACTTTCATTTCCATCACTCTTCTCAACCAGTCACTTTCATCCTTCCTCAACACATGACCAAACCATCTCAAACTGTTTCTCTTCACAGCATCCATCACAGGCTCTATTCCCATCATCTTTCACAATTTATCATTTGTCTTCCTCTCTCTCAACGATACTCCACACATCCACCGAACCATTCGCATTTCCACCCTTTCCAGCCTTCGTTGCTGCTCTACGTTCATTACCCATGTCTCGCTCCCATAAATCATAACACTTCTCACACATGCAGCACACACCTTTCCCGTCAGCTTCAACGACACTCGCCTCCTCGTCAGCACGCCACTCAGTTCCCGAAACTTCTTCCATGCACATCTCACTCTAGCAACCGTTGCCGAGTCTGATCCACCTTCTCCATTCAGCATGTCTCCTAGGTAACAAAATGTTTTCACACCTTCCAGCTTCACGCCGTCTCCAAGATCCAACTCAACATTTCCTCCATCTGCAGCTCCCTCTGTGCACACCTTACACTTGAATGTAGCTGCCACACTGGTTAATGACCCTCTCAAACCACTACATTTTTGATGAACCCACTCAGCGCACATTGTACATTAAATTGAGTTCACTCCGACACCCTTCCTGCACACAGCACAGGGCCACTTCCCAGTTCTTTCCACCTCACCACATGCTTTACCACTTGCCATCACCTTTGTTTTTCCGATATTCACCTTCAGACCTTTCGTCTCCATACATTCCTTCCACTTGTTCATCTTCTCCTTCAGTCCATCCATACTTTCTGCAACCAACACCAGATCATCTGCATACAACAACTCCCACGGTAAATCCTCCTTTACGTTCCGAGCCAGCACCTCCATCACAGCTACAAATAGTAGTGGACTTAGTACCGACCCCTGATGCACTCCCACCTTCACCTCAAACTCACCACTGTTCCCGTCCTTCGTCCTTACAGCTGTGCGCGCTCTTTTGTACATTGCCATCACTACTCTGATCAACCATTCCTCCACTCCTAACTTCCTCAATGCCCATGTCACTACTTCACGTGGAACCCTATCGAATGCTTTCTCCAGATCAGCAAACCCAAGAAACAACTTCTTCCTCTTCTCCATGTACTTCTGCTGCAACTGCCTCACAATAAAAAGCGCGTCTGTCGTTCCTCTTCCTGGCATAAATCCAAACTGCATTTCGTCAATCTTCACTTTCTTCCTAATCCTCCTCTCCAACACCCTTTCCAATACCTTCATTCCATGCTCCAATAACTTTATCGCTCGATACGAGCCACATTCCAGAGGGTCACCTTTCCCCTTGTATAGAGGGACGAGGGTACTCAGTTCCCAATCCACTGGAATGCGGCCTTCTTTCACCACCAGATTGCAGATCTCTGTCATTCTCTTCACACCCCAACTTCCTGCTGCCTTCAACATATCTCCCACAACACCTGTCGGCCCTCCCGCTTTTCTACTCTTCATTGCTTTAATCGCTTCCTCAACTTCCTTCTCGGTTATCTTCTCTGCCGGTCCTAAAACTGGGTTACTCTCTATGTTGCCATCCCATTCATTCTCTGCATTCAAGAGTATTTCCATATATCTCTTCCATCTTCCTTTAATTCCATCTGGGTCCACAACGATTTGTCCCACTTCATCCTTCAAGCAACTCACCCCCATCACATCACACCTCTCTTTTGCTATCTGCTTTGCAATCCTGAATACCGCTCTCTGACCCTCTTCCAAATCCAAGCGTTCTCCGAACATTTTCCTACATGCCTCCTGCGCCTTTGCTACCTCTTTCTTTGCAGCCTTCTTGGCTGCCTTATAACTTTCATGCTCTTCCTTTTCTGCCCCCGTACCCTTCACCTTCTGCCACTCCTTGAACTTCTTCCTCTTCTCGTCAATCTTCTTTCCAACTTCATCATCCTACCACCATGTTTCCGAGTGCCTCGGTGGTCCTTTTGTCCATCCACATATCTCACCAAGGGCTCCCAACAGACTATCTTTCATTGACATCCAACCACTTTCAAGCTCAACCACATCATCCTCTACCATACTCAGCCTCTCTTTTAATGCCTCCCTCACTGTCACCTCTTTCAACCTCCACACCTTCATTCTCGGTTGGTACTTCACCCGCCGAGCTGTCTTCGTACCTTTCAACCTTATGTTGCAGACAACCAAGTGGTGCTGTGAAACAGCCTCCTCCCCTTTGTGTCCCGGAGGTGCCCCCTATCTCGCCTACGCACCATCAGGTAGTCAACGGTTGCTGTCGACCCACCTGATGTGTATGTAACAAGCTTATTATCCTCTTTCTGGAACTGAGTATTACAAATCAACAAATCAGCTCCATCAGCAAACTCCAAAATCCTTTCACCTTCTCCATTTCTCACACCATATCCGTAACCCCCATGAACTCCCTCAAAACCGTCCATACTCCTTCCCACATGTCCATTTAGGTCTCCTCCTACCACAACAACTTCCTTATCTTTCACGCTTTCCATCAGCTTCTCTATTGCACACCAGAACCTGTCCTTCTCTTCATCGCTCCGACCAACCTGCGGAGCATATCCCGAGATGACGTTCACCAAGAGCTTTCCAATCATCATTTTCACCATCATCAACCTATCACTCACTCTCGTCACACTCACCACACTCGACAAACTCATCAGAAAACAGGACACCAACACCATTCACGCCTTCTGGGCACCCTTGCCACACAAACTTGTATTTCTGTCCCTGCCTACCCTTCACCATTCTCACACCACTTCCCTTTCATCTTGTCTCCTGCACACAACATATGTCCACTCTTCTTCTGACCAATACTTCCACCACTTCTCCTGATCTCCCTGTCATTGTCCCTACATTCCTTGTCCCAAACCTCAGAAACCGATCTCCACGTCGGGCATCAGACTTTTCGTCGTCATAAATGGAGTGATTTCCCCCCTTGCTTCGATCGGGTTCCCCACCTTGAGTTTTGACGAGAGGGAGTGGGGTCCCCCACGGGGTACTTCGGGCTGTACCCTGCCCATATCTAGTTGTAATTGTCATGGTTCTCTTTTTGAGACAATGTTTTTATGGCCGGATGCCCTTCCTGACGCCAACCCTTTTAGTCGCCTCTTACGACACGCAGGGATACGGTGTACCTATTCTAAACCGGGGTACACAATGTTCAAAGAATGCTAATATGTAATTAGAAATTGAGCAAAACTACTCAAAAACCCAAATGTGTAATCATTCTTAAATAAAGTTCAAGTGTATTAATTATATTGCGGGATTCACATGATCATATATGGCAAGCTTTTCAAGATCTCGATTTTTGTTTGCGCTGCACAATGTTCAAAGAATGCTAAAATGTAATCTTAAATTGAGCAAAACTACTCAAAAATCCAAATGTGTAATCATTCATAAAGAAGGTACAACTGCATTAATTATATTGTGGGACAAAAATGAATAAGTGTATCATTATGGATCCTTATTGGAGCATGGCCTTGCCCCAGTGGGTGGTCAAAGGCATGTCAATGATACAGATTAAGTCAGGATTTTGGATTTTGTCCAGTATACATCTGGTACACATTTAACTACTTTTACTCCGAATATACAATGGGATATTTTAACTTCAACAAGTAGTTCCTAGCAGCGCCAGCGAAGGTAAACGCCTCTCCTTCGTTCAGAGCGAATGCCCAACCAAAACAGGTTCAAGCTTTGTTACTGTTACGTGCTCCTCCCCGACCCCTGGTCACGGTGTACCTCCGAGCCCCGAAAGGAGTCACGGCAGAAAAAATATGTTATCCTGTGTCAAAAATCAATGATGAAACCACACCAATTGCAAATAATACAAACACCAATAATACAAACAAATATTGTATTAAAAATCACACAAGAATAACAGTACAACAATAATAGGAATCAAGAGTACAATCAATATCTCCTATGATGGTACCATCAGCTAGCATGTATAAGGTAACTCACTGTGCTCCAAGTGAATGGAAAAGAACATTCCCCAATGTCTCTATATTCCCGTCTTCGAGCTCAGAGTTGAGCCCCTCCCGTGATCAACGGAACGATGTCGAATCGAAACCAGAATCTGGTTCAGATGACAGGCACAGTCACGTCGCCAAAGCGGAGAAAAGGGTCACATGGTTAAAGCGGCACAAAGGCGCACTCACGGCGACTGGGAAATCCAAAGGCGCCCTCCAGGTATGAACTTTCACTGTTCACGGTCGGCGAGCCGCAAAGTAATCGTCAAAAGCCTCAGTGCACACACACACCACAGATACGTCTGAAAGCGGTGGAAACGGCTGACGAAGCAAGGAAAGTTTGCACGACGTGCGAAGCGCACGAGTCAAAATGGCCGACGGCTCGCCCTCGAGTTGCAACGACCCGGCGATGATTCTTCGGAATCTAACGCCAAACCTGACACGCAGGATGATCAGTCACAGCAATAATAACTTTATCGCAGGAATCCTTTTCCCCAGGAAACCCAAAGTGCGTTACTCTTGCTCGACAACGTTCGTTGCAGACCGCAAAGCAACCAGCTTCTTCTCCGATTCTTTCGCTCCGCCCTTTTTTCTCACCTCCTCTTCTTCTTCGTCTCCCGGTTCCCGATCCGGTTTCCTGTTTCATTTAACATTAACCTTTTTACCTTTTGACAATAATAATGGTTATTTCCCTCAAACAATGATAATAATAATACATAGAACCAGAAATGTTTCAAGTGGATGAAAACCACAACACCGGAAGTGACGAATCCGTAACACGTCCCCCCCTCAAGAAAGAAAGTTTGAACAGAGTGAAAACTTTCTTTGTCGGCAAAACTCTCCCAACAAACAAAAGTAAACTCACCCAAATCATCAATTCCCGTGAGCAACGATATAATCAATATTTCCCAAAAATAAAGCAATCGCACGTCTTTTCGAAGCTGCTCCATGCGCTCACGCTTTCGAAGCTAAGTGATATTTCTCAATCGTGTTTTTGTCGAGACTGTATCTATCTTTCGGTGTATGTACCTATAGCGTATCTTTTGGAAAATTTTCGGTGCTAATTTTTCGTACATGTATACACAATCGTCTGTTAATGGTATCGAGTATTCTGCGGCCTAGTACTCGTAGGCTTGGACTACCGTACCGTCTCCGACCTTGTGGTTTGTTTTTCTCTCAGCGATTCGTCGAATGCGCTGAAATTATTTTCGTTCACTGTTTCGTCCCAGTCGTTCACCCCGTACCTCCTTGTTTAATATCTGTACTCACAAAAAAAAAAAAAAAAAAAAACCCCAAAAAAACTATTTCCTTCCCAGGTCTTATTCGTTTATTTGTTCTTTTTGTTCGTTCGTTCTTCGTTCGCGATCACGCGGTTAGAAATGTATAATCTCTCCCCTGAACAACTATTTTCTCTCATATATTATAACACCCTTTTCTTCTTTTCCTACAAAAGGATGCTTTCGTCTTGCTCACCAAATCTATTCATTCCAAAAAATATATATAATACCATCTCTTACAGTTCCTCCTTTCTACATTCCCTAAACTATCCAGAACTCCATCCCTCCTCCAGTGTCCTCAAACGTATTTTTGACTCGAAGGTCTCAAACTCATTTTGCAAAAAATGTTCGTTTCCCATGAATCGTACACTTTTCAAAATCCAATCTCACCCCTCCCCTCCAAATCCTCCCCATCACCCATCCCTTTCAAATCTCCCCCCTTGCCCCTTCCCTCCCCTCCCTCCTAAACTCCCCCCACACCCCTCCCCTCCGAGACTCTCCCTCGCTCCTCCCCTCCTAGACTCCCCTCTCACCCCTCCTCCTCAAAGCATCCTCCCTGCTTCTTCCTCCTTCCAACTTTCACCTTCATCTCCCCAAACCTTCTGCCTTGCTCTTCCCCCTCCTCAAATAACACCTCACTGTGCCTCACCCAATCTCCATCAAACCTTTTGTCCGCCCCATTCTTCCCTTTCTCCAAGCTATTCTGAAATCTCTGACACACCTTCAACAGCTCTCCCTACCTCTTCCTCCTCTTCCACATCTTACCCTACCCCTCCCCCCCCTGTTCTGGACCCGATGCTCCCCCTTCCTCTTCATTAACGGTATGGACCTCAAACATCCGGGGCCTTCGCTCAAACTTGACTGACCTCTCCATACAGGTTGCTTCTGACAAACCAGATGTGATCTGCTTAACAGAAACTTTCCTCCTTCATGATGTCTCTGATGCCTTGGTATCTCTCCCAGGTTACTCCCTCCTCCGGTATGATAGACCTGAGCCTCGTCCTGGAGGTGGGGTTGCTATCTTTATAAAAAACTCTCTTCCTCACTCGCCCTCCACTGCCCTCTCTCCACCTCACCCCCAGGAATACCTTTGGCTACGGCTTCCCCTTCGCTCCCACCTTTTGTTCATATGTGTGTTGTACCGTCCACCAATCAGCGATGACTCCATCTACATCTCACTGTCTGATAATATGGACCAACTTCTATCTACCCATCCCAACTCTCTCTTCCTCATATGTGGTGATTTCAATTGTCACCATGCCAGTTGGCTGGGTGTGGGTACCTCTCTCACCAGCCATGGCTCTTCAGCAAAGGACTTCTGCGACTCACTGGGACTGACACAATCTGTCAATTTCCCGACCCGGATCTCAGTCAACGGAGCATCTTCTCTTCTGGATTTGGTTATGACAAACTTCCTTGAAAATGTCTGCTGCTCTTCTTCTGCTCCAATCGGCTCATCTGATCATGTGCTTGTCAAAGTGGACATCTCTCTGACCATTCTCAGAGAGCCTCCTCAGCGTCGACGAGTCTGGCATTTCACTCAGGCCAACTGGCACGGTCTTCAAGCAGCCATCAATCATCTGGACTGGTCTCCCATCTCTACCGCCTCTGACATCAACTCATCCTGGGAATTCTTTCAAAGTAAATTGCTCTCTCTCATGCACAGATTTATACCATCTCGTCTTCAGTTGTCATACCCTTCCTCCCGTCCATGGTACACGGAATCTTGTGGTGAGGCTGTTGCCCTGAAACAACTTGCTTTCGTCTCCTGGAAAGCAAATCCAACGGAAGGAAATCTCATTTCCTTTCACAAAGCCCGAAACAAGTGTGCGTCCACCCTCAGGAGAGCCAGGAAACAATATCTCACCATTCTCAAGACCGAACTCTCTTATCTGTCTCCCTCTTCCAAATCCTGGTGGCGTCTGGTCAAATCTGTTTCTTGTGTTTGTTCCCCCTCCATCCCCTCCCTCACCTCAAACGGCTTAACGGCTGACTCCGCACGTGAAAAAGCTGAATGCCCCAACTCTGTGTTTGCCTCTAAATCTTGTGTCCCAAACCCATCCCTCTCTGTACCCACCGTACCCAGTCGTACCCAGCTGCTCCTGGACTCTGTGTCCTTTCCTCCTGACAAGGTGGAAAAGTTTCTGGCAACCCTCGACTCTGATTCTGCAACTGGTCCTGACGGCATCAGCCCACGGGTCCTAAAATCATGTTCTTCTGCACTTTCACTCCCTCTTTCTGTTCTCTTCACCCTCTCTTTTGCTCAAGGTCATCTGCCATCTGCTTGGAAATCAGCCAACATCACCGCTTTGCACAAAAAAGGTGCAAAAACAGATCCCAGCAACTACAGACCAATCAGCCTTCTCCCAATTATCAGCAAAGTCATGGAATCCATCATTGCTTCAGATATTAAATCTTTCCTCTTCTCCAATGGCTTGATCTCTGATCATCAATTTGGTTTCAGACCTGGTCACTCTACTCTGGACATGCTGCTTCTGCTTTCTCAACAATGGATGGAGGTCCTCAACGCCAAACAGGAAATTAGAGCTGTCTCCCTTGACATTTCACGTGCCTTCGATACGGTCTGGCACCCTGCTCTGCTCTCCAAACTCTCCTCCTTTGGTATCCATGGAAATCTCCACGCATGGCTGGCGGACTTCCTCTCTGGTCGTAGTCAACGTGTGGCCCTGAATGGGTTTCTCTCATCTCCTCTTCCTGTTCAGGCTGGAGTTCCCCAAGGTAGTGTTCTGGGCCCTGTGCTTTTTCTGGTCTTCATCAATGATCTCTCTGACTCTCTTGAAAATCCTCTCTATCTCTTTGCTGACGACTCTACTCTCTGTCGCTCCATTCCTCATCCCTCAGATCGGCAGTCTGCAGCCTCCTCACTCTCTGCAGACCTGGACAAAATCACAGACTGGTCAAACAAGTGGAACATGTCTTTCAATCCTGACAAATCTCACACTCTTACAATGTCTCTCCGAAAGGACCGACTGGACAACCCTCCCATCTACTTTCTCAACAATCCTCTCCAAGAAGTTCTGTCGCTCAAGCTTTTGGGTCTCACTATCTGCCATGATCTTTCTTGGGAAAACCACATTTCCAAGCTGGCCTCCAAAGCCAGTCGCCGACTGGGCATCCTCCGTCGTGCGAAGTCCTTCCTTGGCACACCTGAGCTCCTCACCACATACAAGGCTTTCATCCGCAGCTCAATGGAATACTGTTCCCCCCTCTGGGCTGGTGCTCCTGCCTCACACCTTGCTCGGCTTCACGCTGTTGAGGCCAAAGCTTTCAGAATCATTGGAATCTCCTGCGATGTAGTCAACGCCGAGGGCCTTTCACTCACTCACCGCAGGCAGGTTGGTGGTCTTTCTGTCTTCTACCGACTCCTCTCCGGCCTTGCTCCCCCAGCTCTCTCTGTGCTCTGTCCCCCCAATATTCCTTCAGGTCGCACAAGATCTGCCTGCAACCCTCTTCTGGTTAAACTGCCAAAGTCTAGGCTCTCTGCTCACCTTCACTCTTTCATTCCCCTTTTCTCCCGCCTCTGGAACAAACTCCCCCACTCCCTTCAATCCCACTCCTCCCTCCAGGTCTTTAAAACAGCTGTTCACCACCATCTCTTATCTTCCCCCATCGAAAACCTTGATCTTTTCTACCCCCGGTAATTCACCCCAGAGTCCTTGCAGTGTTCATATGTTTTAATCCTCTCCCACCTCCCCCCAAGTCCTCCCGATGTCCCTGCTCTCAAATGTTGTGTTTGTGTCCTTCCCCCTCTCTTTTGTGTCCTTCCCCCTCTCTCCCCATCTTGTCTACCGCTCCCCTTGTTTTTTGTGTTTTGTGTGTCGGTTTGTCTTTTTGTGTGATTAATGTTAGCTCTTTCACGAGCCTCGATCTTGTATACAAAAAAATAAAAAAATAAAAAAAAAATAAAACTTCAAACAACCTACAGAGATTTCCAAAGTTAATTCACTCTGGACAAAGCATCAGCAACGACATTGTCCCTGCCCTTTACATGCTCAATTTCCCAGTTGAACTCCTGCAAAGCCAAACTCCATCTCATCAACCTCTGATTTTTATTTTTAGTTTCTTTTGAATGAAGGTTAAGGGGTTGTGATCAAAAATCCAAAGTCAAGCAAATCTATAGCACTTTTTCCGGGAGGCCGAGCTGAGAGCCAGGTTCCATGGTGGATGGATGGTGAGGCCTGGAAGTATTCACTACATGGACACCTTTAGGAACTTGGAGTTCACGGTTAATCCATGTAGGAAAGTTCACTGCATGGACGCCTTTAGGAACGTGGAGTTCACGGTTAATCCGTGTAGGAATCTTGGCTCGGCTGCTCCGCAGCATTCAGCGCTTCTACTCCTCCTAACTTTCATAATAATCATGTTTGGACCGCTTTTCGCCGTAGTCACGTGAACAGCGGTCTCCTTCTCGGCCACTACCCTGATAATCATCCCTTCGGGAGCTGCCGTAACTCTGGGAGCCTCCAGAGTAATATCGACTGCGGCCACCACCAAAACTACTACTCCCACCCCGGGAGCTATAGCCACCCCTGAAACTACCTCCACGTTTTCCTCCTCTGTAGCCCCCTCGACGCCTATGGCCTGCCTTCTCTACTGTTATGGTCCGACCATCCAAATCCTTGCCATTCAAATCCTTTTCTGCATCTTTGGCGTCCTTTGTGTTTTCAAATGTGACAAAGCCAAAGCCTCTTGACTTTTGCGTCTCCCTGTCTTTTATCAGCAGCACTTCCAAGAGCGGTCCATATTTGCCGAAGACAGAATCCAGAACATCTTCCCTTGTGTTGAAGTTCAGTCAACCTACAAAGAGCTTGCCAATATTGCTTCCATCCCTGACTTGTGTGTGCTGACACTTAGTTTCAGGGTACTTCCTCTTCTCTTCAGGGCGCTTCCTACTCATAGCATGAGTCGCGGTACAGGATGGAAAGATACCCGGAATCTCCTGCTCTACCTGTGCGGTGTTATTTTCCATACTAGGCTTTTCAACAAACATCGGGTTACCAGAAACTTGACCACCGGCCAAATCATTCCCGATAACAAAAGACACTCCCTCTACAGGAAGAGTGGCTTGTAAACCTACGGTGACCGGTCCTGACACCAAATCAGACTTCAAATGGATGACATGAAGTGGAGCTTTAACATAGCCACCAACCCCCTGTAAACGAACACTAACACCAGTTGCCGTCTTCTCTGACAATGGCAAAATGCCTTCAAGCGTCAAAGATTGATGTGCTCCTGTGTCCCTCAATACCCTAACCGGTCTCTGGTTAGTCAAGTCTCCATCCAGTGACACAAACCCCTCTGAAATAAAATGTTTGTAACCCTCTTGAACGAGGTCGTTCTGAGATGCCGGAACTTTGGCATGGGAACCTTCACAAGACTCTGTCCTCCAAGGACGATTTCTCACATTTGCCAATGCATTCGGAGTTGTACTAGTCTGACTCCGCTCCTGATTTTTCCTTTCCAGGGCATAGCATTGGGACATCAAATGTCCAGGTTTCTTGCAAAAAGCGCAAGTAGGCCTGGAGGAAAAACTCGTGGTCCGCCTCGAGCCCCCCGGAAGATAAGTCTGTCTTGGAACTGTTGACTTCTGACCCCTAAGAGTTGCGGTATCAGATCTGTCCTCATAGTCCTCTCTAGGCCACCCCCATGAATCTTCGTTCTCCACACCGGATGTACCATAACTCCCCGGGCACACTCTAGGCGGGAAATTAGGTTTGTGTAACCCCATCCTGTGTGTCAAGGCATAGTCATCTGCCATGGTGGCTGCCTCATACAACTCTGGTACCTTATGTTCCTCCAGATGTACTTTAATGTCCTCGTGGACACACTGTTTGAATTCCTCCAACAAGATTAATTATCGCAACAGTTTGAAGTCTTTCCCAACCCCTTTCGAATCACACCACCGATCAAACATGGTTTCCTTCATTCTGGCAAACTCCACATGGGTCTCACTCTCGCTCTTCCTGGCATTCCGGAATTTTTGCCGGTAAGCTTCAGGGACCAATTCATAGGCTTTGAGAATGGTTTTCTTAACTATCTCATAATCTGCACATTGGTCAATCGGTAAAGCCGAAAATATATCTTGAGCTTTTCCCACCAGAACACTTTGCACTGACATAGTCCAGGACTCCACATGCCATTTTAGCATTTGAGCCACTTTCTCAAAGTGTAAAAAAAACTTGGCTACCTCCTTTTCATTAAAGGGTGGAACCAGCCTCACATGCCTACCAACATCCCAAGTGTTCTGACTAGTTGTCGAACTAGCCGGCATGGATGCTGCCTCTCCCCGTTCTTCCATTATTTGCAGCTCCTTGAGTTTAAGTTCCCTCAGACACTCCATGTCACGTTCCTTTAACTCCCTTTCAGCTCTTCTTTCCTCTGCTCTTTCCTTTTCTCTTCTTTCTTCGAGTTCCCTTTCAACTCTCCTTTCCTCTGCTCTTCTTTCCTCGAGTTCTCTTGCAGCTCTCCTTTCCTCTGCTTTTTCCTCTGCTCTTCTCTCCTCGAGTTCTCGTTCCTGTCCTGCTCTTTCCTTTTCTGCCTTCCTTTCCTCTGCTTTTAACCTTTCCTGGCTCTGCAGTTGCATCTCCAGTTTCCGGAGCTCCACATTTTCTTTTTCTTCGGGTAACCAATCCAAGGCTACCTCTGTCCATGTGCCCTGTCTCACCAGAGATTTTACCACCAATGTCTGCATCTCTGCTTTCTTCATATGAGTTCGGACCTCCAAGTTAAAATGTTTGGCCAATCTCAAGAGTTCCGATCTTTTTAACGCTAGGAACTGTGCCTCATTAGGGGACGCCGCAAACTTTCCTGCGTCAAACACCATGGTGACTATCAGTTAACACCTATTAACCTTCACACAAAAAAATTTCAATTTTTTTTTTTTTGAAAAATTTGGGAATGAATGAATGAATTGAATGAATGAATGATCGTTTTAAGGCCATTTTCCCCGCTAGAGCGGGGGTTTGTTAGAATTATTAGAATGTTATGTTAGAAAATTTAATGTTAGAAATAGGAATGTTAGAAAAAATTCCAAATTTGGGAATGTTAGGGAATTCTTTCCCAGACGAAATTTAGGGAATTTTATCCCGGACGAAGACCCAATTTCGAGCCCCCGAGCCAATTGGATGAGCCCCCAATTTCTGTTACGTGCTCCTCCCCGACCCCCTGGTCACAGTGTTCCTCCGAGCCCCGAAAGGAGTCACAGCAGAAAAAATATGTTATCCTGTGTCAAAATCGATGACGATACCACACCAATTGCAAATAATACAAACACCAATAATACAAGCAAATATTGTATTAAAAATCACACAAGAATAACAGTACAACAATAATAGGAATCAAGAGTACAATCAATATCTCCTATGATGGTACCATCAGCTCGCATATATAAGGTAACTCACTGTGCTCCAAGTGAGTGGAAAAGAACATTCCCCAATGTCTCTATATTCCCGTCTTCGAGCTCAGAGTTGATCCCCTCCCGTGATCAACGGAACGATGTCGAATCGAAACCAGAATCTCGTTCAGATGACAGGCACAGTCACGCCGCCAAAGTGGAGAAAAGGGTCACGTGGTTAAAGCGGCACAAAGGCGCACTCACGGCGACTGGGAAATCCAAAGGCGCCCTCCAGGTATGAACTTTCACTGTTCACGGTCGGCGAGCCGCAAAGTAATCGTCAAAAGCCTCGGTGCACACACACTCCACAGATACGTCTGAAAGCAGTGGAAACGGCTGACGAAGCAAGGAAAGTTTGCACGACGCGCAAAGCGCGCGAGTCAAAATGGCCGACGGCTCGCCCTCGAGTCGCAACGACCCGGCGATGATTCTTCGGAATCTAACGCCAAACCTGACACGCAGGATGATCAGTCACAGCAATAATAACTTTATCGCAGGAATCCTTTTCCCCAGGAAACCCAAAGTACGTGACTCTTGCTCAACAACGTTCGTTGCAGACAGCAAAGCAACCAGATTCTTCTCCGACTCTTTCGGTCCGCCCTTTTTTCTCACCTCCTCTTCTTCTTCATCTTCCCGTTCCCGATCCGGTTTCCTGTTTCATTTAACATTAACCGTTTTACCTTTTGACAATAATAATGGTTATTTCCCTCAAACAATGATAATAATAATACATAGAACCAGAAATGTTTCAAGTGGATGAAAACCACAACACCGGAAGTGACAAATCCGTAACAGTTACATCACCTTTTAATCATCGCACTTTATCGGATAACGAGGCAAGAGGCAACCACACACCAAGACGGACAAGACACCGGAACCGCCGGGCCGCGCATGCGCAATAGCGATGATGCATATGCCTACGTCACCAACAGTAACCACATTAACATATAATGGCGCGGATGGAACAATTGACTAATTTCAACCTCCAAAATGATGATGCACTCTGTAATGGGCACCCTGCCTGTCGACCATCAGGATTATAATTAGTAGTCAGATCCCATCCAATCAAGAATAGCTCAATATTGACTGTGAATCCTCAGTATGCTAGTATACATGTACAACCACAACATTGTGTTAGATATACAGGTCTAGTTGTTCACTGAACGGTTAGGAAGCACAGCTAACTGTGGCAGTCACTTTCAATGATTAGCTGTAGCTGTAGATCCTTCGAGAAGCCACGATTCTTGCATTAACATGAGAAAATCTTCTTGAGAAAATCCCTTGAGAATGGAATGTTCAAAACTCGGTCCTCAAGTTTCCATCACTTCACACATGCCGGCCGTTGCACCGTACGTTTGTGTAATGTGGACCTTGGTAGCTCTGGGGACTTGCTGCATATCATACTTAATGCCTGCTCATGACTCTAGAAACCCTGACAAAGTTGTAGGTGAAAGGTTAGCGCTCATGTTATTTGGAATTCTGCCGTGGGCCCGGTACATAATGGCCTACTCTTGTAAAAGACACCTTTAACATCTATCAAAATGTGCTGGCAGACCTGGCGTAACACCTGTCTGAAAGAAAGCACATCAGTGATGTAACTCCTTACATACAATGTGGCAGGATGACAAATTATGGTCAGGTCTGGAATCAAATCCAGATTACATAACCACAGATAACAGATTACACGACTACTCAACTACAATACCTTTGCTTTAAATGGTTCCTGTAAAGAAATTGCTGCGCTACATTCTTTTTTTTCTTTTCTTTTTGTGTACAAGATCGAGGCTCGTGTAAGAGCTGACATTAATCCCATAAAAACAAACAGACACATAAAACATATGATAAAGAGAGCGGGAGACAAGATGGGGAGAGAGAGGGAAGCACACAAATACAACAGTAGAGAACAGGGACATTGGGAGATCTGTGGGAGGGAGAGGGCTTGAGGGGTGGGTATGGGAAAGGGGGGTGGGGGGGGGGGGGGGGAGGTAAAAAACAAAACAAAAAAAACATGGACACTGCTTGGACTTTCAGGAAAGAAGTTGGTATTTTTAAAAAATGGATCTGGGGTGAATATTAACGGGGGTAGAAAAGATCAAGGTTTTGGATGGGGGAAGATAAGAGATGGTGGTGACCACCTGTTTTAAAGACCTGGAGGGAGGAGTGGGATTGAAGGGAGTGGGGGAGTTTGTTCCAGAGGCAGGAGAAAGAGGAATGAAAGAGTGAAGGTGAGCAGAGAGTCTTTATTTTGGCAGTTTCACCAGAAGAGGGTTTCTGGCAGATCTTGTGCGACCTGTAGGAATATTTGGGGGCAGAGCACAGAGAGAGCTGGGGGAGCAAGGCCGGAGAGGAGTCGGTAGAAGACAGAAAGACCACCAACCTGCCTGCAGTGAGTGAGTGAGAGGCCCTCGGAGGTAGCTTCATCGCAGGAGATTCCAATGATTCTGAAAGCTTTGGTTTCAACAGCGTGAAGCCGAGCTAGGTGTGAGGCAGGAGCACCGGCCCAGAGGGGGGAACAGTATTCCATTGAGCTGCGGATGAAAGCCTTGTATGTGGTGAGGAGCTCAGGTGTACCAAGGAAGGACTTCGCATGACGGAGGATGCCCAGTCGGCGACTGGCTTTGGAGGCCAGCTTGGAAATGTGGTTTTCCCAGGAAAGATCATAGCAGATAGTGAGACCCAAGAGATTAGGCGACAGAACTTCTTGGAGAGGATTAGAAAGATCTTTCTACACCTGAGTGATATACCTGATGTAAACATTGTTGTGCCTCCTTTGGCCATTGCAATTATACCGAGAGTAGTCTGAAGTAACCTTGTGAATAAATATATAAACAACTTTTTAATAATTATTTTGTGTTTTTCTTTCCTTTTGGTCCTAACTCCACATCTTCTTCTGCAAGCCCCTTCACAACCTCAAAGCCTCATGCAGTCCACATCATGTACATTTCTTATGAAGAATGTCATTATTCGGGAGTAAGATGGCAGGGGGGAGGATGAGTCGTAATGAAAGAAGGGAAAGAAAGTTCAAGTGAGGGAGACAACATTTTGTGGGATGTATAAAGCTCGTGTAGGATATTGGAATGGGGAGATGGGACGATACATGGGATAGTGGGAAAGGGGGAATGAAGTTAAAATGGGCAAGCTACATAATAACTAACTACATTAAATAACTAAAAATAACTATTAAAAAAACTTTTAAATAACTTTGTGTGCTGCTTTATGTCGTGATAAGATAGCACTGTTTATTTATCTTTATTGTAAAAATAATTTGCCAAAATTATTAAGAAAATATAAGCTGTATGTGTCACGTTATGTGACACTTTTATTTTTCTTTTATACTGAGATCGAGGCTCATGGAAGAGGTGAATGAGATGGGTGACACTGACACAGCTGCCAGACAAGGGAGGATCGAGGAATGGGGAAGAAATGAACATATGCCAATAGACAGGACAGTGGTACTGGGTGGGTTGAGGAGACAAGGAACTTGTAAGCAGATCGAAAAATCTGACAAACAGGCTAAATTTGGGAAAGTGCAGATGTACAGGTGAGGAGAGTCAGTGGGAATAAAAAAAAGATTGGGAATAGAAAATACGGGATAACTGCTGACAATTTTAAAAGAGCAGAGAGAAGTGCATGGTTGGACATACTCGATGATTCATGAGCTAAGAGAAGATGGGCTGGACTTGGAGAGGGTAACAAGGTTTGAGTTTCTAGCTGAGTGAGGGTGGACTGGTCAGGCATGAGGGACAAATAATTGAAAGGGCTGGTGGGGTAGGACCATAAATGACATGATATGATACTGCTAGGCCACGAAACTGTCTAAGTTAAGAGGAGAGCAAGCTTTCCACCTTCGCCTCTTGTTGAGTAACTCCCGTTACCCTCTGGGCCTTGGATTGCACCGACTTCAGGGGCACAAGGTGAGATCTGGTAGCGCCAGCCCATGGGGGACATGCATACTCCATGACACTGCAGATGAAGGTTTTGTGCAGTGCTAGGAGTTCAGAGAGGCCAAAGGATGACTTAGCAGCGCAGAGGATTCCAAGGTGCCCTGGAGGCCAACTTTGATATGTGAGCGGACCAGGAAAATTCAAAGCGGGTTGTTAGTCGAAAGAGGATTTTTTTCCCCCCCAATTCTGCACAAAAGGATGCATTACATAACCATCCTTTGAAGACTACAGCGTACGTGCAATCAGTGGTACGAGAGACTTTGCTGCATATTGCGGAGTCGGCTGTAAAGTGATATGCAGGGTTTTTCAAAGAGGCCAAAATGCAAAGGCCTTTTACCTGGCAAACGAAATCTGAGTTTTTGGGACAGTCATGGTCACTCAGGCACTTTGGATTTGCAGGTTGTACTGAAAAACAAACATATACCTGCTGGGTGTGCTTTATACTGAAACTAGCAGAAGTACCGGGCGGGGAAGGGGAGGGGGTAGGGGGAGGGGAGGGTGGAAGCAGGAGAGGAAGGGGAGTGGCTCACGTTTCTGAGTGAATGTGGCTCACGTTTCTGAATTAAGTGTGATGCCGATCAGGAAGAAGAAGAAGAAGCCGTACTACCAAATTCGTAAACTTCCGGAATTGTTTGATTTATTTGTATTCAAATGCCTGGTGATTGTTTTGTATTTATTTATGCGAATGTGTACTTGTATATAACTGTCATTCATTTAAAAAGGCTTCGGCACTATCGAGCGATTTTTTTTTTTTTAAACTCCAATAAAAACGGGTTTTTTTTCTTCAATTTTTTGTTTTTTTTGCCTAAAACCCCCAGGCACTCACTGATGAACCTCTGAAAGTTTGATGAAGATCCGTTCAGCCGTCTCTGAATAAAACGCGGACACACAAAAACTGGACACACACACAGACAACTCGCGTTTATATATACTAGGGCATGCCCGTACTATATATATATCTAAAATTATATCCCCCCCCCCCCTCTATTTACATGAAATGGTTTGGTCCATTCGCAAAGCCAAAGTGAACGGCTTGCGAGTACGGTGACAATCCCCCCCCCTCTATTTACATGAAATGGTTTGGTCCAAAGCGAACGGCTTGCGAGTACGGTGACAATCCCCCCCCCCCCCCCCCCCTCTATTTACATGAAATGGTTTGGTCCAAAGCGAACGGCTTGCGAGTACGGTGACAATCCCCCCCCTCTATTTACATGAAATGGTTTGGTCCAAAGCGAACGGCTTGCGGAGTTTGGTAAAGAAATCGCCATAGCGTGCACAAACGCGCAGGAAAGCGAAAGAATCGCAAATTAGTTTTAATTAGTTTTAAAACATAGTTTAACGCCAACATAGTTTGCCAACGGGAAATAAATGAATACGCTCTCAAATGTGCCGTCCGAGGCAGAGTCTGTTCGCCACGTTCGGCACACGTGATAGCTCGCTGCTCTCTGATTGGTTGAATCGTTTTTTAGACATAGCTCGCTAACTACTTGTCCGATTAATATGAAACCTTGAAAAGGCACATCCTCGGGTCCCCAGCAATATACCTGGCAAGTTTCAAGTATATCGGACCCGTGGTTGTCGAGAAACAGCGGTCACAGACAGACACACAGAGATTACTGGCATTATAGATAGATAGATGTATTAGGATATTGATTTTAGAACTATTAGACTTTTTCCTATTCTTGTAAGTTAGAGTATAATCCCAACAACATGTGAAATATAGGTACAATTATTCATTCTCTTTTCGTTTTTCTTTCCAACCCTCCCATCCAAAGGCATTTGTTCTTGTAGTTACTCCGCCCCATCCCCACTTTCATTGTTCTTTTATTCCCATCAATGAAACAGGCAGACGCAAGAGAAGATGATCTACTTCCTCCTCCTGGACAGGAAAGAGCGGTATCCAAGCCATGAAGATGAGAACCTGCCACCGAGAAATGATGTTGGTGCGTTTTCCAACGGACCCACACAATTAATTAATTTAATGGTTTTTTATTATTATTATTTAATAATTAATTAATTTTAATTGTTTTGTTTCCCCAAAGAGGTATCCTCACCAATCTCCCTGTGGTCGTAATCTTTATGCAGTAGATCTCTTCATGGGTTGGTGGTCGATGTTGAACAAGGTTTTCCATGCATCTTTCACCAGGATGCAGTTAGGAATTTGGCTCACCGACTGCATCATTACTGAGGGTATGCCGCTGGTGCGGTGTCCTTGCATTTTCGGGCACCAATTTGGAAATTGGCCATGTATCCATATTGTGGGTCGAAGCATATTGTGCGACGCAGGTGTGCGACGGTGCTGCTGATGCAATGCCCTCTATAGGTTAAGGCAGGAATTTTAAATTTTGGTCAAGGTGCCACCAAATGCTTGTCTAGTCTTCACAAAGCCACCGTGGGTTTTATTTAATGCCCACCAACTAATGCTCATGGCAGACAGGAAGTCCTGTTTAACCTCCACCCAAGAGATATTGATGCCTTGCCCGGCGACCTTATGAAACACCAGGATGACAGTTTCTACCTGGGCAGAGATTTGAAGACAGGCTGGACAACTCTGAAGGAAGTGCACGTAGCTGTAGGTTACCCTGGCAAACCTGAAATTGGCCATGACAATCACCTACTCTTTGAGAAGGACATTGTCGGATCTTTAATGTCTACCAGTACCCACTGCTGGGAGACGGTCCCAAGCTTGATGTCAGGTCCGTAGCATGGTGCAATGCCCTGCTTGGGAAAACAACACCAAGGTGACAGTTTAATTCAATGATTCCCGTAACTTGTTTGCTTTTGTGGGATTTTCTTCTTTTTCTTATTACTTCCTAAACCTTCTTTCCTCTATCAACTTCCTCTTCCTGCTTTTACCTTCTATTTTGCTTTTCTTATATCTATAATTTTGTCAACAGAGTTTTGCTTCCCTTGTTTTTGTGGTGCCTCTCAATTGAATAGCTGTCAACTGGCTGTTTACATTTGTCTTGCCAGTGACCAGTTTTGTCTCGTTTAAATTAGTAGGGGGCCCATTGGTCTGTTGTAGCAAATTTTAATTGGTCTTCACGGCCTTGTAGCATACCTGCCTGTCGGACTCAGGGTGGTCTTTTGAGTCATTAAGGACTTTTGGGTCTTTGGGGACTTGTGGTTCATCAAGGACTTTTTGGGTCCTTGGGGACTCTTTGTTCTTTTATGTCCTTGGGGACTCTTTGTTCTTTTATGTCCTTGGGGACTCTTTGTTCTTTTATGTCCTTGGGGAATCTTTGTTCTTTTATGTCCTCACGGACTTT
Organism: Myxine glutinosa; assembly: GCF_964187855.1. Lineage (NCBI taxonomy): Eukaryota > Metazoa > Chordata > Myxini > Myxiniformes > Myxinidae > Myxine > Myxine glutinosa. The sequence continues at coordinate 333,127,294 of NC_136261.1, forward strand.
TGGGTCATCAAGGACTTTTTGGGTCCATGGGGACTTTTGGGTCATTAAGGACTTCTGGGTCTTTTGGGTCCTCGGGGTCTTTTGGGTCTTCGGGGACTTTTGGGTCATCAAGGATTTGTTGGGTCCTTGGGGACTTTTGGGTCATTAAGGACTTTTGAGTCATCTGGGTATTTTGGGTCCTTGAGGAATTTTTGTGTCTTTTGGGTCATGAAGGACTTTTTGAATCCTTGGGGACTTTTGGGTATTTTGGGTCCTCGGGGACATTTAGGTCATTGGGATCTTTGGGTCTCAAGTATTAAAGGGTCTTCCAAGGTCTAAGGGGTCTCAGCAGTCTAAACTCTAAAGGGTTCAAAGGTACATTTGAATAGTACGTAATTAATGAATATACGCATGCAATAAATAGACACAAAAAGTATGCCTCACAGTTCACACACACACACACACACACACACACACACACACACACACACACACACACACACACACACACATGCACACACACACACATACACGCATGCACGCATGTACCCACACACACACGCACACACACACATACACACACACACACACACACACACACGTACACACACACACACACACACGCACGCACACACCCACACACACATGCACACACACACACACACACACAAAAACACACACACATGCACACACACATACACACACACACACACACACACACACACACACACACACACACAAACACAAACACAAACACATGCACACACACACACACACACACACACACACACAAAAACACACATACACACAAACGCATCGATTTATAGTAGAAGAATGGTGTTGGACAACAGTCACTGTTGGTCAACATGTCAACTTGAATTTTTACACTTCCCTGTAAACACATCACCCTCACCATGACTGGTGGTTTTGGCATTGGCCTGTGATGATATCGACCTCTGTGTATCTATGTAATATCTTACTTTGTAGCAGGAGGTCACAGGGACTTTTTGCCATTGTTTGTGCACCTTTCTCTCTTTCTCAATTCCTCGTGTTTTTCCCATATTTTTTCTGCAACATTATCCTTTCGTGTTTCATTCCTATTTTCTTACTCTTCCCAGATCCTCCCAGGAAAAGGGTCGACTCCCCTCTGCTGCACCGGCATGGAAAATGGCGACCGGAGCAGAAGTCCATGGAAGTGTTGAGCTCCAGTGAGGGTGGCTCTCCAGTCACAGCGCGGCGTGCTCTGGAGATGGCACAGCACAGTCAAAGGTGAGAATATTGCTCCACGTCGCACAACATCATGCCCATGCACACAAGTCTGCTTCATCCCACACTGCTTTGTGTTACAGCTTCTTGTCCCTGTTACCGGAAGTTGTTCTAAAGAATTTTGCCATTATATCCTACCCGCTCCACTGTGCTATGCTATACTGCGTCCCTATGGCACATAGGCCAATGGCACATTGATTGTTCAACATTTTGCTGTTTTGTTTTTTTCATTTTGTGCTACAACAATACCTTTTCTTCCATCAAGCAAACATCAATCTAGCACTAGCTTGCACAAACCAAATGGAGAATTTTTAACTAGAATCATGTACTTTTTTGTCTAAACAATTACAAGTTATCCTAAACTGTGTTGCCAGGATGTGCTCATAGATCATAGATCTAAACGTTGTGCTTTTTTTTTTTTTTTTTTTTTTTTTTGGTATACTAAATCGAGGCTCGTGAAAGAGCTGACATTTACTTCACAAACAAATCAACCAGACAAACAAAATATATAAAAAGAGGGAGCGGAAGACAAGAGAATGGGAAGCACACAAACACTTGAGAGCACACAACATTTGAGAGCAGGGAGATGTGTGGGAGGGAGAGGGCTCGGGGGGAGGAGGCGTGGGAAGGGGTGGGGGGGGGGTGGGGGGTGGGAGAAGTATAAAACACAAGGACACCAAGGACTTCCAGGTCAGAAGTTGGTATTTCAAAAAGTGGAATTGGGGTGAAATTATCGGGGATAGAAAAGATCAAGGTTTTGGATGGGGGAAGATAAGAGATGGTGGTGAACAGCTGTTTTAAAGACCTGGAGGGTGGAGTGGGATTGAAGAGAGTGAGGGAGTTTGTTCCAGAGGCGGGAGAAAAGAGGAATGAAGGAGCGAAGGTGAGCAGAGAGTCTTGATTTTGGCAGTTTAACCATAAGAGGGTTGCAGGCAGATCTTGTGCGACCTGTAGGAATATTTGCGGGACAGAGCCCAGAGAGAGCTGGGGGGGCAATGCCAGAGAGGAGTCGGTAGAAGACGGAAAGACCACCAACCTGCCTGCGGTGAGTGAGTGAATGGCCCTTGGAGTTAGCTTCATCGCGGGAGATTCCAATGATTCTGAATGCTTTGCTTTCAACAGCGTGAAGACGAGCTAGGTGTGAGGCAGGAGCACCAGCCCAGAGGGGAGAGCAGTATTCCATTGAGCTGCGGATGAAAGCCTTGTACGTGGTGAGGAGCTCAGGTGTGCCAAGGAAGGACTTCGCACGACGGAGGATGCCCAGTCGGCGACTGGCTTTGGAGGCCAGATTTGAAATGTGGTTTTCCCAGGAAAGATCATGGCAGATAGTGAGACCCAAAAGTTTGAGTGACAGAACTTCTTGGAGAGGATTATTCAGAAAGTAGATGGGAGGGTTGTCCAGTCGGTCTTTTCGGAGAGACATTGTAAGAGTGTGAGATTTGTCAGGATTGAAAGACATGTTCCACTTGTTTGCCCAGTCTGTGATTTTGTCCAGGTCTGCAGAGAGTGAGGAGGCTGCAGACTGTCGATCTGAGGGATGAAGAATGGAGCGACAGAGAGTAGAGTCATCAGCAAAGAGATAGAGAGGATTTTCAAGAGAGTCGGGGAGATCATTGATGAAGACCAGAAAAAGCACAGGGCCCAGAACACTGCCTTGGGGAACTCCAGCCTGAACAGGAAGAGGAGATGAGAGAAACCCATTCAGCGCCACATGTTGACTACGACTAGAGAGGAAGTCCGCCAGCCATGCGTGGAGATTTCCATGGATACCAACAGAGGAGAGTTTGGTGAGCAGGGCGGGGTGCCAGACCGTATCGAAGGCACGTGATATGTCAAGGGAGACGGCTCGAATTTCCTGTTTGGCATTGAGGACCTCCATCCATTGCTGAGAAAGCAGAAGCAGCATGTCCAGAGTAGAGTGACCAGGTCTGAAACCAAATTGATGATCAGAGATCAAGCCATTGGAGAAGAGGAAAGATTTCATATCTGAAGCAATGATGGATTCCATGACTTTACTGATAATTGAGAGAAGGCTGATTTGTCTGTAGTTGCTAGGATCTGTTTTTGCACCTTTTTTGTGCAAAGCGGTGATGTTGGCAGATTTCCAAGCAGATGGCAGATGACCTTGAGCAAAAGAGAGTGTGAAGAGAACAGAGAGAGGGAGTGAAAGAGCGGTAGAACAAGATTTTAGGACCCGTGGGCTGATGCCGTCAGGTCCAGTTGCAGAATCAGAGTCGAGGGTTGACAGAAACTTTTTCACCTTGTCAGGAGGAAAGGACACAGAGTCCAGGAGCAGCTGGGTACGACTGGGTACGGTGGGTACAGAGAGGGATGGGTTTGGGACACAAGATTTAGAGGCAAACACAGAGTTGAGGCATTCAGCTTTTTCACGCGCGGAGTCAGCCGTGTGGCCGTTTGAGGTGAGGGAGGGGATGGAGGGGGAACAAACACCAGAAACAGATTTGACCAGACGCCACCAGGATTTGGAAGAGGGAGACAGATAAGAGAGTTCTGTCCTGAGAACGGATAGATATTGTTTCCTGGCTCTCCTGAGGGTGGACACACACTTGTTTCGGGCTTTGTGAAAGGAAATGAGATTTCCTTCCGTTGGATTTGCTTTCCAGGAGACGAAAGCAAGTTGTTTCTGGGCAATAGCCTCACCACAAGATTCCGTGTACCATGGACGGGAGGAAGGGTATGACAACTGAAGACGAGATGGGATAAATCTGTGCATGAGAGAGAGCAGTTTACTTTGGAAGAATTCCCAGGATGAGTTGATGTCAGAGGCGGTAGAGATGGGAGACCAGTCCAGATGATTGATGGCTGCTTGAAGACCGTGCCAGTCGGCCTGAGTGAAATGCCAGACTCGTCGATGCTGAGGAGGCTCTCTGAGAATGGTCAGAGAGATGTCCACTTTAACAAGCACATGATCAGAAGAGCCGATTGGAGCAGAAGAAGAGCAGCAGACATTTTCAGGGAAGTTAGTCATAACCAAGTCCAGAAGAGAAGATGCTCCATTGATTGAGATCCGGGTCGGGAAATTGACAGATTGTGTCAGTCCCAGTGAGTCACAGAAGTCCTTTGCTGAAGAGCAAATTTTGCTTTGCATAACCAAATTTGCTTTGAAAATTTTTGTAAAGATTCCCGGCTAAAAATATGGCTAACTGCGGGCTTGTTATGATGGGTTTGAGGTCTTATGTATGCTAAACATAGGGCAACAAAGCTCATGTGTAGGCCAAAGAGGTGTAATTTAAAAACTTTTGTAATTGCACTACCACATTTCATCTATATTAATATGTCAGCATATTCTTTTTTTATAAACAACACATAACAAGCCTTTGTGCATGGAGCTATTTAATACCTTGTACTGAGTGCTCTCCGTGCCACAGTTCCAGCTTATTCGGCCATTACTGGGACATTTGCTCCCAACCTTTTGTGCCTCCAGCGACATTATGTTTTCGGGTTGTCCGTCCGTCCATCCTTCCTTCCGTACGGGCTAAACCTCGTTTTTCTCCGCAACCATATGTCCGATTGAGAAAAAAACTTTCATGGTAGGAGTGACACCCATGCAGAATGTTTTATGACAATTGTGATGCCATCGGTCACGTGGCATGGCAGCCATCTTGGATAAAAAGCATATAATTAAAAAAATATTTCTCGGAAACCACTGAATGGAAAAATATGAAACTTGGCACATTGTCAAGTACTCCCAATTCGGAACAAAAAAATGATAATGATGACATCATAGGTGAAGTGGTATACCAGCCAAAAATATTTATTTAAAAAAAATCCCTTCTCTGAAACTGCTTCACCGATCGATGTGAAACCTGCCTTGGCTGGTGAAAATGTGATACTTGAAAACAGCTGAAGGGATTTAAATCAAACTTGTTCATTTTTAGGACAGTGAACGAGGGCATCTACCCGTTGTGGGACAATGCGGAGGCATAGTTTATTTATATATTTTGTTTTTAAATAGGATTCTCTGCCATCCATCACCTGCAAATCCCCACAAAAAAAATTATCAAATTTTATGTTCATAGTTATGAAGCCTGTAATTGGTGTGGCAACACATCCCTCAGACCTTAACATCAGAAATGAGCAATGTGTGTCTCCATTTGTCTTTCCACACAATCTGTTACCACCTTTTGAGACCCTTTTAGGATACCGGTTAATTGCACCATCATGGCTGACAAGATCGATGGATTAGATGTACACGCACCCACCTCTAAGCTGTCTAGCCTGGGTTCGAATCCCGACCCAACTGTAAGCTGTCATCCCAGTGTTTCACAGCCATGGTGATTCATCAATGTGTATGCCGTCCCTCGGATGGACGTTAAACGGACGTCCCATCCTCCAGGATTCGTTGGTGGACGTTAAAGATCCAATGGTGTCCTTTGCGAAGAGGAGGCGAGCTATCGCCGGCACCATTAACAGATTACAAATTACTTCCCTAACCAAGATAGAGAGGGCATTGCATCATTGGCACAGCCACATGCTATCAAACTGAGTAATGAGTTTCCTTTTTATTTATTCTGTGTCTGTCGATGATATTCACAGTTGTGCAAATCAGACACATGCTTGGACAATTCTTTCAACTGAATAACGGTGTCCTATGAAGTTTAGCTGAGGAAGACATAGCCAGGTTTGCCTATAGGCCATTCAAATGGCCAGGTACAGTAGAGTCCCATAAAGAGGAACACTCTGAACTCAAGAGGAATATCCTCCTCCCCATGGATGCCAACCGATGATGTTTCTCCATGCTCTTTCCTTTTAAATGTATTACCTTCGCCTGAGGAGAGGGTATTGCATTTGAGTCCGTTTGTTTGTCTGTCTGTCTGTCTGTTTGTTTGTCCGCACAGAATTAATATGATTTTCTCTGCAACCGTTGGTCTGATTGACAGGAAATTTTCACCATAAGTACAACTCCACCTGTAGAATTTTTTTAATGATGATTATGACGTCATAGATGTAGATGTTATATTAATTTTGCGTTAGAATGTCTCACACCCGTCTATTTTCATTGATGGCAGAATTTTTTGTGGATGAAACCTGCGAAGCTCTGGACATCAAGGTGTGGGTAACCCTGCGCTTATGTGCGACAGGGTGACACGAGTTGAAGTCCAGTAGCTTAGTTGTGTGTGTCTGAGTATCCGATGCACTGATGTTTTTAAAGCACCATCTGGGTGTCGTTGAACCTCCACATCTAGGAAAGTTAGCTTGTTGAGTTGTTCAATTGCCATTGTGAATTTAATGCTCGGAAGAACCTAGCATAGCCGCTCAAGAAAAAGGTCCGCATGGTACACCATTGGTACAGGCAAACGTGTCAATGGTGTCATCAACATATCTGATCCAGAACCGTGGCGACCAAGATTCATTTTTGGTGAAAGGTTTGCTTTCAAAGTCCTCCATTACCAAGTTTACCATGACAGCGGATGCAGGTGATCCCTTTGCCGTGCCAGAAACCTGTTGATAGTGCTTTCCATTGTAAAGTAAAGTTGTGTGGTTGAGGCAGGTTCTGAGTAGAATTGTGATGTCATCCCCAAGTCCAGTTGCTATCTCCACACCTTGTTTTCCATATGGCCGATTGCTTCAAATGTTCATTTTTAGCTTGGATTGCATGGTCCACAGGGATGTTGGTGAACAGGGAAATCACGTCAAAAGAAATCATAATGTCAAAACAAACCATGATATATAAAATATCTGTGTATGTGTGCATATATTTAGGACAAGGTGCATCGGGTCCTCGGAGACTTTTGCTTGGACAATTTGGCACATTGTCAAGTACTCCCAATGGAGAACAAAAGCATGATATTGATGACATCACAGGTGAAGTTGTATACCAGCCAAAAATATTTATTTTAAAAATCCCTTCTCTGAAACCGCTTCACCGATCGATATGAACCTGTCATGGCTCGTGAAAATGTGATACTTGAAAACAGCTGAAGGGATTTAAATCAAACTTATTTATTTTTAGGACAGTGAACGAGGGCATCTACCCGTTGTGGGACGATGCGGAGGCATATTGGCGACACAGTCACATTGTCCTAGTTTATTTATATATTTTGTTTTTAAATAGGATTATCTGCCATCCATCATCTGCAAATCAGTCGATTTTTAGTTTTTGAAGCATATGTAAACAAATACACAAATTCACTTTTATAGTGTAGATATTGCCACGGATCTGGTCTCGGGGTAAACTAGGGGATATATTTGAATAGTTATTTCACAATACATATTAACATAAGTGTGGTGAAATTCCCGTATCTGAGTGCTATGTCCATTCATGTCCAGTCGAGTTCAGTCCGGTTCTCGGTTTTAATCTGCCAGCCCGAGCGAGCTCACGTGGATGACAGACCAACATCGCGTGCACAAGCAGAGCCATTCAGGCCAGGTTTCTTTGTCTTGTCATTTCCTTCTGATTCCCGTGTTTTCCCTGAAAGATTGAGATAAAGTGAAATTGTTAAGTCCGTTGTGGTTTAGGGGAGCATTTTAATTTATTTATTTATTTTACCGTGATCACTGCTGAGAGGCCATTCTTTCTTCCCTTTTCCCCATTTTTCTCTGTGAATGAACCCTGTTTGATTAAAAATGTGTGTGGTCATCGGAATTGGGCTCCACAGCGCTTAGGAAATTGGCTTATTAACCAATTATATGTCCAGATAGGGTCCGTGCTTACTCGCCTTGAGTGGGGAACATCAACAAGCTCCACTCGGCTATTCTGTTGGTAATTCTGCCACGGCCTTTGTGTTCAGAGATGCCCATTCACACCAAATTCACCTATCAGACCAGTAAAGCTTTTCGTCCTATACCCACCTTGCGGTATGTTGTCCTAATGAGCCCATAACAAGGGTAGAAACTAGATAGACGTCTCTGCTTTCATCTATTTGTGACCATAGCATTTAAATCTCAATCTGCAAAGGCTTGAGTGCAACATGGATGCCTCCTAGTTTGGAGGTGATATGTTGGCATAATTTATGCACATGATGCTCATTTCCGCCCAGCGTCATGTAATACAGTCCATGTGCTCCTTTAGTTGATTTTAACATAACTGGCTACAAACCTCCTGACTGGTGATAAGCAGAGCGGATACAATGTGCTCACATGGCAGGCAATACTTGTTACTAGCAGGTCATGCAGCAAGGGCTGTGATGGGACACAATATGTGCCCTGCTACCTTGACAAGTTAGAGGGTTCCATTTGAAATAATATATTTTGTGGTGTTCCCGGGAGGATTAAGATCCCCCAAGGTGATGGGTGGCCGATCGAGCTTAAAATCTGAGGCATTCACTCAAACAATGGCGGCTCATCTTTACATGTGCGGGAGCGGAGGTTGACAAATGCTTACCTGGACGGGTTTCCACTGGAGCGTCCTCGAACCACGATAATCAAACAAGGCCGACACGGAATTAAAATGCAATAAATAAACAGGTTTAATGAAAATAATGCCAGTGACAAGAAATGCACAGTAAAACTCAATTCCTAAGTTGGGACACCCCCATACGGACTCGTATACAACACAAGGGGGATAATTTTGTCATTGCCATTTATTTTTATTTTCTGATTTAAAATAATATATTAAGTTCTGAATCAAAAATAAAGGTTCTGGAATATTAACAGTGAAATAAAGAATTGCGGAGACCAAATACTTTTGTCAATTTCAACTTATTTTAAGAGAAAATTGTGAGTTATTTGAAAAAAGTGCAAGGGTTCTCCAATGGCTTGATCTTTGATCATCAATTTCGATTCAGACCAGGTCATTCTACACTGGGCATGCTCCTTTTGCTGTCTCAACCATGGATGGAGGTCCTCAATGCCAAACAGGAAATCAGAGCTGTCTCCCTTGACATATCACGTGCCTTGCTTCGATATGGTCTGGCACCCCGCTCTGCTCACCAAACTCTCCTCCTATGGTCTCCATGGAAAACTCCACGCATGGCTTGCGGACGTCCTCTCTGGTCGTAGTCAACGTGTGGCCCTGAATTGATTTCTCTCATCTCCCCTTCCTGTTCAGGCTGGAGTACCCCAAGGCAGTGTTCCGGGTCCTGTGCTTTTTCTGGTCTTCATCAATGATCTATCGGACTGTCTGGAAAATCCTCTCTATCTCTTTGCTGATGACTCCACTCTCTGCCGCTCCATTCCTCACCCCTCAGATCGGCAGTCTGCAGCCTCCTCACTCTCTACAGACCTGGACAAAATCACAGACTGGTCAAACAAGTGGAACATGTCTTTCAATCCTGACAAATCTCACACTCTTACTATGTCTCTCCGAAAAGACCGACTGGACAACCCTCCCATCTACTTTCTCAACAATCGTCTCCAAGAAGTTGTCACTCAAGCTTTTGGGTCTCACTATCTGCCATGATCTTTCCTGGGAAAACCACATTTCCAAGCTGGCCTCCAAACCCAGTCGCCGACTGGGCGTCCTCCGTCGTGTGAAGTCCTTCCTTGGCACACCTGAGCTCCTCACTACATACAAGGCTTTCATCCGCAGCTCAATGGAATACTGTTCTCCCCTCTGGGCTGGTGCGCCTGCCTCACTCCTAGCTCGTCTTCACGCTGTTGAAACCAAAGCTTTCAGAATCACTGGAATCTCCCGCGATGAAGCTAACTCCGAGGGCCTTTCACTTACTCACCGCAGGCAGGTTGGTGGTCTTTCTGTCTTCTACCGACACCTCTCCGGCCTTTCTCCCCCATATCTCTCTGTGCTCTGTCCACCAAATATTCCTACAGGTTGCACAAGATCTGCCAGTAACCCTCTTCTGGTGAAATTGAAAAAAAAATCAAGATTCTCTGCTAACCTTCACTCCTTAATTCCTCTTTACTCCTGCCTCTGGAACAAACTCCTTCACTCTCTTCAATCCCACTCCTCCCTCCAGGTCTTTAAAACAGCTGTTCACCACCATCTCTTGGCTTCCCCCATCCAAAACCTTAATCTTTTCTACCCCTGTTAATTCACCTCAGATCCACTTTTTTTTTGGGAAATCCCGACTTCTTTCTTTCCTGGAAGTTCTAGCAGTGTCCATGTGTTTTATAGCTTCCCCCCCCCCCCACCCCCCACCTTCCCATGTCTCCTCCCTCCCACGGATCTCCCGTTGTCCCTGTGCCCTGCTGTTGTACTTGTGTGCTTCCCTCTCTCTCCCCATCTTGTCTCCCGCTCCGTTTATTGTATGTTTTGTGTTTCCGTTTTTTTGTGATTGATGTCAGCTCTTACACGAGCCTCGATCTTGTATACCAAAAACAAAACTAAAAAAATCGTCCTTGCAGTGTCCATGTGTTTCATACTTCTTCCACCCCCCCCCCCACCCCCCTTCCCATGCCTCCTCCCACCAAGCCCTTTCTCTCCCACAGATCTCCCGATGTCCCTGCTCCCAAATGTGTTTGTGTGCTTCCCGCTCTCTCCCCATCTTATCTACCGCTCCCCTTATTATATGTTTTATGTGTCTGTTTGATTTTTTTTGTGTTATTAATGTTAGCTCTTTCACGAGCCTCGATCTTGTATACAAAAAAAAAGAAAGGGTGCCATTATTTTTGGCCACTACTGTATGTATGTGTGTGTATGTATGTGTATGTATATATATATATATATATATATATATATATGCATATATCAAAAATTGCAGAATATTTGCAGCACCTTCCCCCCTCACTCCTCTCCTCCCCAACAAATTTCCTTGTCTCATACATTCAATCTCTCACTCGCTTTTTTCTCTGTACTCTTTGTGCAAGTGCATATGTTACGTGTAAATAGCTTCTAATGCATTAAATATATTGCCATGTTGTGTTGTAACTATTTTTATGATGCTGTTGCTGTGTTTCTCCTGAAAACCGTAACATAACACAGCACTTATCATCAAATAGCTGTGCAAACTCAACTTTATTTGCCATTGGATATATGTATGATATATGTATGACGCTTTTACTCACTATATAAAAAGATACATGTTGTTGTGCAATATGATGTGTGATACTTCCATAGATGTGGACTTTAATTTTCATTTATAGTTTGCAAGGGGCATTCAAATATTTGTTTTTTTAATAACTTTTTGAATGCCCCTCATAAGTAATACTGAATTGTGATTTCTATAAAAGACTAATAACGTTCAAAATAAGGCATAAGCTGGGCCCATGTTTGATGCCAGAGTCCTTCATACCTCCAATTTTGAACCAATGCAATACAGTCTTTAATAAACAAGGAAATACAAGTAACTTCAATTCACGAGGAGGCTCATCAAGCCTGTACAAAAGATGCACAAATTAAACGTCTCATGAGATCATGGCACGTGAAATATTTTTGTATCAGTTTACAATGTGGTCCCCGCATAGTGCACCACTGCCCTCTGTCGTTTAAATGTTTTGGCAAAACTTATTTACCTTCTCTTCTAAACCTCGCCTTTATTTGGTAAAGCACATTCTTAAAGCATTTTCCTAAACTTTTGAGGAAGCTCTTTTACTCTGAGTTTTACCATAAGGTGTCCTTGCAGAGGAATATGCAACTGGAATATGGTCAGGATACTGGTGCATAGTGGCCCATCACCTGCAAATGATAGTGCATTGTTTTTGATATCCTAGTGTGTAGGTGGGGGTATCCAGGGGGGGGGGGGATCCAGGGGGCCCACCTGGCACTCGCCCTCCCTAAACCATTCCCCTTTTCAAGAGCGATCGTTTTTTTTTCATATGTATTATCGTGTATATAACCGAAGGTGTTGTTTCGGAATGTGGGATCACCCAGTATTCCTCAGACCACAGCTGATGTTCAACATGGAAATCATTTGTACCATTCAGTTTGTTCCCACAGTGGATACTTATTGATGAACAAATCACCGGATTAATTTGTCATCGGAAATGCTTCTTTCTCCTAACCGTTCATGAACGAAGAAGTGGAATGGTTTCCCCAATTATCAGGCGATCCTGAGTCCCTGTCATTCTGTTTGAATTGACACCGTTTGTGTTTTCAAGACTCAAGAACATGTTTTTTTGACCGCGGTAAATTCTCCAGGTGTAAAACAGGCAACGAATGCGTTGGAGAGGAAGGTTTTGTTATAAGTGATTCACATCGTCGAGATGATGAAGGGAAACGTTCAGCTGATGACAAAACCGGATTACTGATCGAAAGTCACTTCCATGTCAACCATTGTTCAATACGTCAGAGACATTGATTTGTTTTTGGTCATGATGTCATTTGTTTGATTATATTAAGTATCTGCTTTCATTCATATTGGATTTTTATGATGAGACAAATAATTAAAATAAATGTTGAGTTTTGAGCAAAAGTTATTTCACCAGAGTACTTATTTTCAAGTGTAGGCCTGTTCGAACATTCCTTGTCGATATTTAGAATAGTCTTAGAATTGAGAAATAGGAGAAAAAAAAACACCCGCAAAAAATGTTCTCCTCGCTCTGTTTGGTGAAATTATATTTTTCAATGAAATGTACATTTCCCCCCCCCCCCCCCCCCCCCCCCCCCCCACACACCTCCCTCAACCTAAAACCATGGATCCACACCTGGTGTGAGATCTTAATATCTACAAGCAAGTGAGATGGCCATCTTAACAGTCTTTCAAATCGTTTAAAATCACAATAATTCAAATCCAGGATATACTTCAATCATGGACTGCACTGTTATGTCCTGTGTTCCTTTTGTTTTTATTGTCTCTATTTGTATATCATACTCACGTTGGCACAACAATAGATTATACTGTGGTCGTTTCAAAGATGTTTTGGTTTCCCATCGCACACTGCTAAGCTCCTCTTTTCTATGAAAGTATGAGTTCTGATTCATCAAAGTTAAAAAAGTACATTTGGCAAAGTAGCTTTAATGAATGTATTTTTGGTCTATTGAAATTGTTGAAATAAATTATTTAGTATTTTTAACCTGAATAATTTAAATATGAGCTCCTTATAAGGAACTTCAATGCAGGAGGAGGGCAAGAAGCCCATGAGGCCTGCACAATAGTTGCCAACCTCTGGTTGTTTGTCCGTGCTCTATCCTTTATTAAATGCTGAACATTAAGCAAATAAGCAGCACATTTTATGGTTGGTGTGACTCAGCCGAGGTTGACCTCCCAGACTCAGAGTGGATGCACTAACTATTACACCACTGGGTCTGCTAAATGGTGCATCAAATGATTTCATAAGATACAAAAACATAAATGCGCAAATCCACAAAATGTATCATTTAAAGCGTTTTTTTAAAAGAATAATCTTAACACAGCTACACATGCTTATCATTTTGTTTGGTCACAACTATTCTAACCTTTCGGACTCCTCCGCAGGAAGCGAGCGTCGTAGACCCCTCTTAATGAATGTCTTTATGAATCATATATGAATAGTATTTATACATTATTTGGACAGCAGTTTAATCTTATGGGGCATTCTGTAGGGATATAGGTTATGGTCAGGTATTGTGCTAGCATTAAACAAAAAGGGAGGAGTAGTGGTCAAGGTATGAATACCGTGGAACTGACAGCCACATATTTTCTTTATGCTCAGCAAACACCTACTTGTGTTGACTGATACCACAGGCCAAGGCACCGGAGAAAGGTATTGTGGCTGACATGTGTCTGGCCGAGAGCCTGACATGGTGCCGCCTATGTCTCTGTGCTTTAAGCTCGCCCATCGGCATGACAGCGTGTAGCCCTTTCGGCCGCTCTGCGATTGCCATCAGTCATTGCCTATGTTTTTCTGCACTCACCTCTTATCTGCTATCCATTCTCAGGTGTTGTCAGTGCCGTCTTGTTGCTGGTGCAGATTTTCCCAATCACATTCTGGTTTCCGTCACCCACCCTGTTCTCCCTTTCTTTCCCTTTTCACCTCTTATACCTCCATTTCTATCTATTTTTTTTTCTCTCAATTACCCATTCTCTTACTTACTATTTTCTTGCATACACCTCCCTCTATCTCTTCATCCTCTTCCCAATCCGTATCCTCCCATCATTCCCTCCACCATTCCTTCTTCCTTCCCATGTCCCCCCATCTTCCACAGGTCTCGATCTGTAAGTGGTGCCTCGACGGGCCTCGCAACAAGTCCCATCGGCAGTCCAAAGGTATGTTCTTTCACATTGCTTTAAACAATTCCCTTTGTGCTTCACTGTTCTTAACAGAGCATGTCTGTTAGTACTGTTCCCGACTTCGCCATGCTGTGGCCTGCCATACCATTTGATGCACCAAACTAGATGTGCTTTGCATCTGATGCAGAACTCCATAGTCCACAATCCATCTTGTGTACATCCCATGGTCTGTGCGGTGAGCAACCATGCACCCCATTCTGTGTGGCAGGCGCGATGCTACATGCCAGGCATCTTTGGGGTTAAAGGCAGCGATGAGGCACAGACCCTCGCAGGAAAAATTCAACATTAAGCTATCAACTCTCCATCGAAACATTTTTTGCAGCACGACATAAACAGACTTTTCAAAATTGGTTTTTGCTTTTACCGTTGTGTCATCGTTTTGGCAAAATAAGCCTACCTTTTTTTGGCACTGGAAACGGCGAGCGAGGCGCATGGGGTGCAAGTGATAAATCTGTTGGACTAACAGAGATGGCTTACAAATTATTTAGACCGCACAGGGCAACAAGCACCATGCACATGTGCATTGTCTGACTAGGTATCTTTCCCATTTATATTTTGTTTTGTTCGAACTTCCATAAATAATTTTCTCATTTCACACAACGTAAACTTGGATGACATTGACTCTATGTCAATGATTGTAAAAAATATATATATTTAAACAACCAGTGGTCCTTAAACAAGCCAATCTTTAACTAACTCTGATTATTCTCTCTTTTTTCTTACTTTTCCTTTTACTTTTCCTTTATAAAATGTTGCAAATTTGCCTTATTATTATAATTTAATCTCACTTGCACCCCTGTGATATGCATCAATCAAAATGCATACCCTGGTCCTTGTGTTATCCGTTCCTCCCTACAATCGATGCACGTCATCTTCCCTGCATGCCCATTCCATTCCCACCTGCCCCAATCCCCCACCACGACTGCCCCTCAAACCCCTCTGCTCAGGCTGAACGAAGGTCACTTCGTCATGCCCAGGCCTACACGCAACCTCGCTCGCCATGTCACGCCTCCCCGGACCACTCAGCTGACAGCGGGGGCTATTCAACGGACCCCCGAGCTCAAACTCTGCCGGGCAAGACCGCGCGACCTAGCAAGGGAATGCTTCCCGCTGCCTCAAGCCCCCTGCCCTCACCGCACGCTGCTGTCACTGCCACCTCACCATCGCCAACTACCTCACCGGCTAACCACGCATGTCTCCACACCACCCAGGTCACTCCACATCCCTCTCCTCGTGACAGTCCCCTCCCTACCCCAAAGGGGACACCACACCACACGCCGAGGGACAGCCCTGGTGGGACACCGGTGTCAACACCACCACCTAGTCCAGGGGTGGGCGGCGCACCTTGGCGTGTACGACTACACTCATTCAAGCACACATTGCTGGGCTCACCGCGCTTCCATCGCCGGAAGCTTCAGGGTAACACTTGGGCAAGGGGGGATGCTGTAATAATACTGGTTAGATTTATTGTTGTTCATTTTTTTTAAATCTTATGAGCAAAAGTGCTTGAAAAGTTTGGAGTAAAGAATAGTGGGCAAGGTTGATATTGAATTAATAGAGTCTGTATGTATATGTTGTTTTTTGGGGGGGTTTTCTTAAGAAAAAGGCGCATCCAACCTAAAAAGTAGTAACTAGATCTACCCTGCTAATAAAGTAATAAACAAGCAAGAGCAGATCCGGTCTTAGGGGACGTTTCATCCGCTTCTCAGCAGGCATCATCAGGCCAATAGGCCCAAGCCTCAGCATGTGTCCACTTTTATGCCGGAGGAGACAATTTGTTTCCAGTCACGTGTTGGTGTAATGGGTCAAGTGAGAGTTTATGTTGTGCTGACCTTAAGCAAAAAAGCGCCAATTCCATAAATCGATGGTGTGCTCGACTATTTTTATTCACTCATGATTTGGTGTTGAATGTATTGAGTAAGTAAATGCGTCTGTTCGTTCTGGTTTGTGTATTTTCGGGGCACGAACATGGCTGTCTTAATATCTGAGTCGAATCACGCAACCCACACATAACCATGCCCAACCCGCACACAAAACCAACTCTTTTCGTGCCCCAGATACACAAAAACAATAACGAACAAACATTTACTCATGCTCATAAATATAATTCCAGATCAGGTGTGAATAGAAAGAGCAGAGCAGACCATCAACTATGCGCTTAGCATATTTTGTTTAAGGTTCCGCAAAATCAAGACACTCCTCATTGACCTCTCGCACCGGCATGTGACTGGAAACAAATCGTCATCTTGGGAATAAAAGCCGACATATGTTGGGGTTTGAAGCAGACAAATGCTTGAACCTGAGGAGGCCTGCTGGGAAGTGGGTGAAATGTCGCCTGAGACCGGGTCTACTCGTTTTTGTTCATTAGTCAATTAGCAGTGTAGATCCAGTATTACCTTTTTGTTGGATGCTCCTTTTCTTAAAAAAAAAAAAAAAAAAAAAAACGGTTCCACCGGGCTTTTGTAAGGGAATTTGCTCACAATAGAGTGTGGAATATTTAGGGAGTTTGCTAGGAATGTCCTTCGACAGCATAATAGCAAGGACCCGCAGAATTTATGTTTAATGTAAAAATGTGTCTTTAAGTCCCGACCCATCCCGTGTCCCAACCCCTCCCCCTCACCCCCCACCAACCCCCCCACGCCCCCCCCCCCCCCCCGTGTCCCATCACCCTCTCCTCCCTCCCAGCCTCAAGTCAGCATAATATTCAGTTAAGACTGATAAGGTTGCACATTGAAGTAAACAGATAGAAAGGCAATTCTATGTCAACAGAATTTACTGTATAGTTTGTGGTCATATTATCTTTACTTCCGGTAGGTGTGCGAACCAACGACTCTGAGCATATACAGCACGTGTGCAACAAAAATTAATATAACTCAAAATTGCATGAATATCGATATTTATAAACCTCCGCATGCACTTTCTGGACCCAATCGCTCTTAAATGAGTTATCATTCAGCATTGTACGTGTTGTAGTTACGACGTTTACCCCGATCAGACGCAATCAGGCAACTTGCATTTCCATCCAAATAGCACTGCTTAACTGTTAGAAGCCATGAGCACATCTGCCACACCATATTCGATGTAAAGATCCTGACCAGCACAGGGTGCTCGCTGCCATGCGCCACCCTTCTCAGCCCTCCATTACACAATTAACAAGGTTTTTTTAAATTACAAACTGCGAATAAGGTATTAAAGTTAAAATGTAACATTTGGCTTAGTTGCAGGATGGCCTAGAGGTGCGCACACTCACCTCTAAGCTGTCTAGTCTGGGCTCGAATCCTGACCCAGCTATAAACTGTCTGTTTGGTGTTTCACAGGCATGGTGATTCATCAATGTGTGTGCCGTCCCTCGGATGGACCTTAAACTGGGAGTCCCATCTGCCAGAATGGGTTGGTGGCGAGTATCGCCGGCACCATGGCCAAATTCCAAATTCTTCCCCTAACTAGGCGAATGTTAGGCCTGGCCAGGCTGGTTCGTGAATGACTTGGGCCAAGCTTCCTCCGGTCGACCCCACAAGGTGGAATAATAGTGGCCGCTAAAGAGCAACAACAACAATTTGGCATAGTTGCAGTGTGAACTGCTATTCTGCTTTCTACCCGCAGCATTATTCATCTTCCAGGCTTTGGCAACTTTTGCAGCAATTCCACCCCCCAAACCCACCTCACCCCCATCACTCTCCACTTTGGGAAGGCAATACATCCACCGCTTTGAATTAATAAAGTCCATAGTTTGGAATCAGTTTAATATGCATATCCCCTCTCACTTCCGTTCAGTTTAATATACCTGTTACATGAACTCTGAGGTGTAAACTGACACAGGGTCTGTAATAATTCAAATCTGCTAAATGGTGCATCAAATCAAATCCCACATCTGGCCTGAACACGAAGTTTCAGCCGAATCCGTCCGCAACTTTTTGATATATCCTGCTTCCTGACAGACAAACAGACAGACAAGCAGGGGTGAAAACATAACCTCGGTCCACCTTCGGTGGCGGAGGTGAAAACAGACTCAGGAAACACTTCCAATAGGTAAGGGAAGATGAAGTTAAAGGAATAGAGGTAGGCCTATATATGAGAGAGGGAGTAAAGTAAGGGTTTCTGGTATAATGTATGTGACCTGAGGGTGGGCAGCAGAGATTGGGTTAAGAGGTGAGAAAATGGGATGATCAAGGCAAAGAGACAGAGGGAGAGAAGGGAGGGGGAGCGAGAGGTGATGGGGTGTGAAGAGTGGGGAGGGGAGAAAAGGGAGAGAGAAATGGGAGAGTGTTGGGGGATAGAGAGAGGGGAGAGAGAGAGAGGAGAGAGAGAGAGGAGAGAGAGAGGAGAGAGAGGGGAGAGAGAGGGGAGAGAGAGGGGAGAGAGAGGGGAGAGAGAGAGAGGAGAGAGAGGGGAGAGAGAGAGGAGAGAGAGAGGAGAGAGAGAGAGGAGAGAGGAGAGAGAGGAGGAGAGAGAGGAAGAGGAAGAGAGAGAGGAGAGAGAGAGGGGAGAGAGAGGGGAGAGAGAGAAGAGAGAGGGGAGAGAGAGGGGAGAGAGAGAGGAGAGAGAGAGGGGAGAGAGAGAGGAGAGAGAGAGGGGAGAGAGAGAGAGGGGAGAGAGAGAGAGGGGAGAGAGAGAGAGGGGAGAGAGAGAGGAGAGAGAGAGGGGAAAGAGAGGGGAGAGAGAGAGGAGAGAGAGAGGGGAAAGAGAGGGGAGAGAGAGGAGGAGAGAGAGGAAGAGGAGGAGGGAGAGGGGGAGAGAGAGAGAGAGAGGCAATTAAGACAGGGGAGAGTTTGAGGCCCAGGAACTCGATGCAGACAGTGACCACAGAGCTAAACACTGGGATTTTGCAGCTGGTCTTTGGTGGAGGGACAACGTCAGTGTTGTACTTCCTTCCATTGAAAGACATTTTTCAGCCATATGACCATTGACCAGTGAGGGTTTACTGATTGAGAGTGTCTGTTTTGCCATCATTCTTATGAACCAGCGTAATACTGGCAACTTTCGATGATGTAGACAGGCCGCACTCAGACAAATACCTTGAAAATAGCAGAGAATAAGAATTAGATGGAGCTTATTAGCTGGTCATAAGGATTAACGAATGAAAGTGCTGATGTTATTGGTCATGGAGTCATAGGTGACAAGGAAATTTTTCGCCTTGGTGGGAGGAAAGCTTACATGGCTGAGAAAGTTTTCTGTGATGGGGGGGGGGGGGGTCTGTTTGGGAGATGGATACAAGAAGAGAGGGATTTGGGACTAAGATCCACAAAAACAGAGTTAAGGCACATAGCCTTAGCCAAAAGAGTGGTGTTCATCATTAGTTTGTCCTTCAAAAGTAAAAGAACGTGAATCGCATGTATCAGTAATGGCCTTGACCAACTGCCAGCAGATTGTTGCACATATTGATATGAAAGGATGGACTTTATATGAACCTGATCCCCCACGCTGCCTGGTCAGGCAAGCTTTTCCTGGCGGTAGTTTCGGCTGTGAAAGAGTAACAAACAAACCCACAAAAACACACAAAATTATTTACAAGATTTCAACGTTTTCAATGCATGTGCCAGAACCCCTACATATTTTTCCCATGTAGCACCTTGTGTGTGTGGTGGGGAGTGGGGGAGAGGGGTTGTGCCCATCCATGACCTGATGTTAGGTACCCCCAGCAGGTTTGCAAAATTTGGTGGGATTTTGGCCCAGACATTTTTCTTCTATGATTTTCAGAACTACACAAACATACAAACAGAGAATTTCCTTGAGGGGTGGGGAGGGTCATGGGAGGGGTAGCTCAAAACCTTACCCAGATGCTGAAGATCCTACACCCAAAACCTGGGGCATCTAAGTGCTACAGCTCGTCCGTGAAAGACGAACTGTACAAATGCACAAACAAGTACACAAACACTTGAAAATATTAAGCCTGGTAACTTAACGGTTAAGGTGGTTGGCTTGAGATCTTAAGGTCTTGAGTTTGAGCTGTCGTAACACCAGTTGGGTTGACTCAGCCTGTCATCCTTCTAAGGTCCTCAAAATGAGAAACAGCTTACTGCATCAGCCGCACAACTGCACTACCAGAAGATGATGCAACCAGCATCCACTTAGGCTGCATAGGAAATAACAACAAAACTTGAAACTATTAAAATAGATGTTTACCACCATTGCAAATGCGGTGTAGCTGCATTTAGAGCATTCGTCCATTTAGATATTATTTATTATTTCTAATTATTTATTTATTTATATTTATATTTTATAATTATTTAGCTGCATTTAGATTTTATCTATTATTTCTAATTATTTATTTATTTATATTTTTATTTTATAATTATTTAGCTGCATTTAGATTTTATCTATTATTTCTAATTATTTATTTATTTATATTTTTATTTTATAATTATTTAGCTGCATTTAGATTTTATCTATTATTTCTAATTATTTATTTATTTATATTTTTATTTTATAATTATTTAGCTGCATTTAGATTTTATCTATTATTTCTAATTATTTATTTATTTATATTTTTATTTTATAATTATTTAGCTGCATTTAGATTTTATCTATTATTTCTAATTATTTATTTATTTATATTTTTATTTTATAATTATTTAGCTGCATTTAGATTTTATCTATTTATTTCTAATTATTTATTTATTTATATTTTTATTTTATAATTATTTAACTGCATTTAGATTTTATCTATTATTTCTAATTATTTATTTATTTATATTTTTATTTTATAATTATTTAGCTGCATTTAGATTTTATTTATTATTTATAATTATTTATTTATTTATATTTTTATTTTATAATTATTTAGCTGCATTTAGATTTTATCTATTATTTATAATTATTTATTTATTTATATTTTTATTTTATAATTATTTAGCTGCATTTAGATTTTATTAATTCAGCGTTGGGTGTTTTTTCACTGCCAAATGGGCTAATGCCTGAAACTTCTCCCACACCTCAGGTGTCACAGCAGTAAACATACTTTTATTGGTCCTTATTTGACAAAAATCCATTGTTATCTTGTTTGCTGATGCATACAGACACTAGCCTTCAGATATACTAGTATTCTATTGTAAGCAATATATATATATATATATATATGGGAGCATATGCTGGAACAGCACGTCGCTGCATCCTTGGATGACTCCTCAGTTAAACCTCCTCAGAAACATCACCCAACACACACCACTGTGTGTGCTCCGGAATGAGGTGTTTTTTACGACGGCTGGAGTGCAAATCCTGCTACCAACCTCCTTCAGAGAGGACCTAATACCCTGGTACTCATTTCGCTGACCTCGGAAGGATGACAGACTGAGTCAACCCCACCTGGTATTAATTCAACAGCTGAACGGGATTTGAACTCAGGACTTTAGGATCCCAAGCCCACCTCCCTACCCATTAGGCCAACACCAGGTGAAATGATTTAAGAAAGAAAAATAAATAAAGAAGGCACAAAGGCTGTGATACTTCATTATGACAATTAAATAATGGGATTTTAAAAAAGGAGAAACTAAATATGTATCATATGATTGATAAATCATTATTTGATACAGTATTTCATAAAATATTGACAAATAAGACTACTGTTTTAAAACATGGATATATGTGCTCTCACTTCTTGCTGTTCCACTTTCCTCTTAATGGATGCAACACTCATCGGCTCATGAGCAGTAATTTGAGCGATTTTTGCATTCCTAACACGTGTCTTTCTTACTCTGATAAATTTTTAAAAAAGAAAACAAATATCCACAGAGAAGTCAAATCATCTGCAAAAATTGCCAAAATCTGCAATAAAACATGATGGTGCACTTGATTGGAGTACATGTGCTAGCGCTTATCAAATACTGTCATTTAGAATTTTCACAAACTTTACTCAAACTTTACACTTGCAAATCGAAACCCAAATTATTTGAATAAGTTTAATTGATTTTTACTAAATCATTCCATTATGGGAAAAAAATATTTCTGTTCAGAGACGATTCAAAAAACAGATGTGAGATATGTGTACATTGAGAATGATCTTCAAACATGTTATCTGCAGGAAGTAATAAGATTGTCTTCGCAAGAAAAGGAGGCTCATTTAACGTGACCTCATTTGATTAAAAGAAGTGTACAAAAAACTGACGAGAAAGAAACTTACTTGCCATAATTGTCTTCCGTGTGTACAAAAGTCTGATCGTGTGTTGTACGCATGTGTCACAGTGCCTACACCTGAAGAGATGTCCAGCCTCACACCAGAGTCTTCCCCTGAGTAAGTCACAAACTTGACAGAAGCAGAGCTCAGAATAACCATAACTTGGCACATAAAACTAAGGTTTAAATTACGGTTTGCTCTTTTGTCTTAAATGTTTTTAATGCAGTATGCTTACACCTTCCCCCCAACTATGACTAATCTCCCTCACCCGATTTTACCCTCACTTTTGCCACACAGACTTGCCAAAAAGTCCTGGTTTGGAAACTTCATCAACTCTGAGAAAGATGAGCAGATATTTGTCGTCATCAAAGACAAACCAATAAGTTCAATAAAGGCGGACATTGTACATGCATTCCTCTCGGTATGTTAAACTCTCAAACAGCCATACAAGCAAACAAACAAATGCCAGATCAGTTCACAGAATTAATAGATTGCCACTAGTTTGGGGATACTGCCTTCAAATCTCACCTGCAATCACACTACCTTGATGATGGGCACCTGCATTTGCAAGTCAAGTACATGAGCAGTTGATGACAAGCCTGTTGCATCGGCAGGAAAACTTTTTGAATCAAAATTATACATATATATTTATATTTATGATCCATAATACGTTCTCCAACCTGTTCAAATTGAACAAATAAAATTTTGTTTTCCTCGACGTTTCAATCAACAACGCATGAACATGGTACGTCCATCTGTTGACAGATGCAAAACATGACAATGTTTCAAACATTGTCAATGATTGTTGACAATCAATGACAATTGTCATTGTCAATGTCATCAAAACAGATGACACAAACAGATGCGTGTACCACTCCTGAGGATGGTCAGCAGATGCGTGTACCACTCCTCAGGATGGTCAACAGATGCGCGTACCTCTCCTGATGATGGTCAATATATGCGCATACCACTCCAGAGGATGGTCAACAGATGCGCATACCACTCCTGAGGATGGTCAACAGATGCGCATACCACTCCTGAGGATGGTCAACAGATGCGCGTACCTCTCCTGAGGATGGTCAACAGATGCGCATACCACTCCTGAGGATGGTCAACAGATGCGCATACCACTCCTGAGGATGGTCAACAGATGCGTGTACCTCTCCTGATGATGGTCAAATGATGCGCGTACCACTCCAGAGGATGGTCAACAGATGTGCGTACCACTCCAGAGGATTGTCAACAGATGCACGTACCACTCCTGATGATGGTCAACAGATGCGCGTACCTCTCCAGATGATGGTCAACAGATGCGCGTACCACTCCTGATGATGGTCAACAGATGCGCGTACCTCTCCAGATGATGGTCAACAGATGCGCGTACCACTCCTGAGGATGGTCAACAGATGCGCATACCACTCCTGATGATGGTCAACAGATGCGCGTACCTCTCCTGATGATGCTAAACAGATGTGCGTACCACTCCAGAGGATTGTCAACAGATGCACGTACCACTCCTGATGATGGTCAACAGATGCGCGTACCTCTCCTGATGGTCAACAGATGCACATACCACTCCTGAGGTTGGTCAACAGATGCACGTACCACTCCTGATGATGGTCAACAGATGCGCGTACCACTCCTGAGGATGGTCAACAGATGCGCGTACCACTCCTGATGATGGTCAACAGATGCGCATACCACTCCTGAGGATGGTCAACAGATGCGCGTACCACTCCTGAGGATGGTCAACAGATGCGCGTACCACTCCTGATGATGGTCAACAGATGCGCGTACCTCTCCTGATGGTCAACAGATGCACGTACCTCTCCTGATGGTCAACAGATGCACGTACCACTCCTGATGATGGTCAACAGATGCGCGTACCACTCCTGAGGATGGTCAACAGATGCGTGTACCACTCCTGATGATGGTCAACAGATGCGTGTACCACTCCTGAGGATGGTCAACAGATGCGCATACCACTCCTGAGGATGGTCAACAGATGCACGTACTACTCCTGATGATGGTCAACTCACACACGCTCACAGCACGTAACATGTGTTGTTGATTGAAACGTCGAGGGAAGGAAAATTTCATTTTTCGATCTTAACAGGTCGGAGAACGTATTATGGATCATTTTTACACTCCCAACCACAAATCTTTACTATACCGTATATACATATATATATATATATATATATATATATATATATATATATATATATATATACATATATATATATATACGTATATATATATATATATGGATGTCTATTGGGAATCTTTATTTCTCATTATCTCATCGGGAATCTCATTGGTTCTTATCTCCATTTACGGGTTTCAGAAGGGGGAACGGAGCCCTCCCAGGTCTCAAAGTATCCACCTTCGTGTGTGTGTGTGTGTGTGTGTGTGTGTGTGTGTGTGTGTGTGTGTGTATGTATGTGTGTGTGTGTGTGTGTGTGTGTGTGTGTAAACATATACGAGTGTGTGCGTGTATATATGTGTAAGTGTGTGTGTGCATGTAAGTTGCTGTTGGCTGCTATCTCCACATGTGGGTGGGTTTCAGGAGAGGGATCGAAGACCTACCAGGTCTCAATGTATCCACCTGTGTTTAAAGCTAATGTTATGCCACCTTTCTAAACTAGTGCTTCCCCCATGACTGATGCTCCTGTGCCTTGTAGATCAGTATTTGTGCTAGTTATATACTTCCCCATTGACCTAACTTTTTAATTTAAAAAACCTGTCATACTTAAAATTTACACTGATGTTATACAACTTCTCAGTCGTGTGTAAAGTTGATTTTACTTGTGCCCTTTTCCTTCTTGTTTGGACAGATCCCCAGCTTAAGCCACAGCGTATTATCACAGACAAGTTTCCGTGCTGAGTACAAGTCGGCTGGGAGCCCTGTAGTTTTCCAAAAACCCATCAAATTCCAAGTGGATATCACTTATAGTGAAGCAAGTCAAGGGCACAAGGAAAGTGGTATCTACTCTGTGACCTTCACCTTGCTCTCAGGTGCCCCTACATCAGTGCAGTGTACATTATCTACTGTATTTGTCTACCTATTCCATTTGCCAATTAGGCCTTTTCCTTCCCTTTTATTACCACCTCCACCGAAGGCGGATGGAGGTTGTTTTCATCCCTGTCTGTTTGTCTGACTGGGAGCAGAATATCTCAAACAGTTGTGGACGGATTCAGATGACACTAGGTGGACATGTTGGGTGTGTGACAAAGACGAATTTATTATGTTTTGGTGAAGATCCGATTACAGATTCGAATACCATACTTTTTAAGTGATTCTTCACCATCGAGAGATAGGGCCAAAAACAATATATAGCAAAATATCTCAAAAAGTTGTGGACGGGTTATGACAAAACCTGGTGGACATGTTCGTTGTGTGACGAGGATGAATTTATTCGATTTTGGTGAAGATACATACCGGATATGAGACTTTTTAAGTGATTCTTCACCATTGAGAGATAGGGCCAAAAACAATATATAGCAAAATATCTCAAAAAGTTGTGGACGGGTTATGACAAAACCCGGTGGACATGTTCGTTGTGTGACGAGGATGAATTTATTCGATTTTGGTGAAGATACATACTGGATATGAGATTATTTTTTATTTTTTCAGTGATTCTCCACCATTGAGAGATAGGGCCAAAAACAATATATAGCAAAATATCTCAAAAAGTGGACGGGTTATGACAAAACCTGGTGGACATGTTCGTTGTGTGACGAGGACGAATTTATTCGATTTTGGTGAAGATACATACCGGATATGAGACTTTTTTAAGTGATTCTTCACCATTGAGAGATCGGGCCAAAAACAATATATAGCACAATATCTCAAAAAGTTGTGGACGGGTTATGACAAAACCTGGTGGACATGTTGGTTGTGTGACGAGGACAAATTGATTCGATTTTGGTGAAGATACATACCGGATATGAGATTTTAAAAAAATTTTAAAGTGAATCTTCACCATTGAGAGATAGGGCCAAAAACAATGTATAGCACAATATCTCAAAAAGTTGTGGATGGGTTATGACAAAACCTGCTGGGCAGGTTTATTTAAAGTTGTGTGACGAGGATGAATTTATTCGATTTTGGTGAAGATACATACCGGATATGGGAATTTTAAAGTAATTCTTCACCATTGAGAGACAGCGCCAAAATCAATATATAGCAAAATATCTCAAAAAGTTGTGGATGGGTTATGACAAAACCTGGTGGACATGTTCGTTGTGTGACAAGGACGAATTTATTCGATTTTGGTGAAGATACATACCGGATATGAGACTTTTTAAAGTGATTCTTCACCATTGAGAGATTGGGCCAAAAACAATATATAGCACAATATCTCAAAAAGTTGTGGACGGGTTATGACAAAACCCGGTGGACATGTTCGTTGTGTGACGAGGATGAATTTATTCGATTTTGGTGAAGATACATACCGGATATGAGACTTTTTGAAGTGATTCTTCACCATTGAGAGGTCGGGCCAAAAACAATATGTAGCACAATATCTCAAAATTATGGCAAAACTTTGTGGATGAGTTGGATAGGTTACAATAACATGCCAATTAGATTTTGGTTCAGGTCCCAATCCAGATCCGACCTATCAGTGGGATACAAAACGTAAACTGTTCAGCCTGGTGGAGGTTTGCGCTCAACCGAGTGCTGTTCTAGTCTTCCTTGTTATCTTAGTGTATAAAATCTTAGTGTATAAAAAGAAGGTTTCCAGCGAATTGCTAAACGTGATACATTTTTTTTGCATTATTCTTCGTATGCTAAAATGACTAGGAATTATTGATTCGGTGACATATTAGGCATGTTTCTTGGTTCACACTGCATGTAAGCTTCCATGTAACTCACAATGACATTATAAAGTGAATGTTTAGAGGCAGAAAGCTAAATAAATCCTCCATTTGCCTAATACCCATGCCCTATTTTGTATTCAATGCTCCTGCAAATCAAAGAGGAAGCGAGTTATCGCCTGCACCTTGAAGCAAATGCCAAATTCCTGCTGCCTTCAGGTGAACGTCAGACCTGGAAAGTAGGTTTGTGAATGACTTCGACCAAAAGCATTGCCCGGCTGACCCCATAAGAGGGTGGGCATAATTTAGATTATTTAATAATTAATTAGTCATAGTACTGTATTTACTTAATATTGTACATTTTTTTGCCATTTTTCAAATTATTTTGGTATGTTTAACTTAAGAATAAGCATTTATTTTAGATCTTATTCCAAGTTTTTTTGGAAGTTCGGGAAGAGGAGAGGTTGACAATGGTTTTAGTGTGGAATATGGAGCTTGATGATTGGTGCTCTTATCATCAAGCTGTAAATGTACAAAAGCAAATGCCAAACATTGTCTTGTATCCACAGTTGGTGCAGAGAGATTCAAGATGCTGTTTGCGTAATTGCTTGAAAGCATGTTATGTTCTCAGAAATTAGTGCAGATATTGCTGGTCTGCTATATCTTGCTGCAATACATCTTACCACTTACTGCAATACATCTTACCACATCTCCGGACAACAACAAGCCAATCCCTGGTGTTGGGCTAGCGGCTAGGGTGCCGGCTTAGGATCCAAGGATCCTGGGTTCGAATCCCGGTCGATCGCTGAATTAACGCCAGGGGGGTTGACTCAGCCTGTCATCCTTCCGAGGTCGGCTAATTGAGTACCAGTTCACTGGTAATTCCCTGTTTGTCGTTAAAAAGGCGGCAAAAAGGGTTGGCGTCAGGAAGGGCATCCGGCCGTAAAACATTGCTTCAAATAGGGGACCGAAAAACAACAACAACCACGGTTCCCGAAAAAGGCCAACCCCCGCTTTGCGGGGAAAAATGGCCTCTAAAGGTGGTTAATACATCTTACCACTTCTGAGCGTTGTCCAAATGCCAGATTACCAGCACGAATTGGCACAGTTCAGTGGTTTGCATCTTTTTCAGTGCTTCCATCTCTTGCTCTTTCATCTCCCAAATCAGTAAAACAGCCTCAATAATGAACTGCTTATTAGTCCCCTCCCGATTTCACCGGAAGGGACTATAGGTTTACTCTCCGTCCATCTGTCCATCCGTCTGTCTGTCTGTCCCACCTGTGGTTTTCCAGGCTTTCTACCATACCCTTTAACATATTCAACTGAAGATTGGTACATGGCTTTATTATGATAAGCCATGTACCAAGTGTAATGATGGAATAATGTACCAAGTGCAGTGTATAAAGTAGTGTATAATGTACTAAGTGAAATCTGAAGAGGATTTGCATATCAGGTCAGTGAATTCGACCACAAATTATTTTTGAGGTCAACATCAGCCAAAAAGTCAACATAGGCCAAAGGTGTGACTCTAAAATCCTCAATTTTCATCTGATTGACTTGAAATTTGAACAGGGTTTGCATATCATGTCACTGAATTAAACTTCCAGTTATTTTTAAGGTCAAATTTGTTTTAAGGATTTCCCATGTATCTTGCTCTGCATGACATCTTTCTTGTTTGTTTGTTTTGCCAAGTGTCGCTCTATGAGTGATTTCTAGTTACTTGACGGAAAAAATTCCGGCAAGTATGTTGTCTGTCTGTCTGTTTGTGCGCAGTACTACGTCTACATCGTTGCACATAGCATCGCCATACTTTAAAAACATATTTGCCTTGCCCTGGAATAGACTGTGTCCAATTTTTAACTCTGCAGGCCGAAGGTCAAGCTCAAGGTCACCCAAAACGTGAAATCAGGGGGGTCGAGTTTTCATTTAAAATATATTTCAAACCACTATAACTCTAAAAGTACAAGAGATATGCATACACTTACTGTTACTGTCATATAGGAAGTCACGTATGACATTTCATTTGGCACCATGACCTTTGACCTTGAGTGACCTTGAAAGGTCAAACTCAAGGTCAATGAAAAAAGTACATTCCGGCAAGTCCTCGGTCTCTGACCGATTTCTAGTTTATTTGTTTGCCTGACTGTCTTTCTCTGAGCAGGATATCCCAAAAAATTGTGGACAGATTCAGAGGAAATTTGATGGACAGACTGGGTGTGTGACAGCAACGAATTGATTCGATTTTGGTGAAGATCCCAATCCGGATCCTTATCCGAGAAGTTTAGGTGATTATTCACCATTGAGTAATAGGGCTAAAAACGATATATAACAAGATATGTCAAAAAGTTGTGGACGGGTTCGGACGAAACGTGGTGATCAAATTGGATCGGTGACAACAACAAGCCAATTTGATTTTGGTTCAGGTCCGAATCCAGATCCGGCCTATCAGTGGGATGCAAAACGTACAGAGTTCAGCCAGGTGGAGGTATTTGCTCTACTGAGTGCCGTTCTAGTTTAATATTTAATCATACACCTCTTGTACACCTTGTACAACTACAAAGACAGAGAGCGTTGGTGCCATCACAGCAGTCTTTTTGCAATTTGGTTTATGCTGGATGGTTTGCCGTTGCCTTCTTTGAGATATACTTAACTCTCTTTAAACACACAGTGATGCTGAAAAACCATCTATGTTTTCCACTACATTGTTGAGATGAAGAAAAATTGTGTTATTGTGGAAATCTAAACTTCCAGCTATCCTGCTGCTGATCAGACCAAGAATGTCTTCTATTGAATGCAAAGCTCTGCTGCTGTACAGATGCCAATACAGAGTTTGTGAAAGCAGAAATTGGTCAAAAATACTGCCTCTTAAGTTATAGTGAGATATGATTGCATTACTTGCTTTAGTCTTCATAAATAATTTCACAAAAAGTTTAAGAATGATCCATAACATTCACAGCTAGAATGCAGTATAAAATAGATTGGCACTCAGTAAGAACATAACTCTGCCAGGCTGAACAGTTTATATTTTGTATCCCACTGATAGGCCGGATCTGGAGTCGGACCTTAACCAAAATCTAATCGGCTTGTTCTTGTCACCTATCCAATTCCTCCACCAAGTTTCGTCCGACTCTGTCCACAACTTTTTGAGATGCTGTGTTATACAGTGCGTATCAAAAAAAAAGGTAATCCGAATTCAAGGGGTTAATATGCGAAGGTTATTTAGTTTGACAATTTACATGTGGTTTACCAATTATGAGGAGATCCTCAGCTTTCCATTGATGCCTTTCATGCATCATTTTTGTCACACATGACCGAGTACATGTTCATTGAAAATGACAAGTTAAAATCGCATTTTTACAAGTTTGGCTCATCGATGCAAGACAGTTTGAAATGGACGCATTGGCGTTGACTGCCAAGTTGATTATGTAAAATTGTTAAGCTGGTCTGGTAATTGTCAGTTGCGTCATCCTTTGTTTAAGATGGGTATTTAAGATGGGCCTACAGTGTATGGGTTTAGAGACAGTCTGAGTCATTGAAAAGATGGTTCAACTTACGACTGAACAGCGGACCTTCGTGGTTACAACCTTTCACCAAACTGGAAGTTTGCAGCAAACTAGTGATGCGTTCAGGGAATGTTTCCCAGAACGGGAGCCTCCAGCAGCCAAAACCATCTGGGCGAATGTTAGAAAATACCAAGAGCATGGCACTAGCCTCAACCGCAACAAGGAGAATTCTGGTAGGAGGTGCACTGGGCGATCGGAAATGAACATTGCAGCAGTAAGGCAGCAAGTTTTGGAGCATCCTCGGGATACCAGCGCAAGACGAAATGGGACGGGATTGCCTTTGGCAACATTCAACCGAATCACAAGACTGGACCTCCACCAACATCCATATCGGATTCACATCCGGCATCAACTTACGCCAGGGGATTTTGCCAGGAAGCTGGTGCTTGCCGGATGGTTGATAGCACGCTGCGAAGCAGATGTCAATTTCCGGCGGTATCTCATTATCGGCGACGAAGCTGCTTTCGCCATGGACGGCAAGGTCTATACCCATAATGTTTTTGAATATGCACCAACAGGACAACCCCCGGAATTTAATTTTGACACCAACATGAATCGACAAAAGTGGACTGTTTGGTTGGGACTTTGTGAAAGTGGTCAGGTGATCGGACCATTTTTCTTTCAAAGGAATGTCAATGGTAACAGGTATCTGCAGATGATCAATGATGAAGTTTTACCACAGCTGGAGGAGAACTTCGAGCGACAGGTTCGTGGTGTCTTTAGATATCTCTGGTGGGCCCAAGACAGCGCCCCAGCACATCGTCTTATCGCTGTCCGAGATCGACTGAGGGAACTCTTTGGAGACCGGGTCATCGCCCTCAACCATGCAGTGGAATGGCCGCCAAGATCACCTGACCTCACACCATGTGATTATTTCCTTTGGGGACATTTAAAGAACAAGGTGTTCATAACTCCTCCCCGTGATCTTGACGAATTGCAGGGCTGTATTCGAAATGAAGTGGATGCTTTGCGCAATGACCCGGCTATGGTGAGAAGAGCAGTTCAGGGCATGCTCCGCCGCTGTGAGCTTTGTGTTGAAAGGGGAGGTGGACATGTTGAAGGTGTGGGTGCATAAAGGCCAATCATTCCTGAGAAAAGTTCACATCTGACGTTCATTTTGCACCAATTATCCTGACTTGCATCGATTAGCCAAACTTGTAAAAATGTGATTTGAATTTGTCATTTTCAATGAACATGTACTCGGTCATGTGTGACAGCAATGATGCAAGGAAGGTATCAATGGAAAGCTGAGGATCTCCTCTTAATTAGTAAACGACATGTAAATTGTCAAAATAAATAACCATTGCATATTAACCCCTTGAATTCGGATGACCTTTTTTTTGATACGCACTGTATATCGGTTTTAGCCCTATCTCTCAATGGTGAAGAATCACATGAATGAATGAATGAATGATCGTTTTAATGCCATTTTTCCCCGTTAGAGTGGGATTTAGCCTTGCGGGCCCCAGGACAATCATGGTTCCCTTTTGAGGCAATGTTTTTATGGCCAGATGCCCTTCCTGACACCAACCCTTAGTCTCCTCTTACGATGCGCAGGGATACGGTGTACCTATTCTTAATTGGGGTACACACCAGATCATTCATCCCAGCAAGTTGGTACTCAATTTGCCAACCTCGGAAGGCTGAGTCAACACCCGAGGCGTTAATTCAGTGATCCACCAGGATTCAAACTCAGGATCCTAGGATCCCAAGCCTGCACCCTAACTGCTAAGCCAACACCAGGCTTGGTGAAGAATCACTTAATAAATTATATTATCCGGACGCGGATCCCGATCTTCACCAAAATCTAATCATTTCGTCATTGTCACATACCCAACTTCTTCAGCAAATGTCGGTCGAATCAGTCCACAACTTTTCGAGATATCCTGTTTACCAACAGACAGACAGGGGTGAAAACATAACCATCCTCAGAGGTATGATAACCTCAGCATTAAATCAACCACATGCATGGTCTTTGCTCACAGCAAACAGCAGAAAGGAAAATAACAAGAGCGATACGAAACAGAATCATTGCAAGATATGAAAACTGCTAGCTAGTGATAATCTAAAAATTGAGATTAAGAAACGACCAAGAGAATTGAGACGATCTAAATTTTCTTTCTAAAATGTTCATTAGTGTTACCTTTCTCTATTTTGGTAAGGGCTGGGTTGTCCGATAAGTATACTGGCATACATAATTTTCTTAGACAGAAAACATTTCCTTAAAATAAGAAATGTTTCCATGAAAAAAGAAAACTATGAAAAAAAAAAATAGTCACAAGAAAAGTTTAACTTTCCTTATTTTCATAAAATATTTTCTTACCAAGAAAACATTTTTCCTGGTGGTACACGCACTCACCTCCAAGCTGTCGAGCCTGGGTTCGAATGTAGACCCAGCTATAAATGGTCACCCTGGTGTTTCACAGGCAGTGTGTGCGCCGTTCGTCGGACGGACGTCAAACTGGTTATCCTGTATGCCAGGATTATAGTTGGCGGGCGTTAAAGGTCCCACCGTGTCCTTCGCGAAGAGTAGGTGAGCGATTGCAGGCACCCTGAACAAATCCCAAATTCCTGCTTTGACTTCCTGTTTTTGACTTCCTGTTTCCTAGGTGTACACATCCAGGATTGTAGCACTCACCAATAAACTGCTTCGGCAGAACGGATGCTCTGTGTAGAGGCATAATTCATAAATATTTTGGTAAACAATTTTGTTTAAAAAACAACAACATTAAAACATGGTTTGGTTGTGGAAACCCAGCTGCTCCTTGTGGTCTGATCATATTGACCATATAGTATGTATTGGTAGTTGAATAAATTCAGGTTTAATTTCTAATCCCTTCCTTAATTTTTCATTTTGATTTTTTCCCTCCGATGGAAAGACAAAAACGAAAAATAATATTTAATACAATAACTCGGTATAGTCATGATACCTCCTGAAAAAACACCGTTTATCAGTTACTCTTCTTCATCTTTTACTTTGTAGTTTTATGTAACTTTCCTTTTGTCTATCCACTTCAATCCTACTTCCTACCACCTTGTATTTATCTTCAATTCATTCTGTCTTTCCATTTCAATCTTTCTTCCACTATCATTCTCCTTCTCCCTCTTTTCCATTTTCTCACACATTCGATTGATCCCTCTTCCTGTTGGTAGGCCCAAGCCGTCGGTTTAAGAAGGTGGTGGAGATAATCCAGGCTCAACTCGTCAACTCACATGACCAACTATCAGTGCAGCAACTCAGCGGTAAGAAATAGTTGTGATAGAGATTAACTTGGTGGAGGATACGGTTGGTTGAGTGCTAATTTCTGGAAATGTGATAAGTTTATAAGTTACTGAAAACAAAGTTTTCATTATGTTTTTGAGGCATTATGACTTCTGCTTGTCCGTGTGTCCATTATCCGTTTTTTGTGAACACGATAACTTGCGAAGCACTCAAGCTACTGTATTTTAACCAAGCAAAGCATAAATATGGACTGTATTACGCAGATTAACTGATTACATTTCTCTTTCAACAGGTCAAAGTTATTGCACCCCTTGCATTTCATTTTGCAGACCATAACTCGAGTTAGAATCACTTGTGATGTCTCACTTGTACTTATCTCTTCTGTGTCATGTTTCTCTCTTTCTCTTTCTCTTTCTCTCTCCCTTCCCCTCTCTCTCTCTCTCTCTCTCTCTCTCTCTCTCTCTCTCTCTCTCTCTCTCGCTCCCTCTTTCTCACTCCCTCTTTCACTCTCATTTCCTCTCTCACACCCTCTCTCTCACTCTCGCTCCCTCTCTCTCACTCTCGCTCCCTCTCTCCCTCTCCCTCTCTCTCTTGCTCCCCCCCCCCCTCTCTCTCTCTGTCTCTCCCCCTCCCTCTCTCTCGATCCCTCTCTCTCTCTCTCGCTCCCTCTCTCTCACTCCTCTCTAGCTCTCTCTCTCTCTCAAGTAATGTTAAATTTTTCATTTGACTTTTAATTGAGATCTAGCATCACAGCAGGATGACATCTAACATCGGTGTAGGCCTATCCATCGACCGATTCATGTCAAATTATATTTTCTTGTCTCCTAATGATTAAGTTTCCTTAAAATTATGGCTTGCTCAGTTCTCCTTTTGAGTTGGTATTTTTGCCAATTTAAGAAGCCACGTATTTTCCTCCCTTCTTTCCCCCCTCCCATATCTGCCCGCATTTCCTTCCAATCCCAAATCTCTAGATGAGAAAAATGGAAAAGGACAATTACATCCAGGAACGCCGACACGTTCCAAGCGCATTGAGACTGATGGAGCTGGAGGCAAGACAGATTGCAACCTGGCATGCACAAAAGAGAAGGCATGATTCAGAATTGCCTTGAGCACTCAATTGCGGCACCCTCCATGTTGGCTACAGTAGCTAGCTAGTATGGAAAGAAGCGAAGATGGAGAGTGGCAAGAGACACAGGGAATAACGGGAAAGGAAAAGACCTTTTCCTCCCCGTTCCTTTGCCACTTGCTTCTCAATGTCCCTCATGTATATCACACCTCCCTTTTGCTCATCTGTAAAACCTCCTCCTCTTCCACCCTACCACTAGCGCTGTGCTGGGCTCAGCGCACCATCAGGAATGACCCACACAGTGTTGACCCCAAGTTGGGGATTTATGCAATGTCGGGCGTTGCAGAACTGGGGCACTGGGGCAGTGACCTTCACCTTGCACCCCACCATCCTTGCCTCAAGTTCTTCTCAATACCGCCATTTTTCCTCTACTTCCCTCTCCCCACCCTAACCCGTCTGTCCCATACTTCTCCATCCCCATGCCCTCAAAGCCGCGTTCTTTCCTGCTTATACTCTGATTTTGAGGCATATTGTTTCACTTGAGTTTTCAGTGTTAATTTATTTATACTATGAGTGCATAAATACAAGTGAGAGTGTGAGTGAGAGAGAGAGTGTGTGTGTGTGTGTGTGTGTGTGTGTGTGTGTGTGTGTGTGTGTGTGTGTGTGTGGTGTGTGGTGTGTGTGTGTGTGTGTGTGTGTGTGTGTGTGTGTGTGTGTGTGAAAAAAAGAGAGAGAGAGAGAGAATCAGGGCAGACAATATGTATGCAAACAACTGTATAATGAATTTGTAAATCACAAGCAGGTACCATTATCAATGTACATTTATGTTTGTTACTTTTATGTTGGCTGTAGCTGCACTTTATGAGGGAAATTGATATTACATAGGGGATATTTTTTCTCAGTTTTATTTATTATTACTCTAAAATATGTAGAAGCCTGTCACGTGTCGTGCTGTCTCGTTGATATATCACTGCAGAGTTTTATTTAATTTATCGATGAAGGTGGGTGTAAATTATAGGAGTTTTATGTTGAAAATCACATGTTTCCAAGATGGATTAACGCTTCCTCATTCTGCAGTTTGTTTGATCCTTGTTCGAATTATTCTTTTTTTTAAGTTATTTTATACATGGCATCGTTTTCTCTATTCATGACCCAAGCAGTGACGCCCATTGTGGTCATCCCAGTTGGTTATGCATGACCTGAAAACTTTTCGTTGCATGTTACTGTACTTGCGTCGCCGCGGACATACACTTTCACTTTCGTCCTCCTCCAGATTCCCTCCCAACCCTTCACTCTCCTTGCACTCCACCTCCACTCCCAGATCCTAGCCATGCAATTAGATAAATTGGAGCATCTTTTGGGTTGAACTGATAGCCATGACCGCTGAAACACCGAGGCTGGAAGTTATACGGTCACCGAACAGAACCGAATAATCATGTAATCAGAGAAACCTGAATCAGCCCTTATCTTCTGTCCACTTCATACCATAGACTCTTCCATTTTAGACTTACCAATTAATGTTGTAGAGGGAGAGAATGGATGAGTGGGGTGGGAGGTTACTGTTTTTACCCTGTAAAGATTTGAAAATAAAAATGGAAAATGAGTGGGGGGAGTAGGGGAAGCAAAAAAAAAAAAATTGAATAAAAATTTTAGGAATTTCCATAAATTCCAAACCACTTGGGCCCTGGAGCCATTAGAGACGCAACGTCTATTGTGCTGGTCAAGACAAAGCAATACTTTTTGCATTTCTGTGTGCAACTTTCATAAGTCATCCAGCAGTCATACGATGACGAGTTAAGTTGTGGAAATAAAAATGTCTTTTCTCTGTAGCAGTCCCCTGCAGATCCATTTGAAACCTGTATTTGGAAAACTTCAAATTTATTATGTTCCAACTGAATAAAACTGGGAAGTTGTTGAATAGCTAACAAATGGCTGGTGCACCACTTCACTTTGCAACAGCTGCATTTATTAATGTTAAACAAAGGGACTTTTAATGTTAAGCAATTATGTTGGACTGGTCAAGGAATGTTTTTGGAAAATTAATATGTGACATCATGGATTTATCAGAGTTTCATATTGGGAAAATTTTAGCAGAAACTTCCGGATATCCGGATGGGCAAGTTCACAGATCGGGTCAAACACACAGAGTCGCAGAAAATCTAAACTGCAATGCCATGTGTGGTTGTTGCTGAGCTGACATCATCCATCTGCGATGTTAGTAAATGCGTGCTATCCTGCTGCTGATGTGCTTTTTTTGGAATAAGACCAAGAGCCCATGTGTCGGTAAAGAATGCTTCGTGGGTCATCCTTCCAGTCAATCAT
Source organism: Myxine glutinosa (assembly GCF_964187855.1). Classification (NCBI taxonomy): domain Eukaryota; kingdom Metazoa; phylum Chordata; class Myxini; order Myxiniformes; family Myxinidae; genus Myxine; species Myxine glutinosa. The sequence goes on from NC_136261.1 coordinate 333,164,711, forward strand.
GCAGTTCTGGACCATACATTTATTAATTATGCATGCAAAAGGAACTTTGTCTCAAATATGTAATAACAATAGTATGTGCTCACTGACGAGGAACTTCATTGCAGGGCAATTAGGCCCATAATGCCGGTGCAGTGGTTGCCAACCTATGGCTGTTTGGTTGTGCTCTATCCTTTTTAAATGCTGAGTAATACCACACCACATGCAATATTTGCCCATTCTTCTGTACAAAACTGTTCAAGCTCGGGAAAGTTGCATGGAGAGTGTTGATGGACAGAAATCTTCAAGTCATGCCACAAATTTTCAATTGGATTTAGGTCAGAGCTCTCATGAGACCACTCAAGGACATTTATCTTCTTGTTCCTTAGCCACTCCAGTGTAGCTTTGGCTGTGTGCTTCGGGTCGTTGTCATGTGGAAAGGTGAACTTCTGTCCCAATTTTAGCTTTCTTGCAGAGGGCAGCAGGTTTTCCTCTCGGATTTTCTGTGTTTTGCTCCACCCATTTTCCCTTCTAGCCTGCCAAGTGCCCCAGTCCCTACTGATGAGAAACATCCCCATAACATGATGCTGCCACCACCATGCTTCAAAATGCAGAGCAAATAGGCCCATAATGCCAGCACAGTGGTTGCCAACCTGGTTGGTTGTGCTCCATCCTTTTTTTAAATGCTGAGTAATACCACACTAGGATATATGCCATCATCGCATATATCATAAAAACATTTTTTGGGAATTTGTAAAATATTTAGTTATTTGAAATAATCACAATTATTTGTGATTTAACAATTTGTGAAATAAGGACTCACAAATGGGCTGTTCGACTTACTGGAGTTGACAGTCATACTAAAATATGCAATTTGGTGCCAGTCTGTCTGCATGTCTGTGGCCGATGCATTCAGTCATTAGTTATACAATGTCCTGCCAGGTGGATTAAGGGCCATATGAGAAAGGTTGGAGCTTCCTGGTCCCCGCAGGAAGGTTCTGAAGATGAGGCGACACAAATTCTTCACATAAATGTGTAATTAAATAAATGTAGAGCCGCTCCCGGTTAGTGGTGGGAGAGGGTATTACAAGTGTGTTCAGAGGCCTTTCGTACCCTCGCGAGAGGAGAGGGTAGTGCATTTGAATCCTTTTGTCTGTTTGTTTGTTTGTCTGTTTGTCTGCACAGAATAAATATGATTTCCTCTGCAACCGTTGGTCCGATTGATAGGAAATTTTCACCATCGGTGCACCTCCTCCTGTAGAATATTTTTTATGATTATAATGACGTCATAGGTCATGTGGTAAGGGCCTCATCTTGGAAAAAACAAAAACCTTTGGACCTCTATATCTCCGAAAACGCTGAATAGGAAAAATTGAGACATGGCTCATTGCAAAGAACTCTCCATGTGGAATAACATCTGTTAATGATGATGTCATAGGTGCCTCCATTATGACGTCATAATTCGACAAGTACAAAACTTCATCCGATCAAGATGAAATTTCTTGAGAGTCATCTAGGGATAAATTGGTGGAGAAAAAAAACCAATGACGTTATTGGTCATGTGGTTCGGCCGCCATAACCCAGGCTCGACATAAAATCCTTGAAAACCACTAAAAACACGTCCTGGCGAGGGTCTGAAATCTCTGATTGCTCTTTCTTGTTGTATCATGAGTAAGAAACCTTCCCCTTATTTTCAGTCACTTCGCTTATGTTGCTTTAGACTCCACTGCAAATAATCCGGAGGAATTCCCATGTTTTATTGCCTTGAAATAATGCCATGGTAAGGTGTATTTACCATGGCATGGCAAACAACTAAGATAACAGATTGGGAGTCGTTCCGCGTAATCGTGGTGTTTTTCCATAGCCGAGTGCAATAACAACAACAATAATAGCATAATAATATTAACCATAATAACTAGCAATAATAATAAGGATAATAACATGACCCCTGCCACCATCCTTTGCAGGAGCGGTTGTTTCATACAGCTGGGATTTCACATACGTCACACACCCCATCCCCCCCCCCCCCCCCCCCCTCAAATCATCACCGCCAAACAACATCTCTCCTGTTCGCACCATCTGTGCACTGCCCTGAGATCCAACCTTCATGTGTGCCCAATAAGTAGATGTAAGTGTGCAAGAGGGCTTGGCATCAACTAGAAACTGCTTCACAATTACCATATTGTCACATGGATCTTGACCAACAGCACCAAGATGTCTTCCACACACCATACTCTCAATTGTCCAAAAACATATCTGGAGAGGTAACCACGAAAATTACATTTAAAGAAAGCATGAACATCTGGCTATGTGGAGACTACAAAAGACAGATTCTGCCCCTCACTATTCAGGGTAGGTCATACTGCAGCATATTACTATTAGGCATGACAACTTTATACTGTACTTGGCCATCATCAGCATTGAGAAAATACCACCATCTTCACCCCCATCCCCTTTCGTGAGCTGCCTCTACCACCTTGAGGATTTCTATCACATACAAGCCGCTGCACTGTTATGGTCCCAGGAAGCAACGCAAGCCACAACAGCTATCGCCACATGGATCCTGAGAGACAGGATGTGTTAGCCACACACCATCCATCCTCTCTGTGCTCCATAAACAATTCTGGAGAGGTAGCCAGGAAAATTACAATTTTTAAGGTGCCTCTCCCCCGGATGCGCTTGCCTGTGCAGGTCGAGAATGCACCAACATTCTCATGCCAAATACGTGTTGCAGTACGACCTATCGGGTAGAAAGCTGCAATGAGTGGCTGGATGTGTTCTTTGCAGCCTGTGTATATGCCAAAAGTTTGTATTCTTAAGAGAGTTTGGCATTAACAATCTGCAATGATGGACCTCAACAAACAACATTCTCGTCCTTGGAAAAAACTTAAAGCAATTCTTCCAACATTCTTTCTCAAGCTCTTTTTTAACTTAACATCACACATGTGCAAACATATATATAATATATGCCAGACGTAAGACATCGGCCATTATAAAGCTCGCAGTGTTAAGTGTGGAAAATTTCTGAGGCGATTTCGGTTGGCTCAATAGTGCAGTGGGCTGTCACCACGTAAGTGATGGAGGTCCCTGGTTTGAGTCCCGGGTTGTCAGAATTTTCCACATGAGCCCCATGCAGAAATTTAATTCCTGTTTATTAAAAATATATATACATATATATATATATATATATATTATACACTACCGGTCAAAAGTTTTACAACACCTCAATTTTTCCAGTTTTTATTGAAATTTATGCAGTTTAATGTCTCAATGTCAACAATGTCTCAATATTCCCCAAAAAATGTGGAACATTCTGGAATCTCTCAAGATAAAAAAGAAATCATAGAATCATTTTGTTTAACAAAATTTAATTTAAATTTTTGACTCAGCAAAGTAGCCACCTTTTGCAGAATTAACTGCCGAACACACTCGTGGCATTCTTTCTACAATGGAAATCAAACATTGTTCCAGAAGTTTTTCCCAACACTGTTGCAGAAGTTCCCACAAATGTGTTGCACTTGTCGGTTGCTTTGCTTTCACCCTTCTGTCCAATTCATCTCAAACCAGCTCGATGGGGTTCAAGTCTGGAGACTGTGCTGGCCATTCCATGGTTTGAAGCCTACCGTCTTGTTCTTTTCCTCAAAGGTAGTTTTGACATAGCCTGGAGGTGTGTTTAGGGTCATTATCTTGCTGTAGGATGAACCCCTGTCCAACGAGGCCTATACCAGAGGGTATTCCATGGCGTTGCAAAATGCTGTGGTAGCCCTTTTGGTTCAGGGTGCCAGTCACTCTGTGCAAGTCGCTGACTCTGAATCCAGCAAAAGAGCTCCAGACCATCACGCTTCCTCCGCCATGTTTGACAGTTGGTGTCACACACTGAGGAACCATCCTTTTGCCGACTCGACGGCGTACAAAAACCCTGCGTGATGAACCAAAGATTTCAAATTTTGATTCATCAGTCCATAAGACCTTCTTCCAGTTTTCAGTAGTCCACTGGCAGTGCTTCATGGCCCAGGCAAGCCTCTTTTTCTTATTTTGCCATCTTAGCAATGGATTTCTTACTGCCACTCGACCTGTCAGACCTGCAGCTCAAAGTCTTCTCTTCACAGTTGAAACTGAGACTTGCTTACTTCAACCAGTGTTAAGCTGTGCTTGAAGCTGTTGTCCTGTGAGCCGCCTATCACGCAAGCTGTTGACTCTCAGAAACTTGTCTTCTGATTCTGTTGTGGCTTTGGGTCTGCCAGACCTCTTTCTGTCAGAGTTTCCTCCAGTTTACAAGTGCCTTTTGATGGTGTAGGAAACTGTACTCTCTGACACCTTGGCTTTCTTTGCAATTTCTCTAAAGGAAAGACCTTCACTTTTAAGGGTTATAATGGTCTGTTTGTCTTCCTTTGTTAATTGCCTTTTTCTCACCATTATGATGGCAATATACTACTTCCTGCAGTGCAATGTTGTCCAAATAATGCTTCAGAGGGTGTAATAACATTCTGTTCCAATACTGCTTTTATACAGACAGGTGGTTTGTAATCAAGTAATCAGCAGAGGTTGGGACACCTGTAGGAATTGTTTGCATCAACTTTCGAGGCTTAATTTACTTACATCGCTGCAGAACAGCTATAAGTTGTTAACCCATTACTTGTTCCCTGAAGAAGGCCTTTTTTTTTTTTTTACAATATAACTCTGCAATTTACATTATTTTCCCGTTTTTGTTAACCTAAAAAATGTTTTAACCTCGAGCAGTTTACTGCTTACCTTTGTACCATTTCAGGTTATTCACTGGACTTGAATTGCTTAAATTTCAATAAAAACTGGAAAAATTGAGGGGTTCAAAAACTTTTGACCGGTAGTGTATATATATATATATATATATATATATATATATATATATATATATATATATATTGTTGTGGTTTTGCCATCAAGGCAAACCCCCTATAGTTAATTGCATGACAACATGTAGCCTGCAGTAGTTAGTTATTTCTCATTGAATGTAAAGATTAGCCCCCTTTCCATTGTGGAATAATCGAGACCAAATATGCGTTGATTTAGGCAGGATTTCAAACCTCCGTGTGGTGGAGGGAAGACATTTTGATGTGCAGAAAGGCGTGGCCAAAAGCGAAACCCACGTGACCAATGAGGGGTCGTGGACACGTCACCAGCAAGCGACCAATGGGTTGTGAAACCTCCCCGAATGAGAGAGGGAAGGAGGAATGAAACCTTCCCAGGGGGAGGAAGGATTGAATGCCTGCATGTGATGAACCTCAGCCAATGGGAGGCTGTGGAACATTCTGGAAGCTTTTCGAGTCTGATAAAAATCCCCACCCATTGCATTTTCCCCCTCTTCCCCTCTTGCTTCGTCGACGCTCCTCTCGTTTCGCCGACGGCCATCTTGCTCTTGCTTCGCCAATGACCCTCTTACTTTGCCGACGCCCTTTGTCTCTTCACCGACCTGCAAGTGTTGATCTCGCTCTGATCTGGCTGCCTTCTCTGACCTGCAAGCAAACTCGCTCTCCTGGCGTTGACTTCTTCCACGATTCTGCTCGAAGCTGGCTGTCTGAAGTGCTGGTTCATCTTTCCTGGGCAGCAATTGATCCGAGCTGAAACTTGTCCAACCCTCGCTTCAACCTGTTGTTTGTGCTGATTTTGAGGCGGCGGTTCGTCTTTCTGACCTTACTTCACCCAGGCTGCACCTCCGGATCAACGATCGAACTGTGGACTGCGCACACCAAGCGGCCACCCTCAAGTGAATCTCTGCACGTACATCGGCACGAGAATTAACCGATGTGTGTGATTCCTTGTGTGTGAGTGTGTGAAGGCGCCTGTTGGGTTTAATTAGTTAAGGAATTGATAAGGTTGCATCTTCGTCTCTTTTCCTCTGTGCCTTCTAAATAAAAGGCTGTACATTTTTGTTGTTACTTTGAAACCTGTCGGGTACATCTTTTCTCCATTGGCCTAGCATCATCCGATACCGAATTTGGCTTGAATCAGACCTATACATCACGTCAGGTAACGCCGCTTTCCACACCGTGCAAATCAGCTCGGCATGCAATAAAGTGCGGGCAGCGAGGGTTTAACCCCCAGTTTCTTCGGCTGCGTGTCTTGAAGGTATCTTGGATTCTTTGACCAGCTGTGGCACGTGGTTGAGATATTGGCGGTTGAAATTGCTTAGCAATCTGTCGATCACGAGCGGCCGGTGGCCTGTGTTTTTTTTTGTATACTGAATCGACACCGAGTCGTGTGGACACGGGGTTTGAGGGGGAGTGGGGTAATAAACTCCCCTTAGTACGTCGACAAACCTGGGATCCACAACAATATATGTATGTATATATATATATATATATATATATATATATATATATATATATATATATATACCGGGTGGTCCAGAAACCCTTTGCACATTTTGAAGAACGATACCTGCAACAAACAACTAAGTTTATTGTTCTTTCCGGCAAAACAAAACATGATTACTCGTAAATGGATGTGACCGCTTCAACATGCACAGGCTTCACGTGATACGCAACAGGGTGGGGTGCATCACGTGACATGGATCGGGGTGAGCTTCGCTCACTGTGCTGCACACATTTGTCTTTGCATTAATTCAGTTCATTGTGAATTGGACGCCCTAATATGACGGAGGATATCCTGAGACAGAAAATTAGTGCTGTACGCTTGTATTCTGCATCTGGAATTTCAGCTGAAGTTCACAGACAACTTGTCTAAGAATGTGGCGCCGACGCAATTGACAGAATAACCATCGGCAGAATAAACAAGCAGTTTGATGAAACTGGCAGCATTCTTCCAAAACAGTCACCAGGTAGGACTCGTGCTGTTCGAACTGAAGAGAGCAGAGCGGTCATTCAACAACAGCTCGACAGTAACAAACCATTATCAACTTGTTTGTCAACGAAGATTGATTCGAACAATACTAAAAGACCTTAATGGTGTGTGTGATTCCTTGTGTGTGAGTGTGTGAAGGCGCCTGTTGGGTTTAATTAGGTAAGGAATTGATCCTTACCATACATACCCAGATACCATACATACCCAGATTAATTCACCAACTATCTGAGGATGATTTTGACAGGCGCGTTGAGGAATGTGAGACATTGCTTGGGTTAATGAATATGGACAATGATTTGCAGAACAGGATATTGTGGTCAGATGAATCCAAGTTTACTTTATCTGGTTCTGTGAGTCATCATAATCGCGTGATGTGGGCAGCAGACAACCCATGATTTACTGTTGAGCACAACGTCCAGTATCAAGCTCGTGTGTCCAACTGGGCAGGCATTTCTTCTGGAGGCATTGTTGGACCAATATTTTTCGAAGAAAATGTGAATGCTGCAAATTACCTTCTGATGTTGGAGCAGCGTGTATTTCCACTCAATGATGGCCAAATGTGGTTCATGCATGATGGTGTGCCTGCTCATTATGCTGCCATTGGGCGCCAGGCCCTTGATTTGAACTTTACAGACAAATGCATTGGCCGTTGTGGTCCGGTTGAATGGCCGCTGCGGTCTTGTGATTTAACGACACCCTGTGATTCCTTCCTTTGGGGTTTCCTCAAACAAAAAGTGTATGCGAGGAATTCTATGAAACATGCAGAACTGCATGTCAGAGTGTGTCAGACTGCAGTTTGAACATTTGAACTGATCTGTTTCGTGTATATTAGAATGATTAGACTGTTTAACGAGTAATCATGTTTTGTTTTGCACCAAAGAACAACAATAAACTTAGTTGTTTGTTGCAGGTATCGTTCTTCAAAATGTGCCCAGGGTTTCTGGACCACCCTATATACATATACAGTCACATGAAAAAGTAAGTACACCCCATGTAAAGTTTTGACTTTTTCAACATATTTCAACATACAGCTATTTGATCTTCATTTCAACAATATTGATAGATAAAGGTGATATAATATAACAAATATCATGAAACATTTACATTTTGTAGTCCATTGTATAATTTAAATAAACATAAATGCAAATTTCGCATGTGGAAAAAGTAAGTGCACCCTTGGCTCTAATAGGTCTAAATTGCCCCCTTTGGCAGAAACAACCTCAAGTAGGCGTTTCTTATAACCGTCTACCAGTCTCTGACATCGACTGGGAGAAATTTTTGCCCACTCCTCCATGCAGAATTATTTCAGCTGTGCGATGTTTGAGGGGTTTCTTGCATGCACAGCTCGTTTCAAATCCCCCCACAACATCTCGATGGGATTTAGATCCGGGCTTTGACTTGGCCATTCCAGAACCCTCCATTTCTTTCTTTTCAGCCATTCCTTGGTGGATTTACTGGTATGTTTAGGGTCATTGTCATGTTGCAAGGTCCACCTTCGGTTGAGATTAAACTTTCCGACAGATGGCCTCACATTATCCTCAAGCACCCTAGGGTGCAATAAAGAATTCATAGTGGATTCTATGATGGTGAGCTGCCCAGGCCCTGATGCAGCAAAGCTGCCCCAAACCATAATATTTCCACCACCATGCTTTACAGTTGGTATCAGGTTCTTGTGGTCAAATGCTGTCTTTGGTTTTCGCCAAACATGTCTTCTGGTACTGTGGCCAAATAGCTCTACCTTTGACTCATCTGTCCAGAACACATTGTTCCAGAAGTGCTGGTCTTTGCCTTGGTGTTCATTGGCAAACTTCAGTCTTGCCCTGATGTTCTTTCTGGACAGCAAAGGTTTACTCCTGGCACACCTCCCATGTAGATAAAATTTGTGCAGCCTCTTTCTAATGGTAGACTCGTGCACTTTGACATCAACAGTGGCAAGACTACCTGTAGGTCCCTTGATGACATTCTGGGGTTATTAGAGACTTCTTTCAGCATCTTGTGGTCTGCTATTGGGCTGAACTTCCTGGCCTGAACAAGTTGGCAGTTGTTTGGAATCTTCTCCACTTGTAGATGATCTTCCGGACAGTCGAATGATTGATTTCAAATTGTTTGGAGATCTTTTTAAATCCCTTCCCAGACTCTTAGGCATCTATAACCTTCTTTCTGAAGGCCTCAGAGAGCTCTTTTGATCTAGGCATGGTGACGCCGCACACTTTAACAACAAAGAGCAAACCAAACTAAATGTCTGAGGTTTAAATAAGACAGGTTCCTCAAAGATCCTCTCCAACGATGTTCTAATCATTTGCACCTGAGCTGGTGCACCTGATTCTAATTTTAGGTATTTGTAGTGATAAATGTTGGGGTGTACTTACTTTTTCCACATGCGAAATTTGCATTTATGCTTATTTAAATTATACAATGGACTACAAAATGTAAATGTTTCATGATATTTGTTATATTATATCACCTTTATCTATCAATATTGTTGAAATGAAGATCAAATAGCTGTATGTTGAAATATGTTGAAAAAGTCAAAACTTTACATGGGGTGTACTTACTTTTTCACGTGACTGTATATATATATATACACTAACCGTCGTTACTGGGGAACGGGCTTATTTTAACTGAGGATAATGACTGTACCTGAGTTGCTGTGTTGTCATGATTTACACCAATCATAATACAAACAATTATTTTGCACAAATGTATTTGTTGTGTTTGTGATATTACATTTTTATAGGCAATTTAGGTTGAAGATTCAGGTTGAATGTTTTTTTTTTTCAAGAAAGAACCCCTCAGCACATACATAGGGGAGGGGTAGGTGCAGACTGGAACTTTGGGACGATTACACCTCACCACCACGTAATTCAAAACACCTCACCACCAAGTAATTTAAAACACCTCACCATCACGTAATTTAAAACACCTCACCACCAAGTAATTTAAAACACCTCACCACCACGTAATTTAAAACACCTCACCACCACGTAATTTAAAACACCTCACCATCACATAATTTAAAACACCTCACCACCAAGTAATTTAAAACACCTCACCACCACGTAATTTAAAACACCTCACCACCACGTAATTTAAAACACCTCACCACCACGTAATTCGAAACACCTCACCACCACGTAATTTAAAACACCTCACCACCACGTAATTCGAAACACCTCACCACCACGTAATTTAAAACACCTCACCACCACGTAATTCGAAACACCTCACCACCACGTAATTCAAATCACCTCACCACCAAGTAATTCAAAACACCTCACCACCACGTAATTCAAAACACCTCACCACCACGTAATTCAAAACACCTCACCACCACATAATTCAAAACACCTCACCACCAAGTAATTTAAAACACCTCACCACCACGTAATTTAAAACACCTCACCACCACGTAATTCGAAACACCTCACCACCAAGTAATTTAAAACACCTCACCACCAAGTAATTTAAAACACCTCACCACCACGTAATTTAAAACACCTCACCACCAAGTAATTCAAAACACCTCACCACCACGTAATTCAAAACACCTCACCACCAAGTAATTCAAAACACCTCACCACCACGTAATTAAAAACACCTCACCACCAAGTAATTTAAAACACCTCACCACCAAGTAATTCAAAACACCTCACCACCAAGTAATTTAAAACACCTCACCACCAAGTAATTCGAAACACCTCACCACCACGTAATTTAAAACACCTCACCACCAAGTAATTCAAAACACCTCACCACCAAATAATTTAAAACACCTCACAGCCATAAAACATGTAATAAAAACACCTCACCACCACGTAATTCAAAACATCTCACCACCACATCATTTAAAACACCTCACCACCATGTGATTTAAAAACACCTCACCACCAAGTAATTCAAAACACCTCACCACCACGTAATTAAAAACACCTCACCACCAAGTAATTTAAAACACCTCACCACCAAGTAATTCAAAACACCTCACCACCAAGTAATTTAAAACACCTCACAGCCATAAAACATGTAATAAAAACACCTCACCACCACGTAATTCAAAACATCTCACCACCACATCATTTAAAAACACCTCACCACCATGTGATTTAAAAACACCTCACCACCATGTGATTTAAAAACACCTCAACACCACGTAATTCAAAACATCTCACCACCACATCATTTAAAAACACCTCACCACCACGTAATTCAAAATACCTCACCACCTCGTGATTCAAAACCACCACAACGTTATTAAAAACACTTCACAACCACGGAAACAAAAGTTTGAGGGAGTAGTTAAGAGACAACACAGACTGCCCAGATGTGTAGATATCTATCTATAATTCCACTAATCTCTGTGTGTATGTTTGTTTGTACGTTTGTTTGTTTGTTTGTATGTCTGTGACCGCTGTTTCTCGACAACTACCGGTCCGATATACTTGAAACTTGCCAGGTATATTGCTGGGGACCCGAGGATGTGCCTTTTCAAGGTTTCATATTAATCGGACAATTACTTACCGAGCTATGTCCAAAAAACGATTCAACCAATCAGAGAGCAGCGAGCTATCGCGTGTGCCGAACGTGGCGGACACACTCTGCCTCGGATGGCACATTTGAGAGCGTATTCATTTATTTCACGTTTGCAAACTATGTTGCCGTTAAACTATGTTTTATAACTAATAAAAACTAATTTGCGATTCATCGTAACTGCGATATACGACCTTCCGGACAGTGAGGACTGCACTTCCGGCATCCAATCACAGAACGCGTTATTGCGTAGGCATGGCCGATGTGAGAGCGAGCTGATGCTGAGCCCAGCGCGTGCGCCATTACGGTACGTAATTCGATTTCTTCCGGAGAAAATAATAATTTCTCGATTTCTTATGCGCATTATTTCTCCCAATTCAGTCAGAGCGAAGGGCGGAAGCGAAGAGCGTTGTTTTTTTTGTTTACGGGCGTACGGGCGGGGTAGAGCGTACGGGTAGCGTTTTTTTTTTTTTTTGGCACATTTGAGAGCGTATTCATTTATTTCACGTTGGCAAACTATGTTGCCGCTATGTTGGCGTTAAACTATGTTTTAAAACTAATTAAAACTAATTTGCGATTCTTTCGCTTTCCTGCGCGTTTGTGCACGCTATGGCGATTTCTTTACCAAACTCCGCTAGCCGTTAGCTTTGGACCAAACCATTTCATGTAAATAGAGGGGGGGGATTGTCACCGTACTCGCAAGCCGTTAGCTTTGGACCAAACCATTGCATGTAAATAGAGGGGGGGGGATATACTTTTAGATATATATATAGTACGGGCATGCCCTAGTATAGATAAATGGCTGCACCCGAGTTGCCGGTTTGTCATGGTTTAAACCAATCATAAATCAAACAATATTTCAAAATATTCAACATACAAATGTATTTGTAATATACGTGATATCACATTTTATAAACAATTGAAGTTGAAAACTTGAGTTGAAAAAAAAATTTCCCCCAAAAAATTCCAAAATAAAAAAATTCGAACATTTTTCTTAAAACAATACCCTCAGGACATACCGACGGGAGAGATATGTGCATACCAGAAGTTTGGTACGATTTCACAAAAGTTTGAGGAAGTAGTTCAGTGACAACACAGGACAACACAGACACTGCACAGATATAGATATAGATATATATATATATATATATATATATATATATATATAGATATATATGCGCATGCATATATATATTATATATTTATATGAGTTGATTGGACCAACCTCACCTGACACGTGTACGTTTTAGTTAATCTCGTCTCGATTCTCAGAGATACAAATGGGTCGTGAAGTCCGGATGTCTGCCCGTCCGTCCGTCCATCTGTTAACTTTTTGCTGTTCTTGAAGCTCCTCCCTTGTTACCCGGCTGATTGTTCTGAAACTTTGTTCTCACCCTTGGGCTTCTATTTTTCCAATTCCGGCTCATGGTGGATCCCTGTGGGAGAGGGGGGGGGGTGGTGGGGGTGGGGTGAGTGGGGGTTACCCCTGAAACTTCAGATCCCTACTTGTCCCTTATTTACCAAACAATTTCTCTGAAACTTGATACAGCCCTTCTACTTGATGGTCTGCACAATCGCTCAGGCTTCGATTTTTTTATTTCAGTTCATGGCACACCCTGGGGAAGGTTACCCCCTGAAACTTTGGATCCCCACTTGTCTCTTATTTACCAACCTTTTGCTCTGAAACACAATACAGCCCTTCTACTTGATGGTCCACAGGATGGCCCCAACTTAGATGTTTTGATTTCCTATCAAAACTGTTTTGATTGACTCCTAGGGGATCAGGGGGGCTCACGTAGTCCTCCCAAATCAGCAGAAGTCTGAACTACAACCTCAAGAGATGACCGTGAGCCCACTCGGAACTTTTTATATATTTTGTGTTTTAGTGAAACCCAATCAGCAGACATGCTGTTCTCTATCTTCATGATGTTGTCTTTAAACTACAAACTCCTGGCCAAATCCTCCATTCCACACCAGGTATGGTAATGGTCATTTCCAAAACAAATTTAGTTGTTTTGTTTTTGAGAAAAAACTGGGATAAGGGACCATATATTTATTAGATACACCAATGCGGTGGAATTTTGACAACACCTTTCCTCTTCCCATGTACGCAATATGTCCTCTCTTTCCCCCTTACAAAATATGTTTTGAAACTTGGTCTTCACAACTGATCTCAAACTCAATGTACCTACTGGCACTCTTCGCCCTCTCGATTACGACCTCGGTGGTTCGTGAACCATAGTTTTATGGCCAGAATGGTGGAGTTCTCCCAAGACCTTTATATTATCTCCTCCCTCCTCAACCACTCTGTCAGGGTGGCTCTCTGCCAGCATGGAAATGTCCAACAGATGGCACATGAGACCATGCATCTCCATCAGACTCGCTTATCTCGGAGACCATGTTTGTCCTGTGAATCAGTAGCTACATTGAATGTGGGGGCAATGGGCGATGTTCTAGTGGTAAGCAGTCCTCAATTAGGAGGCTAAACTAATATAGGCCTGTTCAGCAAAAATGCCATCTGTGTTCAGCAAAGGAACCTAATTGGCTCTCCATTAGGGAGTGTTTGCACAGCTGCAAGGGAGATAGAAATCAATACAATTAGTTACATTTTAGCTGTTAGTTTGCAAGCACAGAAGGTTAGATTCAGGCAAACGACAAGACATTTGAGACATGTCTGCTGTAATATTATGCAGCAAATATATAGAAGGAAATCCCATAAAATAAAATCCATATATGATCGACTATTATTATTGATGGAATTTGTCAAAGACTTGTTTGATTCTCCTGAAAATCAGCTTTGTCATTTTGCCGATGACTCCATCTTTTGTGGAACAATACATCAATGCTGTGAAAGGCTGGTCCTTGCTGAATCCCTTTTGTCAGACCTGGACAGGACAAGGCAATGGTCAGCGACTTGGAACATGATGTTCAAGGTCAGCAAGTCACATATGTGTTCACACAGTCTCTCCAGACTGACAGGATGGCCTGGAGTTACGCACACTCCCCTCTAAGCTGTCCAGCCCGGGTTTGAATCTGAACCCAGCCACAAACTTATCTTGGTGTTTCACAGGAAGGGTGATTCATCAATGTACTGCCGTCCCTTGCCTTTTCTATTTTGCCTATTCTCAACAATTTATGACAAAATGTACATTTATTCCACTATCATATATTTTTTAGCAAACATATGATACTACGTGTGTGTGTGTGTATGTATATATATATATATATATATATATATATATATATATATATATATATATATATATATATATATATATATATATATATATATATATATATATATATACATACTATATATACACTAGAGGACCCTATCCGTCGCTTCGCTTCACTGATGGACCAATTTGCTGTTAAGTCCCTGGCTGTTGGTATTAGAAAGGGGAGGGAGACAGAAGGGGATGGAAGGATGCGGGAGGGAGGGTGAGGGAGAGAGGTATACTGCGGCTTTAACAGGCTCCTCTATTTGAGGGAGAGTGGAGAAGAGAAGGAGGACCAATGTATCGGTGAGAACAGTGCTTTAACCTTAGCGTAGCCCAGGTAAAAAGGAAATTGTAATGCCCTCTCCCACCACACCAGCTACACAGTACACATTTGCATGGAGAATTTATGCCCTCTCCTCCCACACCCTCGCATGAGGCCGTGGCACATAGTCCATGCTACCCCCACACAAAGTTGTATTTTTGCCCCAAGTTTGGAATTGGTAACTTAAAAGAAGTGTATATATATACACTGCATGGCCAAAAGTATGCGGACACCCCTTCTAATTAGTGGATTCGGCTGTTTCAGCTACAGCAATTGCTGATAGGTATATATAATCAAGCACACAGCCATGCAATCTCCATAGACAAACATTGGCAGTGGAATGGGCCGGACTGAAGAGCTCAGTGACTTTCAACGTGGCACCGTCATCGGATGCCACCTTTCCAACAAGTCAGTTCGTCAAATTTCTGCCCTGCTAGAGCTGCCCCGATCAACTGTAATTGCTGTTATTGTGAAGTGGAAACGTTTAGGAGGAACAACAGCTCAGCCATGAAGTGGTAGGCCACACAAGCTCACAGAACGGGACCGCCGAGTGCTGAAGCGTGTAAAAATCGCTGTCCTCGGTTACAACACTCACTACCGAGTTCCAAACTGCCTCTGGAAGCAACGTCAGCACAACTGTTCGCCAGGACCTTCATGAAATGGGTTTCCATGGCCGAGCAGCCATACACAAGCCTAATATCACCTTGCGCAATGCCAAGCGTCGGCTGGAGTGGTGTAAAACTCGCCGCCATTGGACTCTGGAGCAGTGTAAACACGTTCTCTGGAGTGATGAATCATGCTTCACCATCTGGCAGCCCGCCGGACGAATCTGGGTTTGGCGGATGCCAGGAGACGCTACCTGCCCGAATGCATCGTGCCAACTGTAAAATTTGGTGGAGGAGGAATAATGGTCTGGGGCTGTTTTTCATGGTTCAGGCTCGACCTGTTCGTTCCAGTGAAGGGAAATCTTAACGCCTCAGCATACAATGACATTCTCGATGATTGTGTTCTTCCAACTTTGTGGCAACAGTTTGGGGAAGGCCCTTTCCTATTTCACCATGACAATGCCCCCATGCACAAAGTGAGGTCCATACAGAAATGGTTTGTCGAGATTGGTGTGGAAGAACTTGACTGGCCTGCACAGAGCCCTGACTTCAACCCCATCAAACACCTTTGGGATGAATTGGAACGCCCACTGGGAGCCAGGCCTAATCGCCCAACATCAGTGGCCGACATCACCAATGCTCTTGTGGCTGAATGGATGCAAATCTCCGCAGCAATGTTCCAACATCTAGTGGAAAGCCTTCCTCGAAGAGTGGGGGCTGTTATAGCAGTAAAAGGGGGGACCAACTCCATATTAATGCCCATGATTTTGGAATGAGATGTTCGACGAGCACATAGTGGTGTGATGTTCGGGTGTCCACATACTTTTGGCCATGTAATATATATATATATTTACACAGTCGTGGCTAAAAATATTGGCACCCTTGCACTTTTTTCAAATAACTCATAATTTTCTCTAAAAATAAGTTGAAATTGACAAAAGCGTTTGGTCTCCACAATTCTTTATTTCACTGTTAGTATTACAGAACCTTTATTTTTGATTCAGAACTTAATGCATCCTTTTAAATGAGAAAATAAAAAGTAATGGCATTGACAAAATTATTGACATCCTCGGCTTAATATTTGGTAGCCCGGCCTTTGAACAAAATAACTGCAGTCAAGCACTTCCTATAGCGATGAATGAGCTTCCTACAACTCCCTACTGGCACTTTGGCCCACACTTCTTGTGGAAACTGCTCCAGTTCTCCCAGATTTGAAGGTTGCCTTCTCCCAATTGCTGTTTTCAGATCTTCCCACATGTGCTCATTGGGATTGAGCTCTGCACTCATTGCTGGCCACTTCAGAACAGTCCAGCGTTTTGTCTTGAACCATTCCTGGGTGCTTTTTGATGTATGTTTGGGGTCATTGTCCTGCTGGTTCCGTGCAAATCCGGACCGTGCAAATCCGTGCAAACCATGGCAATGACACATGACCTTCAACAGAGACCCAGCTTTCTGACATTGGGTTGAACATTGCGCTCCACAATGCCTTGGTAATGTCCTGATTTCATGATGCCATGCACACATTCAAGGCATCCAGTGCCAGAGGCAGCACAGCAACCTCAAAACATCACTGAACCTCCTCCATGTTTGACTGTAGGGAAGGTGTTCTTTTCTTTGAAGGCTTCATTTTGTTTTCTGTAAACTTAGAGATGATGTGCTTCAACAAAAAGCTCTAATTTGGTCATCTAATTCTAATTTGTTTTCGCAAACTCCACTTGTCTTATATCTCTCTCTCAGCGGTGGGGTCCTCCTGGGTCTCCTCCCATAGAACCCCCTTTCATCAAGTTGGTGACGGATGGTGCGAGTTGAAACTGTCGTACCTTGTGTCTGAAGGTCAGCTTGAATCTGTTTGGCAGTTGATCGAGGTGCTTTCTCCACCAATCGAACAATCCTCCACTGCAATATTCGATCAAGTTTTCTCTTGCGGCCACGTCCAGGGAGGTTGGCTACAGTGCCATGCGCCTTAAACTTCCTGATAACATTGCATATGGCGGACACAGGTACATCAAGGTATTTGGAGATGGACTTGTAGCCTTGAGATTGTCCATGCTTGGCTACAATCTTGTGTTTGACCTCCTCAGACAATTCTCTGGTTTTCTTTCTTTTCTCCATGCTCATTACGGTGCACACAGTGACACAAAACAACAGAATGACTCCTTTTCTCTATTCCAACTGGTTGAATGAGTGATTTTTCTTGTTCAAACTGGTTGAAACTCACCACAGGTGAGTTCAATTCCAAAGTAAAGGAGAATCACCTGCTTGAAATCTAATTATTTCTAACAACTTCGATAAGGTGCCAATAATATTGTCTGGGCCATTTTAGGATTTCCGTGTGGAATGAGCTACGATTTAGTAATTTTTTCAGCTTTTATGTTTTGTTCCACTACAAATCAAAGAAATACATGTGTGGATACCAAAATATATTTTAATTTCAACAATTTTCTGGAAGAAATGGTGAATTATTTGACAAAATTGCAAGGGTGCCAATATTTTTGGCCACGACTGTATATATATATATATATATATATATATATATATATATATATAGTCGAGGACCCCTCAAAAATTGCATTTGCAGGTAAGCATACGAAATTTCGAGGTTCGATCAAATAATCATGGAGATATGGAAGGCATCATCGTAGCCAATCAGGAGTGAGATATAATTGCTAATTTTTAATTGTTTTTTCAAAACACATAAATTAACACCTAAATTGTTGACTTGAATGTCCAAATAATCGTCGTTTTTATGTTTACAAGTACATGGGTGGGGGGTGACCAGATGAGGTAGTGGTGAACTGCTGTGTTAGAGCACTGGAGGGAAGAATGAGACTGTACAGATTGGGGAAATAAGATTTTTTAACATTAGTTTAAAAAAGTCTTCAAGTGGTGGGTTTGGGGTTGGGGAACCGAGAGGGTGAGCATTTCCTCTATTGCCCCATGACTTATACCTTCTCAAACTCAGAGAATAATTGTGACTTTTCCGGAGTGGAGGACAAAAGCACACCATATGCGACATTAGCTTTAAGCACCAAGTTAACATTTACAATTCTACAACCTTTCATAATTAACTGACACATTACATCCATCACCATGAATTGGATCTGAGCATCTTAATTGTAATTTGTCTTTCCTTCCACCGCCAGAAGACCCCCTTCCCACATTCTCGCCAGTTTAGGAAGTTTGTGTGATTTGCCGGTCTCAATGTCTGCTGTCGATATCCCACAACCTTTTCCCACCATTAAACCACCTGATCTCTTGGAAATACACTCAATTTATTGCCAGGGAATGTTGATCAGGAATTGCGAGTGTGACCCCTCGATAGCTCTCCACGGTTATAAGAAATGTGACGTGTTAATCGCAATAACTGTATCCTTCCACTTTATGTTTTACCAATTTCCAAGGCGATTTTGACGATCGTGGAGCAGGTGCCTGTCCAGCACATACAAAATGTGTGTGTTCTTCAAGCCAGGTGTTGAGGGTAGTCCCTGCAGGATCCCTATTGTCAGACGTGTATAAGGTAAGCCACTTGTCAGCCACTTGGAACTCGATGTTTAACTAACCCCTTCTCATTAAACCCACATATTAATCTGCACACAATTCCAGCAGATGCGCACAACACATCTTTCCTTGCACATCCGATCCGATGAACCAGGAATTTGGAATTTGTTCATGGTGCCGGCACCAACTCGTTTGTCCCAAAGTCCCAAAGCCATGAGAGGTAATTTTGCTTGAAGAACCTTTCTCAGATGTTTGATATCCTCGTGTAAACTTTCTGTGGTGGAGGGGGATTTGTTTTGCTTTCATCCACAGTGTGCGGACCGAGCTCTATTGTGTGGGGTGGTGGGGCAGGATGTGAAATCCCGCAAGTGGTCTACGTGTGATGGTTTCCATAAAACTGAAATCTCCACCCTCTCCCCACAACCAGGCAATTTTTATTGTTGTTGTATCCAAAAATAATAATGCCATGTTGAATTCATCTTCCCTTGTCAATTTGATGGAAGGAAGTACTGAATGAATAATCTCTTTGGGCATTGATTCCATTGTTTTGAACCACAACAAAGTGTCATCAACAACAAAACAAGAATCTTGGTGGGGCGGTCAGAGTAGGGAATATTTGGTCTTCTAACTCTTCCATGGCTAAATTAGCAAGCACAGCAGAGATCAATAAGCCCATTGCCATCCTAAAAAATGCTGATAAAATTGACCTCGAAATGAAAGTTTGTTGGCATCAAAGAAGAGTTTTAGGCATCACAAATCTCATGTATCATAAAAGCTAAAAATTCATTTGTTTGATCAAGTCACTTGCACAAAAAGGGGCTGGAGTGTAATTTCAGTAAATAATAAATAAACAAGAATGACCTCACTGTGGTCACAACCTGCAATAAAAAATCTGGTAACGGCCGATTGGGAAAGGGTTTTAAAAAATTAACTCGACACCAATCATCCATGTCACCCTCCGCCACCGTTATATCAGAACATGCTAATTTGTCACACGGTCACGGATTGTTAACTCCAATATGGGGCGGTTCAAAAATTACTTAACACTTTTTATTTGACATTAATTTGATTTTTTGGGGTCCCTCATCGTTCCACTCAGCCCAAAGAAAGCCAATGGAAATCTAACACAACAATCCTGGGCAGTGTATAATCAGCAGAGGCCGACACGGCAGGAAACAAGATGGCGGCCATATTATTTCATCTCGGTGCCATGGTGGGTGGAGTCGAGTGACAAATGTGGGTGGGGTCCAGCAACTGTCCAACCAATTGGTGCACATTTCAAAAATCGATCCCCAAAAAGAACCACCACCACAACAACAACAACCACGCAGAGTTATTGTGGACTTACATGTCACAGGTAAAAATCATGTCGAAGCTGATATTGCATTTAGAAGTGGATGGTTGCGTTCATTTCACATGGGATGGCTCAAAATTGTTTGTGAAATCCACTCTATGCTGATGACAATCAATGAGCCATAAAACATCTGAGGCTTGATTCCCTTCTCAAATAGGTGGTGTGGTATGGGGGAGGGAGTGGAGGGGTTGAGGCTGGCGTGTCTCAAAAGGCTTTCTAAAGCCTTCCGGCTGATTGACACTGCAAGTTGTGGCAACCAGATAACCCTTTTCCAGGACAATAGTAACAACCAACCCATTTTGTGGGCTATTCCTAGTTCAGGAAGCCAAAACCACCTTAAATATCTTCCCCGTGTACCTTTTGTAGTGGTAAATGGAAAGCAGATAACCAAACTAGAAAGCATCTGAAAATGCAAAACGTCTTCTTCTTCCATATGCACAAAATAACGAAAACAGTTTAAAAAAAAAAAAAAAAATGAAAATTGATGATTTTATGCAGCCTTGACCCTTGAGCTTTAGATCTAAAAAAAAACCAATCAGCTTCTAGCTTTTGATTGGTGAACCAATTCTGTGACCCAATATGAAAGTTGTTAAAATTTCAGGTCAATTAAACGGGAATTGAAAATTTTATGCGAACTTGACCTTTGACCTTTTGATCTAAAAAAAACAATGGACTCCTGCCTTTCGATTAGTGAACCAATTGAATGACCCAATATGCAAAATCTTTACATTTCAGGTCAATCGGGTGAAAATTCATGATTTTATGTGATGCTGACCTTTGACCTTTTGATCTTAAAATAACAATCAGCTTCTAGCTTTTGATTGTTGAACTAATTCAGTGACCCAATATGCAAATTCTTGAAATTTCAGGTCAATTGAATGAAAATTGATGATTTTATGATGCTGACCTTTGACCTTTTGACCAAATTATTCATTTGCCTTCTCCGTATTATCATAATATAGCTTT
The DNA here is from genome assembly GCF_964187855.1 of Myxine glutinosa. Lineage (NCBI taxonomy): Eukaryota > Metazoa > Chordata > Myxini > Myxiniformes > Myxinidae > Myxine > Myxine glutinosa. Next base: position 333,186,020 of record NC_136261.1, read on the forward strand.
GTTGAAAATTTGATAACAAAACTGAAATGGTAAATTTAAATTTCAGGTCAATTGGATGAAAGATGATATTAGGTGACACTGACCTTTTGACCTTTTGACAAAATTATTAATTTGCCTTCTCCGTATTATCATAATAAAGCTTTGGTGAAATTTTGATGACAAAACTCAAAAGGTAAAAAGGTTACGGCCCGGACAGACAGACAGACAGACACACACACACACGCACACAGACACACACACACACACACACACACACACACACACACACACGCGCACACAGACACACACACACAGACAGACACACACACACACACGCACACACACACACGCACACAGACACACACACACACACAGACAGACACACACACACACACGCACACAGACACACACACAAACAGACACACACACAGACACAGGCACACAGAGGTGATTACAAAACCCAGTCTTCTGCTGCGCATGGGATGGGCCAATAACAACGAAAAAGGAACTCCACAACGTCAGGCTAGGAGTGTCGCATTTGGCAGGGGAGGTGACAACGTACAGATAAAGACAACACAGCAACACAGTTAGTACTTGGAGTGTGTTGGCAATGTTGAGACCAGGAAAGATGGAAAATGTGAAAAGAGAAGTGTGACGGGCTAGTTGGAGGCATCAATGTGCATGTGCCATCCCTCAGGTGGTCGTTAAACTGAACATCCCATCTGCCGGCGTTGGTTGGTGGGCATTAAAGACCCCACGGTATCCTTCATTAAGAGTAGGTGAGAGGTATCACTAGCACGCTTGGCCAAATTGCAAATTCCTGCCCTAACCTACAGGGGTACTGGGTCAGCGGCACAGCCGCAACTCCAGCAAATGGTGCTACCCGCATGCATGTGCTGAATGCAAAAGAAGAAAGAAGAGCTGGTACCATATCATGGAGGCGTGAAGATCATTTGCAGAGCCCAGCAGAAAAAAATACTTGTTTCGCAAAACACTAAGTCGTACAAGTATCAGGGCCAAGATCAGCTAGTACGAGGCAATGGCTACCTATGACAATGGCTACCTATAATCTTGACAACTTGTCAAGATTTGATTTCTGTGTATTGGCTGCAGCCAGAAGAGTAGATTGGGAGAATAAACTTTCAGCAGACAGCAGGTAATGTTTCAATATATTTTAAAATGTGTTATGCAAAACTATTTTAATGATTTTTTTGCATACAAAAATCAAGACTCGTGGAAGAGATAGAACACAGAACAGATCAGGATGCAACGAAACAAAAGGAACAGTTGAAATAGAGCAGGGAAATGGCAACAGCACGGTGGAGGGACAAAATGGAGGACAAACAAGCATTCTGAGTATTGCGCTGCAATACATGTCCCCTACCAAAGTTCAAAGTGCCATAACTTTGTCAAAAATGATCGAAACGTGGTGAAGTTCGAACTTGATCTGTAACTTATCATGAGGAAACGATGTGCCAAGTTTGAAATCATTAGCATTAAGGGTTTAGGAAAAAAGTCCGGAAAGCTGTTCTTTGCATGACGGACTGACGGACGGAGGGACGGCGTGCAAACCTATAGTCCCCTCAGGTGTACACCGGTAGGGGACAAATGAGGGATGTGGGGAGGAATGAGGGGCATTGGGTGGATGGATACAGAACCAAACTCTCAGGAAGTAGGAAAGACTGGAAATTTGGACAGAGGTGGGCTTGGGGAGGGTTAGTGGGTTAGTGGGGTAGAAACGATCATGACTTAAGACGGGGACTAATCTGAGATGGAGGGGTGAACATTCCTACTTCCAGAAAGACCTGGAGGGAGGAATGAGATTGAAGAAAATGAGGAAAATTGTTCCACAGTGTAATGATGATGGTCGCACCAAGAAACCTCTTAGCCGGATTCTGGGAATTGTGGGAACGCTATAAGGACCACAACAGCACTCGTAGCAAATGAACAATGAAACTATATTCAAAACAACACCGAATGTACAGGGAGTATTCACAGCTGTACTCGGTCAGTCTGATCTGCACATGTTGTTCCGTTGACTCTCATGAGCCTGGCCTTCTCGTAACGTCCGATGATGCTTCGGGTCCACAATTGCCACTCTTCTCTTCAATCCAGCAGCCACTCCAAACTCCTGAATCCTCAGTAGTCCTGGATCCCCCAAATCAGCAGATGAATCCACCAGGCAGGCCTCTTCAGCAGTATATTTGCAGAGCTCAACGACGTTCCCAGCCCCACCAGAGGCATAAGTATCTCACCTGCCACACAGTCCTAACTCCTAATGAGGTATAATATACTAACAAAACTCCAACACACATTGACTTGAAGCTGTAATATCCCCACTTTCCAAAACCACTTTCGAAGCAATGCGACCGCTTGGCTCCACTTCCTTCGTCCGTCTCTCCGTCTCTCCGTCTCTCTCCCTCTCCCTCTCCCTCTCCCTCTCCCTCTCCCTCTCTCTCTCTCTCTCTCTCTCTCTCTCTCTCTCTCTCTCTCTCTCTCTCTCTCTCTCTGCTGGTCGTTGGTGAGTCGTGCATGGGTGTGGCAATCATGGCTGCTGTGTGTGAGGAGCTGTGAGTACTGTGTTGTGTTGTTTGCCTTTCCCATCCCCCATTTCACTCCCTCTGTGTCCTTGTACGTGCTTGTGAAGTTTTCCCCGTGTTTTCCTTCTTTGTTGAGACAAGAGAGAGAAAGAGAGCGCGCACGGTGAGTTTGGTGCGAGTCCTAAAGAACCTTGTGTTCTTCGGGCCTGTGCTCTGCTTGCCGTGTTCTTCATTACCGTCGTTTATCGGCTCCCTTATTCTATTTCTTTTCTTTTTACCTTCGCCTGCAGGCTTTGCTTGCGAGAGGTTCTATTTTGTTTTGTTTTTTCAAATATTTCCTTAGTTTTGGTTCATTTATCGCTATGGCAAACAGTCGTTTGCAGAACAGCATTTACGAGTCACTTACTCGTAAAAATGGGGTAATAGTTAGTCCACCCGACGGGGTTCGGGTCGATGACGTTGTGATGGGCTTGGGTGAACTCGTTGGTTTTGAAAATGTGTTAGCAGCCTCAAAGATGAACCAACGAGTTGTTGTTTTTCTTTCCGAGGAGCGCTATGTCGCTCAGGCGGTTGAAACTGGTTTGTCCTTACCACCAGATATTTTCGTTAACGTTAGTATGTTGGACTCACCGGCGGTGAAAATCACTTTATCTAATTTACCGCCTTTTGTTAAAAACTAGGGCATGCCCGTACTATATATATGCCCGTACTATATATCTATCTAAAATTATATCCCCCCCCTCTATTTACATGAAATGGTTTGGTCCATTCGCAACGCCAAAGCGAACGGCGAACGGCTTGCGAGTACAGTGACAATCCCCCCCCTCTATTTACATGAATGGTTTGGTCCATTCGCAACGACCACAGAACCCCCCCCTCTATTTACATGCAATGGTTTGGTCCAAAGCGAACGGCTTCCGGAGTTTGGTAAAGAAATCGCCATCGCGTGCACAAACGCGCAGGAAAGCGAATGAATCGCAAATTCGTTTTTATTAGTTGTAAAACATAGTTTAACGCCAACATAGTTTGCAAACGTGAAATAAATGAATACGCTCTCAAATGTGCCATCCGAGGCAGAGTGTGTCCGCCACGTCGGCACACGCGATAGTTCGCTGCTCTCTGATTGGTTGAATCGTTTTTTGGACATAGCTCGGTAAGTAATTGTCCGATTAATATGAAACCTTGAAAAGGCACATCCTCGGGTCCCCAGCAATATACCTGGCAAGTTAAAAGTATATCGGACCCGTGGTTGTCGAGAAACAGCGGTCACAGACAAACACACAGACACACAGACACACAGACAGACACACAGAGATTGCTGGAATTATAGATAGATGAACAGATTTTGTCCGTTTTAACACAGTTTGGCACCGTGGTGTCAAAAATCTCCATGATTCCCTTCCGTTTGCGTTCGGATTCTACAGTCCGCCATATCATGTCCTTTCGGCGGCACTGTTACATGGTGTTAAAAAACAATGCTCAATCGCTCAATGCTTCAGCTACGTTGGTCGTTGAAAATCGAAATTATCGAATGTACATCGCAACAGAGACAATGACGTGTTTCACGTGTGGTGCCTTCGGACATTTAAAAGGTGCTTGTCCGAAGTGTGTATCCGGTGGCACATCGAGACAGTCAGGAGCAAATGCCGATGCTAGTGGCACATCTAGATGGACAGAACCAAATGTCGATCTTCGCAATGATAATGGCGCGTCTGGGATGGCAGATCAGCCTTCACATTCGAGCGCGGAAATCGATAATTCACCGGCTGATGACGCGGGTTTTACTACCGTGTCCTCCAGGAGGAGTTATAAAAGAGGAAGCGGTAATGAGGACATACAGGCGAGCGTTTCGAAAAAGATAGCGCCGTCGAACGAACGTAATGTTTCTTTTTTAGAAACAGAAGCCCCTGCAGCTGGTCTTCTGCTGCAGAATAGGTTCAGTGTGTTTGCTGAAATGGAAGAAGACGTTTCCGTTCATTCCTCTCATGAACAAGGACCAAGCGCAATGCCCCAAGATGTTGTGGTAACCCCCCCGGTTACTGAAACTAAAGTCAAGAACCACAAACCTGCTCTCGTCCCGCGCCCTGCTGACGATGAAGTGTCTGAAGTAATGGAGGCAGAAGAAGTAGCAGCTCCAGAAGGAGAGTGCAAAGCCTCTGATATAAAAACGTCAATCCCTGTTACGGTTTTTAAAACTCCCGCTGTGGAAACAGCTGCACCTTTAGCAGAAGACGATATTCCCGTTATGAGAGCATCGGTTTCGGTGTGTGGGGAAAAAAATGAAGACCTTTCGGATTACGACTCAGATGGGGCCTCGTCGCTCGCCTCTAGTGCTAGTAGCGAGGTCTGGAATGACCCAGCAATAGCCAAGGAACTGGAGGGTGATGATGATTTATCACCCATGGAAATTCTAAAGTTTCTTCAGGACACCTTTCGAAAGAAAAAGGTTAAAATTATAACCTTCTTCCCGAACCTGTCTGGCTTTATAAACTCCTCAAGACGTCTCCTCCTTAAGGCTGAACAACTTGGTGTGACTGAGTCACAAGTATTTCGCCTGAGAAAGTGTGTATTGAAAGCTCGGAAAGAGCTACAAGCACACCCTAACTTCCCTGTACATGATAAATCTTCCCTACCTACACCATGACCTTCTCTGTTGTAACTTTAAATATAAATGGGGGACGTTCACCCCTGCGTAAAGCTCAGGTAAAGTTGCTTGTCGAGCAAAAACATTTCGATGTTGCTCTTTTGCAAGAGAAAAGATGTAGCTCTTCGTGCATGAGCGAATGGACTCGCATCATGAAAGGACAGTGGTTCTTTAGTAGCTTGACCTGTCCTAGTGCTGGAGTGGCTATTTATTTAAATCCTTCTTTCTGTCCTGAAAATGTCACTTTTAAGGAGATTACTAAAGGGCATTTAGTCTCAGTTAATTTCTTTTATAATGGTTACAAACACACTTTAATAAATGTATATTCACCCAGCACGAGCACAGAAAGATTAGTTTTTTTCACACAGTTAGAAATGTCCCTCACACACCTTGATTTTGATGGTCTTGTTTGTCTGTGTGGGGACTTTAATTGCACACTGTATCCCACCCTTGATCGTAATGGAGAAGAGCCCCACCCATCAAGTACAACACCCTTAAAGAGAGCATTGTCCAAATTCTCCCTTATGGATGTATGGAGACTCCAGAACCCATCTGCACGGCAATACACGTGGTGCCGATGTGCAAATGGCCGGTTATCTCTTGCAAGGCTAGACAGATTTTACATAAATAATGACTCTCTAAATGTCATAGACCATGTTGACACCACCCCAAGTGGTTTTTCGGACCATCACATGGTTGTTCTTCATATACTCTCCCCGGCTCGAAATCGTGGCACTGCCCATTGGACCTTCAATGTGAGTCTTCTGCAAGATGACGCTTTTCCTGTCGCCTTCCGAGCCTTTTGGGAAGCCTTACTACTACGGAAGCCTTCCTACTCCTGCCTCACACAATGGTGGGACAATGCGAAAACCCATATTAGGACCTTTTGCCAGCAATATAGCTCCTTTTGTACAAGGAATGAATCTGCGCTGCAATCTCTAATTGCCAAAGAAATATTGTCTCTCCAGTCAAGCCTTCCAGCTCCCAGTGCCGAAAGGACCAGTTCTCTAATAGCAACGAAGAAAGCACTCCTTGCTCAACTCTGTGCAAAACAAGCCAGAGGGGCTCTAATAAGGCTACGAATGGAGAACTACAGCTCTATTGATACTCCTTCCAAGTTTTTCTTTGCTTTGGAAGCACGAAAAAAGAGAAACCAGCAAATAACTTCGCTGCAGGCACCAGGAGGCCGAACAACACACGATCCAAAAGACATTAGAAGCTTGACAAAACAATACTTCTCTGACTTGTATTGTGCCAGAGACACTAAAGAAGACATGATTCGTTCCTTAACCACTTCTTTACCCACCTTGTCCGAACCTGCATGTCAACAACTTGACAAGGAAGTGACTCTTGACGAACTTTTCACTGCTTTGCAAACTTTGCCCACAGGTAAAGCTTCTGGACTTGATGGAATCCCTGCAGAGTTCTACAAAACCTTCTGGGATTTGTTGGGACCTGAGTTGCTTGACCTCTTAGTTGATAGCCTACGATCAGGCTTGTTACCAATCAGCTGTCGCAGGGCTATACTTGCTCTCATACCTAAGAAAGGAGACCTCCAGCAACTTAAAAATTGGCGTCCAATTTCCCTCCTCTGCACTGACTATAAAATTATTTCAAAAACTCTCGCAAACCGCCTCAAGCCTGTCATCGGGGATATTGTACACCCCAATCAATCATATTGTATCCCAAAAAGAACAATACATGATTGTATTTTTATTGTGCGTGACGCGATTGACATTTGTACCGCGGAACAAAGAAATGTTGGTCTAGTGTTTTTAGATCAAGAAAAGGCTTTTGATGCCATCGATCATTTTTATCTCTTTGCTGTTTTACGGGGGTTTGGTTTTGGTGAAACTTTCATCGGTCACGTCAAATTATTGTATAATAATATTTTTAGCCTGCTTAAGGTGAATAATATTTTAAGTCAGCCTTTTTCTGTGACTCGGGGTATTCGCCAAGGGTGCCCTTTGTCCGGCCTTCTTTATTCCCTCTCCGTTGAGCCTCTTCTGAATCGGTTGCGCACACGGCTTCATGGTTTCTGTCCTCTGCCATTGGCCAACCCGGTAAAGACCGTCGCTTATGCGGGTGACCTATGCGCGTTTGTTAATTCCGATGAAGATATTTGTGCCCTGGTCGAGTCCACCAATGAGTTTACCTTGGCTAGCTCCGTAAAGGTCAACTGGCAGAAGTCCAAAGCTCTTTACTTAGGTCCCCAGAATGGTATCCCCCCTCCGACCCTGCCAATGCAGCTTGAGTGGGCACATGATGGGATATGCTACCTCGGGGTCTTTCTCGGCACTCAGGATTTCTTTTCTAAAAACTGGGAATCGCTGATTACCAAGACTGAGCAGCGGCTGCAAAAATGGAGGGGACTATTGAGACAGCTTTCCTATCGGGGTCGTACTCTGGTCATCAATAATCTTGCGGCATCGATGCTGTGGCATAGGTTTATGGCACTACAGGCCCCAGGTTCTATTCTTAAAAAGCTCCAAAGTATTTTTATCAATTTCTTTTGGGATGGGAAGCACTGGCTCCGGCCCGGCGTAATAAGTCTGCCCATTGCTGAAGGTGGACAGGGATTGATAGACGTAACAAGTAAAGTGATGGCTTTTCGCCTCCTTGCATTACGAAGGCTGCTGTATTCCGATGGACCATGGAAAGCCTTTGCACACTGCTTGCTCAGGCAAGCGGGGAGACTTGGTTTCGGTGACGAAATCTTTCTTCTTGACGCAGCGAGGGTGGACATAACATCGATCCCCTTGTTTTACAGAAGTATGCTGGAAGCATGGCGGACAGTCGCGTTTTGCCGCGTCACCAGTGCCTATACTCTCCAAATGTTTTTAAATGAACCAATTTTCTTTAATCCCTTTTTTAAAGGGGTCTGTAGTGACCGTTCCTTTGTGCAAAAGTTCATTGATGTCAACTTTACCAGGGTCAAGCACCTTAGGAATCCCTTTACGTATAGATGGAAGCCAGCTGCTAATGTTGCCGTGGCAACTGGTGTGAGATCCATCAGAGTTATTGGAAGGATTTTCTCCGTGATTTCACGAGCTTTTAAACTAACCGGGCTAAAGTGGGATCCAGAGATTGAGGCTGCCCTCCCTCTGTCCCAATGTCCTTTTCCTCGTCTTTTAATTTCATTTCGGGGTTTTATCTCCTTTAACTCGATGGAGAAATCCTCGGTGTATAGTCTAAGTGTTAACACTCTCATTCCTGACAGACCTGCAGAGCCACGAGCTCATTGGAAAGCGTTGCTTCAAGCTGGCCATTCCGCAACAATCAAATGGCACATGATGTATAAGGAGCCAATCGTCAAGCGCTCTGGGGATTTACAATGGCGGCTGGCGCACTACATCTTGCCTTGCAATGTTCTGTCCCATCGCATATGTTCTGAAAATTCAGAATTGTGCCCCTTCTGCGATGCCCCTGAAACCATTTTTCATTGTTTCATTGAGTGTTCGAGACTGTCCTCCCTTTTTAATATTTTATTACGTGTGACTCAGGGGCTCGGTTTGATTTTCACACATTGTGTTTTTATATATGGTTTTAATATTTCTCATTTAAGTAAAAATGAATGTTTTTTAGGGAACTTCTTGTGCTCTGAAGCAAAGCTTGCCATTTATCTTTCAAGAAAACGGAAATTGCAGAACATTGATACTTTAGCTGATGACCTTTTAAGGATTTTTAAAGCGTCGGTTACATCTCGTGTCCATTTTGAGTTTGAAACCCATGATTTTGCTGTCTTTGAAAAACGATGGTGTGCCAAACAATCTTTATGTAGCTTGGTTAATGGTGTTCTAGTAATTAATTTATAATCTGGAATCTTTGCTTCTATGTTACCCCATCCACCATGCTCTTCCTCTGCATGTGTTGCATGTATTTTTCTTTGAAGTAAGCCATAACCCTTTTGTTTGGAAATAATTGTCTGGAATCACATTGAATGATACCTTTCAATAAAGAGGAACAAAAATCAAAATCTCTCTCTCTCTCTCTCTCTCTCTCTCTCTCTCTCTCTCTCTCTCTCTCTCTCTCTCTCTCTCTCTCTCTCTCATCAGAAAGTGCTGTGGGATTTTTCGTCTTTCAAAACCATGAAGCATCAATGATTCCCTTAACAAGCAATCCAACACGATAAATGAAAACTGCTTTCTAGACCAAAGAAGACTCCACCGAGGCAAACGAATCCTTGCGGAACATCCGCACTGCTATGGTCAGTTTACACGATCCAGATGCCTGCTTGTTAACCGATGTCCAGTCTAACTTGGATATCACCACATTTTCACACACAAACACAACATTTCTGAGCAGGGACATTGGGAGATCGGGGGGAGAAGGCGTGGGAAGGGGGGGGGGGTGGGAGAAGTATAAAACACAAGGACACCAAGGAGTTCCAGGAAGGAAGTTGGTATTTCAAAAAAGTGAATCTGGGGTGAAATTAGTGGGGGTAGAAAAGATCAAGGTTTTGGATGGGGGAAGAGATGGTGGTGAACAGCTGTTTTAAAGACCTGGAGGGAGGAGTGGGATTGAAGAGAGTGAGGGAGTTTGTTCCAGAGGCGAGAGAAAAGGGGGATGAAAGAGTGAAGGTGAGCAGAGAGTCTTGATTTTGGCAGTTTCACCATAAGAGGGTTGCTGGCAGATCTTGTGCGACCTGTAGGAATATTTGGGGGACAGAGCCCAGAGAGAGATAGGGAGGCAAGGCCAGAGAGGAGTCGGTAGAAGACAGAAAGACCACCAACCTGCCTGCGGTGAGTGAGTGAAAGGCCCTTGGAATTAGCTTCATCGTGGGAGATTCCAATGATTCTGAACGCTATGGTTTCAACAGCGTGAAGACGAGCTAGGTGTGAGGCAGGAGCACCGGCCCAGAGGGGAGAGCAGTATTCCATTGAGCTGCGGATGAAAGCCTTGTATGTGGTGAGGAGCTCAGGTGTGCCAAGGAAGGACTTCGCACGACGGAGGATGCCCAGTCGGCGACTGGCTTTGGAGGCCAGATTTGAAATGTGGTTTTCCCAGAAAAGGTCATGGCAGATAGTGAGACCCAAAAACTTGAGTGACAGAACTTCTTGGAGAGGATTGTTGAGAAAGTAGATGGGAGGGTTGTCCAGTCGGTCTTTTCGTAGAGACATAGTAAGAGTGTGAGACATGTTCATTCTGAAATGTGAGATATTTATCAGGATTGAAAGTGTTCCAAGTGTTTGACCATCTTGTGATTCTTTCAAGGTCAGAAGAGAGGGAAAAGACTGCTGCCTGCCTGTCCGAAGGATGAGGAATGTCACCAGCAGAGGATGGAGTCATCAGCAAATAGATAAAGGGGATTTTCCAGAGAGCCAAAGACATATAGATGGTATATCTATAAATCCCAAATTCCTGCTCTAAGCTACTTAATTAAGTTAATGTTTAGGAATAGGACTGTGTCCAGGGCACTCTCTTAAGGCACTCCAGTCTTAACTGGGAAAGGAGATGAAACCATTATGTTGAGAGCCACATGGCTATGAGACTGGAGGAAGTCAATAGGCCAAGAGTTGACTTGGGCTTTGATGCCACGGCCAGAGAGTTCGGAGAGCAGGCCGGGATGCCCGACTCTATCGAATGTTTGATGTATGTTTACTTGTGGAGATGGTTCTGATCTCATATTGTTGACTTACTAGCAAATTGAATATGACCTCGGGAAACAATACTGGTGAAGATTTCAGTGAGAGGATGTGCAAGAACAGGTTTTTAGGATACAGGAGCTAATACCGTCTGGTCCAGTAGCATAGTCAGAGTTGTCAGAAACTTCTCCACCTTTACAGGCTCAGAAGACACAGAGTTCAGAAGCAGTTGGATACGACAAGGTAGGGTGGTTACATAGAGCGAGGGTTTGGGGACATAAGATGTGGAAGCAAACACAGAATTGAGGCATTCAGCCTTCTCACAGGTGGAGTCGGCTGTGGTGCCACTTAAGTTAACAAGGCACCACCAGGTTGGCTCCTTCTCAAGAGATGCCTAAAAGAGTCAGACAAGAGATGTTTAAGGCATAAAGGAAGCTTTATTTTCATAATTTAGCATGATACACCAAGTGTATAACCATAGGCCTCAGTACATTTTATCCAATGCAAGTTACAAAGCAGTAAAATAATTTTAAAAAATGGTAAAATGGTTCAAATCTCGACCCAGCTATAAACTGTGATCCTGGTTCATTACTGTTTGCGCCGTCTCTCGGATGGAAGTTAAGCCGGAGGACTGCTTGTTTGGGAGGAGATTAGAGATCCCTTGGTGCATTTCATGGAGGAGGAGTTATCATCACCACCCTGGATAAAATCCCAAATTCCTGCTCTGACCTACAACGAGGAATGATGCCATGTGCTGCACACAAAATGGCCGAGTATACAAAACAATGACGTGAAAAAAACAACAGCCAAGTTATTGGCATTTATTCAGCCTTCTGAAGATATGATGCTAAAAAGGGCAAAGTGACATTTCATATTTAACACTCGGATATGAGGATGAACTTGCCCAAATTTTGTGCAAGATTTGAAAAGGGAACAAGTCAAATATTCATATTAAACAAACTACCAAGGATGAGTAACTTGGCCCACCTACTCATTCCGCAGCCCTACCCCAACGGATGAGTAACTTGGCCCACCTACTCATTCCGCAGCCCTACCCCAACGGATGAGTAACTTGGCCCACCTACTCATTCCGCAACCCTACCCCAACGGATGAGTAACTTGGCCCACCTACTCATTCCGCAACCCTACCCCAACGGATGAGTAACTTGGCCCACCTACTCATTCCGCAACCCTACCCCAACGGATGAGTAACTTGGCCCACCTACTCATTCTGCAACCCTACCCCAACGGATGAGTAACTTGGCCCACCTACTCATTCCGCAACCCTACCCCAACGGATGAGTAACTTGGCCCACCTACTCATTCCGCAACCCTACCCCAACGGATGAGTAACTTGGCCCACCTACTCATTCCGCAGCCCTACCCCAACGGATGAGTAACTTGGCCCACCTACTCATTCCGCAACCTTACCCCAACGGATGAGTAACTTGGCCCACCTACTCATTCCGCAACCCTACCCCAATGGATGAGTAACTTAGCCCATCTACCCATCTCTCATCCCACCACAACCTGCCCATTTTTAGTGTAAATACTTTAATATCTTCTTATTATTCACCACAAATTCTTTAAAACAAGCTAAGCCCATTGCTGATAAGTGGATTGAGGACAGGGGTAGTTGTCCCATGACGTAGTCTGTGAAAGGGAGGAAAAAGCCTTTGTCTGCCTTGGCAGAAAACAATGGCCCATCATCCATCTCTCCCTGTTCAATTTTCATTGTTGGCCTCTCACCTTCCTGTTCTCCATCTCTTCTATGAACCTTGAGCTCTGCAGTCAAAAAAGGAAATTTTACCAAATTGATTGATTACCTAATCATGTATGAAAGTCTCTTCGTCAAAACGTTCCCTTTGTTTTGCTGAAACGTTCTGATGACCCGAGTTTTGGAGCAGCCTGCCAGCTGCATCTTGCATTTGCGGTTTCACATCCGCTGTTCAATCAAAGTCTCTTCCAATCGTTCTTACATCTTTGTATCTTCATTTCCAGCATGCAGGATGTTTGCGATTCCCATGCCCTTCCCATGCCTCCTCCCCCAAGCCCTCTCCCTCCCACAGATCTCCCGATGTCCCTGTTCTCAAATGTTGCACTTGTGTGCTTCCCTCTCTCTCCCCATCTTGTCTCCCGCTCCCTTTATCTTATGTTCTGTGTCCGTTTTTGTTTTTTTGTGATTAATGTTAGGACATTAATTTAGGAGCTCTTGCACGAGCCTCGATCTTGTATACAAAAACAAACAAAACAAAAAACAATTTGTGCATCTTCTAATACTTTACGGTACTTCGACTCTCGTGATCAACCTCTCTCCGGTCGCTTCCAAGAGATCCAACGGCTATTTCTATGCCTGCCGCTGGCCATTCAAGCAGGACTGACTGAGGCCAATAAGCAACAACTACAAGCAGAACTGACTGGGGCTAATAAACAACAACAACTGCATTCATATCTCTATATCAGGAAAATACTGACCCAAGGGAAAGGAAAGAATGAATGTTGGGTGAGAAGAATCTCGATATTATGTACCATTGTAATGGGAATAAGGGGAAGGGTGAGGAGGAAAAGCTTTCATCAACAAATAATTCTTCAATTTATGACTTCAAACCATTTTTTTCTTGTATCAAAGACTCATGAATGGGCTTTTAAGATCATAGTACACACCGTCATGGCCAAAAATAGAGGTACCCTTGCACTTTTTTCGAATAATGCACCATTTCTTCCAGAAAATTGTTGAGATAAAAAAATATTTTGGTGTCCACATATGTATTTCTTTGGTTTGCAGTGAAGCAAAACAAAAAAAGTTGAAAAATTACTAAATCTTAGCTTATTCCACACAAATCCTAAAATGGCCCGGACAATATTATTGTCACCTTTTAGAAGTTGTTAGAAATAATTACATTTCAAGCAGGTGATTCTCCTTTACTTTGGAATTGAACTCACCTGTGGTGAGTTGCAGGTGCCTACAATATAAAAATCACTCATTCAACCAGATTGAACAGAGAAAAGGAGTCATTCTGCTGTTTTGTGTCACTGTGTGTACCGCAATGAGCATGGAGAATAGAAAGAAAACCAGAGAATTGTCTGAGGAGGTCAGAGACAAGATTGTAGCCAAGAATGGACAATCTCAAGGCTACAAGTCCATTTCCAGAGACCTTGATGTTCCTGTGTCCACTGTACGCAATGTTATCAAGAAGTTTAAGGCCCATGGCACTGTAGATTTGCCTCTTCCCCATTCGGGGCCATGTCAGGGGCCAAATCTTCCCCATTAATCCCTGCTGCCCGGGTTCGTCAGGGCAGCGCGGTCACGGTCAGAGTGCCAATCGGTCCCCATGGACCAGCCCTCTCTCTCTCTTTCTCTAACTCTGTTGTGGCCCTGAGTTTGTGTAGGTGTGGGTACACCATCCTGGATTTGGGGTATCTCTGGGTCATTCCTGGGAGATACAGATTGGCTGTCTCCATGCCACGAGCTTCTTCGAGAGAACTGTCTGGGGCTATACAACAACAAAAACAACAACAACACTGGAAATGCTGTGTTTGAAACATAGAACAATGAATACATTCTGGTGGTCTGAGCAGGGCGTGCTGTATTCATCAGATCGAATGTGACGTCTTTATTCTTTTTCTGAAATTGCAGCACTCATCTCAATCCGAGTTGTAAGTAAAAGTGACATGTGTCTCATCAAATTCCTCTTCTCGAGTATTAGTCTTAACTCGACTCTACTTTACTCAAGTACAAGCATTGATGATTTATTGACAATACATCGAAAATGGCAACAGTTCAACAAACAATAAGAGGGAAACAGATATGCGCTTGGTAATGTGGTAAAATAGATAAATAATCGCAATCTAAGTTGTGCAAAGGAAGGCACGTAAATTAACGCCATGTTTTTTTTTTTGGCAAATTGACAATGAAATACAGCAAAAAAGGAAGAAGAGGAAGGAAAAACGCAATTAAGTGACATTTTTCCTACCAGTGCCAGCTGGAATAAAAATGGCTTCCTGCAGCATCTCGGACTCTAGCGTATGGCAGAATTCGCCCATGTGGCAATCAACACCAGCGGCTACTATTGCATATACAAAAGGAAGCTGAGGGAACTACGCTATAACCTGTGCAGCCATTTGCTGCAATGATAAGCCACATATTGTGCATGGCTATGGGGAGGGCACCATGGAAGAGAGAGGTATCAGCACATAGAAACAAATGTTTTGACTAATTTTGTCTCTTTCTCTTTACTTAGTTCAAACGCCATGATGGAATTGGAGTCACTGACATTCTTCTGTCACAATATTAATGTTTGAAATCGTCAGTGGCCACGAAAGGCTGAAGTTGACCTTGCACCTTGGAAAGATTCTCCCATTTCCAACATAATTAAAGTTCAGGTCGAGGGGACGGAACAACATGAATGTCAGAACTGTGGCGGATAATGTTCTGGTCACCTGGAAGCAGAATTGGGCTGCTGTGAGCTGCAGAGCAATTCGACGAGATCGGTCACAGGCGAAAGTTCACGGGCATCAAGGAGGTGGAAGTGTCGACCAAAGTAAACGAAGTGAGTGAAAAAAGAGTTGAGGTGAGCATGCAGGTCCAGCTGGAGCACATCATGGTAATGGCAGCAATAAAGATGTGCCACGATGCGGAAGAGAAGCCTGAAGATATTCCTGACAAGAGCCTCAAACATAGTGGGGAAGCTGCTGCCTGCAAGCATAAAGGGCTTGGCATCCATATTGCGATGAAATACTGAAAGGTCATGTGGTTATGGTATTCAATGGACGAGTGTAAGATTAGACTTCAAAGCTATTGGAACTTAGCCAATGGACTCAATGGTAATTCCGTTGAGATGTTATTCAAAACTGAAATTGTATTTGCACATTGGTTCAACTATCTCTATGAGAAACAACAGGAATAAAAATGACTGTGAAATATATCTATCTTCTTCTTCTTATTATTTTATTTATTATTTATTATATATATATATAAGAAAGTTTTTGTTTGTTTGATTGTTTGTTTGTTTGTCTGCACGCGCTAATCTCCTGAACGGTGAAAGATAGGAGGAACCTTCTCAAACAAAAAATGTCGAGACGGGCCCTGGGAAGGTTATAGGTGAGGTGGCGAGGCCGGTTGAGGCCGCTTCAGCTGGGCTGGGCCCATTTCGCAATTAAAAGCTGAGCAGATTTATAGTGGTCAATCTTCTACGGCTATGAGTAAAAGCTGAATTATAGCAGTAAATTCATTCAAAAAGAACCAAAAATGTCGGGACGGGCCCTGGGAAGGTTATAGGCTAGGTGGCGAGGCCGGTCGAGGCCGCCTCGGCCGGGCTGGGCCCATTTCGCAATTAAAAGCTGAGCTGAATTATAGTAGTCAATCTTCTACGGCCGTGAGTAAAAGCTGAATTATAGTAGTAAATTCATTCAAAAAGAACCAAAAATGTCGGGAAGGGGCCTGGGAAATTTTAGGCTAGGTGGCGAGGCCGGTCGAGGCCGCCTTGGCCGGGCTGGGCCCATTTCGCAATTAAAAGCTGAGCTGAATTATAGTAGTCAATCTTCTACGGCCGCGAGTAAAAGCTGAATTATAGTAGTAAATTCATTCAAAAAGAACCCGGGCAACGCCGGGTGCATTCGGCTAATAATCCATAAGAAAAAGGTGACCACAATTACTGGCAGCCATTTGATGGGTCCTACCAAGACATTTGATGGGTCCTAATCGATGAAAAGTTTGCATAAACCAACAAAGCAATTCTATAAATATGGAAGAACAAGTGAAAGGACAGACTGTAAAAAGGATTTTTCAAATATATTGGTTGGTCTTGTGCGTTATCCTGTCTGTTTGTCTGTCTGTCTGTTTGTATGTCAATCGCCTACATGTCATAATTTAAAACCAATCTTTATGAAACTTCACTAAATGGTAGAGTTGGTCATAAGGAAGAATTCTATTGATTTTGAGGTCAAAAGCTCAACATAGTCCAAAGGTCAACAACTTGGTCAAATTTCTAAAATCCTCAATTTTCATCCAATTGACTTGAAATTTGAAGAGGATTTGCATATCAGGTCACAGCATTCAACCACCAATTATTTTTGAGGTCAACATAGGTCAACATAGGTCAACAACTTATTTTAGGGATTTCACAAGTATTGTGCTATGCACGACGTATTTCTTGTTTATTTATTCGTATGCAGCCTGTGCCTCTTTAGCTGCATCATTTCTTTTTCTGGGGGCGTGGCCATGCCAGTGATGCATTTCCACCTTACCAGGTAGCTAGAACTCATTTTGCCAACCTTGGAAGGATGCCAGGCTGAATCGACCCACCTGGCGCTAATTCCACGGCACTACAGGGGCTTGAACTCAAGACCCTAGGATCTTAAGCCAGCCAGCTTAACCATTAAACCAACACCAGGCTTTTCTAGGGGTTGATTGCGTAATTATATAGGCGGGTTTATAAGACAATCCAGGAAAGACAGGATGAGGGTATGATATTGGCCTGGATTGAATGATGCATTCCATTTGTCAGATTAGCGTCTGATAATTTCCATGTCAGCAGAGAGGGAGTCAGCTGCTGCCAATCTGTCGGTGGGATGCGGATACATTACCACATAAAGTGGAATTATCTGCAAATAGCAAAAGTGGGTTATGCAGGGCATTCAATTTCGTAGGTAAGGAGTACGATTGAGATGTCAAACAGGTATATTAAGAACAACACTACGCACACGACACTGCCATAGGAAACTCCAACCTCTACTGGGAGATGAGATGGCAGGATTCCATTCAGGGCTATATGCTCACTGCATGATTCAAGGAAGTCCATTAGCCAGGAATGTAAGTGGCCTTGGATGACACAGGCAGAGGCTTATCAAGCAGAGTACAGTGGCAGACTGGGTTAAATCGCTTAGATGTGTCCAGAGAGACAAACCAGACATCAAGATTAAGATCCAGGGCCCCCATCCAATGTTGAGAGTTAAATCAGCAGCATATCCAAAAGTGAGCGACCAGAAGGGAATCCAAAATGATCAGATTACTGTTTGAGAAGAGGAAAGATGATGTCAGCCACAATGATTGATTCCATGACCTCGCTTAGGTTTTGGAATTGGCTTGCTGGATTGAATTTGAGGGGATCCATTTTTTTGTATGAGGAATAATGTTCGCTGTCTTCCAAGCAGATGGTAATTCATCTCCTAGTGTGTCAAAGTTCATTGTCAGGAGACATATTCTTCTTACCCCACACACTAAGCGAAAAGTGGGGTTAAGTAATTGGTTCACTGTCTGTCTGTCTGTCTGTTTGTTTGTCTGTCTGTCTACAGACGTCGGTTTATGATCGAGGGACAATTTAATTTCAATTTAATTTTGTATTTTGAACATGAAACTAAAGATGAACTTGTAACTGAGCAGTACTTTGGCTCTGATTTCGTCCCGATTGTGCGTCAACAGAGAGGAGTGAGATATTTTTAAGTGGTGAAGCCGCTTCAATATTTGGCCATGTCCTTCCTTCCATCAGTTCATCCAATCGTCAAAAATGATGAATAAGAACCTTTCTAACCCACCGTGTTTAATTCTGGAGGATAATTCCAATGGGTAATTCGAAAGAGATCTAAAGGGTTAATAAAGGAGTAGTGTAATAATGTTGCTTCTGGGACACCTCCGTTTAACATGGGAAATCCCTATCTAATGTCATTTACCCCCTTGTCTTTTTCAAAAATCATAAACACCTCTATTTCTCCCACCCTCATCTTTATGAACCTTTTGTCTGTAGTACCTATCCTTAATGTTGTTCATTAGACCACTCAAACACTACAAATATTTGTTTTCTCTTATAGACCTATCATCCTTCTTCTACATATCATCTGGCAGATTAATCTTTGACCCATTCACTTCCATATTAATTCTTTCCCTCCCTCATTGCCCCTAAAGACCTCTATTTCTCTCACCCTGTTCTTTACGAACCTTCTAACCTTTTGACATGCTATCCTTATTCATTAGACCACTTAAACACCTGTGATCCTTCTGACCTTATAGACCTTTTAACCTTTTACTCTTAATATCATCTGGTGAATATAACCCACTCAAACATCGATCCGACAAATATTTGTTTATGTGTGGGAAATAATTTAATTCTCCTACAACTCTCCTCACCGTCTAATACATTAACAAAAAATATGTTTGAGTTTGGTTCTTTATTAAGATATTTTAACTGAGCTAAGATAAAATGGTAAACCTCCCTCAATGTTCTTGTTTGAGCGCCTCCAGTGCCACATACCATTTTAAAATTAAAGTATATATTTTCCTGACAACCATCAAAGTTTTCCGTCCACTCAAAAATATTTCCATCTTTTTTACCCAATTCACCGGTATTTAAATTAATTCTCTTATTTGTTTTGTGAATTTTTTTACCAGTTGCCTTTTCAATTATACCTATTTGATATTTTTCACATTCATTATGTTTTCCATTTATATACCAAGGTTGATTACACCTCCACTCTTTAGTCTGGTTGATACTTGGTTCTATCATTTATATAATAGTAAAAAAGGCGGCGGTAGCCCGTTAAAATCCCCAACCCCCCCCCCCCTTTTTTAACTTATCACTTATATATATCTTATCACTTATATATATCTTATCACTTATGTATATCTTATCACTTATATATATCTTATCACTTATATATATATCTTATCACTTATATACTTATATAACCATAAGGGAGACTATCAATTCCATTTTCTAAAATAAACCTCTTATCATCAAAAGCCCCCAATGCTTTCTTATTTATCTCTTCTGAATATAATTGATGTTTATAACTTCTTATTCCATTAATCTTTCTAAACTCTTCTTTCTTTGTTGTTAAACAGTTATAATAATCCTTAAAGTTTATTGTTTCTTTAATAACATTTTTCTTTACACCTTTTAACTTCTTATCAGTCTTTTCAACGTTATTCACAATGTATTTATAAGCATAAGCCTTTG
The DNA here is from genome assembly GCF_964187855.1 of Myxine glutinosa. Classification (NCBI taxonomy): domain Eukaryota; kingdom Metazoa; phylum Chordata; class Myxini; order Myxiniformes; family Myxinidae; genus Myxine; species Myxine glutinosa. The sequence goes on from NC_136261.1 coordinate 333,205,719, forward strand.
ACCTCAATCCCACAAATTCACTCATAACATTTCCTCCTAATTCATCCTTGAACTTTCCAATCACCTTTTTATTTTTAGAAGAGAACAACTCACTCTCTGGACTGTAATTACTCGTGTCATAGATATTAATGTCTCTTTTCATGTCTGAATAAACATCGTTGGTATTAATTTTCAAAATAAAACTATCTGTATCCATATAAAGTAGATTAACATCATTTTGATATTTCTTCCTCAAGTTATTATAAAAGTAATCATACATTAATGACTTTGATAAATCAAGAATTGTTGTTCCAATATAAATAGGTTTGTTCATTTCAATACTCTCTTTAATCAAATGGATCGCACAAAAGTTCTCAGTAAAGACCTCAGCTCGAGTAAAACTCGGTCTATTAATTAATTTTGATGCTTGTTCCCAAGATGTTGATAGTCTGATATTTTGTCTTTTCCTCACATTCTCCATAGTCTTACCAAAGACCGCATTATTCATCAATTTATAAAAGTCTTTCTCAAAATCTGTTTTTGACTCTGTTCTTCTTTGTGTATTAAAATCAATGTACCCCTTTAACCAATGACTTTGATTGAACTTTAGAACCCTATGGATCTTCTCTACTCTTAGACCTTTTGATAAATATTGTCGCAAATTTCTTTGGTGTAGAACATAATTTTTCTTGTTATATAATGTAGTAAGTAATTTTTCTGTTGATTCACCTATATCAAACGATCGTTGATAATCACTCAACCATTCTTTCTTTGGACTTTCTTTCTCACAAGCAAATGGGAGATCTTTGTGTAGGTTATGGAGTTCCTCTGGATATTTTAAATCAATTTCAAAATAATAACCAACTTTTTCTTCATCCAATTCTTTTTGTGTAGAGATACATACATCTTGTAAAACGTTTTTGTAGTCTTTTTCCTTTACCCATCTAAGTTTTCCATAAGGAAGAGCCTGAGACATTGCCCAGCCATACAGGTTGTTCGCGTCATAGTACATCAAGTAAGAACTCTCTTTCGTTGGATCATAATTTGGAAGATATTTGTTATTTGCTTTTGCGTATCTACTCGAGCAGACTTGTGAAATTCCACCTCTTTTTGCCTTTTCAATCATCAAAAGCATATCAACATCGGTTATCAAATCCAAATCTTGTTTTGTCATTTTCAACATCGCACTCCAGGCCAATCCAGGTGCTGTGTAGTAGTGAGCAGGATCCAATCCATATCCAGTGCGACAAACAGATCTAAAGGCTTCAAATACATCGGCCAATAAAAGCACATCAGTTTTGAGATACAAATCGTGATACTCGCCAAGATTCTTGATGTTATATTTTTCCCAAACATTTTGTGCGTGTACATAATCTTTATCAGATATATGACTATTATTTAATTTGTTATAGAAATTTTCTTTTGAAGGAAGTTGTGTTTCATTGAATCTCTCAAATGAGTCCATATAGTCATAGGGGTAAATTCCCTTTTGTGTTAGAAAATCTTTATCTAAAAAATACTCTGAAAGACATGGAAACTCTTTTAGATTTTGAACCAAGTTAACCAATGGACTTGCCATGAATTTAAATGTATCAAGAAATCTGATATGAGTAATAGGAGATGTGTGAATTGTTTTTGTGAATGAAATGTATTTCTGATCCGTGTTTGGAATTGCTGAGATACTTCCAGAAGTCTTTGAGAGTTCCTTGATAAATAGATGTGTATCATAATGAGCGTTGTTATGAAGAAAGACAGGAATGAAAGAGGGGAGTTGATAATTAATATTACAATTTTGATGAGCCGGACCTCTATATTTACCAGTGAGATGACAATGGTCTCTAACCTTTAGACCTTTACCAATTTTCTCCTCACAAATATGACAGACATTGTTTTTTATAAATTCCCTTTTTTCTTTACTTGTTAAGGACATTGGTTTATTGGTTTCTCTCATTATCTTGGTTAATCGAACACAGTCTTTTTCTAGTCGTTTCACAAACTCCTCTGGGGTATTTGAGCCTCTATACATCTCTAACTTGTTATATTTATCACCAACGGATGATTTGATATAATAACAAAAACCACAAGGAGTATGTTTTTGATATTTATTTGTGTATGATTCTTTTGGATCTTGAGAAGCAGTATCAATTTTTTCTAAAATACTTTCAAAATCAGCATATATAACAAATGGATGTTTGATCTTTTTATTTTCATCTTTGAATGTGATCTTTGAGCCTTCTTTAGGCATATTGATTACCGTTGATTTATGTTCGCCACAATAATTTGAATGTTTATCTAATCTTTCTTGTGAATTGAAGAAGTTAAGACAACGCAAACAAATATATATTTTATTTGTTCTCTTACAGACTTGTGGTTTTATTAATTTAGCAATATCTTTGATGTATGTATAATGTGAATTTTCGTCTGAATTAAAATATAGAAGATTAATATGAGTTTGTTTACAATTGTCAGAAAGCTTTAAAACCTGAATGTTGTTTGTTTCTGTTAGACCATAAACATTAACTGATAAATTATTCATCTTTTCAAATTTAGGAATATCATTTAAAGTCATCGGAAACTTTAGATCTTTCGTATTTAATGTATTCTCATATTTTTTATAATGAGATACTCTTTCATCATGAAAATGTGGAGGATGTAAGTGTGCTAAAATAGACCAGAGAAAACATTTATTGTCTTTATTTTTGATATTGATAACTGCTTTTCTATTTTTGATAACACTGGGTAAATCAATGTAAGAAGAAGCTTTTAGAGGATCTGATTTAAGAATATGAATGTCTATGTAAATAATTTTTCCTATATTGAATCCACTTCCTACGATTGAATTATCCACATCTTGCTCTTGTTTAATAAGTTCATCATAGACTCCTGATGTTTTAAAATCTTGATATGAAGATATAAAGTGTGGCTCAGTTCTCATGTATGGTGCATCTATAACTCCTTCATCCTTTGTCATTTCTAATTTTACTCCCATATAAAATTTAAGTGGTTTCATTTCCTTTAGTGTTTTTTCAATCAACGTTTGAACAGCAGGTTTAACTATTTCTACAGCATCAACTATAGACTCTGGTTCAGGAGGTTTGAAGTTAAAGACTCTTATTTTAATATGTCCTTTGAATGCTCCATCAGAGTTTTTAGTTGTGATAAAATTTGATAAATGTAGATTTGTTTTAAGATGTATTTTGAAGCCTTTCTTGAGGATATTTTTATTACATGTAGAACAGTGTTTTGTTTCAGGTGGAAGAGGGGAAAGTTTGTTTAAAATGTTGTATGTATGTTTTGCGGTGAGAATATGTTGTTTATAATATTTTACTTCCTTCTCGCAAGTATCACAATAAACCATATTTATAGCGTGAGAAAACGTGGTGTTTTATATATATCACTGTGCTTAAAATAAAACACTTTTGAGCTTTACAGCTCCGTTTTATATATATCACTGTGCTTAAACTAAAACACTTTTTCACTCAGAATCATCTAAGTCATAACTATCACATGAATACTCAGAATCATACTCAGAGTCATCAATAAAGCTACTCTCATAACTATCATTTGAGCACAAACTATTAGTATCATAACTATCATCTGTGTTCAATGAAATACTATCATCACCATCATCCAAGTTCAATGAAATACTATCATCACTATCGTCCGAGTTCAATGAAATAGTAAAATCTTCACTGCTGTATTGACTCATATTTAATTAGCAAGAAAAATATTCCCATCAATATCTATATACTTTCTTTCATTAACAGATTCAATCTCTACAATTTTTATATCAAAAGTTATCTTTAAATAATCTCTAACTATCATAGAACGAAATGACATTTCACCAGAAATATTAACATCATTCATTTTACTTAGATCTACACCCTTTGGATTATTAAAGAAAATACAAATGTCTCCTCTAGAATTATTAATGGTCTTATCATTCTTTTTCAAAGTATCGTGGTCAATCACTTTTTCAAGCTTTGAATAAATTGCCAGGAGTAGAGGAGAAACTTTTGTTAGATTTACTTTAATGGATGTCTTTCCAGGTATAGTTAGAGCTCTTCCTTTAAATGAAATAGAGGGGCTCATGTTATTTTCCATAACTGGTTTTACCCAAAAATTTCCATATTTATCTTTGTTCAATTTAACATCTTTGACATATTTTTCTATATCTTCCACCGAAGTAGAGATTGATTGAAATTTGTCTTTTGTGCTTTGAAACATTGTATTTATTAATGAATAAACTTGCGTTTAGTTTAAGTAAAAATTTACCACATAAATATGATAAGTTCTGAAGGATATTTAGAATTTCCAGACTCTCCATATGATAAATTAGAGAATTGTCCGGCTTGTGATAGAGTGGGGCTTAATGATGAGGATTCATATAAACAATGTTTATTCTGTGATTATATTCTAATTAATGATAATAAGAAATATAAAAAAACATATAACTCTTTTAAATTAGAACCAAAAATGAATTACTTTACAAGATTAATAAGAGAGATGAATGTTAAGCATTATGGTGATAATACACCATTTCTTACAAGGAAAGAGACTCTTTGTATTGAGGAAATGTATAAGGGTTTAATGATATTTATTATTCAAAATAATTTTAATGGAAATGTTAATACAAGATACTACATAAATAAAATAATGAATTATTTTGAAATTAAACCAGAACTCAGGATAAAATATAGAGTTTCTAAAATAGCTCAAAAAAAGTTGGATGACTTGTTTTCCAAATATATAAATGAATGATTTTTTACCCGTTTGGGAAAATAAGATAAAATTTAATAACCATAAAAACATTCCAAATTCATTGAGATGTCTAATAGTTGGTTCAAGCGGATGTGGGAAAACCTGTTTACTTTTAAAGATGCTCCTTGGTCCTAATTTTTTAGATTATGATAATTTAATAATTTTTACAAAGTCAAGTTTTCAACCCGAGTATCAACTACTCTCACAGGGTTTTAATGCAGGTCTTAAAAAGGAAGACATTATCGGTTTATTTAAACTTCAAAACAAACTGAATGATTATAATATTGAAGATATAATACAATTATTTTGTGATACACAGAAATCAAAATCGAAACCCATAACTTGTATTCTCAGTGATAATACGGATGATATACCTTCACCTCAAGATTTAGATAAATCAAAAAAGAACCTCGTCATCTTTGATGATTGTGTTAATGAGAGAAACCAAACAGTAATGGATAGCTACTATACAAGAGGGAGACATTCTTCTTGTAATTGTATATATCTTAGTCAATCATATTTTCAACTCCCTCGACGCTCAATAAGAAACAATGCCAATACTTTTATTTTATTTAAGTTAAATTCAATAGATGTAAATAATTTTTGGAGAGATAATTGCTCTACGTTATGTAGTAAAAAAGAATTTGAAAATTATATGAAACACACGATTGGAAAATATAAATATATTGTTGTGAAACAAGATGAGATACTAAATGATATTTTTCAATAAATAAATACAGAAAATGAATACTGAAGAAAGAGAAAGAAAGTTTAAGGAACATCAACAATTAGTTTCAAAAGTTGTTAAACAACAGGAAGAGATAAAGAAGAAACGGAGACAGAAACTAACTGGTGAAGAAGCCTTTGAAAGAAAACAAGAGAAATTCTTTAAACCACTTTTGAAAACTCAACACTCACCTACAGTACCCACGGTAGAATTTACTCCGAAAAAACTTCAAATGCTCAAAGATTTTAGTCAGATAACAAAACAAGAACTTGGTGAATTAGAATATGATGACGAGGGATTATTTCGGAAACTTGAGGAGGTAAATCAACCCCCTAATTATGTTGTGGAAGCTCTTCAAAACAATGAATATTCGGCGGGTTCAAAAACCAGAGCAGGTCTCATTCCAACAGAAGAACCAGCAGTGTTTCATCTTGTGGAAGAAAAGGTATTGATATTTAATGATGAATTGATGTTCTTGAGTTCTACTCAACCAAATGTTAAATTAACTCCAAGATTAATGTTTCTTCTAACAAACCCCGGATTCAGCGGTTCAAAATATTTTGAGGAACCACTTGATATGGAAAGAGAGGAAGATAGGGTATATATTGAGTTGCTAAATGCACTTGATTATGGAGTTTCTGTTGCTGGTAAAAGTAAGAAGAATGAGAAGGAGAAACATATTATTGATGCTTTAAGTAAGCTTGGTTCGGGTGTTAGTTTTCTTCCAAATGACCCATCACAATTAGTTAATAGGCTATTATTGTTGTTAGGTAGTAAGAAGGCTGGAAACAACAATTGTTTTAATGAATCCTCAGCCATTTTAGATCAGTTGATGAACATGAAAATAATTAATAAATGTCAATACAAAGATATTTTATTAGATATTAAATAAGATGAGAAGCACAATTCTTAGTTTTAATTTCACAACGAGCGATTACACAGCTTCATTCCCTTACCCACTACAACTTGACCCCCTTACCTCATATGAGGCATCTTTGTTGTCAATGGAAACTTACAATACCCTTTTTAATATCACAGAGAAAAACAACAAGTTTAGTTATAATCCAGGAAGTGGATATAAAACTATAACCGTTTCACCTGGAGCTTACGAGATTTCTCAAATATCTTCAGAAGTCTCTCGCCTTATGAAAGAAAAAGGTGATGAACCAAAAAATATTGTAATAGATATTCAAAAACACACTTCAAAATCAACTATTAAACTTAAAAATAATTATAAAGTTGATTTCACGATTGAAAATTCGTTTAGAGAGCTATTGGGTTTCTCTTCAAAAAAGATTGAAAATAACGGGACGTTTTACAGTGATAATGTTATCCAAATATCCTCCGGTATAAATTCAGTATTAATTCATTGTGATTTGATTGATGGTGCTTATAACGATGGAATAAGAACAAATACAATATTTTCATTCAGTGCATACTCAACCCCGATTGGTTATAAATTTAATATGGAACCAAAAAATCTTGTCTATTTACCTGTGTCAGGAAAAACCATATACAGAGTAAATTTTAGGATAACCGACCAAGATAATCGTATGATATCCTTTAATGATGAAATTATATCCATCAGAATTCACCTACGTGAAGTTTTTCAATAAATAAATAATGGTTATTGTGAGAAAACACGAGTTGGGAAAATATAAAATAATTACAGGGGAGGGCATGTTCCTTTCACCAGACTATACAAGGTATGTGGGTAGAGGATACTATAAACCTAAGAGACAACGAGGTGTAGGTCATCAATTTCGAAATAAAGGAGATGGGATAATTGATACTCTAATGGGTATTGGTTCAACCATCCTTAAACATAAAGACCTAATTGGTTCAACTGCTTCTGCCGTGGGCTCCGTTGCGGGTGCTATAAAGAGTATAAAAGATGCTCAAAAGGAGTCTCATAAATTACAAGCAATCAAAGAAATAAAAAAAGGTAAAACTCAACTATCTTCACAAGAACGACAAAAAATCATTAAAATACTTGGGTCAGGGTTTCAACAATTTTAATGCTATATAAATACAAGTATGGAAGCGATTGATAGTATCTATGATTTGGATGATACGATTATCATTTCAAACTCCACTAAAAAGGAAGACTATTTTAAGGTAAATGCTATAACAGGAACAGACTGGAATTCAAACGGAACAAAAAGTTTTGAAATAAATAATCAACAAACTTACTTGAATATAGCTGATAGTTTCTTGCTGTGTAAATTTAAATTCACTAAGGCTGCGAATAATACTAATGCTACACTCGTAAATGATTTCTTCTGGAAAATGTTTGACAGTGTCCGCCTGTATATTGGAACACAAGAGGTTGAAGCGGTTGATTATGTCTCTGCTACATCTGAAATGATGAAATTTACACTATATTCGTTTAGTGATAGAATGGGTAAGGGAGCTGTTGAGGGTTTTATTCCTGATATGTCAACGGGTACAAACGCAGACCCTGGTTATAGTCAAAGGAAGTCAATGTATAATGATGACGCAAAAGCTGAGAATAGTTTTACCGTAGCAGTACCTCTGAAAGGTATATTTGGATTTTGTGATTATGATAAAGTTTTGTATGGGCTTAAAATTAGATTTCAACTACAAAGGAATGATAATGTAAATAGATTGCTTTTTGGGGATGAAAATGCTTTTGGAGAAAATAATAAATTTGTTATTAATGATTTGTGTTGGTATATCAGTGAATATACTCCTAATCTTAAAACGGAAGAGATGTTAAATAGAAGACTTAACTCAAAGAAACCGCTAAATGTATCATACCTTAAAAGAAGATGTCAACACGTTAAACTGGAACACACTACCTACACTTGGAATTTAGGTGTTCTTCAAGGAAAGCCACGATACCTCTGGCTCATTTTTAAAAAACCAGATGGAGAGGACGGTACTAATAAGAATAATGCCCTGAGTGATAATGCAAAGGTGAAACAACTTCGGGTTTCTCTTGATGGCACATTTTATCCGCGAGATAGATTGGAAATTGATTGGGAAAAAAATGATTATGCGGAAGCCTACAAGTCCTACCAAAAGGTGTGTGAAAGTAATGGTAATAATGATCCTATTTTGGATATGGTTGCGTTTCAAAAACTTTATACAATCTACGCAATTGACCTGAGTTCTCAAAAGGAAACTATAAAGTCTAATCGAGTGGATACTTCTCTATACATTGAAAGAGGGGAGAGTGAAGAGGTTAATGCATATTGTTTGCTTTTGGAGGAAACAGAATTACAGATTAATACAGATAATGGTGTTATGATTAATATCACATAGGTTTTTTCTCATAAATAAATGGTTGGGGTATATGTTAATCAAATCAATCTTAATAAATTAACATCTTGTATTCAAAATCAAAAGCCTTGTATTATTAATGTTAATACAATTCAAAGAAAAGGAGCTGTAAGAATTGATGTTTTACTCACACACACACAAGTAAAAACACTAAATGATGTTGGATCACTTAAAATTAAAATGACGAAACCTATGTTAAAGAAATATTCAATAGACGAGTCAAGAGGAGGATTTCTCCCGTTTCTAATTCCTTTATTTGCTGGTTTAAGTGCGGCGGGAGCATTGACTGGTGGTATTTCAGCAGCGGTAAAAACTGCTAACGAAAGGAAGGCACAACTAAAAGCTCAAAAAGAATTGGAAAGACATAACAAGGAGTTGGAGAAACAAATTAGTGGAAGTGGTGTAATTGTAGATTTTGCTCAAAAACTTGAAAGTCTACCTGATAAAGCTAGATTGTTGGTTGGAGATATGCTTTCCTCTATCGCTCAAGCGGGTGTTAAACTAACTAAACGGGGTAATGGATTGTATCTTTCTCATAAATAAATGGATAAATGGTTTAAACAATTTGGAAAGAATACAACGTCAAATATAGAACTAGCTAAGTATTGTAAAACACTAAAAATTGATAATGTGGTTATTTGTATGAGAGATGAATTAACACATATAAATAAGAATACAAAGAATATTATTATGAATTTAGACACACAGAATGGTTCTCATTGGGTTTGTATTCATAATAGTCAGGATAAATATTATTTTGATAGTTATGGTATGCCACCACCTGTTGAAGTAATACAATTCTTACAGAATGGTGTTTATCAAACATTCCAAGTTCAAGAAATTAATTCTAAATGTTGTGGCCAATTATGTTTATATGTATTATTTCAACTCAACAATAATGAAAATTTTTATGATATCATTTTTTATCTAATATAAATGACCTATGTTGGAAAAGATGGTTCTATCTTTGGAAAATCCTCTCAGGATATTGATTTATCAAATTATTATACAAAGGCACAGGCTGAACGACAAAAATATAGTGTAAGTAAAAATATTAATATGAAGAATACTTATAAATTAATCAATTATCCAAACCCTACAGATGCGAATGACTTGATTAGATTCAGTGATTTATCACAATATATATCTTTAAAGAAAACAGCACGTTTTGTGAAACAAGTAAAATTTACAACCACAACACCTGGTTATACTGACCATACACCTTTCCTCATTGAATTTAACTACCTGCTTACAATTAAATTTTATAAAGAAGGACATTTAGTTAATATGCGAATTAATAAATGGGGGTATGATATGCCTGATTTAGGGTATAATTGGTCTTTTTCAATAAACATAGAAGACCTACATGATTTAAATCAGTCTCGTAAAGAAGAATATTATCCACTTGGTGAAGATAAGGATTTATGTGGAAGTACAATTAGTAAACAACAAATACGTGATTTTAAGAAAATAAAAATATATGATAGTATAGCGATGGTTCGCATGACAAAGAAGGAAGGTAATGAGATAAGGATAGAAAGCCGAGGAATACAAACCGATTTGGTAGTGGGAAGATGGGGTGGTATTACCTGTCATAATATTAATCTCACATATATTTCTGATACATAAATGGCAGGAAGAAGACTACAAGAGAATTATAATTTTTGTATTCAAGGATACCTACAAGAAAAGGGTGCTCGGTATTACATACCTTATGATTTGGAGCATATACATGGGAATTTTGTCATAAAAAACTGGCCTTATACTGATATTGTTAAACCCACAAATAGAGACTTGTTTAAAATATTAAATAAAAATGAACTTCTCAAAGTTATGAAATATAAAACTCTTTTAGAAATCGTCAACAAATCTTATTGGTATCCTATTATGAGAAAAATAATTATAGATACAAGAATATCTCAAAATCCAGATGAGTATATGTATAATATTCTTTGGGGTTCAAACTCAAGGGTAGCAAGGGATGAGGAAGGAGTTGAAGAAGAGAAGGAGGAAAGAGAGAAAAAGGAGAAGGAGGAAAGGGAGAGGGAGGAGAAGGAGGAGAGGGAGAAAAAGGAGGAGAAGGAGGAGAGGGAGAAAAAGGAGAAGGAGGAAAGGGAGAAAAGGGAGAAGGAGGAAAGGGAGAAAAGGGAGAAAAAGGAGAAGGAGGAGAGGGAGAAAATGGAGGAGGAGGAGAGGGAGCAAAGAGAGAGGGAGGAAAAATATAAAAAGATGGAAATCACTGAGATTCATAAAAGATTGAGTGTATTAAAGCAAATAAATCAATCTCAACGCACCGAAGAGGAAATTAAAGAATTAACAACTCTTATGAAGATAATGGTTTCAAAAATAAGAACGTCAATGTCTTCAATTTCAGGGAGGAGATTTAAACGAGAAAGTGGTGAAGAAGAAGAAGAAGAAGAAGGAAAAGATTATGTGATTGATGATGTTGGTGTCATTGACTTTAGTTAGTTTTTATTTGTAAATAAATGGAGGAGAGAGTGAAGGCATTCCTTAGGATTCTTTATGTTTTAAAAATAAAGATTGAAATGTATATGTTGAAAACCAAAAAGGTTTTGATACTCTGTCGGAATTTTTCTGATAAATAAATATGAGTTATTGTCTCAAATGTAAAAAGAAAACTAAATCTAAAAATATCTCTTATGTTAAAGCTAAAAATAATAGAGTTTGTCAAAAAGGAATATGTCAAGTGTGTGGCTCTAAAAAGTGCCAATTCATCTCTCCTAAAAGAGGAGGAGACATACAAAAGTTTCTGTCAGGAAGTAAATTTACAACAACTGGAATTCCAGGGGAATTACACCTTCCAGGGTATTCTTTCTGTGGTCCAGGAACAAACTTGGATAAAAGATTAGATGAGGCTAACAATCCTAAACCTTGGTCTAAACCTACAAATAGGGTTGATGAAGTGTGTATGAAGCATGATATTGCTTATGGGGATACCACTACGTTGACTGAAAAACATAAAGCCGACAGCGAAATGTTGTATAATTTGTCTTTGATACAAAATCCAACGTTGAGAGAGAAAGTTGATAGGTTTATTGTGAGAAATTTGATAAATGCTAAATTGAAACTTGGTCTTGGTTATTCCTCAAAAAACTATTAGGCTCTAATGATGTCATCAAGACTGAGGAGCTTTTGGCTGAAGAATTACACAAACCTATAATCACAAAGTTTAAAAGAAGGAAGGTTTATTCTAAATACACCGACCACATATGGTCCGCTGATTTAATTGAATTGAATAATGACAGGGGATACAGGTATGCTTTAACCGTTATTGATTTGAGGAGTAGATTTGCCTGGGTTGTCCCTTTAAAAAATAAAAGGGGTGATACTTTAATGTTAGCCTTTAAGCGAATATTTGATCGGGATAAAAGGAAACCAAAGAAGTTATGGACTGATGAGGGAACAGAGTTCTATAACAAAATATTCATGAAATTTCTTAAGGGGAAGGGTATTAAATTATACAGCACCTTTAATGAAGGAAAGGCAGTTGTTATTGAGCGTTTTAATCGTACTTTAAAAGAGAAATTATATAAAAAATTCACACAACTCAGTTCTCAAAAATGGGTGTATTTAATTCAGGATATTGTAGATAATTACAATAATACAGTTCATTCATCAACAAAATCAAAACCATCAGAAACATTTACAAAATTAGAATATGAAAAGGAGATTAATTTGAGAAAGCCCAAGTTTAAAGTTGGTGATATTGTAAGAATATACAAATGGAAAAGCCATTTTGAGAAAGGTTATACAAAGAGATGGACTAATGAATTATTTAAAATCGTTGATGTAATGGATACAGTCCCTTGGACCTACAAATTATATGATTTAAATGGAGAAGAAATCTTGGGTTCATTTTACTCACAAGAATTACAAAAAACACAAGTAAGCAGATAATACCCTTGAAAATAATAAATAAATAAATAAAATGTAATGGGGATACGTTTTTAAATCTGTGAACCCCAAACACAGAATCCCACAACTTTTTAGTTGGGGCTTAACTTTTGTGTGTGTATAATGGGGATACGTTTTTAAATCTGTGAACCCCAAACACAGAATCCCACAACTTTTCAGTTGGGGCTTAACTTTTGAGTGTGTATAATGGGGATACGTTTTTAAATCTGTGAACCCCAAACACAGAATCCCACAACTTTTCAGTTGGGGCTTAACTTTTGTGTGTGTATAATGGGGATACGTTTTTAAATCTGTGAACCCCAAACACAGAATCCCTCAACTTTCCAGTTGGGGCTTAACTTTTGTGTATGTGTGAGTGAGTCATAATAATATACAAACCCTAACCCAACCCCATCCCTAACCCAAACCCATCCCTAACCCAAACCCATCCCTAACCCAAACCCATCCCTAACCCAACCCCATCCCTAACCCAACCCATTCCTAACCCAACCCCATCCCTAACCCAACCCAATCCCTAACCCAACCCCATCCCTAACCCAACCCCATCCCTAACCCAACCCCATCCCTAACCCTCACATTCAAAATCCCAACCCTAACCCAACCCCATCCCTAACCCAACCCCATCCCTAACCCAACCCCATCCCTAACCCAACCCCATCCCTAACCCAACCCCATCCCTAACCCTCACATTCAAAATCCCAACCCTAACCCAACCCCATCCCTAACCCAACCCCAACCCATCCCTAACCCTCACATTCAAAATCCCAACCCTAACCCAATCCCATCCCTAACCCAACCCCAACCCTCACATTCAAAATCCCAACCCGAACCCAACCCCATCCCTAACCCAACCCCAACCCTAACCCTCACATTCAAAATCCCAACCCTAACCCAACCCCATCCCTAACCCAACCCCATCCCTAACCCTCACATTCAAAATCCCACCCAAACCCTAACATAATCTTTTTTTTCTTCTTTTTTAAAAATATGTATTTCATTTTTTTTTTTTTCCTCTTCTTCCAATTCTGTCTTTCAAGGCTTTCAAGTTTGAAGAAGTAGAAATGGGAAGAAAGAATTTTCCAGCATTTTCTTCCTCGAACTTTCTTGATATTGCTTAAATCAAGCGTCATTAAACAAAGAACATTGTTCATTGCTTTAGAATCCAAAGAGTCTCCAAGATGGACCCCACAGGTAGAGTCTCCAAAATAAAACCAACTTTCCAAGTTCCCAAGGTATAACCACATTCCTGTTGAGCCTCCAAGATAGGTATCACATTCCGAGTCATCAAAACAAAACCCCCATTCCGAGTCTCCAAAAATATAACCATCTTTCCAAGTCCCCAAGGTAGAACCACAATTTTCAGAAATATTTGGGGTTTCCGTGATAAGTCTCACATAGTATAACTGCGGACCATCAGGGAAAACTTCCCTTTCCCAATTTTTTAGGGTTTCTATGATGTGTCTCACATAGTATAACTGCGGACCATCAGGGAGAACTCTCCTTGCCCAATTTTTTAGGGTTTCTATGATGTGTCTCACATAGTATAACTGCGGACCATCAGGGAGAATTCCCGTTTCCCAATTTTTTAGGGTTTCTATGATGTGTCTCACATAGTATAACTGCGGACCATCAGGGAGAACTCTCCTTGCCCAATTTTTTAGGGTTTCTATGATGTGTCTCACATAGTATAACTGCGGACCATCAGGGAGAACTCCCCTTTCCCAATTTTCAGAAATTTGTGGGTCTCCAATGTATGACTTGTATTCTGGCTCATCAAGGTAGAACTTGTTCAGTGGGTTTTGTTTTGATAACTCACAACAAGTATCATCATGGTAAAACTCTTTTTCAGGATTTTGTGGATCTCCAAGGTATAACTCTTTGGCTGGGTCATCAAGGTAGAACTCGTTCTGGGGGTCTTGGTTGTTCAAAATGTCTTCAAACAAAAAAATAACTTCATCCCAAGTTGTGTTAAAAGCAGAATTTTCATTTCGTATCTCAGATACAATTTCCTGTGAAAGAAAATAACAATGTATTAATTTAATACAATATTTTTATTTGTATAAATCAAGCTCTATGAATATTAAAATAAACTTTGTTAACTCTTACATGAGTCTCATCTAAAAAAAAAAAAAAAAAAAAAAAAATTAAATAAATAAATAAATAAATAAACAAACTTACCTCCATTGATAAGAGGTTCGAGTCCAGTTCATCAATCTGAAGGCTGAGTTCTACACAGGTAGTAGGACTCCAAGGAATAGCAAAGTTATCCCATTCCATTTCGGCATAGGAGTCCATTCTCAAGTGAAGCAGAAAGCGTGTTTGAAAAAGCCTGTGTGGTCGGTGCCTTTTATAAGAAGGGCTGGGTGTGTGTCATTTCCTGTGGAAATTCCCTGGGCGTGTCTTAACTGGAAATGATGTGATGGAAATTCCCTGAAAATGATGTAATGTATTACCTGGAAATGATACAATGCTGAAGAGTTTATAAAGTGGGTGGGACTTAGCAAAAGTGGGCGGAGCTTAGCAAAAGTGGGCGGGGCATAGCAAAAAGTGGGCGTGGTCTAACAAAAAGTGGGCGGGGCTTAGTAAAAGGTGGGCGTGGCTTACCAAAAAGTGGGCGGGGTTTACCAAAAAGTGGACGGAGCTTAACAAAAGGTGGGCAGAGCCTACCAAAAAGTGTGTGGCACTGGAGGCGCTCAAACAAGAACATTGAGGGAGGTTTACCATTTTATCTTAGCTCAGTTAAAATATCTTAATAAAGAACCAAACTCAAACATATTTTTTGTTAATGTATTAGACGGTGAGGAGAGTTGTAGGAGAATTAAATTATTTCCCACACATAAACAAATATTTGTCGGATCGATGTTTGAGTGGGTTATATTCACCAGATGATATTAAGAGTAAAAGGTTAAAAGGTCTATAAGGTCAGAAGGATCACAGGTGTTTAAGTGGTCTAATGAATAAGGATAGCATGTCAAAAGGTTAGAAGGTTCGTAAAGAACAGGGTGAGAGAAATAGAGGTCTTTAGGGGCAATGAGGGAGGGAAAGAATTAATATGGAAGTGAATGGGTCAAAGATTAATCTGCCAGATGATATGTAGAAGAAGGATGATAGGTCTATAAGAGAAAACAAATATTTGTAGTGTTTGAGTGGTCTAATGAACAACATTAAGGATAGGTACTACAGACAAAAGGTTCATAAAGATGAGGGTGGGAGAAATAGAGGTGTTTATGATTTTTGAAAAAGACAAGGGGGTAAATGACATTAGATAGGGATTTCCCATGTTAAACGGAGGTGTCCCAGAAGCAACATTATTACACTACTTAAAGGGCTATTAAGGGTAATTATATATGACTTCTAAACGGTAATTCTAAAGGGTAATTCTAAAGGTTAATTCTAAGAGGACCAAAAATGCTTGGGTAATTCTAAAGGGTAATTATAAAGAGTTCTAAAGGGTAATTCTAAAGAGTTCTAAAGGTTAATTCTAAGGGGTAATTCTAAAGGGTAATTCTAAAGGGTAATTCTAAAGGGTAATTCTTAAGGGTTCTAAAGGGTAATTCTAAAGGGTAATTCTAAAGGGTAATTCTAAAGGGTAATTCTAAAGGGTAATTATAAAGAGTTCTAAAGGGTAATTCTAAAGAGTTCTAAACGTTAATTCTAAGGGGTAATTCTAAAGAGTAATTCTAAAGGGTAATTCTAAAGGGTAATTCTAAAGGGTAATTATAAAGAGTTCTAAAGGGTAATTCTAAAGAGTTCTAAAGGTTAATTCTAAGGGGTAATTCTAAAGAGTAATTCTAAAGGGTAATTCGAAAGGGTAATTATAAAGGGTAATTCTAAAGGGTAATTCTGAAGGGTTCTAAAGGGTAATTCTAAAGGGTAATTCTAAAGGGTAATTATAAAGAGTTCTAAAGGGTAATTCTAAAGAGTTCTAAAGGTTAATTCTAAGGGGTAATTCTAAAGGGTAATTCTAAGGGGTAATTCTAAAGGGTAATTCTAAAGGGTAATTCTGAAGGGTTCTAAAGGGTAATTCTAAAGGGTAATTCTAAAGGGTGATTCCAAAGGGTAATTATAAAGAGTTCTAAAGGGTAATCCTGAAGGGTTCTAAAGCGTAATTCTAAAGGGTTCTAAAGGGTAATTTTAATGGGTTATAAAGGGTAATTTAAATAGGTTCTAAATGGTAATCCTAATGGGTAATCCTAAAGGGTATTTTAAGGGGTTTTGTTCATTTCTCGGTTTACTCTGTCTGTCTGCCTGGCAATCAAACAAAATTAAAAATCATTCTAAACAAGAAACTTGATATTTTTAAAGACATCATAAAAGACACAAACAACAGGCATGAATAACTAATATAAAGTGTCAAATCAGGTGATGTAAAAGACACTACATCAGCGGAGGTAAACCTCCCCCAAAAAAAATTCTACAGCTTTTAAAACCTTTTTTTTACGAGTATTTCAATTGAATGATAGACTGCATCACTGTAGAACACAAACCACCTTCTTCCCACCTCCAAAAACCTTCAGTTTTGCAGTACTTCGCCAAAATATTACATCATTTTATGTCACCTCGACCCATCATATTTCCCACTCGCACCCTTTGGTAGACGAATATCAAGATTCAGACAAAATCGTGGCCAGCAGTAAATATCAATTGTGCTCGTATGAAATGCAAAGCAAGAGTTGAAAAGACCGTTTCCATGTCATTTTTTTCAAGACTGATGAGATTTTCTGTGAACTCTCTAGATAATATTCGAGAGGGTTCTAAAGAGTAATTATAAAGGGGTTCTAAAGGGTAATTCTAATGGGTAATTTTAGAGGGTTCTAAAAGGTAATTCTAAAGGGTAATGCTAAAGAGTAATTTTAAAGGGTAATGCTAAAGGCTATTTATAAGGGGTAATGCTAAAGAGTAATTCTAAAGGGTAATTCTAAAGGCTTTCTAAGGGGTAATTCTAAAGGGTCATTCGTAAGGGTAATTATAAAGAGTTCTAACGGGCAATTCTGAAAGGTTCTAAAGGGTAATTCTAAAGGGTCATTCTAAAGGGTAATTTTAATGGGTTCTATTGGCATTTTAATTAATTTTAATTTTTAATTTTAATGGCATTTTAATGGGTAGCCTGGTGTTGGCTTAGTGGTTAGGGTGCCGGCTTGGGATCCTAGGACCCTGGGTTCAAATCCCGGTCGATCGCTGAATCAACGCCAGAGGAGTTCACTCAGCCTGTCATCCTTCCGAGGTCGGCAAATTGAGTACCAGTTCACTGGTTAGGGTGCCGGCTTGAGCCCTTTAGAACCCTTTTAAAAATTACCCTTTAGAACCCTGTGTGTCGCAAGGGGCGACTAACAGGGTTGGCGGCAGGAAGAGCATCCGGCCATAAAACATTGCTTCAAAAAAGGAGACCACAATTGACTTGAAATTTGCATATCAAATTCAGGTTCACGTTTGCCTGAAAAAGGCCAACCCCTGCTCTGCGGGGGGAAATGGCCTCTAAAGGTGGTTCTGGTTCTCTAGTTAATATTATATTATTATATCGATTCCAATGATTTTTGTTCCATCGTGCTATGGCACATCCAAAGCAAATTTTCTGTTGAGTTTGAGGTTTTGATTAATTTCTCAGGAATGGGCAGTATTTGGATTGAAAGGAGGCAAATTTGGTCAAATCAAAATATTCAATTCCAGAGAAAAATTGAGAAAACAAACAAACCCTTGCACCTCTCCCCACCAGTTTTCCCCATCCATATCCACCATTGAATGTGGAGGTTTGATTTAGCACTCCATGTTTGGTATTGAAATTTGTCCGTTAGGCCTGTTGTGCTGGCCAAACATGTGTCATGTTTGGATTATAATTATACGACACAGTCAATGCAAAAACAACTGGCAACCTAATTTCCCCATCAAATTTAAAATACCTTTGTACAGTGTACATAGAGAATGAAGGTAGGGAGTAGGAATCGGGTGGGAATGAATCCCCAGAGGTAGTTAACAAACCACCAGCCAAACCAGTGTGATGAGCAAGTCAGGTGACGAGAAGGAGGAGGCCCCTTCTGATGATGGTTAAAAAGATAAATCTTGTATGGGAGGAAGTTTTTTGAAAAAGAATACGCTAATATTGATTCTCTTATAAATCAATAGATTATTGGTGAAGAATATTTGTGACTTAACTGATTAACAATAACTGATATGATATTGCTTACCATACTTGGTAGGCAATAACCGCTCATCTGTGATGGCCGTCTGGATGTAAGACAGAACATAGTCGACGTATTGTGGGCCAGAACACTTCATCTTCTTCCCTCGGTCATCATGCCAGAAGTACTGTCTGAAACAACCAGAAAGGCATGGGCATTGTGTATGGGAAGCAACTAATTAATCAAATGCCATGTTGTATTAGGTGTATAATGTACAATCACCCTTTTAGGGTTTACTCTTCAGAAAATATTTATTTGGAAAATTATTTCAAATTAAAAAGTAGTGTTCTCATTTCAGGTTTCCGCCCCGATCAACTAGCCGAAGAAATAAAATGGTCAAGACACTAACTAATATGACAATTACATGAACAAAAGTTGTAGGTTATTCATATTATAATTTTCTAAATTTATTACATCATGAATATATTGCTAAAATAATCACACAAAGAACTTCAATGCATGAAGAGACCATTAGGCCCATCAAGACAATATTCATATACCCATCTATCCGTAATGCTTCTGGGTACCTATCCAATTCCAGTTTAAACCGATTTAATGTTTCTGCTGTCACAACCTTTCCAGGAAGACCATTCCATGCATCAACTACTCTCTGGGTAAAACACATCTGCCTTAACATAGTCTTAACTCTCCTCGTATTTACTATCAGGTTGTTGTTGTTGTATAGCCCCGGACAGTTCTCTCGAATGTTACGTGCTCCTCCCCGACCTTCTGGTCTCGGTACACCTCCGAACCCCGGGAAGAGCCACGGCAGAAAAATATATATTATTCCGTGTCGAAATCAATAAGGAAACCACACCAATGGTTATAAACAAACCAATAATATATTTAAAATCACACAGGAATAACATCCCCAATAACGATAGCAAATCCAGACAATCAAAATCTTAAGATGGTACCATCTTATCTAGTACTTATCTCAAACTCACGGCACTCCCCAATGTCTCTATAACTCTCCAAGGCGAAGTTGATTCGCTCCAGCGATCGTGGGAGCAATGTCCAATCAAGATCAATCGAGGCGTAGGCGGTCGAAGTGGCACAGAAGTCACGTGGTCCAACCCCCAGCAAACTCGCGGTAGAATGGAAAATCCCCAAAGACGTGCGCCGACGTACACATTCGCCGTTCAATCAGCGAACCTCCGTGTAACCTTCAAACGCCGCTTTCGCTCACGCATCCCCGGCAGACGGCCGGAGGATGAGAAAAGTTGCCGCATACCAAAACCTTCTTCGGTGGACGCAGCGTGCGGGGCAGAATGGTGGACGGCTCTCACTCGAGCCTGAGCCTCCAGTCAAGGACTCGCCGGAGCCTCCAGGCAAGGACTCTCCGGAACCTCAATGCCGATACCTGACTATGCAGGTTCCTCAACATTCCGGTGATAACACCTATCGCACGATATTCCTTTCAAGGACTCAAAGTTCACTCGCGATGTACGCTCGACCACGCTAGGTACGGAGCTTCGCCACACGTCTTCCCCGACCTTTGCCTCACGACCTCTTCTTCCTCGCTCGACGTCTTCTGGTGCACGACCCGATTTCCTGTCTCATTTTTACCAAGAGCGCTTTTAACCTTTTAACCACAATAACCATTTCCCTTAAACAACAATAATCGCCGTTTCCTTCCAACCCCGATAAGAATAATAATACATAACCAGCAATGTTACAAGTGGATGAAAGCCACAACCACGGAAGGGCCGAATCCGTAACACGAACAAGCCCGCTGCACGGAGATAGCCAATCGATCTCCCAGGAGCGACCCAGAGATCCCCACATCCCGGATGGTGTACCACCTTAAAGAAGTCTGGGCCACGACAAAGTTAGAGAGAGAGAAAGAGAGAGAGGGAAAAGCGACAAGAGGGAAAGGGCCAGTTCATGGGGACCGATCGACAATCTGATTATGACCATGCTACCCTGACGGATCTGGGCATCAGGGAAGAATGGGGAAGATTTGGCCCCTAACTCGCGTTGGGGGTACACCACTGCGAAGAGGCGTCCCCGATAGTTTCTTACTCTCAGGTTGTGGCCCTTGTTCCTGCCACTGTCCATTCTGTTGAACAACTCTTCTTCACTGATTTTGTCGTCCCCCTTCATTATCTTACACATCTCCATCAGATTTCCTTGTATTCACCTCCTTTCCAAGTATAAAATCCTGTCACCTTCAACCGCTCCCCATTCCTTACTCTAGCTAGCCATATAATCAATCCATGTGCTGTATGCTGAACCCTCTCTATGGCAGAAAGAAAGAAATTTTTATCAACCCAAAAATTGTATGATATTCAACAGTAATAATTCAAGAAGTGCGTACCAAACTTCCTTTCAAATGAGTCAGATATCTTGTTTGCAGCATATTTACTCCAATGAAATGTGAGACTCCTTTCTTTGTACAATTTGCATAGAATATGTGTATATACTATGCTGATAGCATCAGAGATGCTATCATTGAGGCGCAATTTACCCGTGGCAATGAGACCCTGGTGTTGGGCTAGTGGCTAGGGTGCCAACTTAGGATCCTAGGATCCTGGGTTCGAATCCCGGTCGATTGCTGAATTAACGCCAGGGGGTTGACTCAGCCTGTCATTCCTTCCGAGGTCGGCTAATTGAGTACCAGTTCATTGGTAATTCTCTGTTTGTCGCTAAAGGCGGCAAAAAGGGTTGGCGTCAGGAAGGGCATCCGGCCGTAAAACATTGCTTCAAAAAGGGGACCAAAAAACAACAACAACCACGGTTCCCGAAAAAGGCCATCCCCCGCTTTGCGGGGAATAAATGGCCTCTAAAGGTGGTTATTATTTATTTTTATAATGAGAGTAAATGGCTCCTCTAATAAAGCAGTTGGAACGAATTTTTAACTAAGGGAATTGTGCATTCTCACCTGCAACGCAAACCCTCTCTGGCAGGGGTCAGTGGTTCGACCAGTTATACACTATTCCACATGTGCAGGCTAAAATCACAACTCGTCTCCCCACTCTCGTTGGGAAGGGGTGAGGGTGGGAGGGGGGGGGGCTGAGGGGATTTATTTAAAGGCCCTTTAATTTGACCCTTGGTACCCCAAGCACGGATGCAAAATTTGGTGGATGTCTGCCAAGCAGCTTTTGATTCCATGAGGAATGGACAAACAGATCCACATACAGTCGTGGCAATAAATATTGGCACCCTTGCACTTTTTTCAAATGCACCATTTCTTCCAGAAAATTGTTAAAATAAAAAAATCTTTTGGTATCCACATATTATGTATTTCTTTGGTTTGCAGTGGAACAAAACAAAAAAGCTGAGAAAATTACTAAATCTTAGCTTATTCCACACAGAATTCCTAAAATGGCCCGGACAATATTATTGGCACCTTTTAGAAGTTGTTAGAAATAATTAGATTTCAAGCAGGTGATTCTCCTTTACTTTGGAATTGAACTCACCTGTGGTGAGTTGCACAATACAAATCACTCATTTCAGTGAGTCGCCAGTTTGGATAGAGAAAAGGAGCCATTCTGCTGTTTTGTGTCATTGTGTGCATCGCAATGAGCATGGAGAAAAGAAAGAAAACCAGAGAATTTTCTAAGGAGGTCAGACACAAGATTGTAGCTAAGCATGGACAATCTCAAGGCTACAAGTCCATCCCAGACCTTGATGTTCCTGTGTCCATCGTACGTAATGTTATCAGAAAGTTTAAGGCCCATGGCACTGTAGCCAACATCCCTGGACATGGCCGCAAGAGAAAACTTGATCGAAGATTGCAGCGAATGATTGTTCAAGTGGTGGAGAAAGCACCTCAATCAACTGGCAAACAGATTCAAGCTGACCTTCAGACACAAGGTACGACAGTTTCAACTCGTACCATCCGTCGCCAACTCGATGAAAGGGGGTTCTATGGTAGGAGACCCAGGAGGATCCCACTGGTGAGATAGAGACGTAAGAAAGCCCAACTGGAGTTTGCCAAAACACACCTGAACAAGTCCAAATCCTTTTGGGAGAATGCCATGTGGACAGATGAGACCAAATTAGAACTTTTTGGTGAAGCACATCATCTCTGTTTACAGAAAACAAAATGAAGCCTTCAAAGAAAAGAACACCTTCTCTACAGTCAAACATGGAGGAGGTTCAGTGATGTTTTGGGGTTGCTGTACTGCCTCTGGCACTGGGTGCCTTGAATGTGTGCATAGCATCATGATATCAGGAGGGGAGCAGTAGACAAGTGTGGCATTTTTGGATTTTTTTTGGAACCAAGGCCTTTTGGAGTGCAATGTTTAACCCAGTGTCAGAAAGCTGGGTCTCCGTCGAAGGTCATGGGTCTTGCAGCAGGACAATTACCCCAAACACACTTCAAAAAAGCACCCAGGAATGGTTCAAGAGAAAACGCTGGACTGTTCTGAAGCTCATTCATGGCTAGAGGAAGTGCTTGACTGCAGTTATTTTGTCCAAAGGCTGTGCTACCAAATATTACCAAAAATGTCAATAATTTTGTCACTGCCATTTCTTTTTATTTTTTCATTTAAAAGGATATATTAAGTTCTGACTCAAAAAGAAAGGTTCTGTAATACTAACAGTTAAATAAAGAATTGTGGAGACCAAATACTTTTGTCAACTTCAACTTATTTTTAGTGAAAATTGTAAGTTATTTGAATAAAGTGCAATGGTGCCAATATTTTTGGCCACGACTGTATATTTCCTTATTACCTCCATGCACGTGAAGCAAAAAGCGAAGTTAAGCAATTGGTTCGTGTCTGTCTGTGTGCGCATCTGTCTGTGTGTACATCTGTCTGTCTTATCAGTTTATGATCGAGGAACAGCCTATTTCAATCAAATGTTATATTTTGAACACGAATCAGAACATGATTAATCTACCGTTTCGATTACTCTGCTCTTTTAGTCTGCCGCTTTACCATATAATATTGGCTCTGAATTTGTCCCCTCGCACATACACGCAGAGAAGTGAGATAATATTTTTATTTTGTCTGCTTGCCTAACAATCAAACAAAACTGAAAATCATTCCGAACAAGAAACTTACTGTTTTTAAAGATGTCATAATGGACGCATATGAGAGGTACGAAGAACTAATGTAATGTGTTAGATAGGTGGATGTAATAGCCGCTGGAGAAAAAGGTGGTAAAAAAAAGAAAAAAAAGAGTGAAGATGGCTTTGCCAATATGGCTTTGCACCATGCCGATGCAATGTAAAAGGCGATTTATTCACCTAATTACAGTCAACGTTGTTATAATAGTAGAAAACACCAGTGGAGGTTTCGAGTAAATTGTTCATGCTCATAAGTGCCACATATTGTAACTCCTGAATACCAAGAGTTCGAGGTCTGCTTCGAGGTCTGGAGCAAACGTTGGCGAAAGAGAGTCACGAGTGAACTTTGGGTTTCCCAGGAAAGGGATTCCTGCGACAGAATTGTTGTCACTGTGACAGATAGACCTGCGTGGCGGGTTTTGCGGTTGATTCCGAAGAGAATCATCGAAGTGCAGTTACGCCACGAGAACGGGCCGTCGGCCATTTTTACCTCGCGCAGGATTTGCGCTTCGCTCAAGGTTTAACATCTCGCTTTAACCATTTTCACCGCATTCAGATGTTAATCTGGTGTGTGTGTGTAACGTGGCTTTTGGGTGGGAAATCTGTGGTTCGCCGATTGGGAGCCGTGGAACGTCAATAACCGAGGGTGTGATTTCACGGTCGCCTTGAGGGCGCCTTTGCGCAGCTTTGACTGCAGGACTGTGACTGTCACCCGAACAGGATTCTGGTCTCGATTAGACATCGTTCTGATGATCACTGGAGCGGATCGACTCTGGCTTGATGCTGGAATAGAGACATTGGGAATGTTCTTCTTTTCGCTCACTTGGAGCACAGTGAGGTATATTGTACGAACCTGATGGTACCATCCATCATAGGAAATATATATTGATTGGTTGTACAATTGATTACCATTGTTGTTGTACTGTTATTATTGTGTGATCTTAATACAATACTTGTTTGTTGGTAACAATTGGTGTGGTGTCACCATTGATCTTTGACATACAGAATAACACATCTTTCTGCCGTGACTCCTCTCGGGGCTCGGAGGTACACCGTGACCGGGGTTTGGGGAGGCGCACGTAACAGAAATTGGGGGCTCGTCTTTGCTGACAAAATTCTCAAATCTCGTCCGGGATAGAATTCCCTAACATCCTCGTCAGGGATAGAATTCCCTAACATTCCCAAAATTCCCAAATTTGGAATTTTTCTAACATTCCCAAATTTTTCAAAAAAAAAATTTGAAAATTTTTGTGTGAAGGTTAACAGGTGCTAACTAATTGTCACCATGGTGTTTGACGCAGAAAAGTTTGCGGCATCCCCTAATGAGGCACAGTTCCAAGCGTTAAAAAGATCGGAACTCTTGATATTGGCCAAATATTTTAACTTGGAGGTCCGAGTTAATATGAAGAAAGCAGAGATGCAGACATTGGTGGTAGAATCTCTGGTGGGACAAGGAACATGGAAAGAGGTAGCCTTGGATTGGTTACCCAAGGAAAAAGAAAATGTGGAGCTCCGGAAAATGGAGATGCAACTGCAGAGCCAGGAAAGGTTAAAAGCAGAGGAAAGGAAAGCAGAAAAGGAAAGAGCAGAACAGAAACGAGAACTCGAGGAAAGAAGAGCAGAGGAAAGAGCAGAGGAAAGGAGAGCTGAAAAGGAACTCGAGGAAAGAAGAGCAGAACAGAAACGAGAACTCGAGGAGAGAAGAGCAGAGGAAAGGAGAGCTGAAGAAGAAAGAGGAGCAGAGGAAAGAGCAGAGGGAAAGGAGAGCCGAAAGGGAGTTAAAGGAACGTGACATGGAGTATCAGAAGGAACTTAAACTCAAGGAGCTGGAATTAGTGGGAGAACGGAGAGAAGTAGTACCCACGCCGGCTAGTTCGACAACTGGTCAGAACACTTGGGATGTTGGAAGGCATGTGAGGCTGGTTCCACCCTTCAATGAAAAGGAGGCAGCCAAATTTTTTTTACACTTTGAGAAAGTGGCTCAAATGCTAAAATGGCCTGTGGGGTCCTGGACTATGTTAGTGCAAAGTGTTCTGGTAGGTAAAGCTCAAGATATCTATTCGGCTTTACCGATTGACCAATATGCAGATTATGAGAAAGTGAAGAAAGCCATTCTCAAAGCCTATGACTTGGTCCCTGAAGCTTACCGGCAAAAATTCAGGAATGCCAGGAAGAGGGAGAGTGAGACCCATGTGGAGTTTGCCAGAATGAAGGAAACCATGTTTGATCGGTGGTGTGACTCGAAGGGAATTGGGAAAGACTTCAACCTGTTGCGACAATTGATCTTGGTGGAGGAATTCAAACAGTATGTCCACGCGAACATTAAAGTACATCTGGATGAAAAGAAAGTACCAGAGTTGTATGAGGCAGCAACCGTGGCAGATGACTATGCCTTGACACACAGGATGGGGTTCCACAAACCTAACTTCCCGCCTAGAGTTAGCCAGGGGAGTTATGGTAAATCAGGTGTGGAGAACAAATATTCAGGGAGGTGGCCTAGAGATGACTATGGGGACAAATCTGATACCGCGACTTTTAGGGATCAGAAGACTACAGTTCCAAGACAGACTTATCTTCCGGAGGGCCCGAGGCAGACCACGAGTTTTTCCTCCGGGCCTACTTGCGCTTTTTGCAAGAAACCTGGGCATTTGATGTCCCAATGTTACGCCCTGAAAAGGAAAAATCAGGAGCGGAGTCAGACTAGTACAACTCCGAATGCATTGGCCAATGCGAGAAATCGGCCTTGGAGGACAGTGCCTTATGAAGGATTCCATGCCAAAGTTACGGCATCACAGAACGACCTTGTTCAAGAGGGTTACAAACCTTTTATTTCAGAGGGGGTTGTGTCACTGGATGGAGACTTAATGAACCAGAGACCTGTTAGGGTATTGAGGGACACAGGAACACATCAATCTTTGATGCTTGAGGGCATTTTGCCATTGTCAGAGAAGACGGCAACTGGTGTTGGTGTTCTTTTTTGGGGGTTGGTGGCTATGTTAAAGCTCCACTTCATGTCTTCCATTTGAAGTCTGATTTGGTGTCAGGACCGGTCACCGTAGGTTTACAAGCCACTCTTCCTGTAAAGGGAATCTCTTTTGTTATCGGGAATGATATGGCCGGTGGTGGAGTTTCTGGTAATCCAATGTTTGTTGAAAAGCCTAGTATGGAAAATAACACCGCACAGTTAGAGCAGGAGAATCCGGGTATCTTTCCATCCTGTGCCGCAACTCGTGCTATGGGTAGGAAGCGCTCTGAAGAGAAGGAGAAGGTACTGATGTCACGCTTTGCACAGGCACTTATTGTCGAGTACCCTGAAACTAAGTGTCAGCACACACAAGTCATGGATGGAGGCAATGTTGGCAAACTCTTTGTAGGTGGACTGAACTTTGACACAAGTGAAGATGTTCTGGACTCTATCTTTGGCAAATATGGACCACTCTTGGAAGTGCTGCTGATAAAAGACAGGGAGATGCAAAAGTCGAGAGGGTTTGGCTTTGTCACGTTTGAAAACACAAAGGATGCCAAAGATGCAGAAAAGGATTTGAATGGCAAGGATTTGGATGGTCGGACCATAACAGTAGAGAAGGCAGGCCATGGGCGTTGAGGGGGCTACAGAGGAGGAAAACGTAGAGGTAGTTTCAGGGGTGGCTATGGCTCCCGGGGTGGGAGTAGTAGTTTTGGTGGCGGCCGCAGTCGTGATTACTACGGAGGTTCCCAGCAGCAGCAGCGCAGTTTTGGCAAATCTCGACGGGATGACTATTACGGTGGTAGCCAAGATGGCGACCGCTACTCACGTGACTACAGCACCCGACTCTACAACTGTGATTATGATTTTTATGATCAAGAGAAGAGTTGGAAGCACTGAGTGCTCAGGAGCAGCCGAGCCAAGATTCCTACATGGATTAACCTGTGAACTCCACGTTCCTAAATGCGTCCATGCAGTGAATACTTCAAGGCCTCACCACCCAACCACCATGAAACCAGGCTCTCAGCTCGGTCTCCTTCAAAAAGTGCTATAGATTTGCTTTGCTTTGAATTTTTGATCACAACCCGTAACCTTCATTCAAAAAATGAAAAATAAAAACCAGAGGTTGATGAGATGGAGTTTGGCTTTGCAGGAGTTCAACTTGGAAATTGAGCATGTAAAGGGCAGGGACAATGTCGTTGCTTATGCTTTATCCAGAGTGAACTAACTTTGGAAATTCCTGTAGGTTGTTTGGAAGTTTTGTTGCTTTATTTTGGGGAATATTAATTATTGTGGCTCACATGAATTGATCATTTGGGTATGAGTTTTACTTTTGTTTGTTAAAAGAGTTTTCGCCTGCAAAGAAAGTTTTCACTATGTTCAAACTTTCTTTCTTGAGGGGGGGAAGTGTTATGGATTCGTCACTTCCGTTGTTGTAGTTTTCATCCACTGTAAACATTTTTGATTCCATGTACTATTATTGTTGTCGTTTAAGGGAAATACAGGTTACTATTTTCAAAAAGTAAAAAAGTTAATGTTTTAAATGAAACCGGAACCGGACGACGACGAAGAGGAAGAGGAGAAAGAGAAGGCGGAGCGAGTGAGTGGGACAAGAAGCCTAGCTGCTTCGAACTCTGGAGCGAACGTTGGCGAACGAGAGTCACGAGTGAACTTTGGGTTTCCCAGGAAAGGGATTCCTGCGACAGAGTTGTTGTCGCTGTGACAGATAGACCTGCGTGGCGGGTTTTGCGGTTGATTCCGAAGAGAATCATGTGCCGTTACGCCACGAGAACGGGCCGTCGGCCATTTTTGCCTCACGCAGGATTTGCGCTTCGCTCAAGGTTTTTCACCTTGCTTTTACCATTTTCACCGCATTCAGACGTTGATCTGGTGTGTGTGTGTAACGCGGCTTTTGGGTGAGAAATCTGCGGTTCGCCGATTGGGAGCCGTGGAACGTCCATACCCGAGGGTGTGATTTCCCGGTCGCCTTGAGGGCGCCTTTGCGCAGCTTTGACAGCGGGACTGTGACTGTCATCCGAACGGGATTCTGGTCTCGATTAGACATCGTTCTGACGATCACTGGAGCGGATCGACTTTGGCTTGATGCCGGAATAGAGACATTGGGAATGTTCTTCTTTTCGCCCACTTGGAGCACAGTGAGTTATATTGAACGAACCTGATGGTACCATCATAGGAAATATATATTGTTTGTACAATTGATTACCATTGTTGTTATACTGTTATTCTTGTGTGATCTTAATACAATAGTTTTTGTTGATAACAATTGGTGTGGTGTCACCATTGATCTTTGACATACAGAATAACACATCTTTCTGCCGTGATTCCTCTCGGGGCTCGGAGGTACACCGTGACCGGGGTTTGGGGAGGAGCACGTAACACAGGTGACGAAGGCTGTGGTCAAGCTTCATCGAAATTGTGTGTGTAGTTTCGGAGAAGAGGTTCCGAATGTTTACATACAGCCTGACTGACTCACTGATTGACGGACACCGAATGCTGCTAATACCTCACCTGAACATTTTTTTGTTCCAGGTGAGCTAAATATATGCATACACCATATCATATTCACACCAGAAGTGTCTGTTACATGTTGGTGGTGGAGTTTCCTCCTGTGTAAAAATGGAAGATCTCTTCTCAATGTATACAATGCTCACCAATAAATTTGGAAACACTTAATTTATATAATAGGGTGTGCACTATCTTACTATAATTCACCAAATGTCCGTCCGTCCGTTCGGAGGTACCGCAAAAACGGCTGAACCGATCGCAACAATATTTTGGGTGGATAATCCTGGGATCTCCAGGAGTAAAATAGGCTATATTGTTTTTCCAATTTCAGCTTTGGCCTCCAGCATTTTCAGGTTTGGACTCCCGCATAACGCTATTTTCCCATGTACCGCACAAACGGCTGCACAGCTGCACCGATCAGACTCGGTGACCTCGGACAAAGACCTTTTTTAAGGACATGGGTTGAATCCCTGCTTGAGAGAATGCCAACCCCCTCCCCGCCATCACGGTCGTCTCTCCAACTCACAATCCCACGAGATATGCGGAAAGGACGACCCAAAACCAATTATCTTCTTTTTGATTCGTATATAAACATCATTAAAAGTAAATAATGACCTCGGCCAAAGTTCAAATGACGAGGGTTTAATCTCTTCATGAGAGAATTCCACATAGCTATTTGGGTGGTGTATAAGCTGGCTGTCTCCATCGATCTTGCCAAGGCTGTAACACTTATTGGCTCAAAATCCTTTTAACTGTTGACTTGGTAGTTTTTACAATGAAGGAAACATTAACAATGTTTGGAATGAAAAAAAGAGATATCGAGTTCAAGTGAATGACGACATGCCATGATGCTTTCTACTTTCTAAACGTGAACTTCGCGGATCGCCATATGCAGATTCGCCACGGACCCACAATAGATGTTTCTATACGTGAACGTATCCGTTTGTTTGCGAATGGGTACGTTTTTCATGGAAGTCTTTCACGAACTTGCTCTCCATGTCTGACGTGCGACCGAAGGTGTTACAGGAATGTGGAATTCATTGGTTTCATGCTTTACCATTCGCCGTATCTGCATTGTCTGTTTGCTTCTGGCCTCCCACCTGTGAGTAGCATGGGTACCTCACTAGTACTTAATAATATATGGTACATGGAAGCAACTTATAGAGACATTTCTTGTGAGCAACTAACTAGAAAGGCAAAAAAGGTAAAATAGCAAAAACAGGAGTCACATGTCTTGATTTTCCTTGCAAAATGATTATCATGTCATCTGCTGGACATAATGTAACAGAAGTAGAAAATTTTCTGTGATTGGCAAACAATGATTTATACCACTGACAATTCACTTTCAATCGAAAATATGTGCTTTCCAAATATTGTTACTTTTTAAAATTAATTGGGTGGAAAAAATGACGATACTGTTTTCTGTTTTGCACCATTGCTGACTGGCATTCTTTTACACACATGGTTTCAACATGCAATCCACCAATTCTTTTTTTAATTTCTACTTTGTTTTCAATTAACTTCCAAATTCATATTTGGAAGACTGACGGTTTGTTCATTACTTTAGTCCACCTCAACCCCCAGCCTCAATCATTCCCTTTGAACTTACACCCCACAAGCAGTCATTGAAGGACAGGACTCTGCTGTGCAAAATTCTGATACAGCGCTGTACTGAAGATTCACAAGTGTGAAGAAGTTCATAGCTGCAAAATGAATAGGAGGAGGGAGAGATCAATACACATACATACATACATACATACATGCATACATACATACATACATACATACATACATACAGTTATTTTTAAAAGTTACAAAAGGGAGGAAAATGGTGGGTGAGAAGTTGTGAGCTTGTCTGTCCCATGATCCCGTGTTCCCACATTCGTGGATAACATTAGATAAGATTCATAGTGATTCCGAACACGGATTTATTCCCTATCTGTTACCTCAGTTTTGTCGTGTGTGTGTGTGTGTGTGTGTGTGTGTGTGTGTGTGTGTGTGTGTGTGTGTGTGTGTGTGTGTGTGTGTGTGTGTGTGTGTCCCTCTTTCTCTTTCACCCTCCAGCTCTCTTTGTGGTAATAAAGCTTTTCCTCATAAAAACCTGTGCATGGTCATTTGAGGTACAGGACCTTAGCCATTAAGTGTGATTGAATTGACTTTAAAAATCTGGCAATGGGCCGATTGAGAAACGCAAATTTAATGCACATATGGGGCCTTTCAAAAATTACCAAACGCTATTTTTTAGGGAGGCACATGTGTACTTGATTAAACCTTACTAATAAAATTGAACACTTGACCCAAACAAAACCAATTTATTTTATTTATTCCTTGACCCAAACAAACCCCCCCCTGGTTCCAGCCAGAACAGGAAGATCTGACGCAACAAAGCCTGGCAGTGTATAATCAGCAGAGAACCTATATTCGGCCCACCAGGAAACAAGATGGCAGCCATATAATTTCATATCAACACTATTGTGGGTGGAGTCAAGTGACAGATGTGGGTGTGGTCTGGCAGCTGTCTGACCAATGGGTGTATATTTCAAAAATCGACCCACAAAAAGAACCCCAACAACAATAACAACAACAAGAGCAACACATTATAACACGTTTAAAACACTAAGCTTTTGTAGACCTGCAACATGTCGCAGGTAAAAACTATAACGCCACTCAGTCGAGCGCATACTCCCGCCGTGGGTCAAGTTGGAGCCCTATCTTCCAATGGTAAAAAAATCATTAAAAAATTTTCCTGGATCCGGAATAATATCCTGAACTTCACCAAAAACTAATCAATTCTTCCTTATCCCAAGGGCAATCATCCCACCAACTTCCATCCAAATCCGTTCAGAACTTTTCCAGATATCTTGTTCACAAACACACGAACACAAGAAACATACGAACACACACACACACACACACACAAACACACACAACACACACACACACACACACACACACACACACACACACACACACACACACACAAACACAAACACACACACACACACACACGGACGGACACGATCGAATGCATTTGCTCCCGCGGGAGTAATTATAGAGCACGGACAAAATGTCACAGTTGGGCAGCCATTGCGTAGGCTTGATTGCCTGAATGGTGTACTTCTGTTTGTCTTTCCGGGGAAGGGAAGTCTTCAATCATATATTTTGAACGATGGTGTCTGTCTGTGCATTCGTCAGTCTCCCGTTTATAGCAGCCATTCCCCACGCTGCATTGAAAAGCTGCCCATGCAGGCAAAGCTCAACATTCACTTAAATTTAAATGACGTCCATTAAATTTTAGATTAACTTTTTTTTTTAAGTCAATGAAATTATTTATGTTGATTGATTAACTAAAAATTTGTCCTGTAACTGGGGGTGTGTGTACTTTTGCATTTAAACCTAATATAAAGAAGGCTCCGGTGCCATTAAAGCATAGTTATGCCATTGGTACATGTTGAGCGTAAGAGTACGGGAGCTATGTGGAAATGATATTTCACATTTCGAAGAATGTATTAGGAACTGATAATCACGATTCCACTGTCCTCCGTATGTGTCTAAACCCCCACTCTCCTTCTCTCCATTTCTTGACCCATTAAATAATTCCTTCGTTACTGTCCATGTGTTTTATTGTAATGAACTGTAGACAGCCGCTCCACAGAAAGTAAGCGGCTCCCATCTGAGCACTACCAGAAATACTGCGATGAGCACTGTGGGATCCCCCAGGGACTCTTAAGTAAAGATATCCAAGGAACCGTCTGACACTATGGCAACGGTGGGCATGATGCAGCATACGTTGGTTCGAGAAGAGCCAACCAGCACATTGTCGCGGGATGATTATAGTCCACGGGAACTCAAATCCAATGTGGTAGATGGTGTTGGAGTTGGAGTTGGAGACAGAGATCGGGGGCCAGCACGTGGCAGCATGGGATGAGCTGCAGTCGGGTTTGAGTACTGTTCAGGGTTTTGGAGTGGAGAGATGAAGAGCAGCTCAGGGTGCAGGACCTAGTTACTGAGATGGGGGTTCTGCAGCACTGAGGAGACATGCAGCCACAGAGACAACATTGCCAGATGCGGTCTGCCAGATAATCTCTTCCCCTTCAATCTCTTCCCCATGCCAGCCCCCTTCTCGAGCTACAGCATCGAACTTATGCAGGCGTCATGAGAGGGGGAGGTTGTTTGTGCCCCTTAACTTCTATCTGTCTGAGTACCTGTCTGATGAAATAGTAAGTCAACGCAATAAGCCAAACAAGTTATTGTGGGAGGGAGGGTTTTTATAATTATATAGTGACCCTGTACATTATTGAAATAGTTTGTTCGTTCGGTCGGTCTCTGTCTCTCTGTCTCTCTGTCTCTGTCTCTCTCTCACACACACACACACATACACACACACACTCTCTCTCTCTCTCTCTCTCTCTCTCTCCCATCCCTGTTCTTCCCCGGCACTTACGTTATTTATTAAACCTTTTTTCAAAATTTAGTGTGTTGGTCTGTCACGCGGTTCATTCATTTCGCAATATTTTTTATTTTTTTTTGTATACAAGATCGAGGCTCGTAAAAGAGCGAACATTATTCACACAAAAAGTCAAACCGACACATACAACACAAAAATAAGGGGAGCGGTAGACAAGATGGGGAGAGAGGGGGAAGGACACAAACAACATTTGAGAGCAGCGACATCGGGAGAAATGTGGGAGGGGGAGGGCTTGGGGGGGAGGTGGGAGAGGTATAAAACATATGGACACTGCAAGGACTTCCAGGAAAAAAGTAGGAATTTCAAAAAAAGTGTATCTGGGGTGCATTAGCGGGGGTAGAAAAGATCAAGGTTTTGGATGGGGGAAGATAAGAGATGGTGGTGAACAGTTGTTTTAAAGAACTGGAGGGAGGAGTGAGATTGAAGGGAGTGGGGGAGTTTGTTCCAGAGGCGGGCGAAAAGGGGAATGAAAGAGTAAAGGTGAACAGAGAGCCTAGATTTTGGCAGTTTAACCATAAGAGGGTTGCAGGCAGATCTTGTGCGACCTGAAGGAATATTGTGGGGACAGAGCACAGAGAGAGCTGGGGGAGCAAGGCCGGAGAGAAGTCGGTAGAAGACAGAAAGACCACCAACCTGCCTGCGGTGAGTGAGTGAAAGGCCCTCGGAGTTAGCTTCATCGCAGGAGATTCCAATGATTCTGAAAGCTTTGGTTTCAACAGCGTGAAACCGAGCTAGGTATGAGGCGGGAGCACTGGCCCAAAGGGGGGGAACAGTATTCCATTGAGCTGCGGATGAAAGCCTTGTATGTGGTGAGGAGCTCAAGTGTGCCAAGGAAGGACATGGCACGACGGAGGATGCCCAGTTGGCGACTCGCTTTGGAGGCCAGCTTGGAAATGTGGTTTTCCCAAGAAGGATCATGGCAGATAGTGAGACCCAAAAGCTTGAGCGACAGAACTTCTTGGAGAGGATTGTTGAGAAAGTAGATGGGAGGGTTTTCCAGTCGGTCTTTTCGGAGAGACATAGTAAGAGTGTGAGATTTGTCAGGATTGAAAGGCATGTTCCACTTGTCTGACCAGTCTGTGATTTTGTCCAGGTCTGCAGAGAGTGAGGGGGCTGCAGACTGACGATCTGAGGGATGAGGAATGGAGCGGCAGATAGTGGAGTCATCAGCAAAGAGATAGAGAGGATTTTCCAGAGAGTCGGAGAGATCATTGATGAAGACCAGAAATAGCACAGGGCCCAGAACACTACCTTGGGGAACTCCAGCCAGAACAGGAAGGGGAGATGAGAGAAATCCATTCAGGGCCACACGTTGCCTACGACCAGAGAGGAAGTCTGCAAGCCATGAGTGGAGATTTCCATGGATACCATCGGAGGAGAGTTTGGTGAGCAGAGCTGGGTGCCAGACCATATCGAAGGCACGTGATATGTCAAGTGAGACAGCTCTGATTTCCTGTTTGGCATTGAGGACCTCCATCCATTGTTGAGACAGCAGAAGCAACATGTCCAGAGTAGAATGACCTGGTCTGAATCCAAATTGATGATCAGAGATCAAGCCATTGGAGAAGAGGAAGGATTTGATATCCAAAGCAATGATGGAATCCATGACTTTGCTGATAATTGGAAGCAGGCTGATTGGTCTGTAGTTGCAAGGATCTGTTTTTGCACCTTTTTGTGTAAAGCGGTAATGTTTGCTGATTTCCAAGATGCTGGCAGATGACCTTGAGCAAAAGAGAGGGTGAAAAGAAGAGAGAGAGGGTGAGATAGAGCGGCAGAGCAGGATTTTAGGACCTGTGGGCTGATGCCGTCGGGTCCAGTTGCAGAATCAGAGTCGAGGTTTGACAAAAACTTCTCCACCTTGTCAGGAGAGAAGGACACAGAGTCCAGGAGCAGTTGGGTTTGACTGGGAAAGGTGGGAACAGAGAGAGATGGGTTTGGGACACAAGATTTTGAGGCATACACAGAGTTGAGGCATTCGGCTTTGTCACGTGCGGTGTCAACTGTGTAGCCATTTGAGGTAAGGGAGGGGATGGAGGAGGATCAAACACCAGAAACGGATTTGACCAGACGCCACCGGGATTTGGAGGAAGGAGACAAGTTTGAGAGTTCAATCTTGAGTGTGGAGAGATAGTGCCTCCTGGCACTCCTGAGGGTAGACACACACTTGTACCGAGCTTGGTGGAAGGAACTGAGATTGCCTTCAGTTGGATTAGCCTTCCAAGAGGCAAAGGCAAGTTGTTTCAGGGCAACTGCCTCACCACAAGATTCAGTGTACCATGGACGGGAGGAAGGGTAAGACAACTGAAGACGAGATGGGATAAATCTGTGCATGAGAGAGAGCAGTTTGCTTTGGAAGAATTCCCAGGAAGAATTGATGTCAGAGGCAGTAGAGATGGGAGACCAGTCCAGATGATTTATGGCTGCAATATAATGCAGTGTGAGCAAAATTCATGGCTGTTTGTTCGCAATAGCAGGGCATTTTAAAACCACAGCTGGCTCGTCTTGGGTGCACTCTCTTGGCCCATCCGATTTGATGGATGAAC
Source organism: Myxine glutinosa (assembly GCF_964187855.1). Lineage (NCBI taxonomy): Eukaryota > Metazoa > Chordata > Myxini > Myxiniformes > Myxinidae > Myxine > Myxine glutinosa. The sequence goes on from NC_136261.1 coordinate 333,242,123, forward strand.
TGGCTGTCACAATAGATTCTCATTAGAGTTTTCTGTACGCTGAAAGCTGAAGGAAAGACTGTTTGGCTTTCCCAGTGGATGGTGTATAGTCTTTTTTGATGGTCCGTTGCTAAATTGGGGATTTTTTGGGGTTAATGGGCAAATCACCCTTCACTCCTGTACATTGTGGATGCTGATACATACATATATGTAGACCACATGCACACACACACACACACACACACACACACACACACACACACACACACACACACACACACACACACACACACACACACACACACACACACACACACACACACACCTACGACTACTACTACTACTACTACTACTACTACTACTACTACAACGGTGTCCTTCGCGAAGAATAGGTAAGCTATCGCCAGCACCATGACCAAATTACAAATGCCTGCCCTTACCAGCAGAGGGCACTACATCAGCAGCAAGTTGTGCCCTCAGCCAATGATGCCACCCCGCAGCTTTGCGCTGCATACGAAAGAAGAAAAGGCTGTGCTTCTGGGTAATGTGGTTTGTAAACCGATCCATAACCTCAGATTACTTCTACCAACAGAAGCAAAAAAGAGACCCTGAGCTGGCTTTATTGATGCAACAACACTTTCATAGTAAGTGATTGCTAACTGGTAACAAGTTCATAAAACACTTGCACAAACTGGTTGATTAAAACAAGAAAACACTTTGAATGACAACAACATCGTTTGGAGTCTAACTAAAGAAAATATTCTTCCTTAAATTGTTATTGGACATTTTCAAAATTGGCAGAAATTTTTCAAAGTTTGTGCCTTGGTTCACACAGGAGACAAAGAAACATGTCACTCTTTGTAGTGGATTGACACTTCATGAAAGTTTTCAAGTTTGGCCCTCTGATACTTCATGAAAGTTTTCAAGTTTGGCCCTCTAACACTTCATGAAAGTTTTCAAGTTTGGCCCTCTGATACTTCATGAAAGTTTTCAAGTTTGGCCCACTGACACTTCATGAAAGTTTTCAAGTTTGGCCCTCTGATACTTCATGAAAGTTTTCAAGTTTGGCCCTCTAACACTTCATGAAAGTTTTCAAGTTTGGCCCTCTGATACTTCATGAAAGTTTTCAAGTTTGGCCCACTGACACTTCATGAAAGTTTGCAAGTTTGGCCCTCTGATACTTCATGAAAGTTTTCAAGTTTGGCCCACTGACACTTCATGAAAGTTTTCAAGTTTGGCCCACTGACACTTCATGAAAGTTTGCAAGTTTGGCCCTCTAACACTTCATGAAAGTTTTCAAGTTTGGCCCACTGACACTTCATGAAAGTTTTCAAGTTTGGCCCACTGACACTTCATGAAAGTTTGCAAGTTTGGCCCACTGACACTTCATGAAAGTTTGCAAGTTTGGCCCACTGATACTTCATGAAAGTTTTCAAGTTTGGCCCACTGACACTTCATGAAAGTTTGCAAGTTTGGCCCTCTAACACTTCATGAAAGTTTTCAAGTTTGGCCCACTGACACTTCATGAAAGTTTTCAAGTTTGGCCCACTGACACTTCATGAAAGTTTGCAAGTTTGGCCCTCTGATACTTCATGAAAGTTTTCAAGTTTGGCCCACTGACACTTCATGAAAGTTTGCAAGTTTGGCCCTCTGATACTTCATGAAAGTTTGCAAGTTTGGCCCTCTGATACTTCATGAAAGTTTTCAAGTTTGGCCCACTGACACTTCATGAAAGTTTTCAAGTTTGGCCCACTGATACTTCATGAAAGTTTTCAAGTTTGGCCAACTGACACTTCATTAAAGTTTTCAAGTTTGACCCACTGACACTTCATTAAAGTTTTCAAGTTTGACCCACTAACACTTCATGAAAGTTTTAAAGTTTGGCCTCCTGTCACTTCATGAACTGCACATTTCTCCACTTACCTCTCCTTTTGCTATGTGCTTTTAAGGTCTTCATTGCCTCCTTTAGCCATATTACTGCATTCATTTTTATCGTAGGTAATACCAGTCTTCACCTGAAGCAATGCCATTATAATTTGGCCAGTAATAGATAGGCCTACACATATTGTGTAGGTCACGTTACGACGGATAGATAGGCCTACATAATAAATAGGCCTCCTCACTCACGTCACGATAATAGATAGACCTACACGTCACGACGTTGACCGATATGCCTCCGCCCACATTATTATATCATTATAATACTTGCATCAAGTTTGATTTAAATCCATTCAGCTGTGCCCAAGTTAGCACATTTTTACCTTACATGACCTCTGACCTTTAACCTATTGACCCCAAAATTTAATCAGTTCATGTTTATATTATTATACATACCTGCACCAAGTTTTAATTTAAATCCCTTCAGCTGTTCACAAGTTCTCACATGACCTGACATGACCTCTGACCTTTGGCCTTTGGCCTTTGACCGTGGGGCCCCCAACCAAGTTTGAATTAGATCCCTTTAGCCATTCTCAAGTTATAGACCTATTACAGACTTTGACCTTTTTGACCTCATGACCCCAAAATCTAATGAGTTGATATTTACATCATTCTACATAAGTGTACCTTTGACCTTTGACTACAAAATCGAATAAGATAATTTTTACATCATTATACATACCTGCACTAAGTTTGAATTGGTTGACTTCAGCTATTCTCAAGCTATAAACCTATTACAGACTTTGACCTTTGACCTATGACCACAAAATCGAATAAGATAATTTTTACATCATTATACATACGTGCACTAAGTTTGAATTGGTTCACTTCAGCTATTCTCAAGCTATAAACCTATTACAGACTTTGACCTTTGACCTATGACCGCAAAATCGAATAAGATAATTTTTACATCATTATACATACCTGCACTAAGTTTGAATTGGTTGACTTCAGCTATTCTCAAGCTATAAACCTATTACAGACTTTGACCTTTGACCTATGACCACAAAATCGAATAAGATAATTTTTACATCATTATACATACGTGCACTAAGTTTGAATTGGTTCACTTCAGCTATTCTCAAGCTATAAACCTATTACAGACTTTGACCTTTGACCTATGACCCCAAAAAAGAATCACTTAATCTTTACATCATGATACATACCTGTACCAAATTTGGTCAGAATCCCATCAATGGTTCACAGGTTATCACGGTAACAGTATTTTTACCTAACATGACCTCTGACCGTTGGCCTTTGTCCTTGTGGCCCCAAAATGTAATCAGTTAATCTTTACTGTAATCAGTTAATACATACCTGCACCGAGTTTGACGAAGGTCCCTTTAGCCATTATCAAGTTATTGCGGTAACGAAAAACCTATCACGGACGGACAGATAACCTGAAATCATAATGCCTCCGGCATAATTCAACATATTTCAACATACATAATATTTGCCGGCAGACTTCCTTCCTGGTAAGGGCAGGCATTTGCACTCCGGCATTTGCACCTGAGGTGGTGCACCTGATTCTAATTTTAGGTATTTGAAGTAGTGATAAATGTGGGGGTGTACTTACTTTTTCCACATGCGAAATTTGCATTCATGTTTATTTAAATTATACAATGGACTACAAAATGTAAATGTTTCATGATATTTGTTATATTATATTAAAGCGCGGCGTTACGCGCGCTGCTTGCGAGCAAGGAGGAAGCGGACAAGCGGTAACTTATAAGCGTCTTTATTTCAGGAGCTCACTGTAACACTGGCGCGCTCCGGGCTGCGCGCCCGGTGTATATCATGAGGCCACGCCTACCCCTCGGGTGTGGCCACCGCCCACTTGGTGCGCGGAATGATGTCACCACGCCAGTGGGCTTTTGTGTCCGCCACACGCGCCCCCCCAGAATTCCCGCACACCTGGAGGGCCAGTTTGCGGGGCAGACGAATGACCCGGCCGAAGCGCCCCCTGGCGATCGGCGGCGTCCGGGGTGCAGGGATGCCAGGTGGGATGCCCCTGGCTGCCCCTGGGATGGGTGCAGGACCGGGGGGCGGCGTGGCGGCGGGGCTGGGCGGTGCCGGGGGTCCGCCCGCAGGGGGGCGGCCCCGACGTGGGGGTCGGGCCACTGGCGGTGGATGGTCCACGTCGAGGTGGGCCGGCTTGAGGCGGTCTACCGAAACGCGGTCAGGAGTACCGCCGATGTCCAGGGTGAAGTGCTTCGTCCCGGTCTCCAGCACGCGGAAAGGCCCTTCGTACGGGGGCCGCAGTGGTGTCCGGTGGGCATCGTGGCGGACGAAGACGTACTCCGCCGTGCGAAGCTCCGGGGCGACGTGCGTCGGTGGGTGTCCGTGGCATGCCATTGGCACCGGGGCGAACCTCTGGGCGGTCTCTTGCAGAGCGGAGCGCTGCTGTGCCGCGGACCATGGTGCCGTGGAGTCGGGGAGGAACTCGCCCGGCACCCGCAGCGGTTGCCCGAAGACCAACTCCGCCGCGGATGCGCGCAGGTCCTCCTTGGGCGCCGTCCGGAGGCCCAGCAGGACCCAGGGGAGCCTGTCGACCCAGCCGCCGTCGCGGAGGGTGGCCCGGAGCGTGGCCTTCAATGAGCGGTGAAATCGCTCACACAGGCCGTTAGCCTGGGGGTGGTAGGCCGTGGTTCGGTGCAGCCAGACCCCGAGCCCCTGCGCGACTGCCCCCCAGAGCTCCGAGGTGAACTGGGGGCCGCGGTCGGACGAGATGTCTGAGGGGGCGCCGAACCGGGCGACCCAGGTGGCGATGAAAGCCTGCGCGACATCGGCCGCCGTTGTCGACGCCAAGGGCATGGCCTCCGGCCACCGGGTGGTGCGGTCCACCATGGTGAGGACGTAGGTGAAACCCCGCGAGGGGGGCAGAGGTCCCACCAGGTCCACGTGGACGTGGTCAAACCGGCGTTCCGGCACCGTGAACGGGGCCAACGGGGCCTGGGTGTGCCGGTGCACCTTGGCGCGCTGGCACGCGAGGCACGTCCTGGCCCAGCCGCGGACGGCCTTCCGGAGGCCATGCCAGACAAACTTGTCAGCGATCAGCCTTTGGGAGGCCCTCGCGCCTGGGTGGGACAGGCCGTGGATGGCGTCAAACACCTGGCGCTGCCAGCCCGCGGGCACGATGGGGCGAGGACGCCCGAGGGAGACGTTGCACAAGAGGGCCGCGCCCGCGCCGTCGAATGGCACCTCGGTGACGCGGAGGCCCATGACGGCTGTCCGCAAGGCCTGGACGTCGGGGTCAGCGGCCTGGTCCGCTGCCATCCGGGCATAGTCGATGCCGAGGTGGACTGCGTGGGCGACGGCCTGGGAAAGGCAATCCGCCACCGGGTTGTCCTTCCCTGCGACGTGCTGGATGTCCGTCGTGTACTCGGACACGGCCGAGAGGTGACGCTGCTGCCGGGCCGACCACGGCTCGGTGACCTTGCCCATCGCAAAGATCAGCGGCTTGTGGTCGACGAAGGCAGTGAACGCACGGCCCTCGAGCAGATGGCGGAAGTGCCTGACCGCCAAGTGAAGCCCGAGCAACTCGCGGTCGAAGGTACTGTAACGGCGTTCGGGCGGGCGAAGCTGCCGGCTAAAGAACGCCAGCGGTTGCCAAGCTCCACACACCCATTGCTCGTGCACCGCGCCCACCGTGTAGTCCGAGGCATTGGTGGTGAGGGCGATCGGTGCATCGGGCGCCGGGTGCGCGAGCATGGTGGCGTTAGCCAAGGCGAGCTTCGCGCCCGTGAACGCCGTGTCCATCTGCTCGGTCCAGGTAACGTCAGCTTTGCCTGGCTTACCTCGGAGAGCTTCGTGCAGGGGGCGCAGGAGCTGGGCGATACGGGGCAGGAACCGATGGTAAAAGTTCACCATGCCCAGGAACTCCTGCAGCCCTCTGATCGTGCGGGGGCGCGGAAACCCCTTCACCGCCTCCACCTTGGCCGGCAGGGGGACGGCTCCGTGCCTGGTGACACGGTGCCCCAGAAAATCGATTATGGCGGCGCCGAACCGGCACTTTGCGGGGTTCACAATCAGGCCATGCTGGCCCAGGCGTTCGAAGAGCGTGCGGAGGTGGCGTCGGTGCTCTTCGCGGGACGCGCTGGCGACGAGGATATCGTCCAGGTAGACATAGACAAAATCCAAGTCGCGCAGGACGCTGTCCATCAGTCGCTGGAACGCCTGAGCCGCATTCTTCAGACCGAAGGGCATGCGCAGGAACTCGAAGAGTCCGAATGGCGTGATGACCGCCGTCTTCGGGACGTCCTCCGGCCTGACGGGGACCTGATGGTAGCCGCGTATGAGGTCCACCTTCGAGAAGAAGGACCTGCCCACCAAACGGGCGGAAAAGTCCTGAATGTGGGGGACGGGGTAGCGGTCGGGAGTCGTGGCGTCATTGAGACGGCGATAGTCCCCGCACGGTCGCCATCCCCCGCGGGGCTTCGGCACGATGTGCAGCGGCGACGCCCAAGCGCTCTCTGAGCGCCGAACGATGCCGAGTCGCTCCAGGGTAGCGAACCCCGCTTTTGCCACCGCCAGCTTCGTCGGCTCGAGGCGGCGTGCCCGGGCGTAGACCGGTGGCCCGACGGTGGGGATGTGATGGGCCACCCCGTGCTTGACGGCCCCCGCCGAGAAGGTGGGCCGCGTGAGGGCTGGGAAGCCGGCGAGGAGGCGGGTGAATGCGTCCGCTGCCGGAAGCGTACAGACCAACGTGGCCGGAACCGAACCGTTCGGCAAGCCGCTTGGCAAGCCGCTCATTGAGCTGGGCAACGCACAAGCGAGCGAGCTGAACGTCTCGGCCTGGACAAGACGTCTGCGCTTGACGTCGATCAGGAGCCCATTAGCGCACAGGAAGTCCGCGCCAAGCAGTGCCATGGGCACGTCGGCGGTGACGAACGTCCATCGGAAAACCTGCCCTCCGAACCGCAGAGAGAGGCAGCGTTTTCCGTACGTACGGATGGGCGTCCCGTTCGCGGCAAGCAGCGCGGGGCCCCCACCCGCGGCGTGCTTGTCTGACGTGCCGGCGGGAACGACACTCACCTGCGCTCCCGTGTCGCACAGGTAACGGCGCCCGGAGAAGGTGTCCGTTATGAACAGCAGGCTGCTCGAACGGCCGGCGCTCATCGCCACTATTGAGCGCCGGCCCGGGCGTTTTCCGACCTGTTGAAGGAGCATGGCGGATGACACTGCCGAGCTTCGTGGCCGAACTTGGCGTGGAACCAGCACCAGGTGGTGGAGCTGGAGGAGCGCGGCTGGCTCCGCCAGGCCGGTGGAGTTGGCGGGTTTCCCCGCGATGGCGGTTTTCGCCGCGGCGGTGGGCGGGGCGTGGCGGCGGTCACGAGGTGCGTATCAGCATGCTGCGTATGCTGTATAAGCTGATGCTGTGGAACAGCAGCATCAGCAGCATCAGCAGCATCAGCAGCATCAGCCTCGAGGGCCGTGACGGCCACGCCGACTCTCGCCCGCGTGTCCGAAGCGGCGAAGTACCTGTCCGCCTCGGCTGCCAATGCTCGGGGTTCCGTTAGCCCGGTCCCGGCCAACGCGAGGCGAACCTGCGCTGGAAGTTGGCGACGGAAAAGCGCCCGGAATAGAGAACCGGGGGCTTCGTCGCACAACAGTGACAGCATATGGTCCATTCGGACCGACGGGCGCGTGTCACCGAGCTCGGGGAGATCCAGGAGGCGGTCGGCCCGTGCGTCGTCCGTGAGGCCGAACGTGGCTAGGAGTAGCCGCTTGAGTGCCTCGTACTTGTGGCCGTCCGGTGGGTGGCGAAGGACGGACACAACTCGAGCGGCCGTGCCGGGCCCGAGGGAGGCGACGACGTGGCAATAGTGCGTGTCATCGCCGGTGAGGCGCCGAAGCTGAAATTGGGCTTCGGCCTGGACGAACCAGACTTCGGCCTGAGCCTCCCAAAATTCGGGAAGTTTGATGAGGTTGGCCATGGCAATGGCGTCGCGTGTGGAAGGATCGCTCCGGCAGATCCAACGTCGAGGGGGTCACCAGTAAAGCGCGGCGTTACGCGCGCTGCTTGCGAGCAAGGAGGAAGCGGACAAGCGGTAACTTATAAGCGTCTTTATTTCAGGAGCTCACTGTAACACTGGCGCGCTCCGGGCTGCGCGCCCGGTGTATATCATGAGGCCACGCCTACCCCTCGGGCGTGGCCACCGCCCACTTGGTGCGCGGAATGATGTCACCACGCCAGTGGGCTTTTGTGTCCGCCACAATATCACCTTTATCTATCAATATTGTTGAAATGAAGATCAAATAGCTGTATGTTGAAATATGTTGAAAAAGTCAAAACTTTACATGGGGAGTACTTACTTTTTCACGTGACTGTATATATATATATATGTATGTGTGTATGTGTATGTGTGTATGTGTATGTATATGTATGCAGGGCGTAGTGATGGGGGGCGCGGAGGGTGCGACCGCACCAGGCGCGGAGTGGACGGGGCGTCAAATTACACCCTAAAAACCGTTTAAATGCTCCATTTGATTGTATTTTATACATTAATTATAATACAACAAACTCGTGACATCACGAGAAGCAACTTTCAGAACCGTTTTTCACAGTTTAAATTCCGTGCAACGTGTAAATGTGTCAGGTCGATGTTTACAAACTCTTTACATCCGGATTAACTTTTTTCCTAATTCCTATTTCTATCAACTCGCACAGATGTCCGTGAAGTTAGAACCCTTTACCCTTTACCCGATTCAAAGTTAGGGTTGTACCATTACAAAAATGGGGGGTGTTGTGGATTTCTTTGTACAAAAGGTGGATGCCTATGCGTAAATAGGGTAAATTATGGACTATGGTAATCCGATAATGGTTCGAATCCTGTAATGGCCCGAGAAACGTAATGTAAGACGTGAATAGGGCTAATGGTTCAAATCAGGTGAACGTTTGAATCGGTTAATGGTTCGAATTTAGCTCTTTCACGAGCCTCGATTCAGTATACAAAAAAAAAAAAAAAAAAAAAAAAAAAAATCCGGTAAACAGTACATATGGCCGCCTCAATAGGAATTGCTGACTATGTCAGTGCCTGCAGGGGGCAATCTTTTTGCCCTTCACCCCAAGCGCCACAAACTATCACAGTATCACTGCGCCACTGCATGTGAGCATGATGCAGCATACTAACTTGCAGCCTTCCTCTGAATATATGTATATGTATAAATGTATATGTATAAATGTATATGTATATGTATATGTATATGTATATGTATATGTATATGTGGTGGACTACATCCACCATGTTCTTGTGGTTGACTACATCCACCACGTTCTTGTGGTTGACTACATCCACCACGTTCTTGTGGTGGACTACATCCACCACGTTCTTGTGGTGGACTACATCCACCACGTTCTTGTGGTGGACTACATCCACCACGTTCTTGTGGTGGACTACATCCACCACGTTCTTGTGGTTGACTACATCCACCACGTTCTTGTGGTTGACTACATCCACCACGTTCTTGTGGTGGACTACATCCACCACGTTCTTGTGGTGGACTACATCCACCACGTTCTTGTGGTGGACTACATCCACCACGTTCTTGTGGTGGACTACATCCACCACGTTCTTGTGGTGGACTACATCCACCACGTTCTTGTGGTGGACTACATCCACCATGTTCTTGTGGTTGACTACATCCACCACGTTCTTGTGGTTGACTACAGCCACCACGTTCTTGTGGTTGACTACATCCACCACGTTCTTGTGGTTGACTACATCCACCACGTTCTTGTGGTGGACTACATCCACCACGTTCTTGTGGTTGACTACATCCACCACGTTCTTGTGGTGGACTACATCCACCACGTTCTTGTGGTTGACTACATCCACCACGTTCTTGTGGTGGACTGCATCCACCAGGTTTGATCCAAATCTGTCCACAACGTTTTGAAAAATCATGCCATATATCGTTTCCGGTCCTATTTCTCAATGGTGAAGAATCACTCGATAAATTTTTAATTGACCACTTTGATCAATTTTTAATCACTTGATTCTCGTAATCCGGAACTTCACCAAAATCGAATCAATTCATCTTTGTCACAAACCCAACAAGTCCAACAAGCTTAATCCGAATCCGTCCATAACGTTTTGAATTATCCTGATAACAAACAAACAGCGGTGAAAACAGCCGTCCAGACTGGTGGCGGAAGTGAAAAGGAAGGCAGTGAGTAAAAAGATGAGAAAGAAAACAGAAGAAAGCCATTAATATCTGGTTAACATATCCGAAATATGTGAGTCTTTATGGCGTTGTAAGTAAACGTAATAAAATTCCTTATTCCGGCAAGACCAAGAGGCATCCATTGCTCGCACAATGGGCCTTGCCCTTCCTCTGAATATGGAGCCCATAGCACATAGCACAAGGTCCGGCAAAAGTTTGGCTCTTATTCCAAGAAGTCTGTGCGTAAACACGTCCACCCTTTCCTACGGCATCAGGGAGGAGGTGAGGGCAGATGGGTGTGTAACGCTTTACTGTAACCCACAAAATGTCACTGTGATGACGAGGAAATCCCACAGAGGACGCATTCCATCAAGTGCTAGCTGGCTCAAACCAGATCATTTGCTGCCTAATGTCCAGAAATCCCTCAAAACCTTTAACTATCATTGTTAATGGGTCTTCACTGTCCAAAGCATATTGTAATATGAAGGAGGGAAGGAAAAGACTGGACGCAAGAACACAACACTACACTGGAGGCAAACAAAGCTGAAAGATAGTCATGCAAGAAAGAAAAACAAAAAACAAACACAGATCATGACGATCTCTGCTAACTAAACACCAAACACTCCACGATCTCTTCTCTATCTTCACATTCGATCGAAGGAACCTGCCTACGCCGGACTATACCGCTTTCTCCCACCCGCTCCCACCCGCTCCCACCCGCTCCCACCCGCTCCCACCCACAATCATAAAATAGCCTTCTGGAGGTTCCCAACACAGCGAGTAGGTAGAGGAAGCAAGCACGCAAGAGAAACCAATTTGGGTAAGACAAGAGAAACCAATTTGGGTAAGACAAGAGAAACCAATTTGGGAAAGACAAGAGAAACCAATTTGGGAAAGACAAGAGAAACCAATTTGGGTAAGACAAGAGAAACCAATTTGGGTAAGACAAGAGAAACCAATTTGGGTAAGACAAGAGAAACCAATTTGGGTAAGACAAGAGAAACCAATTTGGGTAAGACAAGAGAAACCAATTTGGGTAAGACAATAGAAACCAATTTGGGTAAGACAACAGAAACCCGTTTGGGTAAGACAAGAGAAACCAATTTGGGTAAGACAAGAAAAACCAATTTGGGTAAGACAAGAGAAACCAATTTGGGTAAGACAAGAGAAACCAATTTGGGTAAGACAAGAGAAACCAATTTGGGTAAGACAAGAGAAACCAATTCCCTTCACAATAGTATCCTTACAATCACAAGACCCCCCCCACTGGAAGCCCCATTCCTGTAAGAACGAAATGTCCGCACTTCATGGATGCAGCCGGAATAACACCGCGGCACATTTCCTCATTGAACACATTTTACGGCCATTTACATCAATAATCGTAGGCATCCAAAGGTGCCACTGGAAAGTAATCGTCTTCACCTTCAACTAGAGATATCTGGATCCCAGCTTCATCTGCCGATGATTCTTCTGTAGGACAAAGTGTGGTTGCCATGGAAACCTCATTCTTGGAACTTACAGAAGAACATTTTTGGACCAGGCTTCTCAAGGAGGGCCTAGGTCCTGAGCAGAAGCTCCTCACTGCCTTGCTCCGTTCTCAGGCAAGGCAGGCTAACAGCGCCCCATCCGACTAAGGGTTCAGTTGGAAGTTTGCTTATTTTTGAGCTGTCTTCTCATATAGTGGTCTCCTCTGATCGTTGTCATTTGTGTATGGTCAATACTGTTGTGTTCTTTTCAGAGTCTTCAATGATGGAATTTTAAAAGCTTGAGCACCATGCAGTCATCAATTTTTTGCAGTTCACAAAGTTGTACACAAGAGATTGCATCTTGACGCATGTGAAGTGCAGATTGGACAAGCTTCAGAAACAAATGACAAGTCACGGCACTATGAGTTTCCATGTTCCATGCTGAACTCGATTGATGAAGACAATGACTAAAAAGAGTTTGATTTTCTGATGAAGCCACCTTTCAGGAATCCGGATGGGTTAACCGCCATAACGTGTGATAGCCCAAAACTTAATGTTTGGTGTGGAATAATGCACGATAGGCCCATTTTTCTTTCCTGAGCAGAATGTTACGGGAATTGTGTACCTTGACTGGCTGGAAAATCAAGTTATCCCCTAGTTGGAAGAACTGCAGCCATTCGTTATTTTTCAGCAAGATGGCGCACCTCCACACTGGAGTTTGTTTGTGCATTGACTTCCTTAACGAGAACTTCCTCAGTAGATAGATTGGATGTGATGGGTCAGCCCCTTAGCATGCACGATCTCCCCATGTGACACCCTTTGACTTCTTCTTGTGGGGTATGTCAAGAATTCAAGAATTGTGTTTTTCCAAACCTCTGTTGCTGACATTGAAACACTTCGTGCAAAGATAACAAGTTACATCAGCAGTGTGGCGAGGGATATGTTGGCCAACACGTGGATTGCAGTGGATTATCGCTTGGATGTGCCACTAAAGGCGCACATGTTGAAGTGTACTGAATCTATATCATTAAAACGCTTATTTCTGAAGTTTGTAATCGAAACTTCTCTCCAACTATTGCTCCTGTCGCCCTAAGATGTGTGAGATACTATGTAGTTATGACTAACCCTTCCATATAAGCATACCTATGTCTCCAAATGTCTATAAGTGTGGAATAAAAGCTGAAAATCAGTGAAAAGTTTTGAATGACCGTGCCATTTTGTTTTACGCACAGTGAGACACTGCACTTTTGACACCGAGGAGAAGAAGAAGACGCCCCGATGTGTGCCGGACGCGCAGCGACTAGAGAGGCAAGCTACGCCTTTTAATACAAATATAAATGCGATCAGAAATGTAAAGGGGATACTTACCAGTAACCACACTATAAGAGACAATACTGCAGTTGAATACAAAGCGATATTCAGGAGATCCGCCAGAATGAATGTTGGTGCCAACGGACACAATTATTTTGAAAGGAAGCGGAAAGGAAGAGGAAGGGCAAGTTAGTTTGTATGAACATAAACACTATTTATGCCCGTGATTTTCATGAGTTACCACTAGTAACAGAAGAAACTTTATGAATTATATGACAAAATGCAAAAACTGCATCATTGGATCTCGTTTGGTTTGGTTGTAATAACATTTCAGAACTGGAACAAGACATTGTGGCCACCTTATTAGCCTCAAAGACTATGCCTGGCTAAATCCTCTGCCTGGAGGTTAAATAATACATAAGTAGATTATACATGATATATATGGATGTTAAGTTATTTTACGATTATGGTAAGATTGTGGTTCATACAATGAATATACTCGTAAGTAACCTGTGTTATTGTGTTATTGGGGTCTGGCTAGATTGCAGGAGTGATTATAGCCAAATGGCCTCCTCCTGTGTCTATTTTCCTTGTAAATCCTTGTAATGGTGCCCAATCAGGACAGGAGAAACTCTGCTCATTCTTTACCATTCCATATATCCCTAAAATGGCATATTCTATTCTCTATTTATGAAAGTGAATGTCTGGATCTTGGAATAGCAAAAGGATCCACAGCCATGAACCGACATAATCATAACATCGTTTACAGGCAGGAATGTTGGAATGTTAATGAGGTTTCTACAATAATTGAATCCTTAAGCCCTCTTTATTTATGATCTTACTTCAATGTTTAAGTTCCTTTAAATCTTATTGTTAAGATTCATGCAGCATCTTTACATCTTTTTTTTTACAGTATAGCTTGTAGGGCAATGCCATCTAGAACATGTTTGTATGTATGTATGTATGTATTGTTACGTTTGTGGGGGGTAGAGATGAAATACCTCAGTGAAGGCAGGATTGTATAAATTAGCATGGACCGTATGCCACGAAGAAGAAGAATCTTGATGTATTAAGTAGGCCGACTGTGCGGGTAAGAGCGTTTGCATGTCGCCATAAGGAGGGTGGTTTTGTGGTGAATCAATTTCAAAACAGCTCAAAGCAGCTAAAATCCATGGCTCAAACCATAGCATTATGGTTAATAATCTCCAGTGTGTAATGCCTCCTGTAATTTTCCCTTTGTTCTTGTAAAATTCAGCCTGCCAATCAATGAGATCCATGCGCCCACAACGCCGTCAGGGCTAACAATAAAACCCAGCTCATTTGCCGATCGTGCCAGTGAATCCTGCCTCACGGCTGGCGACGTCATCCAAACATTCTCGAGAGATTAGACTCCGCCCCCCAACGACTCGTGACAGGGAGGCCCCGCCTCGACCTTCATCATTAGGCATAAAGCAAGGCCGTGAGGCCCCGCCACAAAGACGGCGATTGGTCGAGAGGACGAGATATTGTGATGGGACCTGAGGATTGGTAGAGTGACGTCAGCGATGTGGGAGAGGAAGAGTCCGTCTCTCTGTTCGCAACTTGGACTGGCCCTTCCTTTGTGGCGAACAGTCGCATTTTATGTCATTCTCCCTGTGCCTTCGATGGAGGTGGCTGCACTTTGAGCGGTGCACGCTAGCGAGGCGAGTGTTAGGAGCCTGGTGGATCGTGACAATCAGATGAGGAAGGATTTTGGCCGCCGCTCCATGGATGGGTGGATACTATGGGCGCGACTGCACGCCATCTTGTGCGGTTCCCACGCGGTGACTCGGGGACCCATTCGATGACCGCCAGGCTTTCGAGGGCCGTTTGAGGATGCCAGGCTGAGTTCTGGCTAAAGCACCATGCAAACACATTTTCTTTCATTTGTCTTCCCTTATCGTGTCTCTTAGAATATAGTTTTTACCTCACCTTTCATTTTTTATGGCACCGCATTATTTTCATTAAATCATTATTTGCTGACTTTCAATTTATTGTCCTGTTCGTTTTTGTGTTTGTGGGTCGAGAGATAACACCGTGTCGGCCGTCAGATCAGGTAAGGATTCGGGCCTTTGCCGTGCATGCGAAAAGATAATCCCGCCAAGTTTGAAATACGCCTCGGAGTTAAAGCTCGTTTCGGCTATCCGTCATCGGGGATCTTACTCCCCGGAGACGCGACAGTATGTATGTGTATGTATGTATGTATGTGTATGTATGCATGTGTGCTAGTGTATGTATGTATGTGTATGTGTATGTGAATGTATGTATTTATGTATGTATGCGTGTATGCATTTATGTATGTATGTATGTATATATGTATGTATGTATGTATGTATATCCCTTCCACCAGCATTTTGTGGGTTTATTCCCTTTAAAATTCATTTTCTCTGCAACCATTGGTCCGATTGACACAAAATATTCACCAAAGGAGCGACTCCTCCTGTATAATTTTTCAAAGATAATTATGACGTCATAGGTCACGTGGTACTGGCGCTGTATTGGAAAAACCTAAAAACTTATATATCACCGAAACCGCTCCATGGAAACCATTGAAAGGTGGCTCATTGCAAAGTACTCCCCATGGGCACTTACATATGTTAATGATGATGTCATAGGTGCCTTCATTATGATGTCATAAATTGATAAATAGAACGCTTGATCGGATCAGTTTGAAATTTATCCGGCTACGCAGTTGTTAGACTCTAACGCTCGTGGTGGAGTTTAGTTAATAAATCATATCCAGGACAGAGACATTAGTATAGACATCGCTGTACATTTACATGAATTACAAGGACATTAGTAGACAATGGTCAAACACATATGGTGTAGAGGATTTGAAACAGAGTTCTTCCCAGATTGGAATGCTCTCATGCCAACCCATAGTAAAGGAAGGTTAGAGTTAAGCTCGGAATATTCCTGGCTCTCATGACTCAATCCATCATAGCATGTTTGGAACTAACAGCAAAAGCTGAACTTCATCATTATGTTAATGTCTGCACAGTCTGATGTAGTCAGAATACCGTGCAATAATATACACACGGGTACTGATCAGTAAGTCCGTGGCTTAACTTAAAAGAAAAGCACAATGTTTCAGCTAAGATTTTTGTAAAAATGGTGTTTAATAAAAATCTGTCATAATTATACAAATAAATAAATAAATAAATTATTTAATAATGTTAGGAGCATGTTGAGAATCGGTTTCAGTTTTTGGAGATCGAATAATGCTTTTTTTTTTGTATACAACGTGAGGCTCATGGAAGAGCTAGGACACAAAAGGGAACCGAAAGAACAGTGGAAAATGGGAAAAACAAACAAATATCAGAGTAGACGACACTTGGAGGAAGAATGACTGATGAAGGAAAGAATGTGAGCAAGGGGAGGGGGTGGAAGGTACAATGTGAACAACCTGGATACAAGCACAAACACAGCAAGAAGGGGGCTAATTCATTATAGGGGTAATCCGGCCTGACATTACGTGTTCAAACGTGAGAAGGAAGAGAGTTAGTAAGGTAAGAGGAAAGGAGGAGAGTTCTACCTCAATTAACCTTCCCTAACCTAACTTAGCATAACTTAGCATATAAACCCTACCTAACCTAACATAGCCCTCTTAATTGCAGGTTGCTGTTTTTCACATCGAATCTCTCCTGCTCTCCTGTCCATTCATTCTCTTACTTATTGTGTCCAACTGTTGTCCGACTGTCAGTCCATTGCCTTTCATCACCTTACTCTTCCATGAGCCTCAATCTTGTATATAAATAAAAGGAGGTTAAGAAGAGGAATAAGGAGAAGAGAGGGAGCACAAGGAATAAAAAGTAAGTAAAAATGCTCCCATTTTGCATACGTAATAAATAGACGCCGCCTAAAATAAGTACTGTACTTCAGCTCGTCCTATCCCGTAGTGAGACAAGCATGTCAACCTTAATCCTCACCAAAAACCACAGAAGTGCCGTCACTGCGGAATAATGGCAATAGAGTACGGTACAAATAACCTGCCAAAAATGTTCTGGAAGATTTTGTTCTTTATTATGTATGATTCATCAAAAAAATCCGTGCCAACGTGGGAGTGTTCACTAAATAACAATAAACTGCCTTTACCTGTCCAATACCTACAACTCTTGCACAAAATGCAATCACTCAACAATTTCAGCATTTTCCTTCAACTTTCGCACAACCCAAGCTTATGTAGTTTAAGACCACCCAACCCCACCATGAAATCAGCTGAGAGAACTCACACGTAAAATTCTGACCTTGTCTATTTAATATGTACGTAAATATGAAGTAGCTTTTGAACCCCACCCCTTTATCCTACCTCCTGACAACCGTTTTGTCACTTCTTTCCACACTATCGTTCCTTCCTCTTTGATCATCATCCCTTCTCTTCCTTTTCTCAGACCAATCAAGCATCTTGCAGACGAAAGTATCTCATACGGAACGGCTCGAAACAAGTCAAATTTTTGATAATGTTGTACTATAAACTGTTACAGAGTGTCGGTGCTGCTGAAGTAGTTTATTGCCAAGGAATTGCCATTGCCATCCCAGCAGTAGGTGTGGCAGGAATTTGTAATTTGGCTAAGAAGCTGGGGATGAGGTAAGTGTAAATACAGTGCTTTCAGAAAGTATTCAGACCCCTTCACTTTTTCACATTTTGTTATGTTGCAGCCTTATGCTGAAATCGTTTAAATTCATTTTTTCCCTCATCAATCTACACTCAATACCCCATCATGACAAAGAGAAAACAGGATTTTAGAAAGTTTTGCAAATGTATTAAAAAGAAAAAACTGAAATATCACATTGACATAAGTATTCATACCCTTTGCTATGACACTTTAAATTTAGCTCAGGTGCCTCCCGTTTCTCTTGATCATCTTTGAGATGTTTCTACGCCTTGATTGGAGTCCACCTGTGGTAAATTCATTTGATTGGACATGATTTGGAAAGGCACACACCTCTTCCTAGAGTGGCCAGACGGAAGCCTCTCCTCAGTGAAAGACGCATGAAAGCCCGCTTGGAGTTTGCAAAAAAGCACCTAAAGGACTCTTAGACTGTGAGAAACAAGATTCTGTGGTCTGATGAAACCTTGATTGAACTGTTTGGCTTCCGTCGGGCCACTCTGCGATAAAGCCCAGATCGGTGGGGTGTTGCAGTGATGGTTGCCCTTCTGGAAGTTTCTCCCATCTCCACACAGGATCTCTGGAGCTCAGGCAGAGTGACCATCGGGTTCTTGGTCACCTCTCTTACCAAGGCCCTTCTCCCCCGATTGCTCAGTTTGGCCGGGCGGCCATCTCTAGGAAGAGTCCTGGTTGTTCCAAACTTCTGCCATTTAAGAGTTATGGAGGCCACTGTGCTCTTGGGAACCTTCAATGCAGCAGAAGTTTTTTTGTAGGCTTCCCCAGATCTGTGCCTCGACACAATCCTGTCTCTGAGCTCTGCAGGCAGTTCCTTCGACCTCATGGCTTGGTTTTTGCTCTGATATGCATTGTCAACTGTGAGACCTTATATAGACAGGTGTGTGCCGTTCCAAATCATGTCCAATCAATTGAATTTACCACAGGTGGACTCCAATCAAGGTGTAGAAACATCTCAAAGATGATCAAGAGGAATGGGAGGCACCTGAGCTAAATTTCAAGTGTCATAGCAAAGGGTATGAATACTTATGTCAATGTGATATTTCAGTTTTTTCTTTTTAATAAATTTGCAAAACTTTCTAAAATCCTGTTTTCTCTTTGTCATTATGGGGGTATTGAGTGTGGATTGATGACGGAAAAAATGAAGTTAAACGATTTCAGCACAAGGCTCCAACATAACAAAATGTGAAAAAGTGAAGGGGTCTGAATACTTTCTGAGTGCACTGTACCTTTTAGGACTTAGGTCATCCTGCCAGCCCAACAAGTCAAATAGTGCAATTATAAAACAACATAAGGGAAGTAAAAGCACTGCACCGTGAGTGGCGAGCCACTCTTTGGGATCAATGCAGGGTGGAAGCAACACCAGATGCTCCAAGTCAACGTCCGTGATCTTCGCGTCTGCGTGTTCTGGGTCCAGGAAAAGCCTCCGATCCTCGGACGATCCTCGCTTGTCGCCCTTACGGGATCGCCTTGCATTCCGAGTAAAGAGACAGAAGTAAAATGAGACTTTTAAGTTACCACTTTAATATAGTGTGACACCTGTTGCCCAGTAGTTACCACAATAGAGCAAAACACAAACTGATGGTGATGCCTTATTAGCAGGAATCTGACCACTGTATCTTGTTAAAATGGTGTTCAAGTTATAGGGTGTGCAAATTTTTATTGTATAGCTCATAGGGCAATGCTGTCTGGAACAGTGTTTGTCTGTCCGTCCATCCGTATGTATGCATGCATGTATAGTCACATGAAAAAGTAAGTACACCCCATGTAAAGTTTTGACTTTTTCAACATATTTCAACATACAGCTATTTGATCTTCATTTCAACAATATTGACAGATAAAGGTGATATAATATAACAAATATCATGAAACATTTACATTTTGTAGTCCATTGTATAATTTAAATACACATAAATGCAAATTTTGCATGTGGAAAAAGTAAGTATGCCCCTACATTTATCACTACTTCAATTACCTAAAATTATAATCAGGTGCACCAGCTCAGATGCAAATGATTGGAACATCGTTAGAGAGGATCTTGGAGGAACCTGTCTTATTTAAACCTCAGACATTTAGTTTGGTTTGCTCTTGTTACGTACTCCTCCCCAATCCCCTGGTCACGGTGTACCTCCGAGCCCCGAGGGGAGTCACGGCAGAAAAATGTGTTATTCTGTATGTCAAAGATCACTGGTGAAGCCACACCAATTGTTACCAACAAACAAATATTGCATTAAGATCACACAAGAATAACAGTACAACAATAATAGTAATCAAAAGTACAATCCATATATATCCCATGATGGTACCATCAGTTTCGTAACATATAACTCACTGTGCTCCAAGTGAGTGAACCAAGAACATTCCCAATGCCTCTTTCCCTGCTTCAAACCAAAGTTGATTCCGGTTTCAAGCCGAAGTCGATCCCGGCTTCAAGCCAAAGTCGATCCGCTCCAGCGATCGTCAGAACGATGTCTAATCGAGACCAGAATCCCGTTCGGATGACGGTCACAGCCACACGGCCAAAGCTGCACCAAGGCGCCCTCAAGGCGACTGGGAAATCCAAAGGCGCCCTCCAGCCGAATGGGAAATCACACACTCGGGTATGGACGTTTAATGGCTCACAGTCGGCGAACCTCAGATTTACCTTCAAAATACACGTTGCACACACACACACCAGATAAACATCTGAATGCGGTGAGAACAGCTGAAGCGAAGCAAAGAAACCTTGCTCGACGCATAAAGCGCGCGAGTCAAAATTGCCGATGGCCCGTACTCGAGACGTAACGGCATGATGAGGATTCTCTTCGGAATCCATCGCAAAACCTGACACGCAGGTGAATCTGTCACAGCGATAACAACTCTGTCGCAGGAATCCCTTTCCTGGGAAACCCAAAGTTCACTCGTGACTCTTGCTCGCCAATGTTCACTCCAGACCGCAAAGCAACTATGCTTCTTGTCTGACTCCACTCGCTCCACCTTCTTTTTTTTCTCTTCCTCTTCTTCGTCGTCGTCGTCGTCCGGTTCCCGATCCGGTTTCCGGTTTCTTTTAACACTAACCTTTTCACCTTTTGAAAACAGTTCATACACAATAAACCTTTTGAAAACAATAATAGTACATAGAATCAAAAATGTTTACAGTGGATGAAAACCACAACAACGGAAGTGACAAATCCGTAACACTTCCCCCCCCTCAAGAAAGAAAGTTTGAACATAGTAAAAACTTTCTTTGCAGGCAAAAACTCTTTTAACAAACAAAAGTAAAACTCACACCCAAATCATCAATTCCCGTGAGCCACGATAATCAATATTTCCCAAAATAAAGCAATAAAACTTCCAAACAACCAACAGAAATTTCCAACGTTAGTTCACTCTGGACAAAGCATCAACAACGACATTGTCTCTGCCCTTTACATGCTCAATTTCCAAGTTGAACTCCTGCAAAGCCAAACTCCATCTCATCAACCTCTGGTTTTTCTTTTTCATTTTTTGAATGAAGGTTAAGGGGTTGTGATCAGTGAAGACTTTTATACGAAAGGTAGTAGTTCCCAGATACACCTCATAATGCTGAAGCGCTAGCAGGAGAGCAAGGGTCTCTTTTTCCACCGTGGCATAATTTGCCTGGTGTTTGTTAAACCTTTTGGAATAGTAGCACACCGGGTGATCCACTCCATCCTCATCTTCCTGTAATAGAACTGCCGCAGCCCCCACATCACTTGCATCAATAGCCAACTTGAAAGGTGCTTGAAAATCCGGGGCTGCTATGACAGGAGAGCTCATTAATATTGCTTTGACGTGGGCAAAGGCAGCCTGACATTTGTCATCCCAAACAAACTTGGTCTCTTTCCTCAGCAAATTCGTTAAAGGGGCTACCACATCAGAAAAATTCCTGCAGAACCGCTGGTGCCAACCAGCCATACCCAAGAATCTCATAAGCTCCTTCTTCCCTTTTGGAACTTGGAAGCGATCAATGGCTTCTATCTTGGCTGTCACCGGTTGCACCTGACCCTGACCTACTACATGGCCTAGGAACACCACCTGTGCCTTTACAAACTCACTCTTAGATAAGTTGATGGTCAACCCTGCCTCGGTCAGTTTCTTGAAAAATGCATGGATTTGTTTAATATGATCTTCCATAACGATGGTGTGGATGATGACATCATCCAGATAAGCCTCCACCCCCTCAAGGTCTGCAATAGGCTTATTAATCAGCCGTTGAAATGTAGCAGTCCCGTTTTTCAATCCAAAGGGATGAACCTTGTACTGATACAACCCATTTGGTGTGACTAAAGCCGAGATTTCCTTGGCTCTATCAGTAAGAGGAATCTGCCAATACCCTTTCAGTAAGTCAAATTTAGTTACAAATTTAGCTGGGCCTATTCTATCAATAGTCAATCCTCGGGATGGGATATGAGTCGGTCTTGGTCACTGTATTAACCCGTTTTAAATCCGTACAACAGCGAAAACTGCCATCGGGTTTTGGAACAAACACACATGGTGAGCTCCATTCACTGCTGCTTGGTTCGATGATGTCATTCTCCAACATATACTGAACCTCCTTCCGAAGATACTCCATCTTCACAGGGTTCATCCGATAGGGGTGTTGTTTCACAGGAGTGGCTTCCCCCACCTCAATATCATGATATACCAAGTCAGTACGACCAGGTACATCTGTGAACAAATGTGCAAATTCAAAAATTAGGCTGGACAGTTGCCCTTGTTGTTCCCTCGTCAAATGACCTAATTTCTCATCTAAATGACTCAACACTTCTGTGTTTGTCAATCTGGGACAAGCCTGGTCATCAAAGATATCAAACTTCACACCGGCGTCAACCTCTGGATTCTCTTGCACCCCGACTACAGGCACGACAGGTGAGACAGGAACCATTTCTTCCACAGGCTTCCTCTCATGATATTTCTTCAGTCGGTTGACATGACAGCTGCCGCTTTTCCGTCGGTCGGGAGTTGTCACCACGTAATCTGTTTCATTAACCCTCCTTTCGATTGCATAAGGACCAAAATATCTAGCCTGTAGTGGCTGACCTGGAACAGGAAGCAACACTAACACTCGGTCCTCAGGACTGAAATTTCTTATCTGAGATTTCTTGTCACGTCTCACTTTCATTTTATCCTGTGTCACTTTCAAGTTTCTTCTCGCAACTTCACAAGCCTTTGCCAATCTGTGCCTAACCGTTGACACATACTCCACCACTGTTGACTGTGACTCCTACTGTAGCCACTGCCCTTTCACCAATTTCAACGGTCCTCGCACTGCGTGTCCAAACACAAGTTCAAAAGGACTGAACCCCAATGACTCCTGAATAGATTCCCTCGTAGCAAACAACAATAAGGGTATTCCTTCATCCCAATCCTTGTCACATTCAAAACAATACGTTCTGATCATAATCTTCAATGTCTGGTGAAACCTTTCCAAGGACCCTTGGCTCTCGGGATGGTAAGAACTTGATCTTACTTGCTCCACTCCCAACAGGTGTACCACTTGCTGAAAAAGCATTGACATGAAATTGGAACCCTTATCAGACTGGATGACCTTAGGTAGGCCAACCAAAGTGAAAAATTTCATCAAGTCCTTCGCAATAACTGCCGCAGTAATTTTTCTAAGAGGCACTGCCTCTGGGAACCTTGTGGAAGCACACATGATGGTCAACAAATACTGATGTTCAGCCTTAGTTTTAGGTAAAGGGCCTACACAGTCAATAATGACACGGCTGAATGGCTCTTCAAAAGCTGGAATGGGTTTTAAAGGTGCGGATGGGACTTTCTGATTAGGTTTTCCCACCAGTTGGCAAGAATGGCAAGATTTGCAGAACTCCGCCACATCACGTCGCAATCCTGGCCAGAAAAAATGTACCAATATTCTGTCACAGGTCTTGTTCACTCCAAGGTGCCCGGCCAAAGATGTCTCATGCGCCAAACTCAATATCTCCTTCCGGTACGGCGGTGGGACCACAATTTGGTAATGAACTTTCCACTCATCGTTTGCTGGAACCTCCGGTGGTCTCCATTTTCTCATGAGTATTTCCCCTTTCATGAAGTAACCAACAGGTATCTTCATAGCCTCTTCCTCTGTAACGGCTTTACCAATGAAACTCCGGATCTCCGAATCTCCGTGTTGTTCTTCAACAAGTCTCTTTCAGACCAGCACTGTTTGCTCAACCTCGTTCCCAGATATCTCCGACGGACACTCCATTTCCTCTTTGGTTCCAGATGCCACCTTTTCCTTAAGTTCCTTGAAGTCACTCCCTTTCCTATTACCTCTTTCAGAATTTTCCTCCAATACCTCTAAGGAACCCAAATCCACATCGCCTTACTTCTCCTTCTCTTCAGAGCGCTTCCTACCCATAGCACGAATCACTGCACAGGATGGAAAGATACCAGGAATCTCCTGCTCTAACTGTGCGGTGTTATTTTCCCTACTGGGCTTTTCAACCAACATTGGATTACCAGAAACTCGACCACCGGCCAAATCATTCCCGATAATAAAAGAGATTCCCTCTACAGGAAGAGTGGCTTGTAAACCTACGGTGACCGGTCCTGACACCAAATCAGACTTCAAATGGATGACATGAAGTGGAGCTTTAACATAGCCACCAACCCCCTGTAATTTCATTTGCCGTCCAGTTGCCGTCTAACACTAACACCAGTTGCCATCTTCTCTGACAATGGCAAAATGCCTCAAGCATCAAAGATTGATGTGCTCCTGTGTCCCTCAATACCCTAACAGGTCTCTGGTTAGTCAAGTCACCATCCAGTGACACAAACCCCTCTGAAATAAAAGGTTTGTAACCCTCTTGAACAAGGTCGTTCTGTGATGCCATAACTTTGGCATGGGAACCTTCACAAGGCACTGTCCTCCAAGGAAGATTTCTCGCATTGGCGAATGCATTCGGAGTTGTACGAGTCTGACTCCGCTCCTGATTTTTCCTTTTCAGGGCATAACATTGGGACATCAAATGCCCAGGTTTCTTGCAAAAAGCGCAAGTAGGCCCGGAGGAAAAACTCGAAGTCTGCCTCGGGCCGCCCGGAAGATAAGTCTGTCTTGGAACTGTAGTCTTCTGATCCCTAAAAGTCACGGTATCAGATTTGTCCTCATAGTCATATCTAGGCCGCCCCCATGAATATTTGTTCTCCGCACCTGATTTACCATAACTCCCCTGGCTAACTCTAAGAGGGAAGTTAGGTTTGTGGAACACCATCCTGTGTGTCAAGGCATAGTCATCTGCCATGGTTGCTGCCTCATACAACTCTGGTACTTTCTTTTCATCCAGATGTACTTTAATGTCCGCGTGGACACACTGTTTGAATTCCTCCACCAAGATCAATTGTCGCAACAGTTTGAAGTCTTTCCCAATCCCCTTCGAATCACACCACCGATCAAACATGGTTTCCTTCATTCTGGCAAACTCCACATGGGTCTCACTCTACCTCTTCCTGGCATTACTGAATTTTTGCCGGTAAGCTTCAGGGACCAATTCATAGGCTTTGAGAATGGTTTTCTTCACTATCTCATAATCTGCACATTGGTCAATCGGTAAAGCCGAATAGATATCTTGAGCTTTACCCACCAAAACACTTTGCACTCACATAGTCCAGGACCCCACAGGCCATTTTAGCATTTGAGCCACTTTCTCAAAGTGTAAAAAAAACTTGGCTACCTCTTTTTCATTGTAGGGTGGAACCAGCCTCACATGCCTACCAACATCCCAAGTGTTCTGACTAGTTGACGAACTAGCCGGCATGGATACTACTTCTCTCCGTTCTCCCATTAATTCCAGCTCCTTGAGTTTAAGTTCCTTCTGATACTCCATGTCATGTTCCTTTAACTCCCTTTCGGCTCTCCTTTCCTCTGCTCTTTCCCCTGCTCTTCTTTCTTCGAGTTCCCTTTCAGTTCTCCTTTCCTCTGTTCTTCTCTCCTCGAGTTCTCGTTCCTGTTCCACGCTTCTTTCCTCGAGTTCTCTTTCAGCTCTCCTTTCCTCTGCTCTGCTCTCCTTGGCTTTCCATTCCAACTCTTTTAACCTTTCCTGGCTCTGCAGTTGTATCTCCATTTTCCGGAGCTCCACATTATATTTTTCCTCGGGTAACCAATCCAAGGCTACCTCTGTCCATGTTCCTTGTCCCACCAGAGATTCTACAACCAATGTCTGCATCTCTGCTTTCTTCATATGAGCTCGGACCTCCAAGTTAAAATGTTTGGCCAATATCAAGAGTTCCGATCTTTTTAACGCTTGGACCTATGCCTCATTAGGGGACGCCGCAAACTTTTCTGCATCAAACACCGTGGTGACTATTAGTTAGCACCTGTTAACCTTCACACAAAAATTTTCCAATTTTCTGAAAAATTTGGGAATGTTAGAAAAATTCCAAATTTGGGAATTTTGGGAATGTTCGGGAATTATATCCCGGACGAATGTTAGGGAATTTAATCAGCAAAGACGAGCCCCCAAATTCTCTTAGCAAAGACGAGCCCAAAATTTCAATTTGGGCCGATCCCGGACGAGCCCCCAATTTCTGTTACGTGCTCCTCCCCAACCCCCTGGTCACGGTGTACCTCCGAGCCCCGAGAGGAGTCACGGCAGAAAAATGTGTTATTCTGTATGTCAAAGATCACTGGTGAAGCCACACCAATTGTTACCAACAAACAAATATTGTATTAAGATCACACAAGAATAACAGTACAACAATAATAGTAATCAAAAGTACAATCAATATTTATCCTATGATGGTACCATCAGTTTCGTAACATACAACTCACTGTGCTCCAAGTGAGTGAACCAAGAACATTCCCAATGTCTCTTTCCCTGCTTCAAACCAAAGTTGATTCCGGTTTCAAGCCGAAGTCGATCCCGGCTTTAAGCCAAAGTCGATCCGGTCCAGCGATCATCAGAACGATGTCTAATCGTGACGAGAATCCTGTTCGGATGACAGTTACAGTCACGCGGCCAAAGCTGCACCAAGGCGCCCTCAAGGCGACTGGGAAATCCAAAGGCGCCCTCCAGGCGACTGGGAAATCACACTCGCGGGTATGGACGTTTCACGGCTCACAGTCGGCGAACCTCAGATTTACCTTCAAAATCCACGTTGGACACACACACCAGATAAACGTCTGAATGCGGTGGGAACGGCTGAAGCGAAGCAAAGAAACCTTGCTCGACGCTCAAAGCACGTGAGTCAATACGGCCGATGGCCCGTACTCGAGACGTAACGGCACGACGAGGATTCTCTTCGGAATCAATCGCAAAACCTGACACGCAGGTGAATCTGTCACAGCGACAACAACTCTGTCGCAGGAATCCCTTTCCTGGGAAACCCAAAGTTCACTCATGACTCTTGCTCGCCAATGTTCGCTCCAGACCGCAAAGCAACTATGCTTCTTGTCCGACTCCACTCGCTCCGCCTTCTTTTTTTTCTCTTCCTCTTCTTCGTCATCGTCCGGTTCCCGATCCGGTTTCCGGTTTCTTTTAACACTAACTTTTTCACCTTTTGAAAACAGTTCATACACAATAAACCTTTTGAAAACAATAATAGTACATGGAATCAAAAATGTTTACAGTGGATGAAAACCACAACAACAGAAGTGACAAATCCGTAACACTCTTTTTTTTTTCTTCTTTTTTTTGTATACAAGATCGAGGCTCGTGAAAGAGCGAACATTAATCACACAGAAAGACAAACCGACACATAAAACATATAACATAGGGAGCGGTAGACAAGATGAGGAGAGAGGGGGAAGGACACAAACACAACATTTGAGAGCAGGGACCGAGAGACATGGAGACATCGAGAGATCTGAGAGAGGGCGAGGGCTTTGGGGGGGGGGGGGGGGGGCGTGGGAAGGGGGCGGTGGGAGAGGTATAAAACATATGGACACTGCCAGGACTTCCAGGAAAGAAGTTGGAATTTCAAACAAGGTGGATCTGGGGTGAATTAGCGGGGGTAGAAAAGATCAAGGTTTTGGATGGGGGAAGATAAGAGATGGTGGTGAACAGCTGTTTTAAAGACCTGGAGGGAGGAGTGGGATTGAAGGGAGTGAGGGAGTTTGTTCCAGAGGCGGGAGAAAAGAGGAATGAAAGAGTGAAGGTGAGCAGGGAGCCGAGATTTCGGCAGTTTAACCATCAGAGGGTTGCTGGCAGATCTTGTGCGACCTGTAGGAATATTTGGGGGACAGAGCACAGAGAGAGCTGGGGGTGCAAGGCCGGAGAGGAGTCGGTAGAAGACAGAAAGACCACCTACCTGCCTGCGGTGAGTGAGTGAAAGGCCCTCAGAGATAGCTTCATCGCGGGAGATTCCAATAATTCTGAAAGCTTTGGTTTCAACAGCGTGAAGCCGAGCTAGGTGTGAGGCAGGAGCACCGGCCCATAGGGGAGAACAGTATTCCATTGAGCTGCGGATGAAAGCCTTGTATGTGGTGAGGAGCTCAGGTGTGCCGAGGAAGGACTTCGCACGACGGAGGATGCCCAGTCGGCGACTGGCTTTGGAGGCCAGCTTGGAAATGTGGTTTTCCCAAGAAAGATCATGGCAGATAGTGAGACCCAAAATCTTGAGCGACAGAACTTCTTGGAGAGGATTGTTGAGAAAGTAGATGGGAGGGTTGTCCAGTCGATCTTTTCGGAGAGACATAGTAAGAGTGTGAGATTTGTCAGGATTGAAAGACATGTTCCACTTGTTTGACCAGTCTGTGATTTTGTCCAGGTCTTCAGAGAGTGATGAGGCAGCAGACTGCCGATCTGAGGGAAGAGGAATGGAGCGGCAGAGAGTGGAGTCATCAGCAAAGAGATAGAGAGGATTTTCGAGAGAGTCAGAGAGATCATTGATGAAGACCAGAAAAAGCACGGGGCCCAGAACACTGCCTTGGGGAACTCCAGCCTGAACAGGAAGAGGAGATGAGAGAAACCCATTCAGGGCCACACGTTGACGACGACTAGAGAGGAAGTCCGCCAGCCATGCGTGGAGATTTCCATGGATACCAAAGGAGGAGAGTTTGGTGAGCAGAGCGGGGTGCCAGACCGTGTCGAAGGCACGTGATATGTCGAGGGAGACAGCTCTAATTTCCTGTTTGGCATTGAGGACCTCCATCCATTGTTGAGACAGCAGAAGCAGCATGTCCAGAGTAGAGTGACCTGGTCTGAAACCAAATTGATGATCAGAGATCAAGCCATTGGAGAAGAGGAAAGATTTCATATCCGAAGCAATGATGGATTCCATGACTTTGCTGATAATTGGGAGAAGGCTGATTGGTCTGTAGTTGCTAGGATCTGTTTTTGCACCTTTTTTGTGCAAAGCGGTGATGTTGGCTGATTTCCAAGCAGATGGCAGTTGACCTTGAGCAAAAGAGAGGGTGAAGAGAACAGAGAGAGGGTGAGATAGAGCAGCAGAGCAGGATTTTAGGACCCGTGGGCTGATGCCGTCGGGTCCAGTTGCAGAATCAGAGTCGAGGGTTGACAGAAACTTTTCCACCTTGTCAGGAGGAAAGGACACAGAGTCCAGGAGCAGCAGGGTACGACTGGGTATGGTGGGTACAGAGAGGGATGGGTTTGGGACACAAGATTTAGAGGCAAACACAGAGTTGAGGCATTCAGCTTTTTCACGTGCGGAGTCAGCTGTGTAGCCGTTTGAGGTAAGGGAGGGGATGGAGGGGGAACAAACACCAGAAACGGATTTGACCAGACGCCACCAGGATTTGGAAGAGGGAGACAGATAAGAGAGTTCGGTCTTGAGAACGGAGAGATATTGTTTCCTGGCTCTCCTGAGGGTGGACACACACTTGTTTCGGGCTTTGTGAAAGGAAATGAGATTTCCTTCCATTGGATTTGCTTTCCAGGAGACGAAGGCAAGTTGTTTCTGGGCAACAGCCTCACCACAAGATTCCGTGTACCATGGACGGGAGGAAGGGTATGACAACTGAAGACGAGATGGGATAAATCTGTGCATGAGAGAGAGCAATTTACTTTGGAAGAATTCCCAGGATGAGTTGATGTCAGAGGTGGTAGAGATGGGAGACCAGTCCAGATGATTGATGGCTGCTTGAAGACCGTGCCAGTTGGCCTGAGTGAAATGCCAGACTCGTCGACGCTGAGCAGGCTCCCTGAGGATGGTCAGAGAGATGTCCACTTTAACAAGGACATGATCAGATGATCCGATCGGAGCAGAAGAAGAGCAGCAGACATTTTCAGGGAAGTTAGTCATAACCAAGTCCAGAAGAGAAGATGTTCCGTTGACTGAGATCCGGGTCGGGAAATTGACAGATTGTGTCAGTCCCAGTGAGTCGCAGAAGTCCTTTGCTGAGGAGCCATGGCTGGTGAGAGAGGTACCCACACCCAGCCAACTGGCATGATGACAGTTGAAATCACCACATATGAGGAAGAGAGAGTTGGGATGAGTAGATAGAAGTTGGTCCATATCATCAGACAGCGAGATGTAGATGGAGTCATCACTGTTTGGTGGACGGTACAACACACATATGAACAAGAGGTGGGAGCGAAGGGGAAGCCGTAGCCAGAGGTATTCCTGGGGGTGAGGTGGAGAGAGTGCAGTGCAGGGCGAGTGAGGAAGAGAGTTTTTGATAAAGATAGCAACCCCGCCTCCAGGACGAGGCTCAGGTCTATCATACCGGAGGAGGGAGTAGCCCGGGAGAGATACTATGGAATCAGAGACATCATAAAGGAGGAAAGTTTCTGTTAAGCAGATCACGTCTGGTTTGACAGAAGCAACCTGTATGGAGAGATCAGTTAAGTTTGAACGAAGGCCCCGGATGTTTGAGGTCCATACCGTTAATGAAGAGGAAGGGGGAGCATCAGATACAGAACAGGGGGGAGGAGGGGTAGGGTAAGATGTGGAAGAGGTGGAAGAGGTAGGGAGAGCTGTTGAAGGTGTGTCAGAGATTTCAGAATAGCTCGGAGAAAGGGAAGGATGGGGCGGACAAAAGGTTTGATGGTGATTGGGTGAGCCACTATGAGGTGTTATTTGAGGAGGGGGAAGAGCGAGGCAGAAGGTTGGGGGAGATGGAGGTGAGAGTTTGAAGGGGGAAGAAGCGGGGAGGACGCTTTGAGGAGGGGGAGTGAGAGGGGGGAAATTGAGAAGCAATGAGGGTGGGGAGATTTGAAGGGGAGGGTGAGGGGGGAGTTTGGGAGGGAAGGGACAAGGGGAGGGATTTGAAAGGGATGGGATATGGGGGAGATTTGGAGGGGAGGGGTGAGGCAGGAGTCTAGGAGGGGAGGGGCGAGGGGGCGTCTTGGCGGGGAGGGGTGAGGGGGTAGTTTAGGAGGGAGGGGGCAAGGGGGGAGATTTGAAAGGGATGGGTGATGGGGAAGATTTGGAGGGGAGGGGTGATGGGGAAGATTTGGAGGGGAGGGGTTATGGGGAAGATTTGGAGGGGAGGGGTGAGATTGGATTTTTGAAAGTGTACGATTTATGGGAAACGAACATTTATTGCAAAATGAGTTTCTTGTGACCTTCGAGTTAAAAATACGTTTAAGGACGCTGGATGGAGGATGGAGTGCAGGAGAGTTTAGGGAATGTAGAAAAAAGGCACTATAGGAGATGGATATTTTTTTTGGGATGAATTGATTTGGTGAGCAAGTCGAAAGCAGCCTTTTAAAGAAGAAGAAGAAAAAGGTGTTATAAAATATGACGGAATACATAACTTGAGGGGAAAGTGTAAACATTGAAGGTTAATGAGTGAAAACTATCTGGGGAAATGGGGGAGAAACACGTGGTCGAAGAACGAACGAACGAATAAGAATGAATAAACGAATGAGAACAGAGAAGGAAATGTTGTTGTTGTTATTGTATTTTTTTTTTTTTTTTTTTTTTTTGAGTTGAGATTTACACAAGGAAGTAGGTAGGCTATGGGTGAAAAGCCTGGGAATACAGAGAACGAAAGTTATTGGATCACAAACGACGGACCACTGAGAGAAAAACAAAGCCTCAAGGTTGTACAGTGCACACTGTACAAGGCCTCAAGACACGACACGGCAAACAGACGATCAATTTATGAAAGATAAACACCGAGAAACAACCAAAGTTGCACACAATAACTTCACACACCGAAAGATAAATACAGTTTCGACAAAATACAATTGTGAACAGACTTAACTTCGAAAAACGTGGAGACCGTGTGGAGCTTTGAAAATCCCTGCCGCCGTCTCCAAGATCTCGCGAGATCTCAACAACAACTCTCGCGACAACAACTTTGTTGTTGAAGTGTGCGGCGTCACCATGCCTAGATCAAAAGAGCTCTCTGAGGCCTTCAGAAAGAAGGTTATAGATGCCTACGAGTCTGGGAAAGGATTTAAAAACATCTCCAAACAATTTGAAATCAATCAATCGACTGTCCGGAAGATCATCTACAAGTGGAGAAGATTCCAAACAACTGCCAACTTGTTCAGGCCAGGCCGCCCTAGCAAGTTCAGCCCGAGAGCAGACCGCAAGATGCTGAAAGCAGTCTCTAAGAACCCAAGAATGTCATCACGGGACCTACAGGTAGCTCTTGCCACTGTTGATATCAAAGGGCACGAGGTTACCATTAGAAAGAGGCTGCACAAATTTGATCTACATGGGAGGTGTGCCAGGAGGAAACCTTTGCTGTCCAGAAAGAACATCAGGGCAAGACAAAATTTGCCAATGAACACCTAGGCAAAGACCAGCACTTCTGCAACAATGTGCTCTGGACAGATGAGTCAAAGGTAGAGCTATTTGGCCACAGTACCAGAAGACATGTTTGGCGAAAACCAAAGACAGCATTTGACCACAAGAACCTGATACCAACTGTAAAGCATGGTGGTGGAAATATTATGGTTTGGGGAAGCTTTGCTGCATCAGGGCCTGGGCAGCTCACCATCATAGAATCCAATATGAATTCTTCATTGTACCAGAGGGTGCTTGAGGATAATGTGAGGCCATCTGTCGGGAAGTTGAAGCTCAACCGAAAGTAGACCTTGCAACATGACAATGACCCTAAACATACCAGTAAATCCACCAAGGAATGGCTGAAAAGAAAGAAATGGAGGGTTCTGGAATGGCCAAGTCAAAGACCGGATCTAAATCCCATCGAGATGTTGTGGGGGATTTGAAACGAGCTGTGCATGCAAGAAACCCCTCAAACATCACACAGCTGAAAGAATTCTGCACAGAGGAGTGGGCAAAAATTTCTCCCAGTCGATGTCATAGAATGGTAGACAGTTATATGAAATGCCTACTTGAGGTTGTTTCTGCCATAGCGGCAATACCACCTATTAGAGCCAAGGGTGTACTTACTTTTTCCACATGCGAAATTTGCATTTATGTTTATTTAAATTATACAATGGACTACAAAATGTAAATGTTTCATGATATTTGTTATATTATATCACCTTTATTTGTCGATATTGTTGAAATGAAGATCAAATAGCTGTATGTTGAAATATGTTGAAAAAGTCAAAACTTTACATGGGGTGTACTTACTTTTTCACGTGACTGTATGTTTGTATGTATGTCCCTTCTGCTGGCATTTTGTCCCATCGAGACGTTGTGGGGGATTTGAAACGAGCTGTGCATGCAAGAAACCCCTCAAACATCACACAGCTGAAAGAATTCTGCACAGAGGAGTGGGCAAAAATTTCTCCCAGTCGATGTCATAGAATGGTAGACAGTTATATGAAATGCCTACTTGAGGTTGTTTCTGCCATAGCGGCAATACCACCTATTAGAGCCAAGGGTGTACTTACTTTTTCCACATGCGAAATTTGCATTTATGTTTATTTAAATTATACAATGGACTACAAAATGTAAATGTTTCATGATATTTGTTATATTATATCACCTTTATTTGTCGATATTGTTGAAATGAAGATCAAATAGCTGTATGTTGAAATATGTTGAAAAAGTCAAAACTTTACATGGGGTGTACTTACTTTTTCACGTGACTGTATGTTTGTATGTATGTCCCTTCTGCTGGCATTTTGTAGGTTTATTCCCTTTATAATTTGTTTTCTCTGCAACCATTGGTCTGATTGACACACGAAGTTTTCACAATAGGGGCGCCTCCTCCTGTGTAATTTTTAATCATAATTATGATGTCATGGGTCACGTGCTAGGGTGCCATCTTGGAAAAAACGAAAACATTTGCAACTTCATATCTCCGAAACCACTCCATGGAAAAAATTGAAAGTGGCTCATTGTAAAGTACTCCCCATGGGGAATAACATATGTTAATGATGATGTCATAGGTGCCGTCATTATGACGTCATAAATCGACAAGCAGAACGCTTGATCCAATCAATACGAAATTTATTGAGCATGATCAATGGATAAATTGGTCGAGATAAAAAATTTATGACGTTATCGGTCACGTGGTTCGGCAGCCATATTTTTACGACGTAGCCCGTTGGGCAATGCCATCTGGAACACCGTTTGTCTGTCCGTCCGGTGTATGTATGTATGTCCCTCACAAATATCCACTAATCAGAGCTGAGGATCTGGTCACATGACGGGGGGACAGCAGAACCTCCACTTAGCAGATCCAAGCCTGGCTATGTCGTTGTTAGACTATCAGTCTTGTTTATTTTATACAACATAGCCAAAATAAATGAGAATTATTTTTGATAAAACCTTAATTGTTACATTATCCAGCAAAAGTCAAGATCTAGACTATGCAAATACTAGTACTTTCATGGTCCCAATTAGTCCCACCTTGTTGTGGGATTTGCTGGGTAATACTTTTGGTCCAGGTCTTTCACGAACCAACTTTGGAGAACAACAATTTGGAGGGGGAGGGGGGCAACCCCCACGTAGAACCCCGTAGAGCTGATTTTTAGCTCACCTGGAACAAAGTTGCGGGGAGCTTATGGGATGGCACGTAGTCCGTCCGTCAGTCCGTCATTCTGTCAATCCGTCAATCCGTCAGTCCGTCAGTCCGTCAATCCGTCAATCCGTCAGTCCGTCAGTCCGTCAATCCGTCAATCCGTCAGTCCGTCAATCCGTCAGTCCGTCAGTCCGTCAGTCCGTCAGTCTGTAAACACTTGCAACTTCTTCTCCGAAACCGCTGAAGGGATTGTGACCAAACTTGGCACGAATTATATTTGTTGTATTGTGACTAAAGTTTGTTCACGGCATTAAAAAAATCGGTGTCTAAGGGGTTTTACCGGGGGTTAAGGTGGATTCAGGTTTGTCCCCACCAAAATAGGAATTTGCTTTTTTCTCAGAAACTACACACACGATTTTGATGAAACTTGACCACAACCTTCATCACCCATGATGTACCAAAGTTTGTTCACGGCATTAAAAAAAAATCTGCCCCTTTAGGGGTCTATGGGGGGAAGTTGCCCCCCAAAATAGGTATTGGCTTTCTTCTCAGAAACTACACATGCAATTCCGATGAAACTGGACCACAACCTTGATCACCCGTGATGTACCAAAGTTTGTTCACGACAAAAGTTTGTTCACGACATTTTAAAAATCTGCCCCTTTAGAGGTCTACAGGGGTGGGGGGGTGCGTTGCCCCCGAAAATAGGTATTTGCTTTCTTCTCAGAAACTACACATGCAATTCCGATGAAACTGGACCACAACCTTAACTGACCTTTAATTGGAGGGGGAGGTTGAACTCATTTAGTGACCCAATATCAAAATTCCTAAAATTTCAGTTAAATTGCATGAGCATTGACGATTTTGTGTGACATTGAACTTTGACCTTTTGACCAAATTATGAATGTGTCTTCTTCATATTCTCATAATAAAGCTTCGTTGAAAATTTGGTGACAAAAGCTCAAATGGTAAACAAGAATGACTGCACTGTGGTCACAACCTGCTACAAAGTCTGGTAACGGGCCGATTGGGAAAAGTATATGGTATTTAGAGCACTCGTAAAAGATGAACAGCACAATTGGGAAACACATTTAATGCGCTACTAAAAAAATTAACTCAACACCTCTTATCCATGTCACCCTCCACCAGGGTTATATCAGAACAAGCTGATTCATCACACTGTCACGGATTGCTTAACCCCAATATGAGGGCGTTCAAAAATTACATAACGCTATTTTTTTTCGTAATTTGCATAACATTATATATATATATATATATACATATATATATATATACACTGTATATATACACTGTATATATATACACAAAGTCGAGACTTGTGTAAGAGCCAACACATAAAACACATAAAACCATTCACAGAAACACATAAAACATAATAAAGGGAGCAAAAGACAAGAGGGGAGAGAGAGGGAAGCACACCAACAGAAGAGAATAGGGACATCGGGAGATCTGTGGAAGGGAGAGGGTTGGGGCAGCGCAGTGCACAAGGTATAAAATAAATGGACACGACTAGGACTTTCAGGAAATATCTTTCAGGAAACATCATGCTTGATTACATAATGCAATGTAATGCCTG
Organism: Myxine glutinosa; assembly: GCF_964187855.1. Taxonomy (NCBI): domain Eukaryota; kingdom Metazoa; phylum Chordata; class Myxini; order Myxiniformes; family Myxinidae; genus Myxine; species Myxine glutinosa. Next base: position 333,278,018 of record NC_136261.1, read on the forward strand.
ATTACCGTGTGTACTGACGTACTGTACGTTCTGCCGTGCTTGATTAAACCTCACTAATATTCGACATATGATGAGATTTTTCGGGTTCCCTAATCATCAATAACACTTGACCTAAACAAAGCCAATATAAATCTGACGCAACAAACCCAGGCAGTGTATAATTGGCAGAGGCCTAGAGACAGAATGTGTCAGGCCCACCCAAAAATCAAGATGGTGGCCATATCATTTTGGTTCGGTGGGATAGTGGGTGGAGTCAAGCGACAGATATGGGTGTGGTCTGGCAACTGTCCGACCAATGGGTGCGCATATCAATAATGGACGCAATACGAAGCTGTTGTAGACCTGCAACATTCGCAGGTAAACGTTACTACCCGGCAGGAGGCCACTTGACACATCATATCAGTAATCCACATTCCAATAACTTTAATAGATTAACTTTAACTCAACATTCATTTACTAACCTCAACCCCACCATGAACTAAATCCAATTTCACATCCACATCAATTAATCTAAGTTGGGTTAATGAGGCTGGCCATGGCACAGTCCACAATAGCCTGCTCTTTTCGAGAGATAGCATGGGATTTTCAACATGCACAATCGAAACACAGAATGGAAATCCGAAGGACGATGTACTCTGCCTTCCCTTTGCCCATGACGATGGCAAACCTAATCGTATTCGATGCCACAAAGAAGCAAATCATCAAGCAGACAGTTCAGAGGCAAACACGCCATCTCTGTACTGCCATCCTTTCCTCATAACTGATCTCAGACAGTCCCTTCAAAAAATTCATCAAACCACTTTAAAAAGACGCCCGGGATGTTTTCAGGTATTTTGATTCATAGTTGTTGCTATATTTATGACATTGTGTGGAAAAAATATTTTTTATCTATTTTTAATACAAGGAAAATACATTGACCTTATGATGTAAACATTGTCAGTCGCCCCACCGTCACATGTCACACTTCCATGTAATTGAAGTCATTTTCTTTGATTACTTTCTTCCTGTATGCGCCAGTCGAGGCTCATGGACAAGGATGTCCGACACGATACTCTGCTTCAGAGGAAGCAATGCTAACAGCACATATTTAGAAAGCGCCACTTCCTTTCCTTTGGTTTAAAAATCGGATGCCACAGTCATCTGATGGATACCGAGCTTGGAGAATGAGATACAATGTCGGACAAGTGAAGGACAGAGAAGAGTACATGGAGGACACGACCGGATGCAAAAAATCATTTCCAACAGGGAGATTCCACTGTGCCGTGTCAATCATAAATTGAGGGCTTGCTCTTGTTCTACCAATGATGAATGGAGGACTCACTCTTGTTCTACCAGTGACGAATGGAGGACTCACTCTTGTTCTACCAGTGACGAATGGAGGACTCACTCTTGTTCTACCAGTGAAGAATAGAGGACACACTCTTGTTCTACCAGTGACGAATGGAGGACTCACTCTTGTTCTACAAATGACGAATGGAGGACTCACTCTTGTTCTACAAATGACGAATGGAGGACATACTCTTGTTCTACCAATGACGAATGGAGGACTCACTCTTGTTCTACTAATGATGAATGGAGGACTCACTCTTGATCTACCAATGATGAATGGAGGACTCACTCTTGTTCTACTAATGATGAATGGAGGACTCACTCTTGTTCTACCAATGATGAATGGAGGACTCACTCTTGTTCTACGAATGATGAATGGAGGACTCACTCTTGTTCTACCAATGATGAATGGAGGACTCACTCTTGTTCTACGAATGATGAATGGAGGACTCACTCTTGTTCTACCAGTGACGAATGGAGGACTCACTCTTGTTCTACCAGTGACGAATGGAGGACTCGCTCTTCTTCTACCAATGACGAATGGAGGACACACTCTTGTTCTGCCAGTGACGAATGGAGGACTCACTCTTGTTCTACAAATGACGAATGGAGGACACACTCTTGTTCTACTAGTGACGAATGGAGGACTCACTCTTGTTCTGCCAGTGACGAATGGAGGACTCACTCTTGTTCTACAAATGACGAATGGAGGACACACTCTTGTTCTACTAGTGACGAATGGAGGACTCACTCTTGTTCTACTAGTGATGAATGGAGGACTCACTCTTGTTCTACCAATGATGAATGGAGGACTCACTCTTGTTCTACGAATGATGAATGGAGGACTCACTCTTGTTCTACCAGTGACGAATGTAGGACTCACTTTTGTTCTACCAGTGACGAATGGAGGACTCGCTCTTCTTCTACCAATGACGAATGGAGGACACACTCTTGTTCTGCCAGTGACGAATGGAGGACTCACTCTTGTTCTATAAATGACGAATGGAGGACACACTCTTGTTCTACTAGTGACGAATGGAGGACTCACTCTTGTCCTGCCAGTGACGAATGGAGGACTCACTCTTGTTCTACAAATGACGAATGGAGGACACACTCTTGTTCTACTAGTGACGAATGGAGGACTCACTCTTGTTCTACTAGTGATGAATGGAGGACTCACTCTTGTTCTACCAATGATGAATAGAGGACACACTCTTGTTCTACCAATGATGAATGGAGGACTCACTCTTGTTCTACTAATGATGAATGGAGGACTGACTCTTGTTCTACCAATGATGAATGGAGGACTCACTCTTGTTCTACGAATGATGAATGGAGGACTCACTCTTGTTCTACCAATGATGAATGGAGGACTGACTCTTGTTCTACCAATGATGAATGGAGGACTCACTCTTGTTCTACCAATGATGAATGGAGGACTCACTCTTGTTCTACCAGTGACGAATGGAGGACTCACTCTTGTTCTACCAATGATGAATGGAGGACTCACTCTTGTTCTACCAGTGACGAATGGAGGACTCACTCTTGTTCTACCCGTGACGAATGGAGGACTCGCTCTTCTTCTACCAATGACGAATGGAGGACACACTCTTGTTTTGCCAGTGACGAATGGAGGACTCACTCTTGTTCTACAAATGACGAATGGAGGACACACTCTTGTTCTACTAGTGACGAATGGAGGACTCACTCTTGTTCTGCCAGTGACGAATGGAGGACTCACTCTTGTTCTACAAATGACGAATGGAGGACACACTCTTGTTCTACTAGTGACGAATGGAGGACTCACTCTTGTTCTACAAATGACGAATGGAGGACACACTCTTGTTCTACTAGTGACGAATGGAGGACTCACTCTTGTTCTACTAGTGATGAATGGAGGACTCACTCTTGTTCTACCAATGATGAATAGAGGACACACTCTTGTTCTACCAATGATGAATGGAGGACTCACTCTTGTTCTACTAATGATGAATGGAGGACTCACTCTTGTTCTACCAATGATGAATGGAGGACTCACTCTTGTTCTACCAATGATGAATGGAGGACTCACTCTTGTTCTACCAATGATGAATGGAGGACTCACTCTTGTTCTACCAATGATGAATGGAGGACTCACTCTTGTTCTACCAATGATGAATGGAGGACTCACTCTTGTTCTACCAATGACGAATGGAGGACACACTCTTGTTCTACTAGTGACGAATGGAGGACTCACTCTTGTTCTACTAGTGACGAATGGAGGACTCACTCTTGTTCTACCAATGACGAATGGAGGACACACTCTTGTTCTACCAATGACGAAGGGAGGACACACTCTTGTTCTACGAATGATGAATGGAGGACACACTCTTGTTCTACTAATGATGAATGAAGGACTCACTCTTGTTCTACTAATGATGAATGGAGGACACACTCTTGTTCTACTAATGACGAATGGAGGACTCACTCTTGTTCTACCAATGACAAATGGAGGACACACTCTTGTTCTACCAATGACGAATGGAGGACTCACTCTTGTTCTACTAATGACGAATGGAGGACTCACTCTTGTTCTACCAATGATGAATGGAGGACTCACTCTTGTTCTACTAATGATGAATGGAGGACTCACTCTTGTTCTACTAATGACGAATGGAGGACTCACTCTTGTTCTACCAATGATGAATGGAGGACTCACTCTTGTTCTACTAATGATGAATGGAGGACTCACTCTTGTTCTACCAATGATGAATGGAGGACTCACTCTTGTTCTACTAATGATGAATGGAGGACTCACTCTTGTTCGACTAGTGACGAATGGAGGACTCACTCTTGTTCTACTAGTGACGAATGGAGAACTCACTCTTGTTCTACCAATGACGAATGGAGGACACACTCTTGTTCTACCAATGACGAATGGAGGACACACTCTTGTTCTACTAATGATGAATGGAGGACACACTCTTGTTCTACTAATGATGAATGAAGGACACACTCTTGTTCTACTAATGATGAATGGAGGACTCACTCTTGTTCTACTAATGACGAATGGAGGACTCACTCTTGTTCTACTAATAATGAATGGAGGACTCACTCTTGTTCTACTCATGATGAATTGTGGACTCGCTCTTGTTCTACTAATGATGAATGACGGATTGGTCTTCCAATGATGAATGAAAAACTCACTCGTATTCTTCCGATGATGAATGGAGTAGTTGCTCTTCTTCTCCCTTTGATGAATGATAAGCTCACCCTTGGTCTACCAATGGTGAATGAAGGGCTCGCTCTTGTTCTACCAATGATGAATAAAGGACTCACTCTTGGTCCACCAATGATGAATAGAGGCCTCGTCTTGTTCTAGCAATGATGAAAGAAAAACTTGCTCATCTTATACCTGTGATGAATGAAAAACTCGCTCATGGTCTACCTATGATGAATGAAAAACTCATCATGGTTTACCTATGATGAATGAAAAACTCGCCCATGGTCTTCCTTTGATGAATGAAAAACACACTCATGTTCCACCGATGATGAATGAAAAACTCGCCCATGGTCTTCCTTTGATGAATGAAAAACACACTCATGTTCCACCGATGATGAATGAAAAACTCGCTCATCTTCTACCTATGATGATGAAAAAGTCGCTCATGTTCCACCAACGATGAATGAAAAACTCGCTCATCTTCTACCTATGATGATGAAAAACTCGCTCATGTTCCACAAACGATGAATGAAAAACTTGCTCATCTTATACCTATGATGAATGAAAAACTCGCCCATGGTCTTCCTTTGATGAATGAAAAACACACTCATGTCCACCGGTGATGAATGAAAAACTCGCTTATGTTCCACCGATGATGAATGGAAAACTCACCCATGGTCTTCCTTTGATGAATGAAAAACCCACTCTTGTTCCACCGATGATGAATGAAAAACTCGCTTATGGTCTACCTATGATGAATGAAAAACTCACTCATGGTCTGCCTATGATGAATGAAAACCTCGCTGATGGTCTACCTATGATGAATGAAAAACTCGCTCATGGTCTACCTATGATGATGAAAAACTCGCTCATGGTCTGCCTTTGATGAATGAAAAACTCGCTCATGTTCTACATGAATGAAAAACTCGCTCATGGTCTACCTATGATGAATTAAAAAGTCGCCCATGGTCTACCTATGATGATGAAAAACTCGCTCATGGTCTACCTATGATGATGAAAAACTCACTCATGGTCTACCTATGATGAATGAAAAACTCGCCCATGGTCTACCTATGATTATGAAAAACTCGCTCATGGTCTACCTATGATGAATAAAAAACTCGCTCATGGTCTACCTATGATGAATGAAAAACTTGTTCTCCCAATGATGAATGAAAAATCGCTCATGGTCTCCCTATGATGAATGAAAAACTTGTTCTCCCAATGATGAATGAAAACTCGCTCATGGTTTGCCAATGATGAATGAAAAACTCGCTCATGGTCTCCCTATGATGAATGAAAAAGTCGCTCATGGTCTACCTATGATGAATGAAAAACTCGCCCATGGTCTGCCTATGATGAATGAAAAACCCGCCCATGGTCTGCCTATGATGAATGAAAAACTCACTCATGGTCTACCTATGATGAATGAAAAACTCGCTGATGGTCTACCTATGATGAATGAAAAACTCACTCATGGTCTACCTATGATGAATAAAAAACTCACTCATGGTCTACCTATGATGAATGAAAAACTCGCTCATGGTCTACCTATGATGAATGAAAAACTCGCTCATGGTCTACCTATGATGAATGAAAAACTCACTCATGGTCTACCTATGATGAATGAAAAACTCGCTCATGGTCTACCTATGATGAATGAAAAACTCGCTCATGGTCTACCTATGATGAATGAAAAACTCACTCATGGTCTACCTATGATGAATGAAAAACTCACTCATGGTCTACCTATGATGAATGAAAAACTCACTCATGGTCTACCTATGATGAATGAAAACCTCACTCATGGTCTACCTATGATTAATGAAAAACTCACTCATGGTCCACCTATGATGAATGAAAAACTCACTCATGGTCTACCTATGATGATGAAAAACTAACTCATGGTCAACCTATGATGATGAAAAACTCGCTCATGGTCTACCTATGATGAATGGAGGACTCACTCTTGTTCTACCAATGATGAATGGAGGACTCACTCTTGTTCTACTAATGATGAATGGAGGACTCACTCTTGTTCTACTAGTGACGAATGGAGGACTCACTCTTGTTCTACTAGTGACGAATGGAGGACTCACTCTTGTTCTACCAATGACGAATGGAGGACACACTCTTGTTCTACCAATGACGAATGGAGGACACACTCTTGTTCTACTAATAATGAATGGAGGACACACTCTTGTTCTACTAATGATGAATGAAGGACACACTCTTGTTCTACTAATGATGAATGGAGGACTCACTCTTGTTCTACTAATGACGAATGGAGGACTCACTCTTGTTCTACTAATAATGAATGGAGGACTCACTCTTGTTCTACTAATGATGAATTGTGGACTCGCTCTTGTTCTACGAATGATGAATGACGGATTGGTCTTCCAATGATGAATGAAAAACTCACTCGTATTCTACCGATGATGAATGGAGTAGTTGCTCTTCTTCTCCCTTTGATGAATGATAAGCTCACTCTTGGTCTACCAATGGTGAAAGAAGGGCTCGCTCTTGTTCTACCAATGATGAATAAAGGACTCACTCTTGGTCCACCAATGATGAATAGAGGCCTCGTCTTGTTCTAGCAATGATGAAAGAAAAACTTGCTCATCTTATACCTGTGATGAATGCAAAACTCGCCCATGGTCTTCCTTTGATGAATGAAAAACACACTCATGTTCCACCGATGATGAATGAAAAACTCGCCCATGGTCTTCCTTTGATGAATGAAAAACACACTCATGTTCCACCGATGATGAATGAAAAACTCGCTCATCTTCTACCAATGATGATGAAAAAGTCGCTCATGTTCCACCAACGATGAATTAAAAACTCGCTCATCTTCTACCTATGATGATGAAAAACTCGCTCATGTTCCACCAACGATGAATGAAAAACTTGCTCATCTTATACCTATGATGAATGAAAAACTCGCCCATGGTCTTCCTTTGATGAATGAAAAACACACTCATGGCCACCGGTGATGAATGAAAAACTCGCTCATGTTCCACCGATGATGAATGGAAAACTCACCCATGGTCTTCCTTTGATGAATGAAAAACCCACTCTTGTTCCACCGATGATGAATGAAAAACTCGCTCATGGTCTACCTATGATGATGAAAAACTCGCTCATGGTCTGCCTTTGATGAATGAAAAACTCGCTCATGTTCTACATGAATGAAAAACTCGCTCATGGTCTACCTATGATGAATTAAAAAGTCGCCCATGGTCTACCTATGATGATGAAAAATTCGCTCATGGTCTACCTATGATGATGAAAAACTCACTCATGGTCAACCTATGATGAATGAAAAACTCGCCCATGGTCTACCTATGATTATGAAAAACTCGCTCATGGTCTACCTATGATGAATAAAAAACTCGCTCATGGTCTACCTATGATGAATGAAAAACTTGTTCTCCCAATGATGAATGAAAAACTCGCTCATGGTCTCCCTATGATGAATGAAAAACTTGTTCTCCCAATGATGAATGAAAAACTCGCTCATGGTTTGCCAATGATGAATGAAAAAGTCGCTCATGGTCTCCCTATGATGAATGAAAAAGTCGCTCATGGTCTTCCTATGATGAATGAAAAACTCGCCCATGGTCTGCCTATGATGAATGAAAAACTCACTCATGGTCTACCTATGATGAATGAAAAACTCGCTGATGGTCTACCTATGATGAATGAAAAACTCACTCATGGTCTACCTATGATGAATGAAAAACTCACTCATGGTCTACCTATGATGATGAAAAACTCACTCATGGTCTACCTATGATGATGAAAAACTCGCTCATGGTCTACCTATGATGAATGAAAAACTCGCTCTTGGTCTACCTATGATGAATGAAAAACTCACTCATGGTCTACCTATGAGGAATGAAAAACTGGCTCATGGTCTACCTATGATGAATGAAAAACTCGCTCATGTTCTACATGAATGAAAAACTCGCTCATGGTCTACCTATGATGAATGAAAAACTAGCTCATGGTCTACCAATGATGAATAAAAAAACTCGCTCATGGTCTACCTATGATGAATGAAAAACTCGTTCATATTCTACCTATGATGAATGAAAAACTCGCTCATGTTCTACCAATGATGAATGAAAAACCCGCTCATGGTCTACCTATGATGAATGAAAAACTCGCTCATGGTCTACCTATGATGAATGAAAAACTCGCTCATGGTCTACCAATGATGAATAAAAAAACTCGCTCATGGTCTACCGATGATGAATGAAAAACTCGCTCATGTTCTACCAATGATGAATGAAAAACCCGCTCATGGTCTACCGATGATGAATGAAAAACGCGTTCATATTCTACCTATGATGAATGAAAAAATCGCTCATTGTCTTCCTATGATGAATGAAAAACTCGCTCATTGTCTACCTATGATGAATGAAAAAATCGCTCATTGTCTACCTATGATGAATGAAAAACCCCCTCATGTTTTACCAATGATGAATGAAAAACTCGCTCATGTTTTACCTATGATGATGAAAAACTCGCTCATGGTCTACCTATGATGAATGAAAAACTCACTCTTGGTCTACCTATGAGGAATGAAAAACTCACCCATGGTCTTCCTTTGATGAATGAAAAACTCACTCTTGGTCTACCTATGATGAATTAAAAACTCGCTCATAGTCTACCTATGATGAAACAAAAACTCGCTCATGGTCTACCTATGATGAATGAAAATCTCGCTCATGGTCTACCGATGATGAATGAAAAACGCACTCTTGGTCTACCTATGATGAATGAAAAACTCGCTCATGGTCTACCGATGATGAATGAAAAACTCACTCTTGGTCTACCTATGTTGAATTAAAAACTCGCTCATGTCCTACCAATGATGAATGAAAAACTCACTCTTGGTCTACCGATGATGAATGAAAAACTCACTCTTGGTCTACCTATGATGAATGAAAAACTCGCTCATGTTCGACCGATGATGAATGAAAAACTCACTCTTGGTCTCCCTATAAATATGATGAATGAAAAACTCGCTCATGGTCTACCTATGAATATGATGAATGAAAAACTCACTCTTGATCTACCTATGAATATGATGAATGAAAAACTCGCTCATGGTCTACCTATAAATATGATGAATGACAAACTCACTCTTGGTCTACCTATGAATATGATGAATGAAAAACTCACTCTTGGTCTACCTATGAATATGATGAACGAAAAACTCGCTCATGGTCTACCTATGAATATGATGAATGAAAACTCACTCTTGGTCTACCTATGAATATGATGAATGAAAAACTCACTCTTGGTCTACCTATGAATATGATGAATGAAAAACTCACTCTTGGTCTCCCTATAAATATGATGAATGAAAAACTCACTCTTGGTCTACCTATAAATATGATGAATGAAAAACTCACTCTTGGTCTACCTATGAATATGATGAATGAAAACTCACTCTTGGTCTACCTATAAATATGATGAATGAAAAACTCACTCTTGGTCTACCTATGAATATGATGAATGAAAAACTCACTCTTGGTCTACCTATGAATATGATGAATGAAAAACTCACTCTTGGTCTACCTATGAATATGATGAATGAAAAACTCACTCTTGGTCTACCTATGAATATGATGAATGAAAAACTCGCTCATGGTCTACCTATGAATATGATGAATGAAAAACTCACTCTTGGTCTACCTATGAATATGATGAATGAAAAACTCACTCTTGGTCTACCTATGAATATGATGAATGAAAAACTCGCTCATGGTCTACCTATGAATATGATGAATGAAAAACTCACTCTTGGTCTACCTATGAATATGATGAATGAAAAACTCACTCTTGGTCTACCTATGAATATGATGAATGAAAAACCCGCTCATGTTCTACCAATGATGAATGAAAAACTCGCTCATGTTCTACCAATGATGAATGAAAAACCCGCTCATGTTCTACCAATGATGAATGAAAAACTCGCTCATGTTCTACCAATGATGAATGAAAAACTCACTCATGTTCTACCAATGATGAATGAAAAACTCGCTCATGTTCTACCGATGATGAATGAAAAACTCACTCATGTTCTACCAATGATGAATGAAAAACTCGCTCATGGTCTACCGATGATGAATGAAAAAGTCACTCTTGGTCTACCGATGATGAATGAAAAACTCACTCATGTTCTACCAATGATGAATGAAAAACTCGCTCATGGTCTACCAATGATGAATGAAAAACTCACTCTTGGTCTACCTATGATGAATGAAAAACTCGCTCATGTTCTACCAATGATGAATGAAAAACTCGCTCATGGTCTACCGATGATGAATGAAAAACTCACTCTTGGTCTACCAATGATAAATGAAAAACTCGCTCATGGTCTACCGATGATGAATGAAAAACTCACTCATGTTCTACCAATGATGAATGAAAAACTCACTCATGTTCTACCAATGATGAATGAAAAACTCGCTCATGTCCTACCTTGGTCTACCTCCTTGGTGAGGATGTGGCCAAGGCGCTATGATGAATGAAAAACTCGCTCATGTCCTACCAATGATGAATGAAAAACGTGTTCTCCCAATGATGAATGAAGGACTCACTTGTTATCGCAGGCAGCGCAAGGGCGCGGCCGGCAATGCGCTCCACACCCGTAGAGCGGTGGTGGAGAGGAAGAAAGGAGGGTAGGGATTATTAATGTTAATGTGGGTGTGTGAGGAGCGACGTTGATCGCCCCTTGTCGGTCCTTACCTGAGGAGCCTTCCGAGCGCGCACAGAGCCAGCTTGCATCCAGCAATAAGGTGCACCTCGCCGTGTGCCTTTCTGCAACATTTCCTTGTCCCTGTCACAACCCCCAGCCTCTCCCCCAACCCACCCCCTGCCTTCCCTTTGCTTGTCTGCGTCTCTCCCGCTCCCTCAATCGCGATCGGGTTCCACTTGCTCCGCCCCCGTCCGTTGCCTGCGCTGACCGCCCAATCAGAAGGGGTCGCATATGCGTTCACGTACACATAACATTTCGCTTGTGCAATCCGGGAATTCTGACGCCCCTGATGTGCGGTTAAGCTGTTTTGAGCTTCGAACCGCATTTTATGCCAATGCACATTCAAGCGATTGTAAATGCAGTTATGTTAATTTAGGAAACTGCCCTTTGTTCCCCATATAACCACCACGACCATATTCAATCCCCATTGAGTGATGTGACAAAACTTGGGCAGAGTGTGGAGTGAGGAAAAAGAACCTTTACGAGTGCTTGAAGATTCGGAGGGGGGGGGGGTGGTGAACAAGTACTTTGTAAGGGGGGAGTTATAAGCAGCACAAGCCCTAAAATACGTTTTATACAGTTCAATAAAGTACTGTGTGGGAGCTGTGCTCACACGATAAAATCGGACAAAATGGACGACGCCAGGAATTAAGTTTCTCTGAGCTATTTATTCCAGCTCACTCAAACGAACTCCAAAGCACTGAATCAGCCCATCGAACGGGCGGCAATAGCTATATATCAGAAACTCAACACACAAAAGCCACGCCTCTCAGCGGGGCGTGGTATGCAAATAGATAAGCCACGCCTCTCAACGGGGAGTGGTATGCAAGGCAAGCGTTCGCCCGGTAAAGGCAAGTCTCAACACGCACGGGCGAGTCTGGACACGTGACCGCTCGCCGGTTGCGTCATCGGCCGGTGCAGGGTAATTGTGTCATGCTATCGGTAACCCCCCCAAAATTAACATGCACCGGGAGAGTCAGTTTGAGGGGGGTCTTGATGACCCAGCCGAAACGACCCCTGACGATTCGTGTGGGGGTGGTAGGTGGCGGGGCGGTGGATGGCCGGGCGGGGGGCCTGGTTGACGGGGGACGGACCGGTCGTGGAGGAAGGGCCAACCGTGGAGGTTGGTCGAGGTCCAAATGGGCCGGCTTGAGGCGGTCCACGGAGATGCGGTCCGCCTTGCCGCCGATGTCGATGGTGAACGACTTGTCGTCCCTCTTCAGGACCCGGAAAGGTCCATCGTACGGCGGCCGGAGCGGTCCCCGGTGTGCGCTGTGCCAGATAAAAACGTACTCCGCAGTGCGAAGTACTGGGGGGACGTGGGGTTGGGGGCAGCCGTGGTGGGACGTGGGCAAGGGGGCAAATCTCCTGGCGGCCTCCTGGAGGACCGAGCGTTGGCGAGCCCGGCACGCGCAGTGGCTGGCCGTAGACCAGCTCGGCGGTGGAAGCCTGGAGGTCCTCTTTAGGGGCCGTTCGGAGGCCCAATAGGACCCACGGGAGCCTGTCGGCCCAACCGTCGTCCTGGAGGCTGGCCCTGAGAGCGGCCTTCATCGAGCGGTGGAACCGCTCGCACAAGCCATTGGCTTGGGGGTGGTAGGCCGTGGTGCGGTGAAGCTTGACCCCCAAGGCCTGGGCGACCGCGCCCCAAAGCTCGGAGGTGAATTGCGGACCTCTGTCGGAGGAGATGTCCGAGGGGGCGCCAAAACGGGCAATCCAGGTGCCAATGAAGGCCTGCGCCACGTCGGCGGATGTTGTTGATGCCAGCGGGACGGCCTCCGGCCACCTAGTGGTCCTGTCCACCATTGTGAGGAGGTGGGTGAAGCCCCGCGAGGAGGGAAGGGGTCCCACCAGGTCCACATTGACGTGGTCGAAGCGCCGCGCGGGCACGTCGAATGGTGCCAACGGGGCCTGGGTGTGCCGGTGGACCTTCGCGCGCTGGCAGGCGACACAAGCATTGGCCCAGTCGCGGACGTCTTTACAGAGCCCGTGCCAGACGAATTTCGCTGCCACGAGCTTCTGTGATGCTTTCCGGCCCGGGTGGGAAAGGCCGTGGAGGGTGTCAAAAATGTGCCGCTGCCATCTGGTGGGCACGATGGGGCGAGGTTGGCCCAGGGAGACGTCAAACAGGAGAACTGTGCCTGTGTCCTCGAAGGGGACGTCGGCCGACCGCAGGCCTGTGTCCGCTGTCCGGAGGGCTTGCACCGTGGGGTCGGCGGTCTGCTCGGCCGCCATGCGGGCGAATTCCACACCCAGGTGGACGGCGTACGCGCCGGACCGGGAGAGGCAATCGGCCACAGCGTTGTCCTTGCCCACAACGTGCCGGATGTCCGTCGTAAATTCGGACGCAGCGGAGAGGTGGCGCTGCTGGCGGGCCGACCACGGCTCCGTAACCTTGGCCATGGCGAAGACCAGGGGTTTGTGGTCCACAAACGCCGTGAACGGGCGGCCCTCCAAAAGATGGCGGAAGTGGCGAACAGCCAGGTAAAGGCCGAGGAGCTCGCGGTCGAAAGCGCTATACTTGCGCTCGTTAGGGAGCGAAGCTGCCGGCTGAAGAAGGCCAGCGGTTGCCAAGCCCCGTTCACCCACTGTTCATGCACGGCGCCCACCGCGTAGTCGGAAGCGTCCGTGGTGAGGGCGATGGGTGCGTCGAGCACCGGGTGCGCCAGCATGGTCGCATTGGCGAGGGCCAGCTTAGCGCCGGTGAACGCCATGTCCATCTCTGTGGTCCAGGCGACGTCGTGCTTGGCCGGCCTGCCCCGGAGGGCTTCGTACAGGGGGCGCATGAGTTGGGCGGTGCGAGGCACGAACCGGTGGTAGAAATTTACCATCCCCAATAATTCCTGTAGGGCCTTGATGGAGCGAGGGCACGGGAAACTTGTGACTGTCTCCACCTTGGTAGGCAGCGGGACGGCCCCGCGCTTCGTGATGCGGTGCTCCAGGAAGTCGACGGCCGTTACGCCAAACTGGCATTTCGCCGGGTTGATGATGAGGCCGTGCTGGCCAAGGCGCTCAAAAAGCGTGCGCAGGTGGACGAGGTGCTCCGCCCGGGAAGTGCTGGCGATGAGAATGTCATCCAGGTAGACAAACAGAAAGGTGAGATCGCGCAGCACACTGTCCATCAGCCGCTGGAAGGCCTGAGCCGCGTTCTTAAGGCCGAACGGCATTCGGAGGAACTCGAAGAGGCCAAAAGGTGTAATTACAGCCGTCTTCGGAACGTCGGCCGGCTGGACAGGTACCTGGTGGTAGCCCCGAATGAGGTCGACCTTGGAGAAGATCACCCGCCCCACCAAACGGGCGGAAAAGTCCTGTATGTGTGGTATCGGGTACCGGTCGGGGGTGGTGGCGTCGTTGAGGTGGCGGTAATCGCCGCATGGTCGCCATCCGCCACCCGGTTTGGGCACGATGTGCAGGGGCGAGGCCCACGCGCTATTCGAGCGTCGCACAATTCCCAATCGCTCCAGCGCGTCGAATTCCGCCTTCGCTACTGCGAGTTTGGCCGGGTCGAGGCAGCGAGCTCTGGCGTAGACCGGTGGACCTGTGGTCGGGATGTGGTGTTCGACGCCGTGCTTGACGGCGACGGCCGAAAACGTCGGCTGCGTGAGGGCGGGAAACTCGGCGAGTAGGCGGGTGAAATCGTCCATGGCCGGGAGCGCGCAGGCTAGCTTGGTCGGAGCGGAGCCGCTCAATGAGCAAGTGAGCGAGCTGAAGGTCTCCGCGTTGATGAGCCGACGCCGTTTGACGTCGACCAAAAGCCCATGCGCGCAAAGAAAATCTGCACCCAGCAAGGCCATGGGCACGTTCGCCGTGATGAAGTCCCACCTAAAGTGCTGCCCCCCGAAGCAGAATTCGACGCTGCGCGAACCGAAGGTGCGGATGGAGGAACCGTTTGCGTCGACCAAAGCGGGGCCGCAAAGGGTGGCCTGTTTGTCCTCCACCGAGGCGGGTATCATGCTCAGCTGAGCGCCGGTGTCGCACAAAAAACGCCGCCCGGACTCCGTGTCCGTGATAAACAGAAGGCTGCCTGAATGGCCGATGCTCATGGCAGGCAGCGAGCGCCGGCCTGGTGGTTTCCCGACCCGCCGAAAGTGCACAGTGGGCGGCACGTTCTGGCCTTCTGCCCGAACCTGGCGTGGTAATAGCACATGGTCCGCGCTGGTGGAGGCTCCG
The DNA here is from genome assembly GCF_964187855.1 of Myxine glutinosa. NCBI lineage: Eukaryota > Metazoa > Chordata > Myxini > Myxiniformes > Myxinidae > Myxine > Myxine glutinosa. The sequence continues at coordinate 333,293,491 of NC_136261.1, forward strand.
GCGGTCGCGTCGGATTCGGTCGACGGGGCGTCGCGGCGGCCACAGCCGTCAGTGGCGCAGACTCGGCCGGTGGAGGCGCCGGTCATGGCGCAGGCGTTGCCTCGGTCGGCCCAGGGTCCCAGGCGGCCGCTCCGACATGTCGCCTGGCCGAGCAAAATTTATCGGCCTCCTTGGCCAGGGCGCGAGGGTCCGTGATGGGCGAATTAGCCAAAGCTAACCGTACCTGCCCTGGTAGCCGCTGGAGAAACAGCTCGCGGAAGAGGAAGTCCGGGCTGTGGTCACCGAGAAGAGCAAGCATGTGGTCCATGCTTTCGGACGGACGGGCGTCGCCCAGCTCCGGGAGGTGTAGTAGTTGTCGTGCGCATTCGGTCTCCGTGAGTCCAAACGCACCGAGGAGTAGGCCTTTGAGCACGCCGTATTTGTCAGCGTCCGGTGGGTGCTGTAGGAAGCTCAGAACCCGGGCCGCGGCAGAGGCGTTGAGCGCGGAGACCACGTGGTGGTAGCGCGTCGTGTCCTCCGTAATTTTTCGCAGGGCGAATTGAGAATCCGCTTGAGCAAACCAAACGGCTGCGTGAGATTCCCAAAAGCCCGGGAGCTTCAAAGCTACAGCTGACTCCATCGCCGTGTTCGTAGAAAGGGGTCACCAATTGTGGGAGCTGTGCTCGCACGATAAAATCGGACAAAATGGACGATGCCAGGAATTAGGTTTCTCTGAGCTATTTATTCCCAGCTCACTCAAACGAACTCCAAAGCACTGAATCAGCCCATCGAACGGGCGGCAATATATATCAGAAACTCAACACACAAAAGCCACGCCTCTCAGGTGGGGCGTGGTATGCAAATAGATAAGCCACGCCTCTCAACGGGGCGTGGTATGCAAGGCAAGCGTTCGCCCGGTAAAGGCAAGTCTCAACACGTCCGGGCGAGTCCGGACACGTGACCGCTCGCCGGTTGCGTCATCGGCCGGTGCAGGGTAATTGTGTCATGCTACTGGTAACCGCTACAACTGCACAGGATGGACCGAACCATACATTTCTCACCTATAAACTTTTCTACCCCCGCGAATCCTGTTTACCTCCTTCTCCCACTTCTCTTTTGCAGGCTCTACGCTTATTATCCCACACACGTGAAGGAACAAGTGGGGTTAAGCAATTGGTCACTTTGTCTGTCCACAAACGTCAGTTTATGATCGAGGAACATAATTTATATTGAATGTTATATTTCGAACACCAATCAGAAAATGAACCTGCAGTTTTACAGAACTTTGCCTCTGAATTTGTCCCAATCTCGCATGAGCAGAGAGGAGTGAGATGATGTTTTTATTCTGTCTGGCAGTCCAACGACATTGAAAATCATTCCGAACAGGAAACTTACTGTTTTTAGCGACGACGTCATAAAGGACACAAACAACAGGCACGACTAACGAATGTGACAGGAAAGTTGACAAGGTGGTGTAAGAGACGCTGCAGCAACGGCGGTAAGCTTTCAAAAAATTCTTATTCCTTTACAACCTTTAAAATCTTTAATTTATTTCAATTTAATTATATACTTGAACACTGGAGAACAAACATCACCTTCTGGGAACTTCCAAAAACCTTCGGTTTAGCAGTACTTGGACAAAATATTATGGCATTTTACGTAATCTCGACCAATCAAATTTGCTGCCCTCAGACCCCGCCCATGTCCTTTTTTTCTCAAGACTGCGTGCGGTAAGGTGTTCTATGAACTCTCTAGCTCCCTCTGCCACTGGAGGTGGACTGAGGTTATGGTTTCACCCCCTGTGTCTGTCTGTTTGTGTGTTTGTCTAATTGTCTGTCTGTTAGCAGGATATCTCAAAACGTTGTGGACAGATGCAGATCCGGCGGGATACAAAACGTAAACTGTTCTGTCTGATGGAGGTATATGCTCTACCGAGTGCCGTGCTAGTTCTGTCTTTGTTCGTGTGTTTATCCTTTGTCCATCTATTCCCATTGCCCTTCTGTGAATACAATTCCCCTCCATCCTTTGTCATCTTATTCTGGCATGAACCCCCCTAAGGTATTCAAGAACAGAACAAAAGATTGCGTCGCCATGACATCCATCTTTTTTTTTACTGCAGAGGACCACATTGTTTTTTTCGATGAACACTCGGGCAATAGTGCAGCAGAGTGTGGAGTGCTCGTCGGTAATGATGAAGAAGAGGCTGTGCAAGATCTCAACTCAGGATCCAGGAACATGAGTTACGCAAATGCTTGGATGTTCTCAACTGAAATATTTCAGGGCCTTTCATCCAGTGCTAGAGTGAATGGCCTATCTTCAACACTATAGCGTGGCCTCTTCTTCATCATAGGAGTACAGCCTTCAGTTGGGCTCAGGGCATAACAGATTGCCAGCAAAACAAGCATTCTGAGTATTGCGCTGCAATACATGTCCCCTACCCGCATTCGGTAGCACTGTCATAGAAGACAGTATTATGACTTACCGCACTCCAAATTATAGTCCAGAAAACTGTTGAGGAAATTCCCAAAGTTCAAAGTGCCATAACTTTGTCAAAAATGATCGAAACGTCGTGAAGTTCGAACTTGATCTGTCCTGGGAGGAAACCATGTACCAAGTTTGAAATCATTAGCATTAAGCGTTTCGAAAAAAAGTCCGGAAAGCTGTTCTTTGCGTGACGGACTGACAGACGGACAGACGGAGGAACGGAGTGCAAACCTATAGTCCCCTCCGGTGAACACCGGTAGGGGACTAATAACAGAATACTTTGTTACCGATACTTGAACTTGAAGGCTATCTTTCTTAGCTTACCTGTCCTAATTTATAGTAAGATTTCTTCAGTATGAGGTTTAATTGTGCTTAAGATATTATTCGAAGTTACCCAAAAATATTGTGAATTTAGGTTACAAATATGGACAGAAAATGTGAAACAAATCCTGATTTCCCACACTATCAACACTGGAGTGATTCGTTTCCGAAAGGTCAAGGAAGTCCGACAGAATGGATCCATGTGAAGGAACAGTTGCTGAAGCTCCACCACAAGACAAAACATGAAAAAAGACATATTTTCTGTCATATTAATTTCTTACCCTCCACCAATCACTCCCGTTACCCCCCTTCCAATTCCTACCTTCACATCCCCTAGCTATCCACTTCACTCACTCTATATCTCCCTCCCTACCCCACTCCCCCAATCCCAACTACCACTATGTGACTTTGATGAGATTGAGTTTCAGGCATACGTACTATACATGACACAGTAAATTCCACCTGTGGTTGGGTTTCCTTTTGTTTATTCCCTTGTGTAAAATATCTCAAATGCTGAAGGAAAACTCCCAGTAGCCAATTAAAGCTGAACAAGGACAATTTCACATTGGTTTCATGTCTGAGCAGATAGCTTAGCACCACTGAAAGTAATGACTGAAATATGTATTATACTAAAACTAGCTGAAGTACCCGGCGTTGCCTAGAAGGGGTGGTGAGAAGGACGGAGGGTGAGGGGTTAGAGGAGGGAAAGTGGGGAGGTGGGAGAGGGGATGGGGGAGATGAGGGTGGAAGAGAGGGGGGAAGAGGAGAGGGAGGAAGGTGTGGGGAGAGGAGGAGCAGGGGGGGAGCTGAAAGGAAGAGGGGAAGCGGGAGAGGGGAAGGGAGAGGGAAAGGAAGAGGGAAAGGACCATACCTCATCTTGCAAGTCAGCCATCACTGCATTACAAACAAACAAGGTACAAAAACGAATCCCCTTGACTACAGACCTATGAGATTACGATCATCACCACGGTCCTGGAATTCATCATTGCAGTCGACATCAAATTCGTCCTCTTCTCCAACAACGTGATTTCCGAGCATCTGTTCAGATTTAGACCTGGTCACTCTGCCTAGGACATGCTGCTTCTGCTTTGCTAACAATCGATGGAGGCCATCAACATCAGATATTACATCAGGGACGTCTCTTTAGAGTCTAGACATATCTCGAGCATTTGATACAGTCTGACATCCCGCCTTGCTCTCCAAACTCTCTGCCTATGGAATCCAAGGCCAAGTCCACTCTTGGTACTGACTTCCTCTACGCTCGTGGTCAACATGTGGCTCTCAATGGGATCCTTTCATCTCCTCGACCTGTCGAGGCTGGAGTGCCACAAGGCAGGGTTCTGGCCCCATCCTATTGCTAATCCTCATCAATGGTCTCTCTGACTTTCTGGAAATTCCTCTTTCTATATTTGCTGATGACTGCACCCTCCGCTGTAACATCCTCTTCCTTCACATAGGCAGGTTACAGCATCTTCCCCCTCTGCAGACATTGATAGAACCACAAGCTGGTCAAACACATTTAAGGAGGAGGTTACGTTCTCAATATGGATAGAAGGGAGTAAATTTTGGGAAGTGCAAATAATGATTTGACATGTTGCGTCTTGGACGTGCCATGTGGAATGCGCAATATCTACCACCTTCTTTTTGGTCTTGCACCCTCTGCTCTTTCCATGTTTTGACCTCCCTCCCCCACACCCCTCCACCCCCCTCCCCCCAAGTTTCTCCAGGGCTCACACAGTCCACCATCAACTCCCTTCTCGTGAAACTACCTGAATCCAGGATCACTGCTCACCTCCACCCTCCACTCATTTGTTCCTCCTTATTTTCCTTCAGGTCTTTAAAACAGCCATTCATCACCATCCCAGATCATCCCCCATCCAAAACCATGATCTTTTTAACCCTCCTGACTTCATACCAAACCAGAGCAGATGTTCTCGCCACATTGCCACTGAGTCTGATTAAGATCAAAATTCTCCAAAAAAGGAAAATTAGAATTCTCATTTTGAAAAAAGATTTTAAAAAATAAAAATTTTGTGTCCTTGTAATGTTAGGATTTCTGTAACACTTTGTGCACAATTAATTTACAGTTACATTCATAATAGGACTCTTGGGGAAAAATAAAGCCAAAGATATTTAGCAATACAAAGAGAAAACTTTTGACAGAATTAGCAAAGAATCAAGACTGGTGTTGGCTTAACGGTTAAGGTGGCTGGCTTTAGATCTTAGGGTCATGAGTTGGAGCTCCTGTCATGCCGTTGAAGTAACACCAGGTGGGTTGACTCAGCCTGTCATCCTTCTGAGGTCGGCAAAATGAGTACCAGATGACTGGTAACAGGGGCACTGCAACAGCAGCGCCTCCAAAAAACAATGCAGTCAAGCAGCGACAGGCTGCACACAAACTACCACCACCAGCAAAAATGTAGTTGATGTGAGTTCTGAGACACGCCTGTCTGGGACATGCAATCACTTCATCAGAACATGTGATGCAACTGTGACTGGTTATAGGTTACAGTTTGTGCAAGGGTGTGGTCCTGAATATGTGATAAGGGTTTGAAGGTTCTCTCCTAGTTTATGGGTTTACTCAAATTTTCTGCTAATATATTTAATCAATTCTCAAGAAGCTCACCCACAAAGCTAAAGTAGAGCAAGGTCGATGGCACGCCATCCCAAATCCTCACCCTTCCCAAGGAAAAAAAGTTAAAGGATTGCAAAAGGTTCCACCAGGATTGACCCAACATCAAATTTTGAGTTTAAAATTTTTCCTGCTTTCACCCCTGTGATCCGAGGTCACCACCCCCTGGGGCATGACCCGGGGGTCAAATCCCAAAAAATTCGTAGCATATTTAATGTGTCCCCCAAAGTTGATTGCATATATAAACTTTCATTAAAAGATGTTTTAAAATGTGCTCGTAATTACATTTTTTGGTATTTAACCTTGACCCCAATCAAGTGTTACTGAGTTCATCAATCAAGTGCAATCATCCATGTGTACACCTTAAGTATAACTCGTGTGTTCCCAACTAGACCCAACGAGAATTTTTTCCATTACCTACCTTTCAGTTGAGTAACAAGCCTCATTGGTCGTCTTCTGCAAAGCTGAGGATAATTACGCCTAGGTCCCCAGTCGGTGAAGTGATGTGAGTTGACAAAGTGGAAGACGCAAGGCGGCCATCTTGGATTTTGACGTGATGACCCAATTTTCAATAGCGTTCTCCCTCATGCGTAGATACACCCACACACCACATTAGAAGTTAGTAGTTCGTTTATTTTTCAAGATATTTCGCTCACAAGGTTCAGACATATATATGGTGGTGGCCATTTTGGATTTTGACGTGGCGACCCAATTTTCAATAGCGTTCTTCCTTATGCCTAGATACACACACACACACCAGATTAAAGTTGGTACTTCGCTTATTACTCCCGCGAGGGAGTAATGCATTCGATCGTGTCCGTGTGTGTGTGTGTGTGTGTGTGTGTGTGTGTGTTTGTGAACAAGATATCTGGAAAAGTTCTGAACGGATTTGGATGAAAGTTGGTGGGATGATTGCCCTTGGGATAAGGAAGAATTGATTAGTTTTTGGTGAAGCTCAGGATATTATTCCGGATCCAGAAATTTTTTGAAGGATTGTTTACCATTGGAAGACAGGTCTCTTTTGTTTTTAACATTATCTTCTATATATTCTATATTTAACATTGTGATATTAAAATAGTTTTCATATTTGTTGTAAATGTAGTTTAAACTCGTGGTTATGCGTTAGAGCGGTGTATTTTGTTAGCAGCGTCGACTTCAAGGTTTTTTTTTTCTAATAAAGACATATTCTGTCATTTTAAAACCACCAAAGTGTGTATTCGGTCTCCCGGTTTCATAAAATGTATCGTTTGATACGTATAATGCTTTAAAACTGCTTTTTTGTTTTGTTTGTTTTTTTACCTCAGAAGAGATATCAACATTTACCTCAGCGAATGTCAATCGCGGTGTCAGTATTTGATGAACTTATAAAGACTTAGGTGAGTTATAAGTGTGACAAGCATGTTCACGGGATTCTTCCCAGAAGAATGAGTGGTCGCATTAGCTTGTACGACTTAAAATGAGCGAGTTTTGTTTTGACGTTTGGGCCAGTTTTACATGTTGTATCCCTAAGGAATGAAACGAAAGTCTTTTCTGGCTTACAATTTTATTTGAAGTCACACATGCCTCAAAATACACTCACTTATATAGAATTGAACGCTGAATCCTAAAATGTAAGTGAAATTGCCTTGTTTGTTTTAAATATTATTTTCTATATATTCTAAATATATATTGGTGCAGTGTCTGTCTTGTGTTGTCACTGAACTACTCCCTCAAACTTTAGTGAAATCGTACTATTCCAACTTGACCCACGGCGGGAGTATGCGCTCTACTGAGTGGCGTTCTAGTTTTTCAAGATATTCCGCTCACAAGGTTCAGACGTACACGGCGGCGGCCATCTTGGATTTTGACGTGGCGACCCAATTTTCAATAGCGTTCTTCCTTGTGCGTAGATACACCCACACACCAGATTAGAAGTTAGTAGTTCGTTTATTTTTCAAGATATTTCACTCACAAGGTTCAGACATATATATGGTGGCGGCCATCTTGGATTTTGATGTGGCGACCCAATTTTCAATAGCGTTCTTCCTTATGCCTAGATACACCGACACACCAGATTACAAGTTGGTACTTCGCTTATTTTTCAAGATATTCCGCTCACAAGGTTCAGACATACATGGTGGTGGCCATCTTGGATTTTGACGTGGGTTGCACCCACACACCAAATTATAATTCGGTCCTTCGCTTACGCCCGCACGCACGCACAGACGCACGCACGCATGCAGGGGAAAACCATAGCCCCCTTTCGCTCCGCGTTGCGACGGGGGACAACAAAGGGGGAGCATTATGTTCTGTCTGTAATTCGATTTTCTGATGAATGAGAGATGGGGAAAAATATGGTGTCGGGTAACAGCTATAATCGTAATAAAATGGCCAGAAGTCAATGCTTGGGATATGGGCAGCGGGCTGGGTGAAAGATTGGAGGCGTAAATTAAATAACTGTGCAAATTGCTTTTACTGCTTTGTCTTAGCTTCTTTGGGCGTTTTTGTTTCTCCCAAATCAACCCTGCTCTCCCTTCCCCTTCCCTACTGATGACATAATGCCAGGAGAGACCTGCATTTCATTTCCTGACAGTAACTAAAGCTTTTATCAGATTAAGCCAAACAAAAGTGGGTTTACTATGAATTGCATCTGCGTGACGTATATAAAGCAGACAAGCTATTTTTATTCTCCTCTTGCCTCTTCTCTCCTTGGGCACAAATCAGTCCCAAAGTTTGATGCCACACCAAAGTCACCAATAGACAATGATAACGGAAATGTAACACTGTGGTTCAGTTAGAATCGGGATGCTATTTGTGTTCGACCTTTTCAAAATAATCGATGCCAATTGACGTTGCTAAAAGAATTAAGTGTTTGGTTCAATATTTCACGTCGAGCCATCCAACAACGGCATGGGAATGAAGGTGAGAAGAGGTGTGCGAAAATGGGAGTACCGGAAATGTGTTGAAGTGATAAACAGAATGGTTGAGATACTAGGTCTATATGAGGAAGAATCGCCAAAAGTTACAGTAGTAGGAAGAGTTCATGAATAAAGAGGAGTGGTAAACAAATGAGCCTCATCCTGGCAATCAGTGTGCTTGTTGGTTAGAGATTGCACGGGTTATTATGAACAATTTAACCTGCCCAGTAGAGCAATGCATCACACCTGATGATTTCATTGACTTCCGATATTATTTTATCAGAAAATTATATTCACTTCAGAACAGAGAATCACAGTGTATTTTACAAGTAATGTCTTTACCTGGATTGAAAATTTTCGTTAGAATCAATCCTGGATGGATTCGCCACTCTCTTTTTTATGTTGAAGGCTTCAGTCACTGACTATATAGTCCTCATCGAGGCCAGACCTTAAATAAAAGAGCTGCATTGATGGAAAAGTGAAGAAAGAGAGAATAGTCTAAAAGTTTTTGAGGAAGTAAAAAATCTGCTTTTTGAAAAGAGGAAGGTTGGAAGTGTTTGGAAAAAACACGAGAAGGTAAAGAGTTCCAGAGTTTGGCAGTGGAGAAGAAGAAACAAACATCATAACAGGCCACCCTTGAGTTGCCAATGGCCACACAATAATCATGCGATGTAGTGTCTTGTCGAGTATTCTGTGGTCTCGCTAATGGTGAAGGTAAACGAGCAACAAGTTATTGGGAGCAGAAACCAAAGTAATACCCGTAGAAAAGAGAAAGAGCCAACTTGGTGGCGGAATTCGAGTGGGTCGACGTTTGAGATCAGATTGGGAGAGTTGAGAAGTCGGATTACTTTGGATTCAATTCTGTCCAGTAAATATGTGGAACGAGAACCTTTCCAGATGTGAGAGCAGTACTCTATACAAGGACGAATCCATCCTTTATATAGTTGAAGCAACTCACAGTCTTCAAGAAGAATCTTCGACATTTGTACAGGACTCCTACTTTATTCGAGGCAGACTTAGCTATTTGTGTAATGTGTGGATTCCAGGGAAAATTTGATGTTAGGGTAATACCTAGTAGGTTTATTGAATCACATGGTGTAATTGTGGAGCTTTCAAAGTAGATTAGAGAGTTGAGAGGAGTTTTAGAGAGAGATGGGAAGAAATTGAGTTTGACGATGATGAAATTTGACGACGAAAAATAAGTCTGACGCAGGATACTTGATGGAAGGTGCAGGAATTTTTTTCAGATGGGTGGTCATAACTCACCTACTCTTCATGAAGGACACTGTGGAATCTTTCACATCCACCAACCACTAGCATTGGCAGACCGGTCCCTCAACTGAACATCAATCCGAGAGACGGCACACAGATTGATGGAGCACCCTGTATGCAAAACACCAGGATGACAGTTTATAACTTGGCCGAGATTCAAACCCAAGCTGGCCAGCTCAGAGGTGAGTGTGTATAAAACCTCCAAGCTACTAGTCAGGTTCACTATGTTTTTCCATTCAAAATTTTTGGAGATTAGCAAAACTATACATTTTTGGAATATTCAGAGCATGAGGAATCCAAAAATTAATGTTGGCATTTGCGTAGACACCTTTGTGAAAATGACACTCAGGACAGTGATGAAGATCTGTAAAAGCATATTCCTGAACGGTATAGACCAGGGGTTCCCTAACTGGGGTGCATGAACCCCCAGGGGGTGCGTGAGTCCATCCCAGGGGGTTCGTGAGACGTTTCTGAAAGTCAAAACTAGAGTACTTTTTGTTGAAATAAAATCTGATATATCATATAATTTATATCAACATCATATATATATATATATATTTTTCACAATTTCAGACCGCAATCCATGATGTCTAAGAAGCGCAAATACGATGATTCGTACATCAAGTGGGGGTTCATGAAGTTTGTGGAGAAGGATGGGACTGAACGTCCGCAATGCGTTCTGTGTTACAAAGTGCTGGCGGAGGCGTCGATGAAGCCATCGAAGCTAAAAGCCCACCTCGCCAGCACCCATCCGACTCATCAGAATGACTCTGAAGACGTGTTCCGAAGCAAGAAAGCTCGCTTCATGGCGAAGGGTAGCTTGACTCGGCACGGGTTCCAATCGTCGACGAAGCCTATCCTTGAAGCCTCCTACGAAGTAGCGCTCCTCATTGCAAAAGACAAAAAGGCTCATACGATTGGCGAAACGCTTGTAAAGCCCTGCGCCGTGGTGATGGCAAACTTGGTTTGCGGACCCGAGGAGGCCAATAAACTCAAGAGTGTTCCCCTGTGCAACAACACCATCAAGCGCAGAATTGAAGACATGTCAAAGGATATTGTGGCTCAGGTCACACAAGAACTCCGGGAATCGCGCTGCCATTTCAGCTTGCAACTCGACAAATCCACCGACGTAGCGAGCTGCAGTCAATTGCTGGTTTTTGCACGCTCCTTGGCGGGATTTGCTGTGAAGGAAGAGTTCCTGTTCTGTTCTCTCAAAACAACAACCAAATCGGTGGACATTATGAATATCGTGAACCATTTCATGGAAGAAAACGGCATCGAGTGGACGAAGCTCTGATCGTTGTGTACGGATGGGGCCCCGGCGATGATGAGAAAGCGATCCGGGTTCGTTGCGCTGGTGAAAGACAAGTGCCCCGACGTCATCGTGACACACTGTGTGCTCCATCGCCACGCCCTTGCGACCAAGACGCTCCCCAAGGAGCTCGGTGATGCAATGGCTATCGTTGTCACAGCAGTGAACTTCATCCGCGCTCGGGCTCTCAACCACCGCCTCTTCCAGGTCTTCTGTGAAGACATCGGTGCTGCATACACTCATCTTCTGTACTACACCGAGGTGCGTTGGCTATCCCGGGGCCAAATTCTGAACCGCGTCCTCCAGCTGCGTCAGGAGATTGAAATTTTCCTGCGTGAGAAAGGCAACGACTCGGCGGACTACTTCGGCGACCCTGTCTTCGTCGCGAGGCTTGCGTACATCAGCGACATTTTCGGGCACCTTAATGCTCTCAACATATCACGTCAAGGGACCAGCCTCACGATCGGCGAAGCAGCGGAACGGATCAACTCGCTTCGAGAAAAGCTGCGGCTTTGGAGCAACCGCATGGAGAAGCGGTCATTCGTCAACTTCCCGGAGCTCGCTCAAATCCTCGCGGATGACGATGCTCAGAATGATTTCTGCTCCACGCTTGTCGTCGACATCAAGGGTCATCTGAAGTCTCTGTCTGACAGTTTTGATGGATACTTTCCGAATCTGTCGGTCGATCCGTGGATACAGGATCCTTTCACGATTCTAATGGACGACATCGACGACGACAACGAGCTCAAGGATGATCTGATCGAGCTGAAGGCCTCTGGCCGCCTGAAGATGCAGTTCTCCACCGTCGGCAGTCCCTCGGAGTTTTGGGCAAGCAACTACGAGGCCTTCCCCAATCTAGCGGCGAAAGCGCTCCGAATGACACTGCCTTTCGTCACGACCTACCTCTGCGAAGCCAGGTTCTCCGCGTTGGTCGTCATGAAAACAAAGCTGCGGGCACGCCTTGACGTCGGCCCTGACATGAGGGTGACCCTCTCCAAGACAGCTCCGAGGATCAAACGCCTCGTGGAGGAAAAACAGGAACATCCGTCTCATCGTGTGTGATGGGTGATCGATGCGTGATACAATTCGTGATCTGATCTTGAAGTTTCCGAATAAATATTTGTTCATCTCTTGGTTTTTTTCATTACAATATTACACTATGAACTTGATCTTTTACGAAGCACTGTTATGCGTATTATAGTGTAATAATAACTCAGATCGTGTCTCGAAAAGTTGGGGGTTCGTGGACACCTCTGACATCCACAGGGGGTTCGTGGGGGGATAAAGTTAGGGAAACACTGGTATAGACCTAGTAGATCCTGTGTATAGGACTTATAGTTCAATCTGATACTAACACGGCTGCTTTCTTGCTTTATAAACCCATACCTATAACTTCAAAGGACTTGCAATATCATGTATTATGTAATACAGTTATATCACAAATATAAAGACGATGGTTTTCAATTACCTTTGTTTGTTGCTTTTCTATAATCCTGAGCACTATTTTGAGGCCTTTATTGGATTCCTTGACCCAGAAAACATAGGATTAGCATATTCAACGAAGTTTCTAGGTTGACTAGAAGCCGAGATAGTGCAAAATATGTATTTTATGGCGGCCATTTTGAAAATCCAAAATCGGTGTCTGTGCAAATGCCAACATTGATTTTCGGATTCTCCATGCCCTGATGATTCCAAAAATGTATCGGTTTACTAATCTCCCAAAATTTTGAACGAATTTATATTTGTTAACGTAGTGAACCTCTATACCTTAACTAATATCCACTAACAAGGGGCTTTATAGTTAAGAGCACCATTAATATCAACATTGAAGTGCGGTGCTACGCGCGCTTACTTGTATAACAAGGAGGAAGCGGACAACGCGGTAAGTTCAAGAGTCTTTATTATAAGAGCTCAACTGTAGCACTGGAGCGCTCCGGGCTGCGCGCCCGGTGTATATCCCGCGGCCACGCCTACCCCTCGGGCGTGGCCGCCGCCCACTTGGTGCGCGGAATGATGCCCTCACGCCAGTGAGCTTTCGTGTCCGCCACAACATCATCAAATCGAACAGACGGACGAGTGAGGAACAAGATATATATAAACGAGTATAAAATGTGATATTAGTATAAATTAGTATAAAGTATATTAGTATAAAGTATATTAGTATATTAGTATAAAGTATAAAGATATTAGTATAAAACGAGAATGGCACTCTTTGAAATTGTGATGTCGACCGATATACCTCCACCTACATTATTACATCATTATACGTGCTTGTACGTTGTACCAAGTTCGATTTAAATCTCTTCAGCTGTCCGCAAGTATCACATTTGACCTTACATGACCTCTGACCTTTGATGCCGAAATCTAGTCAGTTCATCTTTGCATGATAATATATACTTACACCAAGTTAGGTCAAAATCCCATTACTGGTTCACAAGTAAGTGCAGTAACTTAATTTTTACCCAACGGGACCTCTGACCTTTGACCTCATAATCAAATCAGTTTATCGGTACGTACATAATTATACATACTTGTACCAAGTTTGACTTAGTTCCCTTTTCTTTTCTTTTTTCTGTATACTAATTTGAGGCTCGTGTAAGAGCTAACACATAAAACATAATAAAGGGAGCGGGGGACAAGAGGAGGAAATTTTAATTCACCGTACTGTACAGGTGTTGACATTTTTCACAGAAGGGTCTTGTTAGTCTAGCCTTCTTCTTCTTCTTCTTTCTTGTATCATCAGATGGCCAGCTCAGTGTCATGCAGCCATGCCCTCGTCTCTGGTCCTACGTCGAAGAGGCCGGCTTCTGAAGGTGGTCTGTATAGGGGGCAGGTGGTAATTATGTGTTCGGCAGTCTGCTCAGGCTCGCCGCACTCGCACGCGGCGCTGTCTGCCAGGCCCCACATCTTCAGCGATGATTTGAAGCGGCCGACCCCCGTACGTCAGTGTACCAAGGCCTGTCAGTGTTCCAGCTCAATGTCGAGGGCCTCACCAGCCTAGCCTTCAGTCAGGGTTATGATTCAGGTTTAAAAATGTGTGCATTCAATATTCAACAGCATTTTTTTTGTTTTTTTTTTGTTGTATACTGAATCGAGGCTAGGGAAAGAGCTAACATTTATTTCACAAACAAATCAACCACCAAAACAAAACATACAAAAAGAGGGAGCGGAAGACAAGATGGGGAGAGGAGGGGAAGCACACAAACACAACACCTGAGAGCAGGGAGAAGCGCGGGAGGGAGAGGGCCTGGGGGGAGGAGGCGTGGGAAGGGGGGGGGGGGGGAGAGGTGTAAAACACAAGGAGACCAAGGACTTCCAGGACAGAAGTTGGTATTTCAAAAAAGTGTAGGATTTGGGGTGAAATTAGCAGGGGTAGAAAAGATCAAGGTTTTGGATGGGGGAAGATAAGAGATGGTGGTGAACAGCTGTTTTAAAGACCTGGAGGTTGGAGTGGGATTGAAGAGAGTGAGGGAGTTTGTTCCAGAGGCGGGAGAAAAGTGGAATGAAGGAGTGAAGGTGAGCAGAGAGTCTTGATTTTGGCAGTTTAACCATAAGAGGGTTGCAGGCAGATCTTGTGCGACCTGTAGGAATATTTGGGGGATAGAGCACAGAGAGAGCTGGGGGGTGGGGGGGGGGGCAAGGCCAGAGAGGAGTCAGTAGAAGACGAAAAGAACACCAACCTGCCTGCGGTGAGTGAGTGAAAGGCCCTTGGAGTTAGCTTCATCGCGGGAGATTCCAATGATTCTGAACGCTTTGGTTTCAACAGCGTGAAGATGAGCTAGGTGTGAGGCAGGAGCACCAGCCCAGAGGGGAGAGCAGTATTCCATTGAGCTGCGGATGAAAGCCTTGTATGTGGTGAGGAGCTCAGGTATGCCAAGGAAGGACTTCGCACGACGGAGGATGCCCAGTCGGCGACTGGCTTTGGAGGCCAGATTTGAAATGTGGTTTTCCCAGGAAAGATCATGGCAGATAGTGTGACCCAAAAGCTTGAGTGACAGAACTTCTTGGAGAGGATTATTCAGAAAGTGGATGGGAGGGTTGTCCAGTCGGTCTTTTCGGAGAGACATCGTAAGAGTGTGAGATTTGTCAGGATTGAAAGACATGTTCCACTTGTTTGCCCAGTCTGTGATTTTGACCAGGTCTGCAGAGAGTGAGTAGGCTGCAGACTGCCGATCTGAGGGATGAGGAATGGAGCGACAGAGAGTAGAGTCGTCAGCAAAGAGACAGAGCGGATTTTCAAGAGAGTCAGAGAGATCATTGATGAAGACCAGAAAAAGCACAGGGCCCAGGACACTGCCTTGGGGAACTCCAGCCTGAACGGGAAGAGGAGATGAGAGAAACCCATTCAGGGCCACACATTGACTACGGCTAGAGAGGAAGTCCGCCAGCCATGCGTAGAGATTTCCATGGATACCAAAGGAGGAGAGTTTGGTGAGCAGAGCGGGGTGCCAGACCGTATCGAAGGCACGTGATATGTCAAGGGAGACAGCTCTAATTTCCTGTTTGGCATTGAGGACCTCCATCCATTGTTGAGAAAGCAGAAGCAGCATGTCCAGAGTAGAGTGACCAGGTCTGAAACCAAATTGATGGTCAGAGATCAAGCCATTGGAGAAGAGGAAAGATTTCATGTCTGAAGCAATGATGGATTCCATGACTTTGCTGATAATTGGGAGAAGGCTGATTGGTCTGTAGTTGCTAGGATCTGTTTTTGCACCTTTTTTGTGCAAAGCGGTGATGTTGGCTGATTTCCAAGCAGATGGCAGATGATCTTGAGCAAAAGAGAGGGTGAAGAGAACAGAGAGAGGGAGTGAAAGAGCGGAAGAACATGATTTTCGGACCCGTGGGCTGATGCCGTCAGGACCAGTTGCAGAATCAGAGTCGAGGGTTGACAGAAACTTTTCCACCTTGTCAGGAGGAAAGGACACAGAGTCCAGTAGCAGCTGGGTACGACTGGGTACGGTGGGTACAGAGAGGGATGGGTTTGGGACACAAGATTTAGAGGCAAACACAGAGTTGAGGCATTCAGCTTTTTCACGTGCGGAGTCAGCCGTGTAGCCGTTTGAGGTGAGGGAGGGGATGGAGGGGGAACAAACACCAGAAACCAATTTGACCAGACGCCACCAGGATTTGGAAGAGGGAGACAGATAAGAGAGTTCGGTCTTGAGAACGGAGAGATATCGTTTCCTGGCTCTCCTGAGGGTGGACACACACTTGTTTCGGGCTTTGTGAAAGGAAATGAGATTTCCTTCCGTTGGATTTGCTTTCCAGGAGACGAAAGCAAGTTGTTTCTGGGCAATAGCCTCACCACAAGATTCCGTGTACCATGGACGGGAGGAAGGGTATGACAACTGAAGACGAGATGGGATAAATCTGTGCATGAGAGAGAGCAATTTACTTTGGAAGAATTCCCAGGATGAGTTGATGTCAGAGGTGGTAGAGATGGGAGACCAGTCCAGATAATTGATGGCTGTTTGAAGACCGTGCCAGTTGGCCTGAGTGAAATGCCAGACTCGTCGACGCTGAGGAGGCTCTCTGAGAATGGTTATTGCAATTCCCCTTAAGATTTATAACAACAGCTTTGTCCTACATTGTCCACAAACTTTCATCCAATGGAGCAAAGCACATTGTTGAAGTACAGTTATTCACAGCCTGTCATCCTCATTAACATATTGCATTTTGTGTGGAATTCAATATGGGACATGCATCTGGAGTCACTTTTGTAAAATAAACACATTCTTGTCCATCATGTCATATGGTACTTTAAAGAAAATATCATTATACTTGATTATAAATGTATAGCTTCTGTAACTTTTTTCACTTCTTTTAGTCACCATTTTGGTGTCCATGCCGGCCATTTAAAAAATGCTTGAATATATTTAGTTGCCAAACTGTCTTGTCATCGACACTCACAGTCAATATGGTACTTTAAACATAAGTTTTAAATGGAAAAAATTGACCCAGAACCGGGTTACCCAATTTTATGTACAAACATTCATTTATGGCGGCCATTTTGAAATTTCAAGGTCAAGATGGCTATTTTGAATTTTCAAAGCTGTTCAATTAAATTTGTCATGTCAGAAAACATATAACTAGGCACCAAGATCATTGAAATTGGACAATCTTAACCGTATTAGTAAATTTGACCCCCTGCCCAAAGTGCGTTGACCTTTTCATGTTTCTGTCCATAGCGCGGTAACTAAAGTTCGCAGATAGGGCGAACTATACCTTTTTGGATTCCTTCAAACGAGACGAGTAATTTAGTATACTTTTCAAAAGGATTAGAATATTTTTCAATTAGGACCCCTGTTTGACATCATTTGACCCCCACCCGAAAATTGCCAGAACTTTGAAGAGGGCAGCCCAAGCCAAATTTGTTCAGTAACCTTCAGGCATGTCAAAAATACTTTCAAACCTTTGTTCCAGAGATTTGGTCACGGGACATTAGTACTGATCCTCTACTATTACACGACATTCGGTCAAACGGGTCCCTACTTAGGTACAGAGGCTTCTTCTTGTTCATCACGATATTCGGAGCACACTATCCTCTACAATCCTACAGTCACGTGAAAAAGTAAGTACACCCCATGTAAAGTTTTGATTTTTTCAACATATTTCAACATACAGCTATTTGATCGTCATTTCAACAATATTGACAGATAAAGGTGATATAATATAACAAATATCATGAAACATTTACATTTTTTAGTCCATTGTATAATTTAAATAAACATAAATGCAAATTTCGCATGTGGAAAAAGTAAGTACACCCCTACATTTATCACTACTTCAAATATCTAAAATTAGAATCAGGTGCACCAGCTCAGGTGCAAATGATTAGAACATCGTTAGAGAGGATCTTGGAGGAACATGTCGTATTTAAACCTCAGACATTTAATTTGGTTTGCTCTTTCTTGTTGAAGTGTGCGGCGTCACCATGCCTAGATCAAAAGAGCTCTCTGAGGCCTTCAGAAAGAAGGTTATGGATGTCTACGAGTCTGGGGAGGGATTTAAAAGGATTTCCAAACAATTTGAAATCAATCATTCGACTGTCCGGAAGATCATCTACAAGTGGAGAAGATTCCAAACAACTGCCAACTCGTTCAGGCCAGGCCGCCCCAGCAAGTTCAGCCCGAGAGCAGACCGCAAGATGCTGAAAGAAGTCTCTAAGAACCCCAGAATGTCATCATGGGACCTACAGGTAGCTCTTGCCACTGTTGATGTCAAAGTGCATGAGTCTACCATTAGAAAGAGGCTGCACAAATTTGATCTACATGGGAGGTGTGCTAGGAGGAAACCTTTGCTGTCCAGAAAGAACATCAGGGCAAGACTAAAGTTTGCCAATGAACACCTCGGCAAAGACCAGCACTTCTGGAACAATGTGCTCTGGACAGATGAGTCAAAGGTGGAGCTATTTGGCCACAGTACCAGAAGACATGTTTGGCGAAATCCAAAGACAGCGTTTGACCACAAGAACCTGATATCAACTGTAAAGCATGGTGTGGAAATATTATGGTTTGGGGCAGCTTTGCTGCATCAGGGCCTGGGCCGCTCACCATCATATAATCCACTATGAATTCTTCATTGTACCAGAGGGTGCTTGAGGATAATGTGAGGCCGTCTGTCGGAAAGTTGAAGCTCAACCAAAGGTGGACCTTGCAACATGACAATGACCCTAAACATACCAGTAAATCCACCAAGGAATGGCTGAAAAGAAAGAAATGGAGGGTTCTGGGATGGCCAAGTCAAAGCCCGGATGTAAATCCCATCGAGATGTTGTGGGGGATTTGAAACGAGCTGTGCATGCAAGAAACCCCTCAAACATCGCACAGCTGAAAGAATTCTGCATGGAGGAGTGGGCAAAAATTTCTCCCAGTCGATGTCAGAGACTGGTAGACAGTTATCAGAAATGCCTACTTGAGGTTGTTTCTGCCAAAGGGGGCAATACCACCTATTAGAGCCAAGGGTGTACTTACTTTTTCCACATGCAAAATTTGCATTTATGTTTATTTAAATTATACAATGGACTACAAAATGTAAATGTTTCATGATATTTGTTATATTATATCACCTTTATCTGTCAATATTGTTGAAATGAAGATCAAATAGCTGTATGTTGAAATATGTTGAAAAAGTCAAAACTTTAGATGGGGTGTACTTACTTTTTCATGTGACTGTACCTGGCCCTAAGGTATTCCATTGCCTACCCCCTATAAACGTACCAATACGGGTTACCCAATAACCGAGTTGTTAGGGTTGTTGTTCACGACCCAAGTCCACGGCTGCACGTTGACGCCCACGTCACCAGCATCATGACCAGACCAAATGCATCGGTCATGATGCATGACCATACACATGAAGGAGAGGAGCGATGAGAGGTGTGGAAGACACTGGTTCAGTGTATAAACTCAACATCAAAATAAACTTATCAAATCTTTCGGAGGACACCCATTGAAATCCTCCATGCAAAAATGAAAAATATTTGAACACAGAGGTAAGTTCAGCTATCTTTACTAAACACACATCAATAAACAAGAGGTTGCCTCAATCACAAAAAATAAACAGCATGAACATCACAAGGGGTGGTGCAACCAAAGTCACAGCACTGCAACACAAAGGCACGCACCTGAATACAGTCAAAACAAAATGACACTGGAATGGACACAACACTCCTAACAGTCAAGGACAGAATGACAGCAGTCCTCAATATCTTGTGTGTCCACCCTGAACTGTGATGCAGGCTGTACACCTCTGACGCATGCTCTGTACCAGGCGTTTGATGCGGTCCTGGGGAAGTCTGTCCCACTCCTCCTGGAAGCCTTGAATGAGCATTTGCCGATTGACAGCCGTTGATCTCTTCGATGCAAGACGTCGACAAAGCTCATCCCATAAATGCTCAATGGGATTTAAGTCAGGGGAATAAGGCATCCAAGGCATCACTTCAACACCCTGTTCCTGGAGAAAGTTGGTGGTCACGCGAGCAGCATGGGGTCGAGCGTTGTCCTGCTGGAAAACTGCGATGTCAGGATGAGCCTGGAGAAATGGCAGCAGATGAGGTTTCAAAACTTCACTGACATAACGCTGACAAGTGAGATTACCTTCGATGACGACCAGAGGTGTCCTGAAATGGGTGGAAATGCCGGCCCATACCATCACACTGGGTCCTCCCCAACGATTGATCTGGCGAATACAGCATGATGCATACCTTTGCCCATCTCTGCGCCATACCCGTTGATGCCCATCAGCAGCATGGAGGCAAAATCTGGACTCAGACGTTGGACTGACGTTGGACGTTCGCTGGCTTACACCAACCTCAAGCATTGCCTTTAAACGTTGTTCAGATGTCAGGCGTGGCATCTGAATTTTCTTGTTGTTTTCCCTGTCAGAGCTTCTAGATTGACTATAGACAGCAGTAAATGAATGTCTAACCACGAGAACTGAAGGATTTAATTATGAGGGTCATTATTTAAAGGGAAAGATCCCTATACAGAACCACTCAAGCATGCAATTGTTGATCAACCAGGTGATTGAAGTGAAGTTCGCATTACATAATCGCCATTACAATTGAAGAAACGTGGTTGTAAAGCTGCACATTTCAAAAAATGAAAGTGATAAGTTAATTTTGATGTTCAGTGTATATATTGTTGTGGTTTTGCAATAAAGAACACCCCCTCTACTTAATTACATGACAACATGTAGCCTGCATTGGTCAGTTATTTCTTATTAAATGTAAAGATAAGCTCCCTTCCCATTGTGTAGTAATTAAAGCAAATATGCGTTGAGTTTAGGCAGGGTTCAAACCTATATATACTGGAAGGAAGACACTGGTTCATGTGCAAGGAGGCATGGCTGCAAGCACAGTCCACGTGATCAACCTGACTGAAGTAGGCGTGGCTAAAAGAACCGCCCACGTCACCAGCAGGTAACCGGTGAGAGGGTGTGGACACATCACCAACAAGCAGCCAATGAGAGGTCGTGGACATGTAAGCAGCCAATGAGAGATCGTGGACACACAAACAACCAATGAGAGATTGTGGATACATAAACAACCAATGAGAGATCGTGGACACACAAACAACCAATGAGAGATTGTGGATACACAAACAAGCAATGAGAGATTGTGGATACACAAACAACCAATGAGGGATTGTGGACATGTAAAACAACCAATCAGGTGTGGACACTTCTCTAGCAAACTTCGCCGGCAATCTACCAGTATTGCCTTGGCCAATGGGGGCCTGTGGAACATTCTATGGAGGTTTTCGACCCGATATAAACCCCATGTCCATCGCACTTTGCTCTCTCTGCTCTCTGGCTCTCGTCATGGTCCTTCGAGCTGGCTGTCCTCCATGCTGGTTCGTCCTTCCTGTGCTCGACCTTCATTCCTCGTGGTATCCTCCATGCTGGTTGGTCTTTCCTGCGTTGAATTCATCCGTCCTGGATCGTCGTTCGTGCTGACTTTGGTGCGGTGGCTCGTCCGGCCGACCTGCAAGCTGCGCATCCTGAACGGCCCGGGAGCTGCGCACGGAAGCTAGCGAACCCAAGTCCACGGCTGCACGTTGCTCGGTAAGAGTTTAACCTGTGCGATTCATTCCCAGTGTGTGTGTGCAAGGCGCCTATGTTGGGATTTAGATAGGTAGAATTGTTAAGTCTGCTCTCGTCCTTTTTCTGTGAATTATAAATAAAAGATGTGTACATTTTTGTTTCCGTTCAACCTGTTCGAATACGTCTTTTCCCCCATTGGTAGAGCATAGGCCGAACCGAATTTGACTCGAATTAGGCCCATAAATCACGCAGCATAACTGTGATTCACACCAGCGCAATAAAACCGCTCGGCACACTCAATTGGAATAAGGTGTGAAATCGCGAGAGGGCATTCATTTCCCGGTCTTTTGAACCACGCGGTCTCGAAGGTATTTGAGTAGTGGCCATGTTTGGGGGATTGGCATTAGTAGTTGCTTCGCTACTCGCCGGGCACGACCTCCCCGTGGACCCGGGGACTTCACCCCCTCCCCCCTCATCCCCGTTAGTACGTTGGGTGAACCGGAATCTGCAACAATATATATATATATATACACATATAGGTACTAGTAAAAAGCCCGTCAAAAATGACAGGTTGGAACAGTTTATTGGACGGTGCAGCCTCGTGAGCGTGCCAAAATCTGAAGCCTCGGCCGAGTGTCAGCTGTGCTTGTATCTTATTTATTTATTAGACATCATATGGATGTAAATTAACACTCCTTTTACTTTGCATGCATTGCACATCATGTGCAGCAAATTTGACCTCCCTGCATCTTGTATTTATTGTATTGTTTTTAAAAACTTTTATGTACACCGCCCTTGAGGCCCGGTTTGCAAGCCACCGTCTACATTTTCCAATAGAAGAGACATACTTACTCTTTTATGGAAAATGTTTTTCGAGTTTGTTTTATCCTCAAAAACAGACTGTAGTGAACACACATTCGTGTTAAAAGATTGACCTTTAAAACCTGCACTTATGAAGGGGGACAGACATCTGTACAAACACACAAACCGACATTATGTTTTATATGGTAGATATATCTTCTTGACATCACCTCGTGGCATCTTGTGTACAACTTGGCTTCAACATCCGCTGCACACCTTTTGAAAGCACATGTCGCTTTGCTTTGTTGATAACATACCCACATGCAGATTTGGAGGCTTCATTTCAAATGACTAGCACATTATGCTTTCATTTCCATGGTTAAACTGAACGACATGTTCTGCAGTGAAGTTATTTAATTATTGTGTCGTAAAATCCATTTGTGTCACCAAGACCAATGAGGGTCAGGAGTGAATGGTTCCTGCGAAATAGCAATCATGTTCCATTGCACAATGAAATGTCTTTGTGGCAGTTTCTGTCCAAGAATGGTGTTCCACTTGCTAACGTACTTGACAAACCCACACAAGAAGTATTTGTTTGAAAGGATGCTTTCTGCTTTGTGGGTAAAATGGTAAAAACTATATGGCATGCTAATTATATGGATTACAATTAAACTTCATTATAGGAAGAAATCACTGCAAGTCAATATTGTATATTACATCAGACAATATTGTATATCACATCTGACAATATTGTATATCACATCTGACAATATTGTATTTCACATCTGACAATGTTGTATATTACATCTGGCAATATTGTATATTACATCTGACAATATTGTATATTACATCTGACAATATTGTATATCACATCTGACAATATTGTATTTCACATCTGACAATATTGTATATCACATCTGACAATATTGTATATCACATCTGACAATATTGTATATCACATCTGACAATATTGTATATCACTTCTGACAATATTGTATATTACATCTGACAATATTGTATATTACTTCTGACAATATTGTATATCACATCTGACAATATTGTATATTACCTCTGACAATATTGTATATCACATCTGACAATATTGTATATTACATCTGACAATATTGTATATCACATCTGACAATGTTGTATATTACATCTGACAATATTGTATATTACATCTGACAATATTGTATATTACATCTGACAATATTGTATTTCACATCTGACAATATTGTATATCACATCTGACAATATTGTATATCACATCTGACAATATTGTATGTCACATCTGACAATATTGTATATCACATCTGACAATATTGTATATTACATCTGACAATATTGTATATTACATCTGACAATATTGTATATTACTTCTGACAATATTGTATATCACATCTGACAATATTGTATATCACATCTGACAATATTGTATATCACATCTGACAATATTGTATATTACATCTGACAATATTGTATATTACATCTGACAATATTGTATATCACATCTGACAATATTGTATTTCACATCTAACAATATTGTATATCACATCAGACAATATTGTATATCACATCTGACAATATTGTATATCACATCTGACAATATTGTATATCACGTCTGACAATATTGTATATCACGTCTGACAATATTGTATATCACGTCTGACAATATTGTATATCACGTCTGACAATATTGTATATTACATCTGACAATATTGTATATTACATCTGAAAATATTGTATATTACATCTGACAATATTGCATATTACATCTGACAAGCTATATTATAATAGGCGTCAGTGATTCTGTCTGTCTGTCTGTCTGTCTGTCCGGGGGTGTGGCTTACTCCTTTTACAGAGTAAACCCTTCTTGTCCACCTTGTCCTTCTTGTTCTTCTTGTCCTTCTAGTCCACCTCTACTTGGAGAGGCTTCATATAAACAAATATGCACCATTTTATTAACTTGAATAGCTTTGAGGCCTGTTTAGTTAGGCCCGTGCTGTCTTTCTCTCTCACACAGGTTTATTTCAACTCTAATTCGATATATCATTTCATTTTTAACAGTCGCTAACATAGTTTTAGACTCGGTTGAAAAAAAACGTGAAGAGAATCCCATGAAAGTTTCTGTTTATAGAACGAAATGATTTCTCAAAGGTCTGTAAAATAAAGCCCATTCATTGAGTCACCCTCATGATTTTATCTCAAATTCACCATCTGATTTAATTTTTATCGATGGTTTTAGACTCGGTGTCAGAAATAATTGAGAACATTCACGCACACACGGGAAAATGCAGAGATATATTTTTAAAAATCGTGCCACGATGATACACGAAAATACACCGCCTAAAATAACAGTCGGGGAAAATGTCGACATATATTAAAAATTCGCTTTTTCTTTTCCGTTAAGATATATTACTTTTACTTTTGATGACAATCGTCACAAAAACGACATATATTTCTTCGTTCTTATTTCAGTCAACATTATTATCCGGAAGTAAAATATGTTTCAGGAAATTACCGAGAGATATTTCTACGTTTTTTTTTTATTAGTTATGTGCGCATACACTTTAAATAGGTTTCTTTGAAATCTTTAATTTTCTAAATGTAATTTACTTGCCATTTGTCATTTGATGATTACGAGACACTGCCTCTTGAGGATCGTGACAATTCATGCGTTGCGTGGAAACTTCCATTTCCAAAATGAATGAGACGGGAGAGGAGCGAGGAGCGAGGAATTGGAGAGTAAGGAGCTAGGGGTTGGAGAGTGAGGGGATAGGGGTTGGAGAGGAGCGAGAAATTGGAGAGGAGTGAGAGGTTGGAGAGTGAGGAGCGAGGAGTTGGAGAGGAGCGAGGGGTTGGAGAGGAGTGAGGAGTTGGAGAGGAGCGAGGGGTTGGAGAGGAGCGAGGGGTTGGAGAGGAGCGGGGGTTGGAGAGGAGCAAGGGGTTGGAGAGGATCGAGGGGTTGGAGAGGAGCGAGGGGTTGGAGAGGAGCGAGGGGTTGAAGAGGAGCGAGGGGTTGGCGAGGAGCGAGGGGTTGGAGAGGAACGAGGAGTTGGAGAGGAGCAAGGGGTTGGAGAGGAGCGAGGGGTTGGAGAGGAGCTAGGGGTTGGAGAGTGAGGAGCTAGGGGTTGGAGAGTGAGGAGCTAGGGGTTGGAGAGGGCGAGGGGTTGGTGAAGAGCGAGGGGTTGGAGAGAGAGCGAGGGATTGGAGAGGAGCAAGGGGTTGGAGAGGAGCAAGTGGTTGGAGAGGAGTGAGGTGTTGGAGAGGAGTGAGCGGTTGGAAAGGAGCAAGGGGTTGGAGAGGGAGGAGCGAGGGGATGGAGAGTGAGAAGCTTGTGGTTGGAGAGGAGCGAGGGGTTGGAGAGGAGCGAGGGATTGGAGAGGAGCAAGGGGTTGGAGAGTGAGGGCCGATTGGAGAGGAGAGTGAGGAGCGATTGGAGAGGAGAGTGAGGTTGGAGAGGAGTGAGGGGTTGGAGAGGAGCGAGGGGTTGGAGAGGAGCGAGGGGTTGGAGAGTGAGGCCCGATTGGAGAGGAGAGTGAGGAGCGATTGGAGAGGCGAGTAAGGAGCGATTGGAGAGGGGAGCAAGGAGCGATTGGGGAGGACAGTGAAGCGTGATTGGGGAGGAGTGTGAGGAGGTATTGGAGAGGAATGTGAGGAGGTATTGGAGAGGAGTGTGAGGGGTTGAAGAGGGGCTAGGGGTTGGACAGGAGCGAGGGGTTGGAGAGGGGCTAGGGGTTGGAGAGGTGCGAGGAGTTGGAGAGGAGTGAGGGTTTGGAGAGTGAGGGCCGATTGGAGAGGCGAGTGAGGAGCGATTGGAGAGGCGAGTGAGGAGCGATTGGAGAGGTGAGTGAGGCATGATTGCAGAGGAGTATGAGGAATTGGAGAGGCGTGTGGTGGATTGGAGAGGAGTGTGAGGGATTGGTGAGGAGTGTGCGAGATTGGAGAGGAGTGTGAGGGGTTGGAGAGGGGCTAGGGGTTGGAGAGGAGCGAGGGGTTGTAGAGGAGTGAGGGGTTGGAGAGTGAGGGCCAATTGGAGAGGAGAGTGAGGAGCGATTGGAGAGGCAAGTGGGGAGCGATTGGAGAGGAGTATGAGGAGGTATTGGAGAGGAATGTGAGGAGGTATTGGAGAGGAGTGTGAGGAGGGATTGGAGAGGAGTGTGAGGAGGGATTGGAGAGGAGTGTGAGGAGGTATTGGAGAGGAGTGTGAGGGGTTGGAGAGGAGCGCGGGGTTGGAGAGGAGCGAGGGGTTGGAGAGTGAAGGCCGATTGGAGAGGAGAGTGAGGAGCGATTGGAGAGGAGAGTGAGGAGCGATTGGAGAGGTGAGTGAGGGATTGGAGAGGAGTGTGAGGGATTGGAGAGGAGTGTGAGGAATTGGAGAGGAGTGTGAGGAATTGGAGAGGAGTGTGAGCGATTGGAGAGGAGTGTGAGGAGGTATTGGAGAGAAGTGCGAGGGGTTGGAGAGGGGCTCAGGGTTGGAGAGGAGCGAGGGGTTGGAGAGTGAGGGCCGATTGGAGAGGCGAGTGAGGCACGATTGGAGGGGAGTATGAAGGATTGGAGAGGAGTGTGAGGGATTGGAGAGGAGTGTGAGGGATTGGAGAGGAGTGTGAGGGATTGGAGAGGAGTGTGAGGGATTGGAGAGGAGTGTGAGGAGGTATTGGAGAGGAGGGTGAGGAGGTATTGTAGAGGAGTGTGAGGAGGTATTGGAGAGGAGTGTGAGGAGGAGTGGGATTGGAGAGGCGTGAGGGTGGAGAGAGGACAGTGTCAGGTGGAGGGGAGTGAGGGGTCACATATTATGTGAAATAAATAAATTGTGTTCATTACACCATTTCTGGATCTGATGAATTGCCATTAACCATTTGGTAAAATTTAATGTGCAGCATCTAAATCAAGATGCCCAAATGTCACACATGTCCATGCCCGTGGGATTCCCACAAGTGACCCCACTAGTATTGTATATTACATCTGACAATATTGTATATTACATCTGACAATATTGTATATTACATCTGACAATATTGTATATTACATCTGTCAATTTTCTCCCCCCCCCACCCCCTTTCCCACCCCTCCTCCCCCCAACCCCTCTCCCTCCCACACATCTCCCTGCTCTCAAATGTTGTGTTTGTGTGCTTCCCCTTCTCTCCCCATCGTCTTCCGCTCCTTCTTTTTATATATTTTGTTTGTCTGGTTGATTTGTTTGTGAAATAAATGTTAGCTCTTTCACGAGCCTCGATTCAGTATACAAAAAACAAAAAACAAACAAAAAAAAAATTGTATATTACATCTGAAAATATTGTATATTACATCTGACAATATTGTTTATCACATCTGAAAATATTGTATTGTTGCGGTTTTGTGAATAAAGAATAACTGTGATAATAAATAATAATAAAGAATAATTCGCACCTCTGCTGTGCAGCATCTTGCTGCAAAATCATCTTGCACCTTCGGACCACTTGTTGAGTGGCTCTGATGCCACGCAGTTGGACCAGAGGAGAGTGTCCCTGCTGGCCAATAAAAGGAAAGTGTGAGCAATTGTTTACTATTGTGTGCTAGGTATGAAGAAGATGTGGAAGCTTCGATGGCCCTGATGCTTCATATGGCCTGTATGCCGGTCAGGGCCAGCCGGTTTTGTTAGCCGCACACAGAAGTTGCAAGATGCTTGCAGCAAGTGCCATATCAAGTGTGATTTTCTCCCCTCCAATTCTCTTCTTCCAAAGTGCAGGTCTTGGGTCGTAGAATTGTAAATAAAGTAAGTTCTGTGCATTGTAAATAGGGGAGTGAGGTATGTGTGTAGTAGTAGTGAGTAGTGAGGTGTAGTGAGGTGTAGTGAGTGTGTAGTAGTGAGGTATGTGTGTAAACTATGTGTGTAGTTTGAAAATTCCGAAATACTCAGGTAGTTGTGGGTGTGGGTCTGTTAGAGTAGCTGCTCAACGCATTAGGGGGGGGGACATATCTAGTGTTAAAAATGTCGCACACATGGGTCAGAATAAATGCTAGGGGGATTACACCCATGTGTCACATTTAAAAGTAATGGTAACTTTGCATGCCAGGCTCTACCGGTCGTTCCATTGTTGGGGTCGACTCGGAATGAGTCTGGTGAGAGAGGGGGGTAGTGTTGCGGTTTTGTGAATAAAGAATGACCCCCCTCATAGGTAGTTGCACCACAACATGTAGCCTCGCTTTAGTTCAGTTATTTCTTATTAAATGTAAGCATAGTCTCCTTTCCTGTGTTAGTATGTGTTGAGCAGGCCAGTGAGTTAGGTGTTCTTTGGGCTAGAATGCCACGTGCTAGGCCTGGAACAAGTCTGGCAGGCCGAAGGGACGAGCTGCAGCGGAGTGGCCGGTAAGCGGCGAGCAGCCAATCGGAGCTCAAGGGGAGTGGCTAACAACGGCAGCGAGAGGAGGGGCTTGGAACATTCGGGTAAGACTCTGGGGCGGGGCCATAAAACCCTGCCCCGGGCCCCCCCGCCTCAGTCGGAGAGAGAGTGCCCCAGAGAGAATTGTGAGTCAGACAGTCGGAGAGGGAGTTCCCCAGTGAACGAGTCAGTGAGAGCGAGAGAGAGTTGGTTCGTGGTTGATTCGTGGTTCGTGAGCGTTGTGAGAGAGTGCAACAGTGACCAAGTTCCAGTGAGAAAGATGTTGTAGCCACGAGTGAATTCGGTTGCTTGCTATAAGCCCTCTCTGTACACGAACTCTCCCTGTGCCCTGCGCTCTGCGGCTGTGAATAACGCGCTCGTGAGGACGATCCATTCCAGGCCACAGACGCATGGTCTCCACTGCCTGCGCTCCCAGCACACGTGCCGCGAACATCCGAGGGCCACGCCCAGCGAACTGTCCGGGAGCGACCAGCGCCAAGGCGCGTTTGGAGCGCGAATTTGTTCTTCCTTCTTTTCCCTGCGTGAGTGAGTGGGCCCTTGTCCGGGGATAAGTTAAGACTGATTAAGCCTTCCCTGTGTCTCTTTGCCTTGTATAGTTGTAAATAAACCCATGTTCTTTCTTATATTTGATCGTTCCTGTAATTTCACTATTGGCCTAGCATCGCACGAATAAAACCGCTCAATTGGGTTCAATAAAAGTAATGGCACGAGTCACGTGATACAAAAACCGCTCGGGCGTATTCGATTAGCGTGGCTTCTGCGAGGTCCAGTCTCCGTTTTTGTGGCGGCGTGGGTACCAAAGGTACGTGTGGAATCGACCCGATACCCTTCCGCATGCTCGCTACGGGAGAGGTGGCTCGGCCTCGTGGACTCGAAGACCCGAGGGGGAAAAGGGGTTTAACCCCCCCCCCCCCCCCCGCCCTCTGTACGTCGACGGGCTTCGAGAGATCCGCAACAGTATATTACATCTGACAGTATTGTATATTACATCTGACAATATTGTATATTACATCTGACAATATTGTATATTACATCTGACAATATTGTATATTACATCTCACAATATTATATATTACATCTGACAATATTGTATATTACTTCTGACAATATTGTATACAACATCTGACAATATTGTATATTACATCTGACAATATTGTATATTACTTCTGACAATATTGTACATTACATCTGACAATATTGTATATTACATCTGACAATATTGAAAATCACATCTGACAATATTGTATATTATATCTGACAATATTGTATATTACATCTGACAATATTGTAGATCACATCTGACAATATTGTATATTACCTCTGACAATGTTGTATATCACATCTGACAATATTGTATATTACATCTGACAATATTGTATATTACATTTGACAATATTGTATATCACATCTGAAAATATTTTTATTACATCTCACAATATTGTATATCACATCTGAAAATATTGCATGTTACATCTGACAATATTGTATATCACATCTGAAAATATTGTATATTACACCTGACAATATTGTATATTACATCTCACAATATTGTATTGCACATCTGACAATATTGTATATTACATCTCACAATATTGTATGTCACATCTGAAAATATTGTATATTACATCTGACAATAATGTATATTACGTCTGACAATATTTTATATTACATCTGACAATAATATGTCACATCTGAAAATATTGTATTTTACATCTGACAATATTGTATATCACATCTGAAAATATTGTATATTACATCTGACAATATTGTATATTACATCTCACAATATTGTATGTCACATCTGACACTATTGTATATTACATCTCACAATCTTGTATGTCACATCTGAAAATATTGTATATTACATTTGACAATAATGTATATTACGTCTGACAATATTGTATGTCACATCTGACAATATTGTATATTACATCTGACAATATTATATATCACATCTGAAAATATTGTATATTACGTCTGACAATATTGTATGTCACATCTGACAATATTGTATATTACATCTGACAATATTGTATATTACATCTGACAATATTGTATATTACATCTGACAATATTGTATGTCACATCTGACAATATTGTATTTCACATCTGACAATATTGTATATTACATCTGACAATATTGTATATTACATCTGACAATATTGTATATTACATCTGACAATATTGTATATTACATCTGACAATATTGTATATTACATCTGAAAATATTGTATATTACATCTGACAATATTGTATATTACATCTCACAATATTGTATGTCACATCTGACAATATTGTATATTACATCTGACAATATTGTATATTACATCTGACAATATTGTATATTACATCTGACAATATTGTATATTACATCTGACAATATTGTATATTACATCTGACAATATTATATATCACATCTGACAATATTATATATCACATCTGACAATATTGTATATTACATCTGACAATATTATATATCACATCTGACAATGTTGTATATTACATCTGACAATATTGTATGTTACATCTGACAATATTGTATATTACATCTGACAATATTGTATATTACATCTCACAATATTGTATGTCACATCTGACAATATTGTATATTACATCTGACAATATTGTATATTACATCTGACAATATTGTATATTACATCTGACAATATTGTATATTACATCTGACAATATTGTATTTCACATCTGACAATATTGTACATCACATCTGAAAATATTGTATTGTTGCGGTTTTGTGAATAAAGAATTACCCCCCTCGTAGGTAGTTGCACCCCAACATGTAGCCTCGCTTTTGTTCAGTTATTTCTTATTAAATGTAAGCATAGTCTCCTTTCCTGTGTTAGTATGCGTTGAGCAGGCCAGTGAGTTAGGTGCTCTTTGGGCTAGAATGCCACGTGCTTGGCCTGAAACAAGTCTGGCAGGCCGAAGGGAGGAGCTGCAGGGGAGTGGCCGGTAAGCGGCGAGCAGCCAATCGGAGCTCAAGGGGAGTGGCAAACAATGGCAGCGAGAGGAGGGGCTTGGAACATTCGGGTAAGACTCTGGGGCGGGGCCATAAAATCCTGCCCCGGCCCTCCCCCCCCCCCCCCCCACCCCAGCCTCAGTCAGAGAGACAGTGCCCCAGAGAGCGTTGTGAGTCAGACAGTCGGAGAGGGAGTGCCCCAGTGAACGAGTCAGTGAGAGCAAGAGAGAGTTCGTTCGTGGTTGATTCGTGGTTCGTGAGCATTGTGAGAGCGTGCAACACTACACATCCATCAAGGTAATGCAGAGCGAGGTGCGCACGAAGAGCGAATTGAGAAAGCTCTTCCCTACCGTACGCCACCCCCCCTGTCACCTACTCTACCCTTGCCCTTACCCCATATTTACACAACAATTTACAAATTCGTCACTATCGTCTTGTCTTCCCCATATCTCCCCTAATTCCAAATTCGTTCACAATCCCTCTAACCAACCAAATTTGCCATCATCCAATTCATCATCAATTCCTCATAAGGAGGAAGAGCTGGAACATCAAGCACAATGTCTCACCCATGTCATGATGCGTCTCACATTTCCAAAACATCTGCACAAAAATAAAACAACAAACCATGGCATGGTGTGGAGCACCGTCGTCACCTCAGGTGAGTGGGTGTAGATGGTGCGAGGAGATGCTTAATCCTAACTACTCTCTAAATAGCATTAACACACTTTACATTACCCGGGGTCTTTCCCTGCAAAACCATTGGCCGTCTTACTCTATGCAGTTCTAAGAACCAAATTCCCATTGACCATCTGTGGTGCTCACCAATTTGGGGTCTCACTTTCCTGGGAAAACCACATTTCAAATCTGGCCTCCAAAGCCAGTCGCCGACTGGGCATCCTCCTTCGTGCGAAGTCCTTCCTTGGCACACCTGAGCTCCTCACCACATACAAGGCTTTCATCCGCAGCTCTATGGAATACTGCTCTCCCCTCTGGTCTGGTGCTCCTGCCTCACACCTAGCCCGTCTTCATGCTGTTGAAACCAAAGCGTTCAGAATCATTGGAATCTCCCGCGATGAAGCTAACTCCAAGGGCCTTTCACTCACTCACCGCAGGCAGGTTGGTGGTCTTTCCGTCTTCTACCGACTCCTCTCTGGCCTTGCCCCCCCAGCCCTCTCTGGGCTCTGTCCCCCAAATATTCCTACAGGTCGCACAAGATCTGCCTGCAACCCTCTTATGGTTAAACTGCCAAAATCAAGACTTTCTGCTCACCTTCACTCCTTCATTCATCTTTTCTCCCGCCTCTGGAACAAACTCCCTCACTCTCTTCAATCCCACTGCACCCTCCAGGTCTTTAAAACAGCTGTTCACCACCATCTCTTATCCTCCCCCATCCAAAACCTTGATCTTTTCTACCCCCGCTAATTTCGGTCCCCTTGTGTTTTATACCTCTCCCCCCCGCCCTCCCCCTCCCACGCCTCCTGCCCCCAAGCCCTCTCCCTCCCACACTTCTCCCTGCTCTCAAATGTTGTGGTTGTGTGCTTCCCCTTCTCTCCCCATCTTGTCTTCCGCTCCCTCTTTTTGTGTGTTTTGTTTGTCTGGTTGATTTGTTTGTGAAATAAATGTTAGCTCTTTCACGAGCCTCGATTCAGTATACAAAAAACAAAAAAACAAAACAAAAAAAACTCCCCCGATTCAACTCCCTGTGCCTTCGCACAATTCAGGACTGGGTCGTGTGGCTCCCCTAACAGGGCTACTTACCTGTGCGGTTCCGCCACTGAAGTCGTCTCCCAAGCTTGCCTAGCTCCTCACCCTACCTATCTACCTGGGGAAGGCCCTCCCTGGCACTTACCCCCTCGGTGCCCTCTCTCGCACTGGGCTACCCGGGTCTGTCCTCCGGATCCTCGGGCCCCATCCACAACAACTCTAACTGGCTCCCAGAGCCTACCTGCGGCCTCACCTGGCCGACGGACTAACAGTGGCGGAGCGCTCAACCAACCATACCTTTAACAGGCCACACACCCAGCCATTTCCATGTCACTAATGCACCCATCCAAACACCATTCTTCCACACGCACCACAGATGCCAATATCCAACCACAATTTACCTATACCCTCTACCTAACTCTTAAACTACCCTCCCCGGGTATTCGTGATGGGGTCCATCCTCCCCATCCACTGCCTTCGCACCAACCACTCCACTCCACAGTTTCCTCCATACTCACTCCACACCATCCATTCCATACTCCATTTACTCCAGACCATCTATTCCACACAACCATTCTCCATACACCTGTTCACTCACTTGCACACCTGTGCTCACACACCTGATGCCACCTGCACCCTCCGTCCTCCCAGGCTTCTTCATCTATCTATAATTGCAGTAATCTCTGTGTGTGTGTGTGTGTGTGTGTGTGTGTGTGTGTGTGTGTGTGTGTGTGTATGTGTGTATGTCTGTGTGTTTGTCTGTGACCGCTGTTTCTCGACGACCACGGGTCCGATATACTTGAAACTTGCCAGGTATATTGCTGGGGACCTGAGGATGTGCCTTTTCAAGGTTTCATATTAATCGGACAAGTAGTTACCGAGCTATGTCCAAAAAACGATTCAACCAATCAGAGAGCAGCGAGCTATCACGTGTGCCGAACGTGGCGAACAGACTCTGCCTCGGACGGCACATTTGAGAGCGTATTCATTTATTTCACGTTGGCAAACTATGTTGGCGTTAAACTATGTTTTAAAACTAATTAAAACTAATTTGCGATTCATCGTAACTGCGATATGCGACCTTCCGGACAGTCAAATGAGGACGTCACTTCCGGACTTACGATAGTCATAGTGACGCTGAACGTGGCGAGCAGACGCTGCCTCGGACAGCACATTTGAGAGCGTATTCATTTATTTGACGTTGCAATCTGTGTTGATTGTTGTAAGGTACGATCGATTGTAGTACATACATATTTATATTTTGTACATATTCATTACGGGCACGTCACGGGTACGGGTACGGTATGGGTACGGTACGGGTACGGTACGGTTCCGGGTACGGTACGGTTACGGGTACGCCACGTACGGGCACGTCCTAGTCTATCTATAATTCCAGTAATCTCTGTGTGTGTGTGTGTGTGTGTGTATGTGTGTATGTCTGTGTGTTTGTCTGTGACCGCTGTTTCTCGACAACCACGGGTCCGATATACTTGAAACTTGCCAGGTATATTGCTGGGGACCCGATGATGTGCCTTTTCAAGGTTTCATATTAATCGGACAAGTAGTTACCGAGCTATGTCCAAAAAACGATTCAACCAATCAGAGAGCAGCGAGTTATCACGTGTGCCGAACGTGGTGAACAGACTCTGCCTCGGACGGCACATTTGAGAGCGTATTCATTTATTTCACGTTGGCAAACTATGTTGGCGTTAAACTATGTTTTAAAACTAATTAAAACTAATTTGCGATTCTTTCGCTTTCCTGCGCGTTTGTGCACGCTATGGCGATTTCTTTACCAAACTCCGCAAGCCGTTCGCTTTGGACCAAACCATTTCATGTAAATAGAGGGGGGGGGATTGTCACCGTACTCGCAAGCCGTTCGCTTTGGACCAAACCATTCCATGTAAATAGAGGGGGGGGATTGTCATCGTACTCGCAAGCCGTTCGCTTTGGACCAAACCATTTCATGTAAATAGAGGGGGGGGGGGGGGGGATTGTCACCGTACTCGCAAGCCGTTCGCTTTGGACCAAACCATTTCATGTAAATAGAGGGGGGGGGGATTGTCACCGTACTCGCAAGCCGTTCGCTTTGGCTTTGCGAATGGACCAAACCATTTCATGTAAATAGAGGGGGGGGGATATAATTGTAGATATCTATCTATAATTCCAGTAATCTCTGTGTGTATGTTTGTATGTTTGTATGTTTGTATGTTTGTATGTTTGTCTGTGACCGCTGTTTCTCGACAACCACGGGTCCGATATACTTGAAACTTGCCAGGTATATTGCTGGGGACCTGAGGATGTGCCTTTTCAAGGTTTCATATTAATCGGACAAGTAGTTACCGAGCTATGGCGATTTCTTTACCAAACTCCGCAAGCCGTTCGCTTTGGACCAAACCATTTCATGTAAATAGAGGGGGGGGATTGTCACCGTACTCGCAAGCCGTTCGCTTTGGACCAAACCATTTCATGTAAATAGAGGGGGGGGGATTGTCACCGTACTCGCAAGCCGTTCGCTTTGGACCAAACCATTTCATGTAAATAGAGGGGGGGGATTGTCACCGTACTCGCAAGCCATTCGCTTTGGACCAAACCATTTCATGTAAATAGAGGGGGGGGATATAATTTTAGATATATATATAGTACGGGCATGCCCTAGTATATATAGTACAGGCATGCCCTAGTCTATCTATAATGCCAGTAATCTCTGTGTGTCTGTCTGTGACCGCTGTTTCTCGACAACCACGGGTCCGATATACTTGAAACTTGCCAGGTATATTGCTGGGGACCTGAGGATGTGCCTTTTCAAGGTTTCATATTAATCGGACAAGTAGTTACCGAGCTATGTCCAAAAAACGATTCAACCAATCAGAGAGCAGCGAGCTATCACGTGTGCCGAACGTGGCGAACAGACTCTGCCTCGGACGGCACATTTGAGAGCGTATTCATTTATTTCCCGTTGGCAAACTATGTTGCCGCTATGTTGGCGTTAAACTATGTTTTAAAACTAATTAAAACTAATTTGCGATTCTTTCGCTTTCCTGCGCGTTTGTGCACGCTATGGCGATTTCTTTACCAAACTCCGCAAGCCGTTCGCTTTGGACCAAACCATTTCATGTAAATAGAGGGGGGGGGGGGGGATTGTCACCGTACTCGCAAGCCGTTCGCTTTGGCTTTGCGAATGAACCAAACCATTTCATGTAAATAGAGGGGGGGGATATAATTTTAGATATATATATAGTACGGGCATGCCCTAGTTCCATACAATGCCATTCACCCCACACTCACAATACTCTGCTCACCACTCCATCATCACGCTCACCACAAAGAACTTCCTGCACCCACACTGCATCATCTAAGCTGACTACTCCCTTCTGAAACCCGCGCTCCCCAGTCGCCCCTTATACAGGGTCCGTCAGGGAGGTGTGACGATTTTCAGAAAACTCGTACACAGTTATTTTTCGTCGAATTTCAATTTTTTTTATTTTTAAAGACTACATATATAATGCCATGTAATACACTGTAACAAAGACATTTTAAAAATGTAATTCATGTTTGAAAAATGACATCATCTAAATGGCGGCCGTTCTTGTCCAAGCATTCTTGCAGACGCGCGGAAAAGTTGTCCATAGACCTTTCAACCATGGCAAGTGGAATAGCTCGAATTTCTCTGGTGATGGCATCTGAAAGGGTCTCAAGAGTGCGTGGTTTTTCAATGTAAACCTTAGCTTTCAGGTAACCCCATAAAAAATAGTCACAGGGTGAAAGATCGGGCGATCGAGGGGGCCACTCCACATCCCCACGGATTGAAATGAGGTGCCCTGGAAAATGTTCTCTTAATAAGGCCATTGATTCTCTTGAGGTATGGCAAGTAGCCCCATCTTACTGAAACCAAACTGTAGGGAGGTCAATGCGACGTCGTCTCAATTCAGGCAGTGAGAACTCGTGCAACATCGTAACATAACGTTGTGAGTTGACTGTCACAGTGCGTCCGCCTTCCTTGAAAAAATAAGGCCCAATTATGCCGAATCGGACTATTCCGGCCCACACAGTGACTCCCTCGCAGTGCAGGGGTCTTTGATGGAGTTCTCGCGGATTTGTTGTTGACCAATATCGGGAATTTTGCTTGTTTACACTTCCCGACAAGTGAAAATGCGCCTCATCACTCATAATGAGAACAGTGTCATCCCTCAGCAGTTCCAGCATTCTTTCTGCGAACGTAAACCGCTGTACGAAATCATTCTGCTGCAGTTCTTGAACCACCATGATTTTGTACACGTGATAATGAAGGTCCAAGTGCAAAATTTGACGAACTGATCTGTCTGACATCCGTAGAGCGTGAGCGTGCCGTACCGCTGACCGACGAGGGCTGGCCTCCACAGCTTGTCGAACCCTTTCGATGTTTCCCGGGGTCCTAACGGTTCGATCACCTCCCCGAGCTGCTCCCGGCCTCACAGATCCAGTTGTCCTGAAGTTTTTTACCCACTTCAATATTGTGTTTCGAGACGGAACGGCGCCACGTCGACCAACATTGAAGTGAGTACGAAATCTGCGCTGTGTAAGCACCACCGAACTACCCGTTTGAATAAACGTCTCAACAACAAAGACGCGATGTTCAATCGTCCACAGCTCCATGGCTACTGAAATGGCGCCTAACAACGAGTAAGCAACAGCCATCACGCATGCGCTAGACCCCCCACTTGCATTGTTATACCCAATTCAAACATGAATTACATTTTTAAAATGTCTTTGTTACAGTGTATTAAATGGCATTATATATGTAGTCTTTAAAATAAAAAAATAGAAATTCGACAAAAAATAACTGTGTACGAGTTTTCTGAAAATCGTCACACCTCCCAGCCGGACCCTGTATTATACAAATTAAGTGATTTAAAGGGAGAAGAAATCTTGTGTTCATTTTATTCACAGGAATTACAAAAGACAAAGATGATAAATAAATAAATAAATAATTTTCAAAAAATTGACTCCGTCCCCTTTTGTCTCCACCCACAAACCACGCCCACACAAACCACACCCATAATCCCCATAATCCCCCTCCCCCTTGTGCACCACCACACACATCATCCCACCCCCACCCTTCTCCACACACACACGTAGAGGGGAAAGGGATGGGACAAGGGAGGTGGTGGGTCATTGGAGGGAGTGCACTTCCCTTTATCCCCTCCTTTATTCTCTTTTTGTAATTAATGATGAAATAATTGTAAGCAAAACAAATATAATTAAAACCATACAACATTAAAACCTTTACATTATTTAAACATTTTTATTTGGGTGGGAGTAAATATTCAATTGTGGAAATGATGATTCTTTCCCGACACAAATCACAGTCTGCTTGTGGAAGATCGACTTTTGTATTAAGTTCATCAAGATGGAGGTTTAATCCAGCACAGGTTGGAAATGAATAAGCACTCTTTGGAACCTCAAAGTAATCCCATTCAAAGTTGTGATATTCATTGACTTGATTTTCAACTTCAACCATCAACTCTGTTATTGAAGAGATGCTGTGATAAAAAGAAAAAAACATAATTATTATTCGTATATTATTTGGGTCTGTATAAAACAATATATAATTAATAGGTTTAAACATAGCTTACCAGTCTTGTTGTGATAGTGGGTGAAAATCAGCACAGGTTGGAACCTCATAGTAGTGCCATTCAAGGTCGTGATATTCATTGACTTGATTTTCAACCTCAACCATCAACTCTGTTATTGAAGAGTTGGGGGCTAAACTGGAATAAAAAAAGGAAAAGCATTAGTTGTTAAATGTGTAGTTATTTGGTTCTGTATAAAACAATATATAATTATTCTTACTATAATTCACCAAATGTCTGTCTGTCGTCCGTTCCCAGGTACCGCAAAAACGGCTGAACCGAACGCTATGAAATTTTGGGTGGGTAATCCTGGGACCCCTAGGAGTAAAATAGGCTATATTGTTTTTCCAATTTTTCCAATTTCTCTGTTTTTCCAAACACGATGGAATAATATTTACCGATATGAACAGTGATGTGGCTTTTATTGAGATTCTACAAATACTGCTTAGATTTTGATGATTTCCGTGTGATATGATTTAATGGATGTTTATATAAATCGTTTAAAATAAAAAAACCTTAAATTTCTGATATTTTGCCGTTTCATTTGGGCTTCCCAATTGAAGCCCCGCCCATAGGGCAGGTACCGTTGCTCGTAGGTTTAAACATAGCTTACCAGTCTTGTTGTGGAAAAGATTGAAAAGATTGAAACTCATCTTCAAGGTCAAATAACTCTTCGATTGACATCCTCTGTCTCCATGAAGCGCACTGGACCTTGGTTCATCTTATATAGAAAAAATTATGACAAAATAGAGTTAGAACAATAACCTTCCTGTGTAAGAGGAAGGGATTAAAATTATTTATAGAATTAGTTAAAAATATCTCTTGACTGAGAGAGTTTGGAAGGATTAACATTTAAAAAAAGGATTAAATGCTCTTGACTCGTGCGAAACCATAAAATAAGAAAATTTAGTTTTTCCCTAAAATAAAACAAACAAATATTCGTGGTTCCCTATTCGAGAATAACGAAAATATGAGTGTTTTAGAACCGAAAAATGGTTTTGGGGTCTATTTAGGATTTAACCTTTGTTGATGGCTTAAATGGGGAAGGGAGAAATAGACGGGTTTTTTTTGGTTTTTGGTGGGTTGCCCAAAAGTTCCAACGCATTTTCCCCATTCACTTACATGTAAAAATGGTTGTGTCTCACAACCAACATTCTTCCCCTACTGTTGTGCCAATACAGTCATCAATGCAGCGACAAACGAGCTTAGGTTGAGGATGAACATATTGATAATGGATTTCTTCCTCCACTTAGCCAATTTGCAGAGTTGGGATCCAATGGATTACCCAGAGCTACTGTGTTGGTAGTACAGTTGACCATGCAATGAATAAGAAAGTATTTCAGAGTAAAGACAAGTGCCGCTAGTCCTACAATGAACACATTTGGCACACAGACCAAAGTCCGAAAGGTATTTTCATCCATCACCTCAGCCTTTAAAGCCTACTTTTCCATCTTTTTTTTAAAATTATACACAATCTGATTGGCTAACAGTTATCACAGGACATAGCACGGGTGAAGGCCAGCATATCTAATTAGCCGAGCTGTGTATTCCACCCATTGGCTGGACAGCAGGCCTGACTCCACCCACAATTGTAAACTAACTAATTAATAAGTTCGCCATTTTCATGTTGCGTTAAGCTGAAACCATCTGCTATGGTAAGTGTTGTACAGTATATTCACAATTGCCGTACCTTTCCTATGTTTGTCCTTCATTGTAAAGCAAACCTGAGCCCATACTAGCACCTATAGGCCTCAGCCTTTTGGCCTTCAGCCCTCGAGTGAGGTTCATGCTTATACACTGCCTGGGGTTTTTCTTCTGGGAGCGACAGTTTTCCATTGACAAATTTCTTCCACACCTCTGAACCTCAATGTCTGTTGCACAGAAGCTCCACAACCTCAACGTTGGCACCTCGTGCAATCAGTGGTGGTGCGAACAATTAAATTGTCAAATTGAACAATCTGATAATTTTTTTCAAATGTACAGGACCGGCTGCAACAGCGGGTTC
The DNA here is from genome assembly GCF_964187855.1 of Myxine glutinosa. NCBI lineage: Eukaryota > Metazoa > Chordata > Myxini > Myxiniformes > Myxinidae > Myxine > Myxine glutinosa. The sequence goes on from NC_136261.1 coordinate 333,334,412, forward strand.
TTTTACGTCACATGGGGCCTGCCATCGAGGCGGTCCCGATTCCCAAACCATCCCACCTCCTACATCCATCAACCCATCCCACATCTAGCTCTTTGTGAAGGATTTCAAGCACAATAAATAGAGATCCCAACAGTGGCAACATAACTCTTGCATGTAAGAAGAATTCTCAATTAAACTTTTCATGGTAAAGCCTCAGGTTTTCACGAGTTATGAATATTGTGGTGTGGTGCAGTTTTGCAAAAAAGTTGGCATCAACACTTACTAATTATTTCTGTTCATAGAACAGGTATCCCAGCTAGTGGAGAATAAAAGTTTTTTAAGTGCATGACGCATGTCCTTGAGTGCAAGGTAAGGATTACACTGAAGGAACTATCTTGTGAACAAAATGTCAAATTAGTTTGGTCGAGCAACTTCTTAAGGTAAGTGCAACCAGTAGTGTAGCAGCATAGCAAACCTGTTGTGCATTTTGTGATACAAGCACCAAATTTGGCACAAATGTACATTAATATGTTGCGAACATTTTCAGATATTGGGCCACTTGAAATTCCGTAATTTTTTTTTTCAAATTTTTTTCAAATTTCGTAATTTCAAATTTTTCGGGTGACACCGTCACAATTTCGGTCTTCGAGGCCGGCCGATATAGTGGGGCGGCTTAGCCCAAATATTCAAAAGAATTGTGCATTTTGTGATACAAGCACCAAATTTGGCACAAATGTACATTAATATGTTGCGAACATTGTGTGGTCAGCAATGAAGACGAGAGTCTGAATTACATGTATGCAAAAGACCTTGTGAACCAGTGAAGCAAATACACAGGTAAGCATGAATTAAATCTAGGGCATGATATAATTTCCATGATGTTTACCTCTACACTCAATGGTGGAAGGAGGTAATGTTTTGATCCCAGCTTGTCTGTATGTCTGTTTGTCTGTTAGTCCACAAAATTCCAGACAAAGCTTGTAGTAGTGGTAGTTGTAGTGGTAGTGGTGATAACAGAAATTGTTATATAGAACTGAACTTATATTATTATTATATGCAGAAAATAACTTCATTTCTATATGCCCTGCAGTGGACAGGTTAATTGGTTTATGCACTGAAGGGGTCACCCTGGTGTGCACTGCTGTGTTCTGCCTCACTGAGTTGTTCAGGTATGATGTACTCAGCACAAGCTTCCGGTCGGCCCGGAGATGGGGGTGCGGGGCCTGTCACGGAACGTCAAAACAAACGGCCTGCCGGGGCCGCCCAAAAGTCGGGCGTGAGGGGCGCGTCCACTAATGGAACGCCTCTCGCTTCCCAGATCGAGGGCCACGTGGTCAGGAGAACCTCGTCCCTTCCGGTCACACTTTGCCTATCGGCCGGCCTCGAAGACCGAAATTGTGACGGTGTCACCCGAAAAATTTGAAATTACGAAATTTGAAAAAATTTGAAAAAAAAAATTACGGAATTTCAAGTGGCCCAATATCTGAAAATGTTCGCAACATATTAATGTACATTTGTGCCAAATTTGGTGCTTGTTTCACAAAATGCACAATTTTTTTTGAATATTTGGGCTAAGCCGCCCCACTACAGGTAAGTGCTTTGCTATTTCAAACTTTTCGGGGAATCCTTTCAATCTATTAAAATTGCAGTGGTAAAGTATGCTGCACCAAGTAACACTGTCGGACGGCACCAGAGTCATTGCCATTGAGAGAGGCAGCTCGGAAATACGCCGTCTGAAGATGATTATTAGGATGAACGAGATGATTTTCCAGTTTGACCGATCTCGGTTATTTTTATGTTTTTTTTTTGTTTGTTTTCTTATTCCCTTTGTGTTTTATGTTTTTTATGATGGTTAAACTTACGGTGTCACCAAATAATAATTTCCTTGGATATGGGACAATAAAGATTGTTATTATTTTATTCTTTATTTTCTGGCTTTTGCCATCGTCTGGAGAACTAAAAAGTGATCTCTACCTGGACAATCAGCTGAACAGACCAGGTAGGCTCTCTTATGTAGCCAAAGCGATTGGTTGGAGAAGATATGCCAACTTTAGTTTTGGATGCAGCAAATGGGACCGGAGGAATTTTTCATGGTACCACGCCATCCCTACATAGAGTGCTGGCGCAGTTGATAAATACACTCAAAAGTAGCAGCATAGAAATTCAATTGAGACAGAGAAGGCTTCGGTTGTTCGGACAGGTAATGTAGCTAGAACTATAGATTATGAACCGAATCTGAAGATAGTAGGCTTGAACTATAGAGGATGAAGCTAATAGGAAGATAGTAGGTTTTAAGGCAAATGGAAAAAGACGAAGAGGCAGCTCGGCCCAGGAAAACGTGGCAGGAAGGTATAAACAATGACATGAAAATTGCTGCTTTAAAGAAAGATGTGAACGAAATAACAAAATGGAGTCGTGCGAATCCATCGACCAACGCTATAAAATAAGAGCAAATGTCGTGAAAAAACGATGACGACAGAATTTGCTTCATGTCAATGGAAGTCAAAAACAAATTGCATTCACGCTGTAGCTGAACCTTGAGCTTAAGGGTCATTCATAAACATTTCAGTTAGGTATTTATAACCTATGTATATTATAAAACAGAAGAATTACAACAACAAAATAATGATTCGTTTGGTTGACCAACTTCTTAAATACGCCGTCATTTTTAAACACTTGTCAACAGATACATGATGGTGAGAACATACAAAAGGAAGACAGAGAGGGGCAATTATGGCCAAAGCAACTTGTCTGCAGCCTTGACAGCAGTGAGCGAGGGACTTCCACTCATTCGTGCCAGCAAGGACTTTGGTGTTCCGGCACGTAGGCCTACCCTACGAAGGCACAGAGACCAGCAAGTAGCAGCACCTGGTGTGCTGAATTTTGGGAGATATAAGAACGCCCTTCCTCCTGAGATCGACGCGCAGCTGAAAGCACATGTAACGGAGATGCAGAGGCGACTGTACGGTCTGAGGATGCGGGACATGCAGCGTCTAGCGTTTGATGTTGCTGAGAAGGCTCAAATTAGCCACCCTTTCAACAGAGAGTCCCGGATGGCAGGAAAGGACTGGGTCCAGAACTTTCCCTCCCGTCACGACCTCACCCTCAGGCAGCCTCAAGCAACCAGCATAGCGCGTGTTGTGGGCTTCAATAAACCCAGGGTCCAGGGTTTCTTTGACCTCTTCAAGGAGTGTTTGACAGCTGAAGACTACACCCCTTCAAGAGTGTGGAACATGGATGAGACAGGGCTGACAACTGTTCAAAAGCCCGGGAAAGTCATGGCCACAAAAGGTGCTCGACAGGCTTCGAGTGAGGAGGAAGACTGGCCTTGTCTTATATGCTGTGAGGAGTACAGCCGTGCCAGACCCAGGGAGGTGTGGGTGCAGTGCCAGTTGTGCCTTCATTGGGCACATGAACAATGTACGCCAGGACTGGCCCAGTTCCTGTGCCCAAACTGCGAGTCGGATGTCTCGGACTGACATGTGCCCATGACTGTTTGAATTTGACCAAGTCACAATTCATGACATTTTGTATTTACAGTGAAATTTCCTCTATGTAGGAGACTATGTTTTTCTAGTCAGACGTTAGTATTATCTTCTTTTTATGTAATTCGGAAGTAAGGGGCAAAACGCTCACTTCTCAGGGGCAACACGCCCACAGTAAGCGTTTTGCCCCAACCTGGTGGGCGTTTTACCTCCGGCATGGGGCAAAGAGGCCAAAAAATATATATACATTTCACTTCTTGTTCTTTTTCGTTTTTTTCTATCTTGGTGTGCTTGTGCTATTATGTAGCACTAATGTGTCCTTATTGTTTGCATTTACTTTTAGTTCTCTATAGCTGCAACAGGAGCAGTATATCAGCAATCTTGCTTAATGGGGGCGTCTTGCCCCACGCTACCCTAAGTGCAACCAGGTAAGTGGAGGAGGTGTAAAAAAAAAAAAAAAAAAAAAAACTTGGAAGAGGGTGGTGGGAGGAAGATGATCTATAAATTGGCTCACGACAGGGATGAGGATAGTAAAGTCATGAAGGGGGTCTATTTCAGGCAAAGTTCAAGACCATAGATCAGTGGATCATTCAGGATTTAATGAACCAGCTTCTGCACCTTTTACAAGCATCGCCATTCCCGCCAGTGTGGATCCGCGCTTGTACACCCACCACACAGAGTGTACAACCTCAAAGTACTGCAATTGCATCCCCTTTCCTCTAACATTGTTTTAACATTACAACATTTTCCTTTAATAGGAATTAAAAATAAAATTTATAAAGAAGTAATTAATGATAACTAAACTATGAACCAGAAGCACAATCAATACCCTTAGGCACTCCATGATCAACTCCCCCATCCAAAACCTTGATCTCTTCTATCCCCGTTAATTCACCCCAGATCCACTTTCTTTGAAATACCGACTTCTTTCTTTCCTGGAAGTTCTAGCAATTATACCTCTCCCCCCCCAACCCCCCCTCCCCACCTTCCCATGCCTCCTCCCCCCAAGCCCTCTCCCTCCCACAGATTTTCCGTTGTCCCTGTTCTCTGCTGTTGTACTTGTGTGCTTCCCTCTCTCTCCCCATCTTGTCTCCCGCTCCCTTTTATTGTATATTTTGTGTGTCCGTTTGTTGTTTTGTTTTTTGTGATCGATGTTAGCTCTTACACGAGCCCCGATCTTGTATACAAAAAAAAAAAAAAAACTGTCCAAGCTTTCAAATTGCCCAACCGAGGTCACACATAGTCCGCCATTGTTACGGGATTCACACGGGCCTACTTTGTGAGCCATCTGGGCAGAACTCTTTTCCCCTGAATCTCCTACATAGGTCTCACATTCTGAGCTATCGAGGCAGAACTCACTTCTTGATTTTTCCCGAATTTTGTCAGTCTGCAAAGTAGAACTCGTATGATGAGTCATCAAGGTAGAACTCGTTTTGTGGGTCATAAAGGTGGAACTCGTTTTTTGGGTCATCAAGATAGAACGCGAATGCTGGGTCATCAAGGTAGAACACGAATGCCGGGTCATCAAGGTGGAACACGAATGCTGGGTCATCAAGGTAGCACACAAATGCCAGGTCATCAAGTTAAAACACGAATGCTGGGTCATCAATGCAGCACACGAATGCTGGGTCATCACGGTAGAACACGAATGCCAGGTCAACAAGGTAGAACACGAATGCTGGGTCATCAAATTAGAACAGGAATGCTGGGTCATCAAGGTAGAACGTGAATGCTGGGTCACCAAGTTAGAACACGAATGCTGGGTCATCAAGGTAGAACGTGAATGCTGGGTCACCAAGGTATAACGTGAATGCTGAGTCATTAAAGTAGAACCTTAAGATTTAACTTGAGATCTGTGAGAGTCTGATATTTTGTCTTGCATTCCTGGAGCACTTACATGACGGAGTGATGATAGATCCACGGCAAAATATCGCATCTTCTTCTTCAGTGGCCGCTACGACACCTTCTTCCTCTGCACGCAACAACTGACAACTGGGAGAAAGACAAAAGAGCTGGAAAATACAAAAAAAGAATTGGACAGATTTTGGATAGACAAAGAAGGATCACTGGAATAGCGAAGAAGAGGCAGTTCAACTGGGACAGAGAATGTTGTGCAAGGTAGAAACAGAAACCAGGAGTCACATCCGATCTGGATGTTAAAAAAAAAAAACTCATGTCAGAACAGCTGTATACCCAAAGGCACAAGTTATGTGGAGTAATCTACTGGCACATCTGCAGAAATTTCAATATCCCAGTTTCACAAAACTCATGGAAACATGAACGAAAAGCAATCATTGTAAAGAAGGACATAATGCTCACGACCTGATGATGCCATCCAGCGTGAACAGAGAAAGCGAAGGACTGCGACAGAGATAGTACTCAGGAACAAAAAGGAAAAGACAACGTTGCTCATTGAGATGTCAAGTACCCGGCGATTTCGGCCTAAATAATGCAGAAATCAAGAAAATTACGGAGTAGAACATCATGAGTGCGAATGCCAAATAACTCTGGCAGGATCTCCCCACGATCACTCGTTGCAAGCCGAAGTTGAAATCTCCAAGGAATGACGACACACATTGCCAGCCAAACTGACTCATTTTTACAGCCAATTCGATCACCCGGTGTGCACAGCACCAACCACAGTGGAAGTGACAGCTCAAGCTTTTGTGATTTCCAGAAATGACACTCGGCGTGTTCTGATGAACTTGAAGGTCAGGAAAGTGACTGGTCCTGATGGTATCAGCCCCGGACTGCTGCGGTCTCTCGTGCTGATGAACTGTCGCCCATTTTTACTTTACTTTTCAACTGGTCACTTCAGCTTTGTAAAATTCTCCGTGTCTTGAAAAAGTCCATAATTATCCCTGTGCCAAAGCGTTCGTCAGTGAGTTGCCGAAATGATGATAGACTGGCGCCAACTTGTCTGGGATTGCAACGGATTAACTCTCAATATTTACAACTTTCATTGTTTTAATCTTCGGTCACATCTGCATATGTCTCTCTCTCTCTCAGCATGTGATGGAATGTCTCAATTGTAAAAACCTTTCTTTGCTCAGGGCTATCCGATCAGATTCATGAATCCTTCTGTGATAACTTGGCAGCCTTGATTGTAATCATGAGTTTTATAACTCTGGCAAACAGATGGGGTATGTCTTTGCGTGGCCTTCACATTTTTCCCTCCCACCCACGGGTCCACCAGGAAATAGAAGGCCACTCGAGAGAAGATGTCAGTGAGAACGGATCATATTGTCAAGCGCACTATGTTTCAGTTCTCTGTGATCATGAAATAAATTTGTTTTGTACACCCTCTGAGTTGAAGAGAGCCGAGTCTCTTCTTCGACAATTGCATATATGTGACAATAAATTCATTATTAGCATTATTATTATTATTATTATTATTGTTATCATGCTTAACAACCGCAATCCTGGAAATACTGCATTCTCTGCATTCCTTTCTGAATCGCAATTGAATTTTTTTTTTATTTCACCTTCAATTTCACATCTTGATTTTCTTCATCACAAACTCCCAATGGATTTGCCAGAAAAAAAATTTCAAACAATAAATTAATGCTCATCCAGGTGTTCACAATGACCTTTATATGGGTACATTAACACTCATGCCAGTCTTCCACCAATTGGAAGATTGGTTCGGTGATCGGCTGGATTAGAGTGCAGCAAAATATTCGCTTGTTCAACATTTCTGAGGCAGAGACAAAATGATGGACACAATGGAGGTGAAGGACATGCAGTTTGGACAAAGTCTGGAATAATTTGTAATGTAAGGCAAGAATCTTGACAACTTACATTCCAACAGGTAGGATGGTTTCAGGTGAGGGTGTGGAGGAGGCAACGAGCTCCTCTTCTATGAAAAATGAAAGATTAAACACATTGACATGTTCATCAGTCTGATAACTTGTTCAGGAAAGGGTACAAAAAGAAATGTATGGAGTTAATGTTCTTGTTATTTATTCTGCATGGGGATGACCATGCCAATAAATTACCTTTCCCAGCGAAATTATAATTACAATTAACTCCACAATTAAGGATGGTCTTCTTCATCAAAGGAAGCACGAACAGTAATGTCTGTAAAAGAAGAAGTGCCAAATTTATTTCAAATTTAATGTCTTCATCTTTGTGTTGGTTGGGTTTGCACCCAGTGTGTTCATCTCACCTGCCCCAAAGTATTGAGGAGGGCTTACCTGTTGTAGGTCATGTTGTTGCTGCCAGTCATCACGCCTGGGATTCCCTTCCATCAGGTCCTCTGTTGTCGTTGGAGGACAAAACTGAACTGTTGTTGTTGCAGCCCGACATGACAGCTGGGCTTCCGTTACAGCAGGTCTTCCCTGTGAGGTCTTCATATGGCGGAGTACATTATCTTCATATGTACATTATCCTCTTCTTTCTTCTTTTTTTTTTTTACCTCTGCCACCGAAGGTGGATGGAGGTTATGATTTCACCTCTGTCTGTTTTTTTGTCTGATTGTTTGTGAACAAGATGTCTCAAAAAGTTGTGGACGGATTTGGACGAAATTTTGTGGAGAGGTTGGGTATGTGACACGGACGAAATGATTCGATTGTGGTTCAGGTCCGAATCCTGATTTGGCCTATCGGTGGGATAAAAACCATAAACTGTTCAGCCAGGCAGAGGTATGTGTTCTACCGAGTGGATTGTGGGAGATAAGGAGGGAGGGTCACCATCTATGGATGCCCTTGGCCTGCTTGACCACTTTGCCTCTTTTGATGGTATATTGACCGTTTGGGTCAATTTCCCTCATTTCCTGAAGATGATCCTGCAGCTTTGCCTGCTCTTCTCTTTCAACAACAGTGTAATCTGGAGTGATAAAAATGTTTTTGGAGCATTGAGACGGATCATTGAAATTCCGTACCTTATTGTTATTATAAAGAACGAGATTCCGATCAGAGACGGATCTGAAAACAACTTTCACCGGTCTTTTCCCAACATGGTATCCCACGCGGAAAGTATATTCAGGTTTGATGTTCAAGTTCATAACGCTGAGCAACTTTGCCACAAGCTGCATGTCATTTTTGCTTTCCTTTAGTCCTCGGAACATGAGATTCTTTTTTCGGCTTTCAAGCTCCGCTGGTTCATCCCTGCGAAGAGGCTTCGGTTCAGGCGGCCGCCGATGAACATCCTGCTGTTTCCGCTGCACCCCGTCGTCACCTTTAAGCTTTGGTTCGGGTGGCACCTGATGAACATCCTGATGTTGCTGCTGCACCCCGTCGTCACCTTTAAGCTTTGGTTCGGGTGGCACCTGATGAACATCCTGATGTTGCTGCATCACCCCGTCGTCACCTTTAAGCTTTGGTTCGGGCGGCACCTGATGAACATCCTGATGTTTCTGTTGCTGCTGTAAACCTTCATCTGTTGTTTCAAGCACTTCTTGGATTTGTTGATAATCAAGCATTTCTAGTTTTTTCACTTTCGTCTCCCTTACCAACAGCTCCTGCGTCTTTATCTCCACATTGTGTTTTCTTTCTCTCATCTCTTGTTCTCTTTTCAATAAAATCAACTCTTTCGATTTCCATACCATTTCACATCCCTCTCGTTCTTCCTGTTGCTTTCCCTCTCTTCGACTATTCTCTTCCTCTAATGTCTGCAGGTTGCGCTCTCGATCTTTGAGCTCCTCACATTTTTTGTGGATATGAAGCTGTTTTTCCCGTAGGTTTTCATCTTTTGTTTTCATCATCAACGTTTCAAAGCCCTCTTGTTGCTTCAGCTCCTGTTCCGTACGTTTCTGCACATCTTTCAATTGCCGCACTAATTGCATCCTGTTTTTAACATCGAATTCGATTTTTTCCACAGCAATCATTCTCTGCTTAAGTTCTGTGTTTGTTTGTGTTTCCCAGATCCAGAATTCGACTTTTTCTTCCTGAAAATACTTTTTCTGTTTTGCATGTCTGCATTCTTCCTCATTTCTTATCCGAAGCTCTTCTTGTTTTTTCTGCTCCTGTTCATTTATTTTCCTCTGCTCTGCTTCCTCTTTCTCTCTCTGCTGTTCTTCCTCATGTTTCTTCTGTTCTTCTTCCTCCATTAGCCATAATACTTTTCGTAATTTGAGTTGCACGTCCTTTTCCTTCAACTCCTCTTCTTTTCCCTGAACCAACTGCTCTCTTTGTATGAGATTTCTTTCGTTTTGGACCAACCTCTCCTTCAATTCCTGCAGTTTTTCTTCCTCTTCCCACAATTTTTCTTCTTCTTGTTGTTCTTCAGCTTGTTCTTTATTAACAGAGTCTTGTTTTATTGTGAAATCAATTGTTTCCTTCATCTCCAGAACCTCTTCTTCCTTTTCCTCTGTTTTCTGCATCTCAAGGTGTTCATTTTCCTGAAGCCCGTTTACCAATGGTGGGTCGTTCTTCAATTCTTCTTTCCCTTTTTCTTTGCGTCCACATCGTAAACTGCAAGATAAAAACAGAGATTCTCAGTTCAAGCTAAAATGAAGTATTTCACAACATGTAAAGTATTGAATGCATGGTTTTGTAAAACAGAAACAAACATGTTCCACGAGTGTTGAAATGCTATAGGATACGGAATATCAAGCGTGCAGATGTAACTTAAACAAGGTTCGTAAACAAGTGTGGAACGATGAACCCAAAACATAAAACAAGCAAATACAGACTTGGCATTTAATATGGAATATTTTTTTTGTGTGGGTGAACTTACTTTTCAAGATGACGTAGAACCAAAAGTTCATTGGAATTATGTCGAAATTATTCTAGATTTTGTTAATGTGCCCTTTAAAAGAAACAAAAACCACATTTGACATTTCGAAGCAAGTAAATTGATCCTTGAAAGTGATGTAAACTGATATGGAACTCAATTCACGGACAGTACTGTGTTAAACCTCTGTGCGTTTTCCAGAAGTATCTCTTTATTTTGCAGATTAGCCAAGAAAAAATTTAAACAAAAACAAAAGTTAAATCACGACTGGGATTACGGACAGTAAAATTACAGTTCAGTACTTCGTGTAACCCCCACGAGCATTCAGGAGAGCACGTACACATTGAGGCATGCTGTTCACGAGATTTGCCAAGGTTTGGACAGGAATGGCTTGCCATGCAGTTACAATAGCCTGCTGCAATTCATGCACAGAGGCAGGCTGCTGGTCCAAGTTGTCGATTTGACGCGTTAATTCTGCCCACAAGTTCTCTATCGGATTCATATCCGGGGACATGGCAGGCCACTCCATATGCTCTACACCACGGTCAGCAAGAAAGTGTTGGATCATGCGAGCATGATGAGGCCATGCATTGTCATCTTGGAAGACAAAGTTTCCTCGATAGGCTGCACGAACAAATGGAAGCAATCTTTCTTTCAGAATGGCCCTGTGCTTGAACTGGTTCAGGTTTCCATTCAGAACAACCAGGTCAGTTTTGCCCCCTGCATGAAAAGCAGCCGAAACGGTCACCCCACCACCTCCAGCATGGACTCTTGGCACTATACAATCTTCGTTGTCGGCTTCATGCATTTGTCTGCACACTCGGACGCGGCCATATTGACGATAGACCAGAAACCTAGACTTGTCACTGAAGATCACGTGATTCCAGTGTCCTGACTGCCATTGACGGTGCTCTCTGGCCCACTGCAATCGACGCTGGTGGTGTTGTCTGGTCAGACTTGGCTTTCTCAGGGGACGCCTGGCACGATAGCCTGCTTGAACCAGTCGTTGGTTGACTAGCCTTCTGGATACAGGCACATTTGTCAGTTGCTGCCACTCAGCCCGAAGCCGATTAGCTGACTTGGTACGGCCATTGCGGACTAACCGGTGCAGCTGGCGATCATCCCTCCTTGTGGTTCCGCAGGGACGTCCTGACCTCGGTATTGGAGTAGGGACACCCCTCTGAGCATTTCGTTTCAGGATCTTTGACACCTGACCTTGAGTGATGCCATACTGCCGAGCAATAGCACGCTGTTTCATGCCGTAATTTCGTAAAGCCACCACTAAATGACAAACAGCATTGTCGAGTTGACAGACCATCTCCATGGGAAGCGGCAATAACTTTTGTAGACGTGCAGCAGTTGTTTTCCACTAATACAGAATGCAACAACCCTTATATACCCGATTGTGAAGCCAATCGTCAAATGTACCTGTCCGTACATTTTGTCATGCCACCTGTGATATAATCCTGTTATTGACTTCTTGCTGGGACAGACAATCAGTGACATGGTTCTTTTAACAAAGAAATCACTGAAGCGTAAAAGAAACTCATCAGATTGATATACCGAGTTCAGAAAGTAAACCCAAGTCAAGAAAAAAAATATATTCCATATTAAATGCCAAGTCTGTATTTCATCATCAGATTCCTTAAACCACATTCCACCTATTTCAGGCAGTTGGTCGATTGATGGAATATCTCCATTTGCATTTTCTTTCTGCAAACGTACAATCTTCTTCATTGTTTCATCATCTGTCCTTCTGGCTGCATGACTTAATGATCTAAACCTTCTCTTTCTCAATTCAATCTCCATACTGGAAATGTTGTCGTATTTCTTCAAGATCTACGCTCCGCCATTTATCGTTCAATGAAAGACCAAAAATCCTTCTTGACATCCCGTGTCTTCCTTCTATTCTTCTTTCACCTTCCATCCCCATGGCCCCAGTTTCACTTCCATACACCACGGCTGCCCTTATACAGGCTAAATGCACTTGTTTGTCGGGATACCTCCAAACTCTTTACATTTATTCCAAGATACTTTTATCCAAGTCCTGTTCCTTCATTGCCCTCCAAGATTTCTCTTAAATAATACAAATTTTTCACCATTCCATTTTGCCGCTGAATCCCATATCTTCCTGCGTTATACTGTGATCAACCTGTGCAATTCCAAGACTTGATTGTGGAAAAGCATTTAATGTAAACTCCTTTTTAAAATCTCTGAACAATCTTGGCCCCTTTGATGAAGGCACTATGAATATTGATGAAAAGTGCCGCCAATTCGGTGCCAGGCATGAGGGAAGTACCAGCACATCGCTCGGCCATCTGACGTTCCACCGAAGTACGGTAGAGCGACATATCGGCCCTCTGCTCTCCTTGGACCATCTGAACCTTTGGTTATTCATAAAAAATTTATGTAAACACGTTTCAAATTTCTGAGCTATCTTGTCCCATTGGATTAAATCATCATAAATATTGATTAAAAGTCACTTGTGTTCTTTACCAGTGAACGCAGGACTTTTTTCTTTGCGTCTTCTTCCTGAACCAACGTGATGGTTCAAATGAAATTACACCTATAAACAAGAGTAAGGTGATCGTGACGAGCACGACATCACGAACCATGGACATCCCTCCTTCCTCCACAGCATGATTCTGGAAAATGTATGGAAATTAGACAAGGGCAGGGGAAGGAGAAATGGTTGTTTAATTATATATTAAACGATACAATATGTTTACAATTATTTTACAAAACCCAAAAGGTCGTGACAAGGTAAGAACAAGATGTTCTTGAAGTGTTTTAGAGTGCATTCACAATGGCTCGAGATTCAAACCCAGGTAAGACAGCTCAGAGGTGAGTGTACAAACTGCTTAGCTCTGCCAGCCCTGATATGTAGTTTGTCGGTATCAATTTCCACGACACAAACGAGTGCAATGTGTGTTACTATTTACAGAAAAAGTACACCATGAAGATTCCTCAATCGACACGACCATGAAGAAGATTTTGCCTTGATGGGACAAATTCCAACTTCACTTGGTGGGGAAAGTTAACCTGAAGTTTCCAACTGAAGATAAATCTCTTTATATTCCTCATCACATCCTCATGGCAAAGATGGATCGCAACGATTTAAATGTCAGACAAGGAAGATTGGATATGGGATTTCAACTGTGTACCAACACTCACTGAGCTACTCCTTTTTAAATGCTGCTCCTGGAATCTTTGATTTATACAAAAAAGTACTGCAAGACAAGACAGCCGATTTAAGAGTGATGAAAATTAGCAAATCAGTAGGACCTGATGAGATACGAGTGAAGTATGGACCTGCCTCGGTGAATATGGGGTTCAGGTTGTTGCCAGATGCATATATTTTAGATCGGTACATGAAGTTGTGCACATAAAATGTTTTTAATGGTTTCTGGTGATTTAAGGTCCCTTGAAGCAGAAACTGCATCACAATACTCTGTCATCATTAAACATGTCTTTTATATATATATATATATATATATTATATATACAGATATTTTAAAAATACCGGGATCGAGTCTTAAAACGTCTCCTTTTTCAGGAGTAGGGGAAATGAAGTTTGGCACCATTCCACCCACAACTTATACTCCTTTATTAACAATCTTCGTGTGAAATAAGTTGTATAAGCACAAAGTAGAAACATAATAGCTTAGCAATAAATTTAATTTCTGTCTACAGAGGTCAAAAGGTCATCTAAATTGGCAGAAGCCCAACATTGTGTTAAAAAAAATTGTTTTGGGAAAATTCTTGAAAAGTTTTTATTTTGAAAATAATGTTACGTTTGTGGGGGAGGGGGGACGGTAGGCAATACCTTAGCCCAGGTAGATTTGCATAGGTAGTGTGCTCTGATTGTCATGAAGAAGAAGAAGAAGCCCCATGTATCATAAGTAGGGATCCAGTAGACCGTATGTTGTGCAAGAGCGTATCTTCGTTCCCATCACGAGGGGTGGGGTTATGTTAATTGGTTAAGGATTATGGGTAATTAATCCCTTGTATGTAATGGCCTCTGTTATTTTTCCTCTGTTTCTTATGACACCAGCAACACACACAGATAGCCAGGCAATCGCGCATTTATAACACTAAATAAAAACCAACTGGAAGCAGGACATTGAAAACTACCGCTGATACCACCGACCTGGTGAGCACACAGGGACAGGAGGTCCGGGAGGTGACGCCCCGCAGAGCAGTGATTGTTCCGGGATTGATTGGCGCAAGGACTGCTAAGATGGGACTATTGATTGGTGGAGTAGGCACGGATGAAGTCAGAGCATCGAGTTTAAAATAACGCTCTCACCGACATTTTGTCCTCTTTGCTGTCCCTCTAGAAGACAAAAGACGTTGTTCCGACATTTTCTGCCCCTTACACCCGGGAGTTCATAGCGAACGGTGGCATTTTTGCTCTCTTGCATTGGGCATTGGTGCTGTGCAGTTAGCATTTCATATCCCTAACTTTGGGTTTCGATGATCGTGAGGAAAGGCGGTCGTGGCTCGTGGACTCTGGCACGCTTGGCCGTGGCTTCGTGATGGCTGAGGGCCATGCCGAGTGAACCGGAGAGGCGGCGGTGCTGTGTGGAGCAGAGACGAGTGAACGGGCGCGGCCTGCTCGCTGTGCACTCGACGGCTAGAGGGGTGAACTGTGCACGGAGGCCTGGTTCCTGCTCGCGTGCTGCGTGGCAAAGCGTGCTGTTCCCGCCAAGGACGCGGGGGTTTGGACGATTCCTAACGAGGTTCAAGAGCAGCTCGGCGCTAAGTGCCCACTAAACAAACACACATTTTTTACTTTCATTCTTTTATATTTCCCTTTGTGTGTATTCGAGTCTGTGTGGGTACGTCCCATTTAGGATATTAGTTTAACGTGAATTTTTTTGTTGCTGGCATTTATTTTCAATAAACCTGTTTATTTTGAACATTTTAATTGTGTGTCGGTTTGAGTTAATTGTTGCAGGTTCAAAGACTGCCGGTGGACCCCGACTCCCCCCCCCCCCCACTCTTCCCCCATGCGTATAATGCAGGTGCGCCATTGGATTGAACGCCTTGGAGTTAAAGCTCGTTTGGTCATCTGTGTCGCCCTGTGGTGTTCACGACAGGGCAGACACGACAATAACATTACCCCGTACCCTTCCATCTACCAAATGGTACACCTGGACACTCACCTTTCTGAGAAACCTCAGAGGAGATTTCCAGGAATGCCTCATTCTGAGATGTGGGAAAACCGCCAAAATATTCCACTTTGAAAAGAAAGGAATCCTGATCAAGTTGCTGTTGATATAAAAGAATAACTATTTTTACTCCGATAAATGTATTTTGATTATTGTTCTTTGAACAAATACAGGTTTGTAACATTTATCCCACAAATCGATCAACTTGTCCTATTTAAGGACGCTCAAATTAATTATTGTGGAGCCCTGCTTGTTATTGAATGTACGAGGAAGATAATCAATTCAGTTCTTGTGTGATGTTATTGGGGAATATTGGATCAAGAGTGGACATGGGGTGCAAATTATTGTCAATAACTAAGTCAATAACGTCAATAGTGGTTATACACCTGTTATGGGAATTTCCCTTTGATTTCAATGAAAGTTAAACATACATGTGTTGACAAATATTGCAAAACAAATCAATGTAACTTATCAATGAAATATTTTACATGCATTGGGTCTTGACCCGCTCCATCCTCGGTGAAAGTACTTTCGTCTAAGATTGCACTTGTAAATGATTCGGTCAAATCGTGAAGAATTTTCTTTCTTTGTTACCTCCGCCACCAAAGGTGGATGGGGGTTATGTTTTTACCCCTGTTTGTTTGTTTGTGAACACGATATCTCAAAAAGTTGCGGACGGATTCGGACAAAATTTGGCAGTGAGGTAGTGTATGTGACAAAGACGAAATGATTAGATTTTGGTGAAGATCCGGATTCGGATTCGGCTACGAGAATGTTTTACGTGATCCTTCACCATTGAGAGATAGGGTCAGAAACGGTACATAGCAGGATATCTCAAAAAGTTATGGACAGATTTGGACGAAACATGTTGCACAGGTTGTGTGTGTGACAAGGAAGAATCGATTCAATTTTGCTGAAGATCCGGATCCGACTAGTCGCATTTTTAAGTGATTCGTCACCAATGGGAGATTGGGCCAAAAACGATGTACAGCAGGAAATCTCAAAAAGTTGTGGACGGATGATTTTGATTGAATGTGATTCTGTATTGTGATTTTCTGGTCTACTCTGGGATACAAAACGTAAACTGTTCAGCCTGGCAGAGGTATGCGCTCTGCCGAGTGCCGTTCTAGTTTTACATGCGACCTGCTGCCATGTTCAAATCTGGGTGAACATTTCCAAACAGCAAACTGACCAAAGCCCTCACCATGCATGCCCAGAGATAATAAAAGGTGTTATAGCTGAGAGTAGGCAAGGGCAGGCAATAATCATATCACCTGAGAAATAAAACTTGATCAAAATCCAGCTATGACTTTACAATACCAGCGACAGTCAAACTACCTACATCTCCAAACACCATATCACAAAAACTGTCCAACTACCTACATCTCCAAGCAGCATCCCACAGAGACTGTACAACTACCTACATGAATGGGAAGAATACTTCTGAGCCTATCCAAGATGGTGTTGGAATATGCCATTATGTTTTGTATGACAGAAATGGACATAACGAAAGATGTTGGATCAGAAAAAAGCATTTGGACATATTCAGAGTGAATGTTGACGATGACGTCAGAGCTGGGAAGTGCACATATGTTTACACACACATCTTCAGAACTACATGACGTCATACCTGAATGAAAAGAACATTTCCGAGCTTTTCCAAGATGTCCTGGGTACATCCTTGTAATTTCTGAATGAAAGACAGACACATAATGTGGTCGATCAGACAAAATTGATTGGACAAATTCATAGTGAAAGTTGACGATAACGTCACAGCGGTGAAGTGAAATGCAGTCAGGCCTCAACATTCGCAGTCCCAGCATTTATGAGTTTTGCGTAGTCGCAGTTCATAGCATGTAACCTGTCTCTGCATTATTTATTCATGTATTCGCAGTTTAATTTAAAAAAAAAAGAAAAAAAAGAAGATGAAGGAGCTGCGCTCCAACGCGAGTCGAAAGAATTGACGCGACCAAAGACGGAATTCGTCCGAGTTGCTTTATTGAAACAAAACAGCTCAGGTATTCTGACAAAAGCCCGTTTATCGGGCAGCAATATATATACACATTTATGTCAGGAAGTTTGCCCGGCAAAAGCTATACCGGGCATGCCCGGGTGTCAAGGGCGAGCCTTGGAAAGGCGAGTCTGGACCTGCCCGGGCGTGTTTGGCTGCGGCCTGGCAAGTCGAGGCTGGGCGTGCCCGGGCGCTCTGGACGAGCACTGGAAAGGCGAGAGCGGGCATGCCCGGACGCTCTGGGCGAGCCCTGGAAAGGCGATAGCGGGCATGCCCAGACGCTCTGGGCGAGCCCTGGAAAGGCGATAGCGGGCATGCCCGGACGCTCTGGTCGAGCCCTGGAAAGGCGAGAGCGGGCATGCCCGGGAAAGACGAGACCGGGCGTGCCCGGGAACAGTGAGTCCGGGCATGCCCGGGAGAGGCGCGTCTGGCCGTGTTCTGGCCGGTGCAAGGCGATTGTGTGCCTCCAGCGGTAACCGTGTAGGGGAAGTATTCGGGAGACTCAAGACTCCAATGACCGGACACAGGTTTTACAAAAGGTCTGGTTTATTAACTGGTTATTCACTTTATTCCAATTACCAAATATCAGCTTAATTCAATGGACCAGGTTAACTCTTTTCGCATGGTCCTTCTCGTTCGGTCGATGTTCCTCCGCCACTCCCGTCGGGCAGAGGGTCTGATGATGAGGAGTGCTCATCCGTTCCGTCGGTCAGAGCTCCTGGTGACAAGTCCTCTCGACTCAACGTTTGCTCTCGTTTATATGGACAAACTGGACTTAATCCCCTGTCCGCTGAACGTTAATCCTTTCTCCGCTAATGCCCCGAGGTCATGCATGCACCAAGTCCTGGCATCAGCTCGCTCCCCTCCTGCTGTGAGTTCCGTTTTACCAAACGATAGGGGGGTGCTCCAGCCAGGGGCTGTGACCAGGTGGACAAGAGATTATCATGTTCGGGCACATTCCTGACACTCATTTACGAACTCGTCTTTCACAGAGTTTGCAGGTAAAATGTATCTGCTTCGTTACCAGTGTTAATTAATAAGTTACCAGTGCCAATTAATAAGTTACACTGAGTTACACTTCCACAATTCCCTCATCTTTTTGTTTTTGTTTATATTAACCATTAATCTAAACATCAATATAAGTAAACAATCAATCACTACAAGTAAACATCATTACAAGTATAAGTAAATAATCAATCACTTTGGTAATCAAATTCCCTTGGGCATACACCGTCATCCTGCAAGAATCACAAAACATTTCGTTGGTCATTGACTCCTTCCATATCGTTCAATCTATTGCATTTGCATCACAAATATATTTTCAAAACAACACTTCACCATCACCAAGATACAACAATTTCACTTCATTTTCAAGTTTTGTAAAGCATCTGCACCATCTGGCAAAAAACGTTTGCCTCCACACAAATGTTGACTTTGTTTGAAAGGAAGGGCTGATCACTTGTGTTTGAATCCTGGTATGAAACATTTTCTCCTAATGTCTTCATAGCTCCTGCACTACTTCGTGTAGGATTTCGCTGTTGTGGTAACATTGCGGAGTCATAGACTGACCCTGCTCTCCTTGTAGCATTCTTGCCACTTTTTGCTGTAAACCATAGTAATTCCTGAACAAGGCCTTCACCCAGTTGTAGTCGACTTGCCTCCTCCCTCATTGTGAGTGGGCAGCAAGTATTGGTGTGACGTTGATTGGCCAGCAAGATGTGGAACAGGGATGCCGGATGCATCCACAATGATGTTGGGACCATGGTGTTCAGGTCATTCATGGTCCTTACCAGGAGCAACCAGCAGAATCGTGCACAGCTGTTGTGACAAGGGCATAGCCGTTTTTTGCAGCTCCATGCTGGTTCCCCGGACGTTGGTGAAGTAATAACATATGTCCCCGCATTTCACAGAGGTTGCAGGTAAAATGTCGTTATCCTGCAACTTCTGATGTGGTGAATGTTCGAAGTCTTCGAACAAGAGTAAGTGATCGCCTTTCTTTCATATGTTGCAGTGTGATCCAGGCAAATGGTCACATAAATTTCCTTGGTGAAGGTAAGCATTCATCTCCAAGTTACACGGGAGAATGTCTTCATCATTCTTTGAGAAAGAGGGTGTATGCCACGATTAACTTCATTTTTTAGCCACAAATTTTCTTTCTCGAACTTCTTCCCAATTCCGTTAGCAATCCCTCCAAAATGTGATCTCGTCTTATCCTTATGCTCAGTCACATCTGAATCTGCTTTCCGCACACACTGGATCAGATAGGGTACATCTTACCATGAAATCAGCATAATCATGTATATCTTCCGACAGTTTCACATTCAACAATTTGTTGTTTTTCCTTAACACAAAAGTTATATTCATTTATATGCGTCACACAAATAATATTCAATCAGGTATGTATTTTATTACTAAACTAAGAATAGCATTGTATATGATTACAATCACAAACGGGAATACCTAATTCCCAACAACAATTTTCCCAAACCAACAAATTAAACATAATGTATTATTACCATAATTCCTCTCCACTTTTTCTTTTCCCTCTTTTTTTCCTAACAGTGTGTCACTCGTATACCACAGCATACCACAAAGAATGTCCAACTACCTACACATCCAAGCAGCATACCACAGAGACTGTCCAACTACCTACACCTACAAGTAACATACCAGCATGGCCGAAAAGGTATGCAGGACAAGTCGTGAAACGTCCCACAGTGAACTCCTCGTCAAGAGAAAAAGGTCACAAGAGCAGAGTTTTGAGTTTAAGGAGATTAAATCTTGGGTTCTGAAATAATACACAAACCGCTTTCATAATGAACCTTAGTTGGTGCAGTTTCGTTGGTCTGTACGTACCGTGTCATTGGTCTATACGTACCGTATCATTGGTCTATACGTACCGTGTCATTGGAAGATCCGCAACGTCGATAGTTTCGATATTTGATGATTATTGTAACAATCGCTTTGTTTGTGTTTCACACTGAATGAAAAACGTTGAGGGAGAGCACGATGAATGTGATGTATTACAAGTTCGGCCTGAACGGCATATAAATTAAAATGGCGGTCGGTGGAGTTGCCGCCGTACATCGTAATAGAACACCACGATGTGAATAAACCACATGTCTTGTCCGCACCAATCCACGAATGACGGTTTATCCACACTGATTTGTCTTATAGTGGGGCAACTTAGCATAACAATTGTGCATTTTGTGAGGAAAGCACCAAATTTGGCACACTAGTAGACTATCATATTATGAAAAGATCTGGATATTGGGCCATCTCAGATTCAGAGATTTGATTTTTGCAAGATTTCGATTCGATTGGGATCGAAGAGAACACCTTCTTCGTCTTCTGTACAGTGAAGTTGCCAGCCCTGAATTCTCTGGCTACATCTGGGTGCTTCATTGGGAGTGCAACCATGTCCCTCAGGTGAACAGGGACCCACCTGGCATAGTGTGTGTGGTCTAAGGCATGGAACCATGGGACCAGTTCCGTCAGGGCATCAAGGTGCATCGTGAATGAAGCCTGCCGCAGAGAACGCACGTAGACCAGTACCAACATCTCTAGTTCCAGCACAGTTGCCTAGTACTGAAAGTTGGGAATGTCTTCTCCTCTCTGGTGATACCAGTCTTCGAACTCAGGCAGGTCTTCTGCATCATCAGCATATGTCATATAGTGGCGTTCGTACGCACGGTGTTGCAGGATGTGCAGTGCCTCTGCAGTGATTTGATGAGCTCTTCTTGTGCGGGTGACGTGGGCAGCTCGCAGGAAGGAGTCGGCCGTCCCTGGCGTTGCAATCTCAGCTTGCAAATCTGAAAAATCTGCAAATATTGCAAAAATCAAATCTCTGAATCTGAGATGGCCCAACATCCAGATCTTTTCATAATATGATAGTCTACTAGTGTGCCAAATTTGGTGCTTTCCTCACAAAATGCACAATTGTTATGCTATATTTAGCTTAGCTGCCGGACTATTAAGAATTCTCTGTTGTTGGAATTCTCATTGTGACAGCGAACAAAAACTGTGACGTCACATTGGGCTGTGGCCACGCCCCCTCTTTTTTTTTTTTTTTTTTTTTGAGGCTCGTGAAAGAGCGAACATTAATCACACAGAAAGACAAACGGACACATAAAACATATAACATCGGGAGCGGTAGACAAGATGGGGAGAGAGGGGGAAGGACACAAACACAACATTTGAGAGCAGGGACCGAGAGACATGGAGACATCAAGAGATCTGTGGGAGGGAGAGGGCTTTGGGGGGGGGGCATGGGAAGGGGGGTGGGAGAGGTATAAAACATATGGACACTGTCAGGACTTCCAGGAAAGAAGTTGGAATTTCAAACAAGGTGGATCTGGGGTGAATTAGCGGGGGTAGAAAAGATCAAGGTTTTGGATGGGGGAAGATAAGAGATGGTGGTGAACAGCTGTTTTAAAGACCTGGAGGGAGGGGTGGGAGTTTGTTCCAGAGGCAGGAGAAAAGAGGAATGAAAGAGTGAAGGTGAGCAGAGAGCCGAGATTTCGGCAGTTTAACCATCAGAGGGTGGCTGGCAGATCTTGTGCGACCTACAGGAATATTTGGGGGACAGAGCACAGAGAGAGCTGGGGGAGCAAGGCCGGAGAGGAGTCGGTAGAAGAAACGGAAGTCTGCATCGTTCTCTTGATAAAATCTGCATATTAATTTATTTATTTTTTGATCTCTTCTGGTGAAAACCAGGTGGTTCAAGGTTTAAACAACAACTTTTTTTATTTTTCAAACATTTTACACCAAGGAGTGGAGGATTTAAAAAACGTTCAGTTTCATAAGTTGAGACACTCAAGTTACCGACTTTCCATAACAGATACCTGTTCATTTAATTGATGTTATTAATGATAAACCTTGTTATACCGGTGTTTGCAGAGTGAGTAATGGTGAACGTCCTTCCTTAGTCCTTTTTGTCCCTTTGGGACGAGTCCGAACATTCATTATGTATGTACGTGCATACGTAATAAATAGATAACGTTTAATACGTTCCCACCCACCATCAGGTGTTCTCAATACATCTGCACCTAATGTGAACCGAGGTCATGTTTTCACCCATGTTTGTTACTTCTGTTAAATCGAGGACCGTACCATGGAGTACAGCAGCAGAAACTTTCCTTTTTTTAAAACTTTTTTTGCAGAGATTTTTAGTCGAATCCAATTCCCTCTCCAATCAACATTTGACATTTAACCTGGAACACACCGTGTAATACACATATTTAACACGGAACACACATTCAACACGGAACACACATTTAACACGGAACACACCGTGTAATACACATATTTAACACGGAACACACATTCAACACGGAACACACATTTAACACGGAACACACCGTGTAATACACATATTTAACTGAAAAAGTGCTGAAATTTTACTTGTGAGGACCACCTGAGGTGGCAAGGCCTCAGTGGGTTTTTTGGAAAAGTCTTTGGCGAGGGAACATATTTTGATGTGATGACCATTGCACATTGACACCTTTATAAGAAATTTGGGGCAAAAAGCACGTTTTTAATATTCCCAATAAATAGATTGCATTTCATTGATAAAATTGGTTTGAAGGTTGTAGATGGTTTCAAATAAATACCTGCAATTTCTCTGAGTGAATTCCATGCAGTTGCCATGGAAACGGCTATTTTGAGTCAAAAAACTACATTTTGAAATCATTTAAAAAACAATTTGAAATAACCTAAATAATCGAATTATTGAATGACTCGGTATGGCAGTTCATAGGACACCAAATACTACAAATACATCACAATCAATGTACCAGAGAGTAAAAACACGACTGATTAATACATAGAATGATCAACTCTTCTGATTGTTGAACTTCTGTTTACTCTTGTATTTTTGAGTTTGAGGGAAAAGCAGAAATCCGAAATCATGACCGTTTTCAATATCCTGAAGGACCTTCCAGAGGGGGGACTCCCATAAGTGCGACACCATTGTAAACGCCGCAGCAAGTTTACCCGTTAAAAGCTTCTGGGTTAAATAACTGCCAAAGGGACTTTGATGATCATGGACATTCTCGACGAGGTTCAACAAGGCAAGAGGGTTCACCTGGAGTGTTTCAGGCTGAGTGTATATTTTGCCAAAAGGTTAACAAACACCTGAAGGGACAGAACTCCAAGTCTGGTTCAATGTACTCAGCTCCGCACTGACGTCACAGTCAGACAAACTTCTGCAAGAAAGATGGACCTGCGGATGCTTCCTATTGAAAACGCAGGGACCTTGGGGCAGCTGAAGACCATCACCAAAGGTCAAGCTACCGTGTATACACAAAAGTAGAGTCTGCGTCAGACAGTTGCGATGGCATGGAAGGTAGTCGTAAAGATGATGACGCTATATAACAAGCAGCAGAGAACAACTCATGCAGAGACTTATTTACCTTCATAAGGAGTGAACTCTTTTCGAGATGCCAAAAGTGAAGATGCGCACGATCAATCTCACATCATGCCTCATCAATTAAAAATTACACTAGCTGGATCCGGATCTTCACCGAAATGTAATCGATTCGTCCTTGTCACACACAACCTGTCCAACAAGTTTCGTCCAAATCCATCCATAACTTTTTGAGATATCCTGCTATGTATCGTTTTTGGCCCGAACTCCCAATGGTGAAGAATCTCTTAAAAAATTAAATTATTCTCATATCCGAATCCACATTCAGATCTTCACCAAAATCGAATCGGTTCTTCCTTGTCACACACAACCTGTCCAACAAGTTTCATCCAAATCCATCTCTAACTTTGAGATATCCTGCAATGTATCGTTTTTGGCATTACTTACCAATGGTTAAGGATCAATTAAAGGACTGCGAATTGAGGTTAAGGTTTCGGACTGCGGACTAAGAATGCGGACCAAGGTTAAGGACTGCGAATGACGGTCCAGCAGCACCTCACCTGATGACCTGTAGCTGCATTCGGTTCTGTGATGCCAAAGACTGTTCTTGCATCGCAAACGGCCTCAGGTGCACTCAGATGTTCCAAACCAGATCATGGATTCCCAGGATGACGACACACGGCCCAATGAAGTTTTTGACGAGGATAAGGATTGTTAAAAAAAATCGTAAAAGATTGTTAAATAAATGAGAAATGAAGAACATTTCACAATGACAGAAACAAAGGGATGGAGGAGAGACAAGGCCTTCCTGAACATAGTCTGGGCAGACCTAAATTAGGGTTTACAATACTGTATACCTATTCTGAACATGTAATTAGGATAGAACGAATCAGAAAATTAATCCTTTTTGCCCCCGAGACCATTTTCATGACATGAACTTGTATTATAACGGAAATGACCTCGAAAGGATTATCTTACTATAATTCACCAAATGGCCGTCCCGCTGTCTGCCCGTTCGAAGGTACCGTAAAAATTGCTGAACCGATCGCAACGATATTTTGTGTGGGTAATCTTGGGATCCCCAGGAGTAAAATAGGCTATTTAGTTTTCTCAATTTCAGCTTTGGTCTCCAGCATTCTCAGGTTTGGACTCCCACATAACATTCGCGTAACGTTCATTGTGACGATGTTGTTTTCCCGGGTGCTGCACAAACGGCTGCACCGATCGCTGCACAGTTGCACCATTTCAGATAAACCGGTGAAATGCCTCCCAAACGGAAAGCCTTATTAACGAAAACTTCCAAGGAAGCTGTTGCAAGAAATAAGGATCGCCGAGACGAGGACTATCGGAGGCAGGGACAAGTATGTAACACAGCTGCACACCAGTCTCGGAGGCAATCCGAGGAATACAGATCTGGTGAACAAGGACGTACCACAGCTGCACACCAGTCTCGGAGGCAGTCCGAGGAATACATATCTGGTGAACAAGGACGTGACACAGCTGCACACCAGTCTCGGAGGCAGTCCAAGGAATACAGATCTGGTGAACAAGGACGTAACACAGCTGCACACCAGTCTCGGAGGCAGTCTGAGCAATACATATCTGGTGAACAAGGAGGACAGCTGCACACCAGTCTCGGAGGTAGTCCGAGGAATACATATCTGGTGAACAAGATCGTAACACAGCTGCACACCAGTCTCGGAGGCAGTCCGAGGAATACATATCTGGTGAACAAGGACGTGACAGCTGCACACCAGTCTCGGAGGCAGTCCGAGGAATACAGATCTACTGAACAAGATCGTAACACAGCTGCATACCAGAGCGCTGGGAAAGTCCAGCTTAAAGTGGCTCCAACGCAAAAGAGGAGGATTGGAGCAGTGTTTGATGTCCAGCACTTTGAAGAAGCTGCCTATCCAGCAAAGCAGCAAGGTCACAAGCTGCCAAGTCTGTATGATACAGGACGTAAGTGCCCCTTCTGCAAGGCCCACTGCTGGAATGACGAACGACCTGGATTCTGCTGTGAGAAGGGCAAAATTGCAATTCCACAAATACTGTTTAGATGTGATTTGATGATTTGCGTGTGATATGATATGACGGATGTTTACATGAATCGTTTAAAACAAAAAAAGCCTTTAATTTCTGATATTTTGCCTTTTCATTTGGGCCTCCCAATTGAAGCCCCGCGTGTCGGGCGGGTACCGTTACTGGTATAAACAAGCATTCTGAGTATTGCGCTGCAATACATGTCCCCTACCGGCAGTCTGTCGTCTGGAAAACTGTGTGAATTATATAATTACCAACTCATGGTCTGAGGTAACTCGGCTAAAAATTATCCGATTTGCACCAAATAAAGTTCATGAATGGTTGCACAGACCCTACTTCTCACTAAAAGTGGAAACAGAATGTAAATTGGAGTTAAAATAAGCCCGCAAGGTCACTCCGTGGAGCGGCCTGCACGTATTGCACTGTGTGAATTATATAATTACCAACTCACGGTCTGAGATAACTCGGCTAAAAATTATCCGATTTGCACCATGAATGGTTGCACAGACACATACTTCTCACTAAAAGGGGAAAAAGAATGTAAATTGGAGTTAAAACAAGGAATATTAACAACTTTGACTTACCGCACTCCAAATCATAGTCCGGAAAACTGTTGGGGAAATTACCAAAGTTCAAAGTGCCATAACTTTGTCAAAAATGATCGAAACCTCGTGAAGTTCGAACTTGATCTGTAACTTATTATGAGGAAACCATGTACCAAGTTTGAAATCATTAGCATTAAGTGTTTAGAAACAAAGTCCGGAAAACTGTTCTTTGCGTGACGGACTGACAGACGGACAGACTAATAGACGGAGGGACAGAGTGCAAACCTATAGTAGTCCCCTCCGGTGTACACCGGTAGGGGACTAATAAATCAAGCACCCTTCTTTCACCCATATATCCACACTTTTCAGTAAAACATTAAATTAAAAAAACTCAAAACTATTTTTACATTTTTTAATTTCATGTTAAATTGCACATTCATCCAATAACCTGAAACACTACTTTTTCTTTTCCCATTTTCAAAGTGGAGGCATTCTCGTGGAGCTAAATTGTGCAATCAATAAAGACAAATTGATTGCAATTAATAACTTGTATCATGTCGTTCAGCTTAATAACACGTTCCAGGTTGCCATGGATAATTCTCCACATCAGCACTTCTTGGCGTTTAGTACTTTAAAAAATGATCTTTATCGAATATTGAACTTCATCGTTTGTAAATAAGAAAACTCCAAAAGTACAAACAAAAAGGTGCTTCGGCATTTGCTGTTGCGACGATGTGACGACTTGCATAGCACAATTTATTGATCATTTGATCATTCGTTCATTCATTCATTCATGTGAAGCTCTTCACAAAATGCAAACACCACAAATAGAAAACCACCCGGAATGGAAAAAAGAAAAACTTCTTTCGAGAAAAAAAGAAAGATTCACCACCCACCATGTTTCATGGATACCTGGGGTGATATCCATATCCATTGCACATGTCACACTGCAACAGTGACCAAATCCCAGTGAGAAAGAGAGGTTGCAGCCACGAGTGAATTTGGTTGCTTGCTATAAGCCCTCTCGGTACACGAACTCTCCCTGTGCCCTGCGCTCTGCGGCTGTGAATAACGCGCTCGTGAGGACGATCCATTCCGGGCCACAGATGCACGGTCTCCCTGCCTGCGCTCCCAGCACACGTGCCGCGAACATCAGAGGGCCACGCCCGGCGAGCTGTCCAGGAGCGAACGGCGCCAAGGCGCGTTTGGAGCGCGAACTTGTTCTTCCTTCTTTTCCCTGCGTGAGTGAGTGGGCCCTTGTCCGGGAATAAGTTAAGACTGATTAAGCCTGCTCTGTGTCTCTTCACCTTGTATAGTTGTAAATAAACCCGTTTTCTTTCTTCTATTTGATCGTTCCCGTCATTTCACTATTGGCCTAGCATCGCACGAATAAAACCGCTAAATTGGGTTCAATAAAAGTAACGGCACGAGTCACGTCATACGCAAACCGCTCGGGCGTATTCGATTAGCGTGGCTTGTGCAAGGTCCAGTCCCCGTTTTCGTGGCGAAGTGGGTACCGAAGGTACGTGTGGAATCGAACCGA
Source organism: Myxine glutinosa (assembly GCF_964187855.1). Classification (NCBI taxonomy): domain Eukaryota; kingdom Metazoa; phylum Chordata; class Myxini; order Myxiniformes; family Myxinidae; genus Myxine; species Myxine glutinosa. The sequence continues at coordinate 333,362,234 of NC_136261.1, forward strand.
TGCCCTTCCGCACGCTCGCTACGGGAGTGGTGGCTTGGCCTCGTGGACTCGAAGACCCGAGGGGGAAAAGGGGTTTAACCCCCCCCCCCACCCTCTGTACATGGACGGGCTTCGAGAGATCCGCAACAGTATATTACATCTGACAGTATTGTATATTACATCTGACAATATTGTATATTACATATGACAATATTGTATATTACATCTGACAATATTGTTGCGGATATGAGGATGGTATGTTTTTGATTGTGTGTATTGTATTGGAAATTGCTGTGTAACATTGTTGATTATGGCCCCTCCTGCCTCCAGAGTGGTGTAAAGGTAAAAAGGGCGTCCCGGTAGTTAATTCCATGAAACACCACATTGAAGGACACGATAAAACCCTTGTTCAGTAGCTTATATCTTAATTATGTGTTTTAGAGTAAGGCCTTGTCTTCCATTAAACTGACACTCCATTGTACCAAGTGAAAGAGATAGATTCCCTTCATTCCCATTCCCAAAAACCTCCATTTCCCCTTTCGTCAATTGGCAATTACATCCCCTCCAAAGCCGCCATTGACCACGAGGCAGGGTTGGGGAAGAAAGGCGGGTCCCCACCTCGTCATAGAGGGGAGGAGTGAGTCAGCCCCACTCAACCAACCACGAACAAGGGGTTGGACTTGGAGAGGGTGTGGAAAGAAACATCAAGGAGGTTCGCGAAGGTTGAGGGGCGGGGCCTATATAACCCGCGGCGGGACGTTCCCCAAAGAGAGTTGCAAAGAGGTCCAGAGATGAGCTGAGAAAGGAGAGGAGCTTTTACGAGAGATGAGCTGAGATCTGAGATGAGCTATGACAAGAGCTGAGTTGTGAGGTCCAAAAGCAGAGGTCATCCAGGGAAGCGCAAAAGCCTGCTATTCGTCACCTTGCTCGCCAGCGGCAGCGTCTACAGCAGCAGCAGCAGCAGCGTCCCCAGCAGCAACAACGCTCGCCAGCCGCTTGGGGCCTGGACGGCAGTTTGGAGCAGGGCCGCGAAGGGACGGCGGCTGCCGAACGCGCCGATCGTGCTGCCAGCTCCGGACCCATTGGACTTTCCTCTCTTTCCAGCCATTCCTGCCTGCAAGTTCCCCATTTGCGTACGTGAGTTTGTTTTGTTTGTTCTGTCCTGGGTAGGTAATTAAGTCCGTATAAGCTAGTAATATTCACTGTGTCTCTAAAAGCTTCTGTATATTATTTTATTATCTTTCCTTCTCCTTGGTTATTTTGAGCCTGTAAATAGTAATAAATAGTAATCGTATTTCCAAATCTTTCTTTGCCTTCGTCTTCCTTTTCTTCCCAATCCGTCGTCTTTGTCTTTTCCCTATTGTATTGAATAGCTGTGGCGCGATACGGCCAACGTCTGGGTGAATCGGGTGAGTCAGGGAAAAACTGTTCGGCCGCGGTACCTCCGCTCGGTAAATAACATCTAATCCGTGGACCGTAACAATATTGTGTATTACATCTCACAATATTGTGTATTACATCTCACAATATTGCATATTACATCTCACAATATTGTATATCACATCTGACTATTGCATATCACATCTGACAATATTGTATATTACTTCTGACAATATTGTATGTTACATCTGACAATATTGTATTTCATATCTGACAATATTGTATATTACTTCTGACAATATTGTATATCACATATGACAATATTGTATATTACGTCTGACAATATTGTATTTCACATCTGAAAATATCATATATCACATCTGACAATATTGTATGTTACATCTGACAATATTGTATATTACGTCTGACAATATTGTATATGACTTCTGACAATATTATATATCACATCTGACAATATTGTATATTACGTCTGACAATATTGTATATTACGTCTGACAATATTGTATATTACGTCTGACAATATTGTATATCACATCTGACAATATTGTATATCACTTCTGACAATATTGTATGTCACATCTGAAAATATTGTATATTACACCTCACAATATTGTATATTACTTCTGACAATATTGTATATTACTTCTGACAATATTGTATATCACATCTGAAAATATTGTATATTACATCTGACAATATTGTATATTACGTCTGACAATATTGTATATTACATCTGACAATATTGTATATCACATCTGACAATATTGTATATCACTTCTGACAATATTGTATATCACATCTGAAAATATTGTATACTAGCGGGGTCACCCTTGGGAATCCCACGGGCATGTATGTGTGTGACATTTCGACATATTGAGTTAGATGCTGCACCTGCACATTCAGTTATATAAAATGGTTACTGGTAATTGATCACATCCACAAATGATGTAATCCACACAATTTATGTACTTTACATAACGTTAATAGGAATACATGCCCGTGTAGATGGGAAATACAGTTTGTTTGAAATAAATCACAAATATCAGAAGAAAGTTTTTAAAATTTAGAACTATTCTCACTCAGAGTTAAGCATCACTGTAATATTATGCGGTTGCTTCAACGTTTTCGGTGAATTATATGTCATCATTGTGAGATTTTTTTGGAATTTTTTTTTTTGAAATGAGATTTTTATATTTTAAAAAACGGCAAAAAGCATCAGAACAGCAGTGAAAAAGCATCAAAACACTATCAAAACAACAGTGGAAAGCGTCAAAACAGCAGTGAAAAAGCATCAAAACAGCAGTGAAAAAGCATCAAAACAGCAGTGAAAAAGCATCAAAACAGCAGTGAAAAAGCATCAGAACAGCAGTGAAAATGCATCAAAACAGCAGTGAAAAAGCATCAAAACAGCAGTAAAAAGCATCAAAACAGCAACAATGGTCCGGTGATTTTTCAATCACCGCAACTAAATGTGTCGGAGTAATTAACTATTTTCCTTCGTGCCCTCCTTTTGTTGCCTGAATGGTGTCACTGCAGGACCTCCGGGTAAACAACATTACGGGTGAAGATTCCACTGTGGCCATCAATTTTTCCCTGTTGGCCATTACTGACTACCTTTACCTTGACATCCTAAAATCGTTTAGCACGCGACAATGCAACATATAATTGGCCATGGCTGAAGACGGGTTCTGGTAAGTAAATCCCAACTTTGTGTAATGTTTGACCTTGACTCTTGTTTATTGAGAAAGAGAATGCCACACGAACTGGAAATTGATGGCGTTTGAGTACGAATGGTAGTGTTGTATCATGGGAAGGTGCAATACTAATCCTGGGTATAAATGTGCGTGTTCCTTTGTGACTGCCAGAAATTATTTCTCCGTCTATTATGTTTGGCAACAATCGTTTAACAACCAATCTTGCACCATTGCACAGTCCCTGTTTCGGATCAAAGTTACGGAGTAACATGATGACAGCACCATCTTTGAGACGAAGTTTATGCAATGGCATTCCAGAAGGAGTTAATTGATTTAGGAATTCCATAGGATAATTTAGTGCCTCTTCAGGGTCATCACAGACAATGGAATCAGCGCTGAAGTACGTCTTTTCTTCCCTAGGAAATGCATCCAGCATCTCATCGTTGATCACAAATGTGGATTCATTCTTTGGACACAACACGGCTCGTTGTGCCAGCGCATCATAGTTTGAATGGATTTCGTTCAAATTACCGAAAACAGCCTCTGCTAAAGAAATGTTGTCTTCTACACAGATACGATCAGGCAGTCGTATTAAATCTGAGTCAGGAATTGTTTCCACAGTCCCATTTCCAACCGACAGTAACCATTTTGAGAATTCTTCGTCATCATTAGCTCTCATGTTTGATGTTAAGTTCAGCTGTTTGAACTTTGGCCACAACTTGCTACGCTTGATGCATGTGGCGATGATTGCTGCAGGTGCAGCGCGAGGTACAACGGGCAAAACCTGCCTGAAGTCCCCACCAAGAAGTAAGACCTTTCCACCAAAAGGAATGTTGTTGCTGGTTACATCCCGGAGACATCGATCAACAGCCGCTAAAGCATATGCTGGAGCCATAGGTGCTTCATCCCAAATGAATAGGTTGGCCTGCCTTAGAGCATCTGCATCTTTACTCGTAGGTGATATGTTGCATGTGGAGTTTTCCAAAATGGGCACTGGCAATTTAAATCGATGGTGCGATGTACGGCCCCCTTCTAGCAATGTTGCTGCAATGCCCGAGTACGCCATTGGAAGAACCAAACGACACTGGCCTCGCAAGATGTGCAGAAGCGTATTATAGAGAAAGGTCTTGCCACTTCCGCTCGGTCCATCAACGAAAAACAACCGGTTGCCTGTGTACTGGTCCCTACAATGAACGGCCTGTAGGACCTCATCTACAATTTGGATTTGGTCATCATTTAGTAGTTGTCTGTTGTTTTCACCTTTTTCATGTTCATCTCCCGGTACATACTGATAATCATCGCTCGAAAGATCTTCAACAGTGTCTGGAGGTACTGGTAACTGAAATGCTTCCAAGGTCTGTCCATGTCTCAGGAGGAAGGACTGTATTTCTCGCAATGCCATGAAAATACTCTGTTCCAAGATATGGCCGCTGTGCACAAAATCTTCGCAAAGGTCGTTTTTATATTTTTCCCACAGTGCTGACGTGTCTGTTGGTGTGCAGAATATGCATAGAGTTGCAAAAAGAGATCTCAATTGTTGTGGCATGGCAAAGATAACTCCATCAGCTAAGGACCTGTCCCATTCTGTATCATCTTCTGTTAAATGTAATTTCCTGGCTGCATCCTTGTATGTTTCACAAACTGCTCCATCTACGGTTCTGAGATCTTCAAATGATGTTTTACCAGGGCAGTGCAGCAGGAGTACACGAAGATGAAAGTGCTCAATGTCCATAGGGCTTGCCGAAACCATGCGTCCGATAACCTTGTTGCCGCCCTGGCGTCGAAGTTTCCATGTCTTTCGTCCATCTTCAAATACGTAATATTTTGGAATGTCATGGTACAGATAACTTCGTGCCTCAGGGTCTCTCTGGTTTAACTGAAACCAAGCTGTAAGTGTTGTACCCCTATGTCGTACAATGGCTTCTTCCTCGTTACCATCCCTGAACATAACAGTCTGCAATTCAGGTAAGTGTACCGCAAGTCTGGTGATGGAATGGGACTGTTTGTGCATTTCAAATTCCATCAATCTCCATGCTGCCTCTGCGGCACTGACATATCTGCAGTCCAAATATGTCTTTATTTCGTCCACCTCCACTCTCCCGCGCTCTCGAATTTCGATGCTGGCACAGTCATGTCCCTTGTACACATATTTAAATAAGTACTTTATACTCTTTATGCTTGCGCAAACCTCAATGTTGATGTGTGCTCTGTACTTCTTCAGTAAATAAGCATTGAATGGGACCACAAATTGGCAATCAACATCGGTTCCATGAACGGTTATGGTGGGTCCATTTGGGGGACGCTTGTAAAGAGCATAGCCATCTATGCTCGCAAGTGTCTCTGTAGCATACGCTTTTGGAAAGCCTTTACTGCACACTCCATCTTTCACACAAATCGAATGGCGATTTAAAGTGCCACATGGACCATGTATCATGTGAGACTTCACCAAGGAATGGATCTCTGGTGACTCATTTGAATTAGGAATTTGTGCGGAAACAATTCTGTCAATGTCTTCGGCGGTACAAATTTTATCTTCTTGGCACAGCATGAGTAATATGTGGGCATGCGGTAGGCCACGCTTCTGATACTCGACGACGTAGAGAAATGCACGTACTTTGCCCAACACGTGCTTCTTCGTTATATCGTCGATTAACTCTTTTAATTTCAGATGAAACACGCGTGCCACTAAATCTGGTCTGCCTTCAGCTCGTTGGTGTTGTCCGATGTTTTCTTGTATCTCTGTCCATTTTGGATTACACGTGAACGTGATGAAAAGATCTGGTTTTCCGAATTTGCGAACAATGGCCATAGTATCTTGGTAGTTCTGCTGCATAGCTCTTGGACTCCCTGCAAAACTCGACGGCAAAATGACGATACGACCGACAGGACGTTGGTTATCAGCAGCAACGTTCTGGACGTGGTCCAGTAGTCCTCTGTATTCCATGGCTCTAAGGGTTTCCTGATTTTGTTTGAAGTATTGCAGTCGATTTGCTTCTGCCTTGCAATATCCGTCAACAACATACTGCTGGAACAATTTCCCCGAAGAATGGATAGTGCTGAATTCATTTCGAATAGCCAGTCGGTAGGCATAGAATTCACGATGAGTTACCTTGTTTCGAACCGCAGTCTGTCGCTGGTGAGGCATGTTTATCATCCATCCAGGCTTGCCATGTGGAAAGAGAATGGAATATGTCATGGGATCAATGTGAGAGGAAAGTGGAGAGAGATTGTGTAAGCCCTGGTCATGCAAATGAACCTGGAAATCCCTGTTTGCAGGTGGTTCACCATCTTGTCCACTAACGAAGACAGCAGCAATTTCATCAGCAGTTGGTATGTTGTAACGTCTTTGGTCGTCTGCACACAGTCGACGAAAATGCATTTCCAAGGTAGAAGGGAGGCGATCTTCAAGGACAGCTTTCCTGATTTCTTCCTGTTCACGCTCGAACATAGTCTTGTAACATGTGACATAAGGATTAACGTCAGATGGTATGTTGTGCAGTTCTGCCATCAATTCTTGCAAACATCTGTGATTCTCAGGTCGATTCATACATTCCTTTGTAGCTTGAGCTGTATCCAAAATAAATAATTGTGCAAATTGTGCTTGTTCATGTACATGTGATGGATGTAATGAACCACAGCGATGGTAAATTTGACCGTGGATTTTGAAACAGTACGGTCCATTTCCTGGAGGAGATGAGATCTGAGCACCCATTGATGCAAAAGCTAATGCCGAATTGTAATTCCGGATATTGTCTCGGAAGTTGCGACATTTTCCATCGTCACCCTGATAAAGTTGTTGCAGTCGAGCAGGTACGGCAAATAGTGGAGGCAATTAAACTTTTCTCTTGGAACAACACAGTGTAAATCCATCCCCTTGTCCTGTTGATTCATTTGTGAAATGGTGTGCAGAACAGTACACACATGGTGACGTCATTGGACCGCAATTATGCTCTTGAACAATATTATCGGATACTTCGGCCGGATTCATTATGGCTGCGGTTGTATATGTTTGCTGAGCACTCCAACGTCTTTGTTGCTCAGCATGCCGTGCGAGTCTGTGTTGGCGTTCATCGACGGTCTCGTTCTCACACCTCATCGTTGTTGCAGCAGCATCCTGTGCGAGTCTGTGTTCATGTTCCTCGACTGTCTCGTTCTCCCTCCTCATCGTTGTTGCAGCAGCATCCTGTGCGAGTCTGTGTTCACGTTCCTCAACTGTCTCGTTCTCCCTCCTCATCGTTGTTGCAGCAGCATCCTGTGCGAGTCTGTGTTCACGTTCCTCAACTGTCTCGTTCTCCTGTCTCATTCGTTTTCTTGCTGCAACCTGTTCAAGTCTGCATTGACGTTCGTCGACGGACTCGTTCTCCCGTCTCATTCGTTTTCTTGCTGCATCCTGTTCAAGTCTGCATTGACGTTCGACGACGGACTCGTTCGCCCTTCTCATTTGTTTTCTTGCTGCATCCTGTTCAAGTCTGCGTTCTTCATCGACTGTGTCATTCATTTTGGAAATGGAAGTTTCCACGCAACGCATGAATTGTCACGAGTCAAGAGGAAGTGTCTCGTCATCATCAAATGACAAATAAATTACATTGTGAAAATTAAACATTTCAAATAAACCTATTTAAAGTGTATGCGCAAATAACTAATAAATAAAAAAACGAAGAAATATCTCGGTAATTTCCTGAACCATATTTTACTTCCGGCTAATAATGTTGAATGAAATAAAAACGAAGAAATATATGTCGTTTTGTGACGACTGTCATCAAAAGTAAACGGTGTATTCACTCAGTTTATTCGGTTCGGCTCGGTTCACTCGGTTTAAAGAAAAAGCGATAATGTCGACATGTTGCCGTCTGTCATGTTGGGCGGTGTATGATACATGTTGGGCGGTGTATGATACATGTTGGGCGGTTGTTGGCGGTTGGGCGGTGGGCGGTGATATGGTGTATTTTTAAAAATATATCTCTGCATTTTCCCGCGTTGCTGACACCGAGTCGTTCTTCATCGACTGTGTCATTCATTTTGGAAATGGAAGTTTCCACGCAACGCATGAATTGTCACGAGTCAAGAGGAAGTGTCTCGTCATCATCAAATGACAAATATATTACATTGTGAAAATTAAAGATTTCAAATAAACCTATTTAAAGTGCATGCGCAAATAACTAATAAATAAAGAAACGAAGAAATATCTCTCGGTAATTTCCTGAACCATATTTTACTTCCGGCTAATAATGTTGAATGAAATAAAAACGAAGAAATATATGTCGTTTTGTGACGACTGTCATCAAAAGTAAACGGTGAATTCACTCGGTTTATTCGGTTCGGCTCGGTTCACTCGGTTTAAAGAAAAAGTGATATTGTCGACATGTTGCCGTCTATGTTGGGCGTGTACGATACATGTTGGGCGGTGTATGATACATATTGGGCGGTTGTTGGCGGTTGGGCGGTGGGCGGTGATATGGTGTATTTTTTAAAATATATCTCTGCATTTTCCCACGTTGCTGACACCGAGTCCAAAACCATCGATAAAAATGAAATCAGATGGTGAGTTAGATTGGAGATAAAGGCGTGAGAGAGACTCAATGGCCTTGAAGTTACAGGCCTTTGAGAATTCATTTCGTTCTATAAAACGGCAACTTTCATCGGATTTTCTTCCCGTTTTTTTTCAACCGAGTCTAAAACTATGTTAGCGACTGTGAAAAATGAAATGATATATCGAATTTGATTTGAAATAAAACTGGGAGAGAGAGCAAGACACCACGGGCCTACAAAACAGGCCTCAAAGCTATGCGAGTTAATAAAATGGTGGATATTTGTTTATATGAAGCGAAGCCTCTCCCAGAATGGGTGGAGCTATGGGTGGAGCTACTCTGCAAACCGAGTAAGCCACACGCCGGACAGACGCCCAACAGACAGACAGACAGAATCATCTACGGCTATTATAATATAGATTACATCTGACAATATTGTATATTACATCTGAAAATATTGTATATTACTTCTGACAATATTGTATATTACTTCTGACAATATTGTATATTACATCTGAAAATATTGTATATTACATCTCACAATATTGCATGTTACATCTGACAATATTGTATATTACATCTGACAATATTGTATATTACATCTGACAATATTGTATATTACATCTGACAATATTGTATATTACATCTGACAATTTGTATATCACATCTGAAAATATTGTATGTTACATCTGACAATATTGTATATTACATCTCACAATATTGTATGTCACATCTGACAATATTGTATATTACATCTCACAATATTGTATATTACATCTGACAATATTGTATGTCACATCTGACAATATTGTATATTAAATCTCACAATATTGTATGTCACATCTGAAAATAATGTATGTCACATCTGAAAATATTGTGTTACATCTGACAATATTGTATATTACATCTGACAATATTATATGTCACATCTGACAATATTGTATATTACATCTGACAATATTGTATATCACTTCTGAAAATAATGTATATCACATCTGAAAATATTGTATGTTACATCTGACAATATTGTATATCACATCTGACAATATTGTATATTAAATTTCACAATATTGTATGTTACATCTGACAATATTGTATATTACATCTGACAATATTGTATATTAAATCTCACAATATTGTATGTCACATCTGAAAATATTGTATGTTACATCTGACAATATTGTATATGAAATCTCACAATATTGTATGTCACATCTGACAATGTTGTATATTACTTATGACAATATTGTATGTCACATCTGACAATATTGTATATTACATATGACAATATTATATGTTACATCTGCCAATATTGTATATCACATCTGACAGTATTGTATATCACATCTGAAAATAATGTATATCACATCTGAAAATATTGTATATTACTTCTGACAATATTGTATATTACATCTGAAAATATTGCATGTTACATCTCACAATATTGTGTCACATCTGAAAATATTGCATGTTACATCTGACAATATTGTATGTCACATCTGAAAATATTGTATAGAACTTCTGACAATATTGTATATTACATCTGACAATATTGTATATCACATCTGACAATATTGTACATCACATCTGACAATATTGTATACTACTTTTGACAATATTGTGTATTACTTCTGAAAATATTGCATGTTACATCTGACAATATTGTATATTACGTCTGACAATATTGTATATCACCTCTGACAATATTGTATATCACTTCTGACAATATTGTATGTCACATCTGAAAATATTGTATATTACATCTCACAATATTGTATATTACTTCTGACAATATTGTATATTACTTCTGACAATATTGTATATCACATCTGAAAATATTGTATATTACATCTGACAATATTGTATATCACTTCTGACAATATTATATATCACATCTGACAATATTGTATATTACATCTGACAATATTGTATATTACGTCTGACAATATTGTATATTACGTCTGACAATATTGTATATTACATCTGACAATATTGTATATCACATCTGACAATATTGTATATCACTTCTGACAATATTGTATATCACATCTGACAATATTGTATATTACATCTGACAATATTGTATATCACATCTGACAATATTGTATATTACTTCTGACAATATTCTATTTTACTTCTGACAATATTGTATATTACATCTGAAAATATTGCATGTCACATCTCACAATATTGTATATCACATCTGAAAATATTGCATGTTACATCTGACAATATTGTATATCACATCTGAAAATATTGCATGTTACATCTGACAATATTGTAAATCACATCTGAAAATATTGTATATTACTTCTGACAATATTGTATATTACTTCTGACAATATTGTATATTACATCTGACAATATTGTATATCACATCTGAAAATATTGTATATTACATCTCACAATATTGTATATTACATCTCACAATATTGTATATCACATCTGAAAATATTGCATGTTACATCTGACAATATTGTATATTACATCTCACAATATTGTATATCACATCTGAAAATATTGCATGTTACATCTGACAATATTGTATATTACATCTCACAATATTGCATGTCACATCTCACAATATTGTATTTTACATCTCACAATATTGCATGTTACATCTCACAATATTGTATATCACATCTGAAAATATTGTTTATCACATCTGACAATATTGTATATCACATCTGAAAATATTGCATGTTACATCTGACAATATTGTATATTACATCTCACAATATTGTATATTACATCTCACAATATTGTATATTACTTTTGACAATATTGTATGTTAATTACATCTGAAAATGTTGTATATTAATTACATCTGTCAGTGACGCCCCACCCTGTGATGTCACCCCGGCCTGCCTGCTCTGTGTCTATTGGTGGTTCAGGCACCAATCAAGCCAAAGCCACACCTCAAACTTTCTCAGTCCCTCACAAATGCTCAAGACCTTGCAAGAACACGCCAAAACTTGTGTCTTGGTTGATCCGATAGGACCAGGGGCAGTGAATGGACAGTGACAGGACCAGAGGTATTAGCACTGTAGAGGAATTTAGTGAGGGCTCATCTACAACATTGTGTACAGTTTTGGTCACCACATCCTTATTTCGGCCTTCGCTGCCTATTATTCCCAAAAGGCCGCTATTCCCAAAAGCACCTATTCCTCAGGACATATTTACAGAAGGTAAAACATTAAAAGGTGTTTTGGGAGAATGGTTTTAGAAACAAACATTGGGAGGGGAGAGACAGCCCTTCTATGCATAGGCCTATATATTGATGCATATTGCATTACAATTAATTTGGCTCACTCTTACGCTGAACATGCACTACAGAAAACATCGGTACCCACTCAATGCGGTTATTTCGCAGTAATAACCTAATAACTATTTCTAAGCTATACATTGGTAACTCTTAGAAGCTATTTACGCAACAGTATCAAAGGAAATAATTAATTCACAGATGTGTGTTGGCAGTGGATATGGTAAGGTGTATATAAATAAATTATTAAAAGTTACATGTTGGTAGTGGGGATGGTAAAGTGCATAGAAATAAATAATGGTTCCCAAAAGCATATACAATTCTGTACTCTTCTCTCCCATAAATATATATATTTTTAATTGCCAAAATTTGGAAATAGAATCGTGTGTCCCATTGCTTTTGGCTCAGATACCAAAATATGTTGACGTGCCTCATGCTCAGATATCATTGCATACCTGCTCTGAATATGAAAAAAATGTTTCCAGTCATTTTAGATTCGAGGCCGGACAGGCCCCAAAGCACAACACCCCATACCCCCAAAGGAGCTGACGCACATATCGTGGTCTAAATAAAACATTGTTGCAAGCGCCACCATAAATGTATCATGAGCAAAGAAAATGCAATCTGATCAATTTCTACTCCAATAAAAGTAATACTTTGGAGGTTTCTTGGTGACAATAGGACTAACTACACCCAAGTTTGTTCTCTGAAAAGACCATTAATTGCATCCTTTTACCTATTTGCTAAATTCAGATTTCTTTCCAACACTGGCTCCATTCCAACATTTGACCTGGTCAGGTGGATTGTGAAGACAGGCCAATCTCAGATGTTCCATGGGATGGCAGCAAACCCCATAGGAAAGTGTGATTGATTAAATGGGACCATTGGAGGTCATAGTTGTAGTAATGACTCTTTTCATTTCATCAGCTTAGATGCCCTCTTGGCACTAAACAGTGGACCACAGATGGCGGACACGGAAGATCTGTTGTGACTAGCAAACAGGGAACACATCGTAATGCTGCACCTCCTACATCTGGTTCTTCCACCCCCCACACTTTCACCACGCCATCCGCAAGTTCAAAACTGTACTTGTCTTCAAAATATCTAATGAAGTTCATTTCCTGAAAAAATAGGTCCCGTCTATGGGTTTATCTTGGCGCTTCTTCAGGAAGGCATTGCATCACAGTGGATCCTTCCAAAAGAAACAGTATTTCAGCTCATAATCAGTTTGCGATCTCTCACTGGTTGACACAAGATCTTTTGGTACATTTATGAAAAGACGAGGCCATTGTGTGTTCAACATAACATTGTTGGCAGTGATTACACCTGCAACACGCCTTCCAGCTTTCAAACCTTTAGGTGATTGCGATTTATTTTCCAAGTTTCGGATCCTACCTGCCTCGTGTTGATTTTGTGTCTTCAGAAATCCGTTTCCTGAAATCTTCAAGTGTATCCTTCTGACGGCTGAGGATTTGATGCATTGTTTCTCTAGTTAAAAAATGTAACATTGTTTGTAAACATAGTTTTGTTTTCTCCCGTTGTTGGCCTTGTCATAGTTTTTTTTTAAATGTTCCTTGCTATCATTTATAACTGAACATCAAAATAAACTTATCACTTTCATTTTTTTTAATGTGCAGTTTTACAAACACGTTTCTTCAATTGTAATGGCTGATTATGCAACAGGATCTTCACTTCAATCACCTGGTTGATCAACAATGGCATGATTGAGTGGTTCTGTACAGGGCTATTTCCCTTTAAATAATGACCCTCATAATGAAATCCTTCACTTCTCGTGGCTAGACATTCATTTACTGCTGTCTATAGTCACTCAAGGGGCTTCTGACAGGGAAAACAACAAGAAAATTCAGATGCCACGCCTGACATCTGAACAACGCTTAAGGGCCATTGGGATGCTTGAGGCTGGTGTAAGCCAGCGAACAATTGCCCAACGTCTTGGTTGCTCACAGCCTGAAATTTCCAACCTGGCCAGGTATTACGGTGAAACGAACTGTGAATGATGGTTCATGAAGAGGAACACCACGGGTAACCACCCCAAACCAAGACCACTGGATTGTGCTGCAGCATATTTGTGATCGTTTCCGCCCTGCGACGCAAACAGCTGCAGTGACGAAAGGTTGCCACAACAACCGCATCAGTGTCTCTACTGTGCGGAGGCGCTTGAGAAGTCAGGGCCTGGTGGCAAGACATCCTTGCAGAGGTCCAGTGTTGAACGCAGTGCATCGGCGGAACAGACTAAGATGGTGTCTGCAGCATCGCTGCTGGACACAGCAACGGTGGAGTGCAGTTTTGTTCAGCGACGAGTCCAGATTTTGCCTCCATGCTGCTGATGGGCATCAATGGGTATAACGCAGAGGTGGGGAAAGGTAAGCATCATGCTGTATTCGCCAGATCAATTATTGGGGAGGACCCAGTGTGATGGTATGGGCCAGCATTTCCACCCATTTCAGGACACCTCTGGTCGTCGTCGAAGGCAATCTCACTAGTCAGCATTATGTCAATGAAGTTTTGAGACCTCATCTGCTGCCATTTCTCCAGGCTCATCCAGACATCACAGTTTTCCAGCAGGACAACGCTCGACGGCTCGACCCCATGCTGCTTGCCTGACCACCAACTTCCTCCAGGAACAGGGTGTTGAAGTGATGCCTTGGATGCCTTATTCCCCTGTCCTCAATCCCATTGAGCATTTATGGGATGAGCTTTGTCGACGTCTTGCATCGAAGAGATCAACGGCTGTCAATCGGCAAATGCTCATTCAAGGCTTGCAGGAGGAGTGGGATAGACTTCCCCAAGACCGCATCAAACACCTGGTACAGAGCATGCGTCGGAGTTGTACGGCCTGCATCACAGCTCAGGGAGGACACACACGATATTGAGGACTGCTGTCATTGTCCTTGACTGTTAAAGTGTTGTGTCCATTCCTGTGTCATTTTGTTTTGACTGTATTCAGGTGCGTGCCTTTGTGTTGCAGTGCTGTGACTTTTGTTGCACCACCCCTTGTGATGTTCATGCCTTTTGTTTTTTGTGATTGAGGCAACCTCTTGTTTATTGACACGTGTTTAGTAAAGATGGCTGCACTTTACCTGTGTTAAAATATTTTTCATTTTTGCATGGAGGATTTCAATGAGTGTCCTTCTAAAGATTTGATAAGTTTATTTTGATGTTGAGTATATTGTACCACTGCCACTGAAGGTGGGCGGCGGTTATGTTTTCACCCCTGTCTGCCCGTGAACAAGACATCTCAAAACGTTGTGGACGTATTTTGACGAAATTTGATGGAGAGGTTGCGTATGTGACAAGGACGAAATGATCACATTTTGGTGAAGATCCGAATCTGTATCCGATAATTTTCTTCGTGATTCTTCACCATTGAGAGATCGGGCTAAAACCAGTATATAGCATGATATCTAAAAAAAAAAGTTGTTTTTCAGATTCAGCCGAAACTTGGTGAATGCGTTGGTTAGACCACAAGAACAAGCGATTAGATTTTGGTTCATGTTCAAATTCAGATCCGGCCAATCATTGAGATACAAAATGTAAACTGTTGAGCCTGGCGGAGGTATGCTCTCTACCGGGTGCCATTCCAGTTATTTTTGTTATTAGAAACGGCCTTGGGAAAACGCCACAATAAGCCTTAAAATGCCAGTTGTTCAAGGAGGAAAACCCCCTTGGGGAGGGGGATAGCGGCCTTGTAAAAATGGCACGATAAGTTATTTATACACCTTCACACGGAATTCGTCCAAGGTGGAAGGGGAATGGTGCAAATTAATTCGCTACAACCTTACCCTGTGACCCTTAATCCTGTGAAGTTTGGTAGAAATTGGATAAGTAATGACTGAATATATCGTGGTCAGACAGACAGACAGACACCAAATTGCATATTTCAGTATGAAAAGGTGTAGAGTGCAGACATACTGAAGAAAATGCTGCTGTTCACGCACGTGCCCCCAAAACCTTTTATTTTCAAAAAAATTTTTATCTCTAAAGTTTCCCCAACTTTTTATGCCTCCGGCGACAAAGTCGCCGCAGGCATTATGTTTTGGGGTTGTCCGTCCGTACAAGCTAAACCTCTGTTTTCTCAGGAATCATATGTCCGATTGTGACGAAACTTTCAGGGTAGGAGTGACACCCATGCAGAATGTTTTTGTGATAATTGTGACATCATAGGTTACGTGGTATGGCAGCCATCTTTGATTAAAAGCACATAATTAAAACATTATTTCTCGGAAACTGCTGAATGGAAAAATTTGAAACTCGACACATTGTCAAGTACTTCCAGTGGGGAACAAAAGCATGATAATGATGACATCATAGGTGAAGTGGTATACCAACCAAAAAGGTTTATTTATTTTTAATCCCTTCTCTGAAACCGCTTCACCGATCGATGTGAAACCTGCCATGGCTGGTGAAAATGTGATACTTGAAAACAGCTGGAGGGATTTAAATCAAACTTTTTATTTTTAGGACAGTGAACGAGGGCATCTACCCATTGTGGGACTATGCGGAGGCATATTGGCGACACAGTCACATTGTTCTAGTTTGATTTGGTTTTATACATCTTATAATTTACGAAGACGAGGAGTAGCAGACTAACTTGAACAAAATGCTGCTGTTCACAATTGCACGATAATTTTCTGTGTTTTTGAGTAAATAATATATTGCATTAATTAAATTTGTTTATTTGAGTTTAACAATTTTTGGAATCGCATTTTTACCTGTGAAATGTTGCAGGTCTACAAGGTCCTTGCGTTGCTGTTGTTGGGGTTCTTGTTAGGGGTCGATTTTTGAAATATGCACCCATTGGTCGGACAGCTGCCAGACCACACCTACATCTGTTGCTTGACTCCACCCACCATAGTGCAGAAACAAAATGATATAGCTGCCATCTTGTTTCGGGGCCGAACACATTAGGCCTATATAGGCTTCTGCTGATTATAATACAGATGTTCTGCTTCAGATTTTCATTGGCTTTCTTCGGGTCGAGTGTTAAATTATTAGTAAGGTTAAATCAAGCCTGTACGCACCTCCCTGAAAAAAATAGCGTTACATTTTGAACAGCACCCTATGCGCGTTTCCCAAACGACACACTGCCAGATTTTTAAAGCAAATTCCGTCACGCTTAATGACAAATTATTATACCACGAATGACCACGTACAGGTTTTTATGAATAGGTTTATTAACACAGAGGAAACGGGAGGGAGGAAACTTGCAAACTGAATACACCTCTGACGTTCTTGAGGCCTGAGCCTAGATCTACTGTAATCTATATACCCCACATAGGATAATAATATAACCCTTCCTGCCGCTCCTGTTCGGAGTGCATACACTAGTTGTCTGAAGCCAGACCCAGCTGTACATCAGACTCGTAAATGATATTGAACCAAACCATGAAGACCCTCAGAGATGAAAAATATATATTTTGGATCTCAGGTTGTGACCACAGTGCTGTCCTGTTAGCAAATGTCCTGTTAGCAGATGTTAGCAAATACCACTTGATATCCTCATTTGCAAAATGATAGACGATACAACAATAATAGACACAAAGCAGGAAAGAAGAGGCATGAAGCAAATAATTATAGGAGAAGGACAGCGACACAGCCAGTTAACAAGAGTTCTTGAATTTTAATCAACATTAAGAACCACAGGATATAATTTGTGCAATGAAGGAGCCTCCCATATTTGATAAATTCGACACCCATTATACACATTCTCGTTCATGTGTGCATGCTCCATTAGCTACGCCATGCTGCAGGAATGATGCACACATCTGATGCAAGTGAAAGGAGCTGGAATAGATGGTGGACGACGAGAAAGAGGAACTTCAAAAACAATGATTAACAAATATATCCAGGTTTTCCAGACTGTGAACAGGAGGTACTACATCAGACAGGTGTTGTGGGAAACAAAGCCAACTATACCATAAGTATGCAAAAAAAAATGGGACAGCAATGGAATGTTCCATGTGGGGTGTCTACTCCCTCCATCTCCAGCAACACTCTATCCTTCCTCTAGTGTGCTAATTCCTCGCTTAACGCGGTAAATGCGTTCCTAAAAAGTACCATGTTTCAAGCAAAATCACATTGTGCAAAAACAATTTTCCCATAAGAAATAATGTCAAATGTGAGGGTTGTGTGCGAGGTCGAGGACGTGCCACGCAGCAAGATGGTGGGGCAAAGGTCTGAGATGCGAGGTGTATTGCTCCGCGCAGCGCAAAAAAGGTCATTGACCGCCGCTCAGAAAACGCGTTATAACAGGCACCTTCCCTGTTGTGCAAAAAGTGTTCCCGAATAGAAAAACCGTGTTATAGTGAAATAGCTTTGTGTGAAACAGCATTAAGCAAGGATTTAGTGGGGGGCCGTGCATGGGTAATTTTTTCTCTTCATTTCAAATTGATGAAAAGTTTCGTTTTCAGTACCAATTTGAAGGTAAGGGCCTATAGAACAATTTTGGTTTGAGTGTCAAGCACTCAGATAAAAAATGGGGCTTCTGGAGACGTGGGGGGTTCCCGACCCCCCACCGGCCAATGCGAAATATGGAAACTGTTATAACTTTTGATTGGATGATCCGATCTGAACATATGAACTTTGTATGGATTCAGGATCAGGAGTAACAACTTGTATTTCAAGCATATTGCCCATAGAAGCAATAATTTTGCCGGTACCGGCGCATAGACACAAAAAAAGACCAAGGGTTATCGGCCCGGTAAGCTGAAACATGTTTTAAAAAAATAAACTGGATAATTATACTCGGACCCAATGATGTAGTGACATTTTTATTTATCTTTTAACTGTGCTACAATATGGTGGTGAGTCACTGCTTAGACAATTGCTTGAATAACTCCTTGAACAATAGTTTTAATAGGAAAGTGGCTAACAAATCGACCATATAAACATGTCAGTATTGGAAATTGTTCTGGTCCAGCTACTTCTCGCATTTGCACTTGCACAGACGTGTGCACTTCAACTTTGCCCTCATGCACTTGCACAGAATGCAGGTACTTGTGCAAGTGCACTTCACATCCAGGTGGAATACATCCTTGGCGAGGGGCAGCAAAGTCCAAATGGGAAGCAGCTTGCCGTCCTCTTACTTCCACCCATGATTAGTGGGGTTGTTGACAGTCATCACGGACCTTTGGGCTGTTGTCCTGATGCTCGCGTGGAAGACACTCCCTTTGAGATGTTGATCCAAAGCATCACTCGTTGGGGGAATTCTCTCCACGCCCATAGTCTTCTGTGAGGACACCCTCATTCGGACGAGGTCAATGTCATTGTCCTCGTTTGACTCATTGGAGTACAGCCTACAGACTAAGTTCGTTGCCACTTCTTTCAGCCTCGGCGATGTTTGGAATGGAGTGTTGACGATAGATGCAAATTCCTCCATGAGGGACGGCACTTCGTGCATCAACTTGCAGCAGTATCGCTTACCCTTAAACTTGAAGGAAGACATACTGTCTGATCCAGTGAATGCGTGGAAGAGGGCCATGGCGTTGCACGTTGTCGTGCCCAGGTTTGTGGCGATTATGTTCAGGGAGATCATTCTGGTTATCTTTCCCGCTTTAAAGGAGATCCAGATTTCTGCGGCTGGATTCAGAGCCTTGATGTGATGGAAATTACTCAGAAGGATTATGACAACATCTGTGTCTCCAGTATTAACCATCCCAAGTGAAGATGTTTGGAGGGCGTGGAGGAGATGTACTCGGACACGAGTGTCAGCTTCCTCATGGTTGCATTGATCCATTGGTGGACTGTTTCCAACATGGTAGACTTGATCACCTGCAGTGATGTAGACATCCTTGTCATCTGGGAACTGTCCTTCTGTTATCTTTTTTGACAGGAATGAGAACAGTTCCTTCTTGTTATCAATGTTCGCCAGAAACTTCGGCCAATTTAATGGGATTTTGGCAATACCAGATACGCGTTTCCGGGTGCCTGTTCCTCGTTTTCCCCTTGTGCCTCCTTTGATTGTCAGTGCACGATACTGGTCCCAGACAATGTCTACTCTTGTCGATCTTTTCAAGTCGTGGCGAACTCTTGGGCAGAATACCTTGTCGAAATATGAATCAAAGGTGTTTCCTTGGACAGTTGTACCAGGAAGTGAGTGTATCAGTACTCCACCGTCAATAACAATGAAGTCGTAAACATCTGACGCAACTAGCTCCTTGTCGACAGAAATGGCGCTACTCGTACTGGCTTCCACGACGTATACCAACAAATCTGACTTGGTACCAGAGTTGAGGGACCCTTCGGATGACAACGCAGGTGGGTATGGGGAAGATTCGTGATGAAAAAATCCTCCAAATCCCCCCCGTGGCTGTCTAGCACAACAAAAGCTTGCCCACAGAGCTCTGCATGATGTTTGAAGTGCTGCATTCTCAGTTTAATTGCTGTCTTTTTCTGCGTTTTCTTCTCATGGAACAACAGTAAGTTGTTTCGCTTGATCGTTGCTGTCAGAAGTGCATCATTTGAGTCAAGCACACTCTCCCTGAAGTTGTTGTACTGCTCTTGTCCCATAGACCCGACTTTACGGACAGATATGGCAGCAGCCGCAGACTCACACACCTTGTTGTCTAACGTAACCAGGTCTTCACTGTTCTCCTCAAAAGGATTTCCCTTGCTCGGCATCACCTCCATCAGGTCTTTGGCATGGCGTTGAAATCGGTGCTGAGATGCATATCCTTCCTCATGATGAGGGAGTTCTTCATAATCATCGTTGCCGTTTACACCAGTAAACTCCTCAATGACACGGCAGATTTCCGGGCCAGTCACGATCCAGCGTTCCAGCATGGCAGGGTTCTCTATGAGACCAATCATGCCACCAACTCCTTTCATCCTTTTATTGGCTTGCTCGTGTGCGTGATCAATTGGTAAGGATGAGAAACGGCGATTGCTTCGAGTTATTGTCCAGTGTTCCTTCTCAAACTCTACCTGGATGCTTTCTGGGAGAACTTCCAGGTCTCGGATAAGGATTGGAATCCACCTGGCATAATTCTGGTGATCGAGAGCAAAGAACAGAGGCACAAGCTTCTGCAGGGTAGTGACCATGAGTTCGAACTTCCGTTCCCGATGTGCCTGGATGAACATGAATATGATCTGTTGGTACTTGTGTACGAGTAGCCAGAATTTGAACGTTGGGCTTTCTTGAGAAGCTACCATGACTCAATCCTCAAGGGCCATCTCGGTTCCACTGTCGTCGTAGGCTCGCTTCAGAAGGCTGTCGAGTAGCACAACAGTAACTTGATGGGCATATCTTGATCTCATTGCATTGGATGCTTTCAGAAAAGCTGTGGCTGCTGCTTCTGTCTTCACTAGCCCAGCTTCTTTCAGGGTTTCAGGTCATCCAGACCTACGCAGATCTCCCATGGTGCTCCACAAAGCAATTTCAATGTGGAGCCCACCTAGCATCATCACAAACTTGTCTTCCCCGAAGATGTCAGGGAAGGTCCACTGCATTTTTTTTGCGAGATCATAGAGTGGTTGGTCCACTACCAACACAGGGACTTGGTGTGGGTTGAGGTGCTCAGTTGTTTTTTTCACCAGTTCCATTCCATGTCGAATCATTTCTGGAGTGGCTGCTTTCTCATAGAAAAGTGGCAGGAGGGCTTCAATGCCTTTTTCCGGTTGTCCAACAGCATCTGATCGAGCAGCATGGAATGAAGACCACATCACTGGAGTGCCTTTTTCTGTATCAGAATCCACATATAGGGTGTCATGTACTGCAGTCATCCATGCCTGTTCGTGCTGTTTCTCCTCATTAGCGGGGGAGGAACATGTCATAAAAGACAAGAATCGTGCACTTTGTAACACCTTTTTGAAATTTGGCACGATGATAGGGCAGGTCATGAAATTTTCAAAAACCACTGGCTACAAGTTGGCACACCCCTCTGATGGCCGGTAGTGATGACCAGCCGGTAGATGGTGAGAACAAAGACGAACTCTTCAAGTTTCTCTTTGATAAGCTCGTGAAGGCAACCTCCACGTCTGAATACCATCTACTGACAACGAAAGGGGAACTTGTGCTGTCCAACAAGACAGTCGAGCTATCTGACATCACTCCATCTGACCATGAGGAGGCAGACAGCCGTATGATGCTGCACTAGCGTCATGCTGTCATGAATGGCCATAAGAAGGCATTCCTCCGGACAGTTGACTCTGATGTCATCGTGCTGTCTGTTCACTTCTTCACATCATTCCAAAACTTCGGGCTTACCGAGCTGTGGATTGGTTTCGGGAGTGGGAAAGCATACACAGATATTCCAGTTCATGAAGTTTAATTGCAGCTGGGACCTGACAAATGTAAAGCACTCCCATTCTTCCATGCCTTTACAGGTTGTGACCTTACATCTAGCATGCTGGGCATTGGGAAGAAGTCAGGATGGAATGCTTGGATGAACTTTCCCGATGTAACTGAAACAATGATCAGCTTGACTGAAAATCCACACGAGCTGACAGAGGATTCTCTCCACATGCAGCGCATTTGAGCAACTGATAGTGCTCATGTACAGCAAGAACTGCTCCAGTGTTACTGTCAATGAAGCACAGCGGCTTATGTTCACTCACAGGCTTAGGTCTCTAGAGAGCATCCCACCCACAAAAGCAGCCTTGTACCAGCATGTCAAGAGAACTGTTCTTGTATCAGCTGTCATTTGGCATCGAGGCTTGGAGAAACAACTGTGTCTGCCAGATCCAGCTCAGTATGTTTGGGAATGGAATGGTCGGCTGGAGACATGGGTCCCGTACTGGACCGATTTGGGCGATGCAAGTGCTGCCTGTGCACTTATGCTCCACTGCACATGTGTTAGAGCTTGCAAAGGAAACTGCAAGTGTTTTAAAGCTGCAATTAGGTGCACACCATTGTGCAAATGTCAAGGTGGTTGCTGCAACAATATGGAGTGATGTGATCGAGCAGGAAAACAATTATCATGTTGGTGTGATTCAGGATGACAGTTCCATTGATGCTTTGTGTTCCATTTAATATGTTTCTTCGTTTGCTGCTTGACCTCAGTGACCTTTTAATTGACTTCAAATCCTAAAATTCTCTTTAAAAATGGATTATCTGTACTCGAAAACATGGAAAAAGTGGTATTACACTTAGATATACGATCAGTAGAAGCTGAGATATTGTCTGTTTCGTACCTATTGGTGGCCATTTTGAAGTTTGCAGCTACCGGCCACCAGGGGGGTGCGCCAACTTGTAGCCAGTTGTTTTTGAAAATCCCGTGCCCCGCTCAAACATCGTGCCAAATTTCAAAAAGGTGTCACAAAGTGCACGATTCCGACATGTTCCTCCCCCGCTATCATCGAATGAACTCGTTGCCACTGGCTGCACATCTATTACCGGAGGTTGGGTGACAGGATTTCGACCCACAGGTGGTACAAACGTATAGGAGCGAGGCAGGATGGGTCCACTGCTACCTGCTCCTGTTTTATGTGAGTTTATTCGTAGACATTCTTGGTCCAACCAAGGCTTTTGTGACGAAGGAAACGGAAAAATTGAAATCCCAGTTCCATGGAAGGATGAGCTTGCAGTGCGTGATGTGGGATTGTGATCCAAGTTATCCGGTTTGATTTTGGCAAAAGACAGACAGGCAGGGTTGAACAACCAGCTCGTTGACACGGCCCTAATAAAAAAAAAAAACTGGAAAAAGTTCAACAGGAAAGAGATGAAAAAAAAATACCTGATTTGCGTTATTACTTTTTGTATTTATTGTCTCATTGGTGTGAAATATCATATAACATATGCTCCAAACATGTTTATTTTATTTTCTTTCAATAACTCATACATGAAAACCTGGGTATAGACACCAAAATCACCATTCTAGGTTCAATAGGACAGAAGTTATGAGCCATAATGCGAAAAAGCCCGAAATTGGCAGCCATCTTTGATTTGTGGCATAACAGAATATTCAAAACATCAACATTTCATCATTCCAGTTGATTCCTCACACAGTACTAGCTTAAGAAAGCAATACAAGTTATATTACACAGCAATTGTGTGAGAATTATGAGCTTTTTCAAATAAAATTTGTAACTCACGATTTTCGATGGCTGCCATTTTGGAAAATGGTCAAAAAACAAAATAAAATTTTATCTGAGTGCTTGACACTCGAACCAAAATTGTTCTATAGGATTAGGCCCTTACCTTCAAATTGGTACTGAAAACGAAACTTTTGCATCAATTTGAAATGACTGAGTGTCCGGGCATTTACTCGACTCCCCCTCAATCCTCAAAGTGCTCCACTCCCCCTCAATCCTCAATGTGCTCCACTCCCCCTCAATCCCAAGTATTTGCATGTGGCCTTTCCAATGCACTATTGATCTCCCATAAATATTTTGAAGACCTTCTGCAGTTCGTTCACCAGCACAGCACTCCAGGACAGTACTTGGCGACGAGTGACTCGTAGTATGGACGCATTGTTGAAATATCAGGCAGATCTTCACACTTGGTGTACAAATCAAATTTGCTGTTGCATACAAAGAGGACAAGTCGTCACATCATGTCACATTTCAGAGGGCATCTTAGATATCATGTAAGCAGGCATAGATAGTGTCATGCAATGTTATATGAGAAACAACTACCGTATTTTTTGGCCTATAAGTTGATGTGGGTGCAAAGTTGAATTGGCTAATTTTCCCATTTTTCTATCATTCATTCATAGATGAGTCTATTTGGAGTATAAGAGAGGCTAGACCAACAACTGTAGTTAGCAAAACTGTCCAACAGAACAATAGAGGCGTTAATTCCTCCCTAACACTCACAATACATCGCTGCCTATAGTAATTCCAGGGTCATGAATATCAGAGATGTTTTTTTTTTAATCAGAGAGGTTACATTTAAATTTTCAATCCAATATGGCCACCAGGACCACGTGACCGATGACGTCATAAATTAAATTATTTATTCACATCAGGTTGTAGATCAGAGAGATATATTGTTTGTTATTTCTGTGGTTCTTGTTGGGAGTCGATCTTTGAAATGTGCAACCATTGGTCAGACAGCTGGCGCATCCCACCCACATTTGTCACTTGACTCCACCCACCATGCCCAGGGCACCCAGACAAAATAATATGGCCGCCATCTTGGTTTTATGGTTGGCCTTAAATATCAGGCCTGTAGGCCTCTGCTGATTATACACTGCCTGGGTTTGTTGTGTCATATTGCCATTGGTTTTCTTTGGGTCGACTTTTACTCACGATGCGGTACCCCCCAAAAATGTGATCGTTGTCGAATATAAATTATTAGTAAGGTTCAATCAAGCCTGTCAACACACACTGTACAAGGCTCCATAAAAATAGCGTTACACAAATGGGGGACAACTAATCCATGACCATGTGACAAATCAGCTTGTTCTAATATAACTGTGGGGAGGGTGACATGGATAAGAGGTGTCGAGTTAATCTTTTCATAGCGCATTAAATGTGTATTTCCCAATGGTGCTGTTCATCTTTTAAGAGTGCGATAAATGCCCGTTTTCCAATCGGCCCATTTCCGGATTTTCTTACTTTCTGGATCTTACTGGATTTTGAGACTTAAAGCGTAGCTTGTGTGCCCATCTTCACAGTGTCTTAAACTCTAAAATATGGGTTAAACTTCAAGGGAAGGTCAGACCAATGCTTCTCAAGCGCAGACTTAAACTGATTTCTTTTTGAGGTTGTGACCACAGTGCAGTAAGAAATTAAAGGTTGTGACAACAGTGCTGTAAGAAATTAAAGGTTGTGACCACAGTGCAGTAAGAAGTTAAAGGTTGTGACCACAGTGCAGTAAGAAATTAAAGGTGTGACCACAGTGCAGTCATTCTTGTTGATAAACCACATGCATCTCCTTTTTGCTGTTTTATAATTGTTGTTTTTTTAAATTTTATTTCCAGGCTGGTACATACTCTTTCCTTGCTTTTTCCTATACAACGCCCATGGAGGAGCTGAGATACAGGTTGCACACACATGCAGACAGATACACGAGACAACTCCGGACTTGACTTTCACACAAACACACCCACTGAGATTGGGGAAAATGATGTCAATTCCCAGAGTACTCTGAGTACCAGCAACATCATTTTTACATCACTTTTCTTTCTGCACTCAGCAGGGCAATCAAGGTTTAATTTCCTCCTCTGCATGGACGCCAGCCGAAGGGTTTTTTATGCCTCCATCACCGAAGGCCGGAGGCATTATGTTTTCGGGTTGTCCGTCTGTCTGTACGTCCGTCCGTATGGGCTAAACCTCGTTTTTCTCAGCAACCACATGTCCAATTGAGACAAAGCTTTCAGGGTAGGAGTGACACCCATGCAGAATGTTTTTAAATAATTATGACGTCCTAGATCACGTGGTATGGCAGCCATCTTGGATTAAACGCAAATAATTTAAAAAATCTTGGAAACCGTTTAATGGAAAAATTGGAAACTTGCCACATTGTCAAGTTCTCCC
This sequence comes from Myxine glutinosa, assembly GCF_964187855.1. NCBI lineage: Eukaryota > Metazoa > Chordata > Myxini > Myxiniformes > Myxinidae > Myxine > Myxine glutinosa. The sequence goes on from NC_136261.1 coordinate 333,388,537, forward strand.
AATGAGGCACAAAAGCATGATAATGATGACATCAGAGGTGAAGTGGTATACCAGCCAAAAATGTTTTAATCAAATTCCTTATCCTAAAAAATTGAAATTGCACACACATGATCGATGACCCATTTGTATTGAAATATTAAATTTATGACATCGTAGGTCACATGGTTTGGCAGCCATATTGGATTTAACCTAAAACCTTTAAAAACATCTTCTCCCAAAACCACCAAATCGATTCTCAAAACTTTACGTGTTTTATTGACGAGGCATGGCGATTAGAATATGATCACAAAAACATCATTGGTCACATGGTGTGGCAGCCATATTGGATTGAAGGAAAATATTAAATAATTATATCTCTGAAACTGCTCACCCTATCAATGCGAAATTTTACAAATATCATCTAGCATCATTGTTGCATATAGTTTGAAAAGGATGATGTCGTAGGTCATGTGGTTTGGCAGCCATCTTGGATAGAAAAAAACTAACCTTATCTGATCAACACGAAACTTAATAAATGTGATCCTCTACCCATACATATGAAGAGTGTACATTTTTTTAAGGTCATATGTCATGTGGTGTGGCAGCCATATTAGCTTGAAAGCTGATAATTAAAAAAAATCCCTTCTCTGAAACTGTTTTACCGATCGATGTGAAATCTGTCATTGCTGGTGGATATGTGATACTTGAAAACAGCTGAAAGGATTTAATTCAAACCTGTTTATTTTTAGGACAGTGAATGAGGGTATCTACCCATTGTGGGACTATGCGGAGGCATATTAGCGATACATTCGCATTGCTCCAGTTTTCCATGCTCTATCCTTTAAATGCTGAGCATCAAACAAGAAAAGAGCACGTACCATTTTAAATGGTATGGCTCGGCAGTCTTTGGTATGACTTGGCAGGGGTGCAGACCTCCCAGACCCAAAGTGGACGCTCTAACCATTATGCTTCCGAGTGTGATTAATATAATCTCTCTCAAACAAATAAGACATCTAATTGATTTGATTTTCTTTACACTATCCACCACTTGAAATGGTATAAACCCAGCAAGCCTGCTGTGCTTGGTCTGTAACAGCGTTTATCTATGTGTGTGGGTGTGTGGGGGTATCTTTACTAATTCACGGGCCCAGTGTGTTTGTTCGTTACCTCCACCACCAAAGGTGGAAGGAGGTTATGTTTTCACCCCTGCCTGTCTGTGAACAAAATATATCAAAAGGTTGTGGATGGATTCGGGCGAAATTTCGCAAAGAGGTAGCGTATGTGACAAGGAGGAAATGATTAGATATTGGTGAAGATCCAGATTCGGATCCGGCTAGGAGAATTTTAAAAGTGATTTTTCACTATTGGAGTTGGGGCCAAAAATGATAAATAGCAGGATATCTCAAAATGTTGTGGACAGATTTGGAAGAAACTTGGTGGAGAGGTTGTGTGTGTGACTCGGACTAATCGATTCGATGTTGGTGAAAATCTGAATATGGATTTGGATATGAGAATTATTTCATTTTAGAGTGATTCTTCACCATTGAGAGATAGCTGGGATAAAACCAACATATAGCAGGATATCTCAAAAAGTTATGGATGGATTTGTACGAAGCTTGGTGGACAGTTGTGTGTGTGACAAGGAAGAATCCATTCAATTTTGGTGAAGATTCGGATCCGGATCCGGCTATTATAATTTTTTCAGTGATTCTTCACCGTTGGGAGATCGGGCCAAAAACGATATGTAGCAGGATATCTCAAAAAGTTGTGGACGGATGATTTTGATTAAATGTGATTCTCTATTGTGATTTTCTGGTTTACTCTGGGATACAAAACGTAAACTGTTCATCTGGTGGAGGTATGTTCTCTACAGAGTGCCGTTGTAGTTTGTTTTGTGGGTTTGTTTGTTGCACTTCTCCTTCTACAGCTCTGGGCAGATTACATCCAGGCTTGCTACATAGGATAAAGCATGACCCCAATTGGTGTATCGGGTTTTAAAAAAAAAATCTTTGGCGGTGGTCTTTGGGGAGAGAGGAGGGGGAAGGGAGGATGGGACGTAAATTCTCTATGTAAATGTGTACCGTGTAGCGCTGCCTCCAGATTGGAGAGGGTATTACAAGTCCCCACCCTTTACAATACAATATTGCTGTCCCCACATTTTCCAGTGCGGTGACGTGTTTTGGATTATAAGAAGTGGGCATGTTGTTGGTTAATGCATGTTTTATTTTTTGTTTTATTTTCGGGAGTGATTGAGGCAGCTGTAAGTTGGCTGCACTCTGCCCAAATTAAGGTACGTGTTAGAAGAACTTGTTGCATGCGTAGTTAACAAGATAGCCCGTAAGGTGGGTACTCTGCTTATGTATAAAATGTATAAAGTGTGTGTGATATTTATGTTCAACTTTCCCATAAGATTTTGTTATTAAAGTTTTTGCTTTGTTTTAAAGGCTATGAATGTTATTCTATTTCAGCTTGTATATACCAAACCATTTGCCCATTCTTGGCCATTTATATAATTATTGTGTGCTTACCTGTAATGCTATAAATATGTAAGTGCTGCGCAGTTTAAATGTCAGAGGTTCAATAATTTTAGCCCCACATTAAAAAAAACCCCAGAATGATCGAGGAGGCATGAGAACAAACCTGAACTCTTTCACCCACGGAAGCATCCGTCTGTCCTGTTCATTGCATAAATGGTCGTAATCGCCACCAGTATGCCATGGGTAAAATGAGTGGAAACGCACCATGTACATTCCCTGATGAGAAGAATGGGAAGAGAACAGGTAAATTTGGTGTGTGTGTGTGTGTGTGTGTGTGTGTGTGTGTGTGTGTGTCTCTCTGTGTGTGTGTCTGTGTCTGTGTGTGTGTGACTGTGTCAAAGTGTGTGGCTGGACGTATAACAAACAGTTCGAGCAAGTGATGACCTACCTCGCTTATGCATCACAGTCAACAGTGGCTGTAGGTAATTGGTTGTTCAAACACATCTATTCATTGCAATACTTTGAAAATGTAGTCACTATAAGCATCACTAAAAACAAATTCATCAATTTTGAAAAAATTCAAAAATAAAGTCACCAATAAATATTTAGTTTCCTTTACTGGAGAAGTCATGGGGTTTATTCTTCCTGTTGGATAAAACGGAACGTTAATTTGACACATATGATGGTTTAACTTCATAATTTTTCGTGGAAAGTCGAGGCTCGTGGAGGAGCTATAACATAGAGTGGATGAGGACGTAACATAAGTAAAGCAACAGTGTAAATAGAGGAGGAGTGGAACACAAATAGCAGGATGAGGGATAAAATAGAGAAGCTCGGATAAATAAGGGATGTGGGGAAGAATTAGGGGTAGGGTGGAGAAGATTAATACAGAAGCAAACTCTTAGGAAGGAAAAACTTGGAACGAAGTTGGTTTGCGGAGGGTTCACGAGGGTACAAATGATCATGGTTATGAGATGGTGGTGAACAGCTGTCTTGAAGACCTGGAGGGAAGAATGGCATTAAATAGAATGTGGAAGTTTATTCCACAAGTGGGAAAACTAAGAACAAATGTGGAGGTGAGCAGTGATTCTGGAAATCTCGAATAATATTGATGATGAATATATCGACATCTCTGTTCGACAAAGGTCTGCTTGACCACCTTGAAGGAAAGAATGGAATTTTAAAAACTTTTTTTTGCATTTTAACAGTTGCACACACACTTGCTGAAGATTGCTCAAAAATGTCACTCCTCAGCCATTCTGAAAATGCAGGGTTTCGAAGACCGACACTTACAGGTGTGGCCTTTGAATTGTTTAATCACTCCTGTGCTTCGCAAAGCGAAAAGCAAGGTTAGTCATTCGGTTGCGTACCTGCGTGCATACGTGTTGCATACGTGCGTACGTAGTGTGGCGTACGTGTTTTCATTTTAAAAACTCATTTTCTCGGCAACCGTTGGTCAGATTGACACGAAATGTTACCATAGGAGTGCCTCCGCCTGTAGAATTTTTTTTGGGGGGGATGTGGGGAAGAAATAGAGGTAGGGTAGAGAAGATTAATACAGCTCAGGAAGGAAAAACTTGGAACGAAGTTGGTTTGCGGAGGGTTCACGAGGGTACAAATGATCATGGTTATGAGATGGTGGTGAACAGCTGTCTTGAAGACCTGGAGGGAAGAATGGCATTGAATAGAATGTGGAAGTTTGTTCCACAAGTGGGAAAAATAAGAACAAATGTGGAGGTGAGCAGTGATTCTGGTAATCTCGAATAATATTGATGATGAATATATCGACATCTCTGTTCAACATAGGTCTGATTGACCACCTTGAAGGAAAGAATGGAAATTAAAAAACTTTTTTTTGCATTTTAACAGTTGCACACACAATTGCTGAAGATTGCTCAAAAATGTCATTTCTCAGCCATTCTGAAAATGCAGGGTTTCGAAGACCGACACTTACAGGTGTGGCCTTTGAATTGTTTAATCACTCCTGTGCTTTGCAAAGCGAAAAGCAGGGTTAGGCATTCGGTTGCGTACCTGCGTGCGTACATGTTGCATACATGCGTACATAGTGTGGCGTACGTGTTTGCATTTTAAAAATTCATTTTCTCGGCAACCGTTGGTCAGATTGACACGAAATGTTACCATTGGAGTGCCTCCGCCTGTAGAATTATTTTTTGGGGGGATGTGGGGAAGAAATAGAGGTAGGGTGGAGAAGATTAATACAGCTCAGGAAGGGAAAACTTGGAACGAAGTTGGTTTGTGGGAGGTTCACGAGGGTTCAAATGATCATGGTTGTGAGATGATGGTGAACAGCTGTCTTGAAGACCTGGAGGGAAGAATGGCATTGAATAGAATGTGGAAGTTTGTTCCAAAAGGGGGAAAAAGAAGAACAAATGTGGAGGTGAGCAGTGATTCTGGAAATCTCGAATAATATTGATGATGAATATAGACATCTCTGTTCTACAAAGGTCTGAATGACCACCCTGAAGGAAAGAATGGAATTAAAAAAACTTTTTTTTGCATTTTAACAGTTGCACGCACAATTGCTTAAGATTGCTCAAAAGTGTTACTTCTCAGCCATTCTGAAAATGCAGGGTTTGGAAAACCGACACTTACAGGTGTGGCCTTTGAATTGTTTAATTAATCACTCCTGCGCTTCGCAAAGCGAAAAGCAGGGTTAGGCTTTCGGTTGCGTACCTGCGTGCGTACGTGTTGCGTACGTGCGTGCCTAGTGTGGCGTACATATTTGCATTTAAAAAATTCATTTTCTAGGCAACTGTTGGTCTGATTGACACAAAATTTTACCGTCGGAGTGCCTCCTCCTGTGGAATTTTCTTCATTCATAATTATGACGTCATAGGTCACGTGGTACGGACGCCATCTTGGAAAAACGTTACACCTCTCCCCCAAACCGCTCAATGCAATTTTTTTTAACATGGCTCATTGTCAAGTACTCCCCATGGGGAATAAGATAAGTTGATGATGATGTCATTGGTGCCTTCATTATGATGTCATAATTCGACAAGTACAACGGTTTATCTGATAAGTATGGAAAAAAAAAATCCTCTGCAACTGTTAGTCTGATGGACACGGAATTTTGAGAATATGAGCGGCTCCAACTGTAGAATATTTTTAATGATAATTATGACGTCATAGGTCACGTGGTACGGGCGCCATCTTTGAAAAATCGAAAAAAGTTGCACCTCTGTCTCCAAAACCGCTCCATGGAAAAAATTGAAACATGGCTCATTGTCAAGTACTCCCCATGGGGAATAAGATATGTTAATGATGATGTCATCGGTATCTTAATTATGACGTCATAATTCGACAAGTACAATGCTTGCTTCGATCAGTATGAATTTCTTTTCTCTGCAATTCTTGGTCCGATTGACACGAAATTTTCACCATAGAAGCGCCTCTGCCTGTATAATATTTTAATGATAATCATGATGTCATAAGTCATATGGTACAGGTGCCATCATGGAAAAACCAAAAAACTTTGCACCTCTATATCTCCAAAACCTTTCCATGGAAGAAATTGAAACGTGGCTCATTGTAAAGAACTCCATATGGGGAATAGGTGTTGTTAACGATGACCTCATTGGTGCCGTAATTATGACGTCATAATTCGACAGGGGCAACGCTCAGTCTGATCAGTTTGAAATTTATTGAGCGTGATCTATGCAATAATTATATTGGAGAATATAAATTTATGACGTAATCGCTCACGTGGTCTGGCAGCCATATTGGATTAAAGAAGAAAAAAACGTTCCAAAACAGAAGAGTTGACTCGCACCAAGTTGACTGCACAGCATAAGTATTCTATGAATACCATCCAGTTATAAAAATGCAATGGAATGTCAGGAAAGGTTAAAGCTAATTAATGAACATTTAAAAAAAAAATGCAGGATTACAATGTTCGAAAAGTGGTTTACAGATAAAAAGAGACATTAATGAGACATTCATATTGCAGTTAGGATTTTTGGATCATCATTTGTGGGAGATATGTTGAAGGCAGCGGGAAATTGGGGTGTGAAGAGAATGACAGAGATCTGCAATCTGGTGGTGAAAGAAGGCCGCATTCCAGTGTATTGGGAACTGAGTACCCTCGTCCCTCTATACAAGGGGAAAGGTGACCCTCTGGACTGTGGCTCGTATCGAGCCATAAAGTTATTGGAGCATGGAATGAAGGTATTGGAAAGGGTGTTGGAGAGGAGGATAAGGAAGAAAGTGAAGATTGACGAAATGCAGTTTGGATTTATGCCAGGAAGAGGAACGACAAACGCACTTTTTATTGTGAGGCAGTTGCAGGAGAAGTACATGGAGAAGAGGAAGAAGTTGTTTCTTGGGTTTGTTGATCTGGAGAAAGCATTCGATAGGGTTCCACGTGAAGTAGTGACATGGGCATTGAGGAAGTTAGGAGTGGAGGAATGGTTGATCAGAGTAGTGATGGCAATGTATGAGAGAGAGCGCACAGCTGTAAGGACGAAGGACAGGAACAGTGGTGCGTTTGAGGTGAAGGTGGGAGTAAGATCAGGGGTCGGTACTAAGTACACTACTATTTGTAGCTGTGATGGAGGTGCTGGCTCGGAATGTAAAGGAGGGTTTACCGTGGGAGTTGTTGTATGCAGATGATCTGATGTTGATTGCAGAAAGTATGGATGGACTGAAGGAGAAGATGAACAAGTGGAAGGAATGTATGGAGACAAAAGGTCTGAAGGTGAATATCGGAAAGACGAAGGTGATGGCAAGTGGTAAAGCATGTGGTGAGGGGGAAAGAACTGGGAAGTGGCCGTGTGCTGTGTGCAGGAAGGGTGTCGGAGTGAACTCCATTCAATGTACAATGTGCGCTGAGTGGGTTCATCAAAAATGTAGTGGTTTGAGAGGGTCATTAACCAGTGTGGCAGCTACATTCAAATGTAAGGTGTGCACAGAGGGAGCTGCAGATGGAGGAAATGTTGAGTTGGATCTTGGAGACGGCGTGAAGCTAGAAGGTGTGGTAACATTTTGTTACCTCGGAGACATGCTGAATGGAGAAGGTGGATCAGACTTGGCAACGGTTGCTAGAGTGAGATGTGCATGGAAGAAGTTTCAGGAACTGAGTGGCGTGCTGACGAGGAGGGGAGTGTCGTTGAAGCTGAAGGGAAAGGTGTATGCTGCATGTGTGAGAAGTGCTATGATTTATGGGAGCGAGACATGGGTAATGAACGTAGAGCAGCACCGAAGGCTGGAAAGGGTGGAAATGCGAATGGTTCGGTGGGTGTGTGGAGTATCGTTGAGAGAGGGGAAGACAAATGATGAATTGCAAAAGATGATGGGAATAGAGCCTGTGATTGATGCTATGAAGAGAAACAGTTTGAGATGATTTGGTCATGTGCTGAGGAAGGATGAAAGTGACTGGTTCAGAAGAGTGATGGAAATGAATGTAGAAGGAAGTAGAGGACGGGGAAGACCGAGAAAGACTTGGCTAAAGATGGTGGAAGAAGAAATGCGGGCAAGGGGGTTAACAAGGAGAGATGCGGAAAATAGGGCAAAATGGAGAAGATTGTCATGGGGACCGCAAGGCTAACCCCCACTCTTGCAGGGAAAATGGCCTTAAAATGCCTGTTGTTGTTGTTGTTGATTTTTGGATCATCGTGGCTCCGGTGCTTTATTGGTGCACCATTCACCAAGAAAGTCAATTGGACGTGAATGAGACATTGTTGAACGTGTCTTATACCTATACAACACTCATTATAAAACTCCCTGCCTACCTCTAGAGGGATCGTGCAGCCATTGAATTTCAGCACTTGATACAGGTACTCTGGAAAAGAAATAGACATTAAGTGACCTATTCATTAACATGCTAGCTACACATTAAATACATCATTGGAGACCTGTGAAAGATGTGACACCATTGTGTCATTGTATGAACCGTAATAGCACAATCATAATGATAATGAAATGATAATAAAACAGGATTAACAATGATTATTTAAATATAATTTTCACCTTTTGTTGTCTTTTCGCTTGGAATTAAAATGCATTAAATCAGACTTTTTTCATCTTTATTTACACATCGTAACCCACAATTTCCAAGTGAAAAACAAATTCTACTAATTTCAGAAAATTAATTTAAAAAACAAAACTTTAATATCCTGGTGGGGTAAGTGTCCACCCCCCTGAGTTAATACTTGGTGGAAGCATGTTTGACAGCAATTACAGCTGCGAGTATGTTGGGAAAGGTCTCTACCAACTTTGCACACCTTGATTGGGCAATATTTGCCCATTCTTCTGTACAAAACTGTTCAAACTCAGTCAAGTTGCATGGGGAGCGTTGATGGGCAGCAAACTTCAAGTCATGTCATGGGGTTTCGATTAGATTTCGGTTTTTTCGATTTTTGGATTGGAATTCGATTGGATCCATCCATTTGGATCCCAGTTCCTGCTGATGAGAAACATCCCCATAACATGATGCTGCCACCACCATGCTTCACAGTAAGGATGGTGTTCTTTGGGTGATGTGCTGTGTTGGGTTTGTGCCAAACATAACATTTTGCATTTAGGCCAAAAAGTTCCATCTTTGCTCCATCAGACCACAAAACGTTTTTTCCACTTGGCTTAAGAATCTCTGGAGTGGTTTTTTGCATACCTCAAACGGGACTCAAGGTGGGCTTTTTTGAGTAATGGCTTCTTTCTTGCCACCCTACTGTGCAGGCCAGACTTATGGAGTGCTTGGGATATTGTTATCACATGCACACAGTGACCAGTCTTTGCCATAGAGGCCTGTAGCTCTTTCAAAATTGCCATTGGCCTCTTGGTGGCATCTCTGATCAGTCTCCTCCTTGCTTGGTCATCCAGTTTGGAGGGACGGCCTTATCTCGGCAGGGTCTTGATGGTACCAGATGCCTTCCACTTCTTAATGATTGTTTTGACTGTGCTCCAAGGGATATTCAAGACCGTTGAAATATTTTTTGTAGATATCCCCTGATCTGTGCCTTTCCACAACTTTATCCCGAGATCTTTCGGAAGCTCCTTGGTGCTCATGGTTGAGTCTTTACTGTGAAATGCATTACCCAGCAGAGGAAAACTACAGGAACAGCTGATTTTATTCTGAAATAAGCAGAATCACCACAATTTAACACAAGTGGAGGCCAATTAACTTGGTTTGTGATTTTGAAGGTGATTGGTTATACCTCAGCTAACTTGCTATTGTTATTTCAAGGGGAGTGAACGCTTATCACAACAACAACAACAACAACAACAGGCATTTTCAGGCCATTTTCCCTGCTCGAGCATGGGTTAGCCTTGCGGGCCCCATGACAATCTTCTCCATTTTGCCCTATTTTCTGCATCTCTCCTTGTTAACTAACCCCCTTGCCCGCATTTCTTCTTCCACCACCTTCAGCCAAGACATTCTCGGTCTTCCCCATCCTCTACTTCCTTCTGCATTCATTTCCATCAATCTTCTCATCCAGTCTCTTTCATTCTTCCTCAACACATGACCAAACCACCTCAACCTGTTCCTCTTCACAGCATCCATCACAGGCTCTATTCCCATCATCTTTCGCAATTCATCATTTGTCTTCCTCTCTCTCAACGATCCTCCATACATCCACCGAACCATTCACATTTCCACCCTTTCCAGCCTTCGTTGCTGCTCTACGTTCATTACCCATGTCTTGCTCCCATAAATCATAACACTTCTCACACATGCAGCATACACCTTTCCCTTCAGCTTCAACGACACTCCCCTCCTCGTCAGCACGCCACTCAGTTCCCGAAACTTCTTCCATGCACATCTCACTCTTGCAACCGTTGCCGAGTCTGATCCACCTTCTCCATTCAGCATGTCTCCAAGGTAACAAAATGTTTTCACACCTTCCAGCTTCACGCCGTCTCCAAGATCAAACTCAACATTTCCTCCATCTGCAGCTCCCTCTGTGCACACCTTAATTCACCTTTTTGTACTCAAATTATTTTACAGAAGCAGGTCAATATTAAATATGTCGAACTCAGTTGAAAAAAACATTATATATTTTTTGAGTGCTTTAAATTAGCACAAGTCATTTGCCATCGTATATTTTTGAATGTTTCCAGTATATGAAATTTGAAATAAGTAAGAGTATGACTGTTGGGAATTGTTATGTTTGTATGACATACCATCGTGTCCCCAAGACAATAGCACATTATCGAGTCCGCAGCACGGTGCGTACATTCCATACAAGGTGCTGTCGGGTACAAAAATAATTGAATGAATAATTACAATGACAAGAATCAGGCTTATTGATGTAATAAATGAAGAGGAAAAGAGGGGTGAGCTGTAAGCAATATGGCCGATCTTAAAAAAGTTAATGACAGACATTGATGAGATAGTGCTTTTTGATGCACCTTGTCAGCTGTTCCACATCAACTTTAACCATTTTTTTTTTTTGAAAAGATCGAGGCTCGTGAAAGAGCTAACATCAATCACAAAAACAAAAAACGGACACACAAAACATACAATAAAGGGAGCGGGAGAAGATGGGTAGAGAGAGAGAAGCACACAAGTACAACAGCAGAGAACAGGGACAATGGAAGATCTGTGGGAGGGAGAGGGCTTGGGGGGAGGAGGCATGGGAAGGCGGGGTGCGGGGGGCGGGGGCGGGGGGCGGGGGGCGGGGGTTGGAAAGCATAAAACACATGGACACTGCTGGAACTTCCAGGAAAGAAAAAAGTCGGTTATTTAGAAAAATTAAAAAAAGTGGATTTGGGGTGAATTAACGGGGGTAGAAAAGATCAAGGTTTTGGTTGGGGGAAGATAAGAGATGATGGTGAACAGCTGTTTTAAAGACCTGGAGGGAGGAGTGTGATTGAAGAGTAAGAGTATGACTGGGGGTTGGGAAAAACCTTGGGGGAAAAAAATAATCATTGTTTTTTCATTTTCTACTTCTGTTACAACAGCTACTTATTTCTGTTTCAGGCTTTTTTAGACAAATTTGATGAGGGGCCTAAATACATAAAATCATTTACATCTTTGTAACGAAATTTTTGGTGGGAATCAGAAGAGACAAAAAAATTCTTAACCATCAAATGTCATGGAGATGGCTCTAGCCAAGTTGATCCGACACTGCAATGCGATGAAGAAGAAAAGCCGTTTGTAGCCTTTTGTTCATTCCACCTTTTTATAGAATGGTCTGGGCTAATAGAGGAACTAAACGATGTTACAGGTTACTAAAGTGGTGGACAGTACATTTGAAAGACTGAAGTGAGGAGGACGAAACAAACAAAGACAGACAATTCCACAATCAGGAAAATTCGTGGGTGAATAAATGCTGTTGGACAACCAACCTGGCTGTACCTGGGGGGGGGATGAGTAGGTCAGGAATGTGGGCAATCTGGAGTGGCTAAGAGATATAAGAGGTAGGAGAGGGCTAGAGTAGCAAAGCCGGATGTAGGAGGAGCATGAAGCCAATGAGTGCGTCTTACGAGGCTGTGGAGCATGGGATACATGTCTGGCAGAGCAGTAAAGGGGTTTGATGCACTGATGGTGGCAGCTATGTTTGGCCGTATTGGTGACCTAGACTGTGAGCCTTGAGTTATTCTGTGCAACTAAGTGTCCTGTTGTGGAATCTAGGTAAGGGTGAGTTACGGGTTGGCCATGCCTCGCTGTGTATTGCTGGCTGTATGCTGAATGCCAGCCTGCGTTTTTTATTTTATGTGTGGCCTAGTTGAGGAACAAGATCCAATTTCCTTGCGTTTTAAGTTAGAATCTACTTTCCCTATGCTACAAATGAATTTAAAGCTCAGACCACTGTGCGGAGTTTAACTGCTGGCCATGCAGGTTGTGGCAGTTGGTTTGCATTTGGAGAGATGCAGCAAGCACCACAATCTCACAGTTGTTTATTGTCCATACCCGATTCACATTCAGTCCCAATCTGCCCATCGAACGGGTTAATCAGTGTGTGCAGTAGCAGCCCGGAGTTAAAGGGGGGAAGACTGGCAGCAGGCACCGAAGATGTGAATGCAGACCCAACGACACCAATGCAGACCCTAACGACTCGACAGCAGGTACCGACACTGGCCAAATGAGCAATGACACCAGCATTCTTATAATCCCCATGGGGCCTGTTGAAGTGCTCGTGTGCAGTGCTCATTAGTGCAGCCAGACAGATGTCCTTATTCAGGCATGTTATTGGCCCGTCTGGTAGCTTTGTGCAGACCCCACAATTTCAGCATGGGTTATGCTCATTGGTCATTAGAGAATTTCCTTTTTTGTGTGCTTAGTCTCGGCTTCTATGAGAGCTAACACATATAACATATAGTAAAAGGAGTGGGAGAAAAGAGGGGGAAAGAGAGGGAAGCACAACAACAGTAGAGAACAGGGACATCGGGAGATCTGTACAAGAGAGAGGGCTGGGGCAGCGTACATGGGATAAACAAGATGGACCCTGCAAGGGCTTTCAGGAAAGAAAACAGGGAATTTCAAACAAGGTGGATCTGGGGTGAATTAGTGGGGGTAGAAAAGATCAAGGTTTTGGATGGGGAAAGATAAGAGATGGTGGTGAACAGCTGTTTTAAAGACCTGGAGGGAGGAGTGGGATTGAAGTGAGTGTGGGAGTTTGTTCCAGAGGCGGGAGAAAAGAGGAATGAAAGAGTGAAGGTGAGCAGAGAGCCGAGATTTCGGCAGTTTAACCATCAGAGGGTTGCTGGCAGATCTTGTGCGACCTGTAGGAATATTTGGGGGACAAAGCACAGAGAGAGCTGGGGGAGCAAGGCCGGAGAGGAGTCGGTAGAAGACAGAAAGACCACCTACCTGTCTGCGGTGAGTGAGTGAAAGGCCCTCGGAGATAGCTTCATCACGGGAGATTCCAATGATTCTGAAAGCTTTGGTTTCAACAGCGTGAAGCCGAGCTAGGTGTGAGGCAGGAGCACCGGCCCATAGGGGAGAACAGTATTCCATTGAGCTGCGGATGAAAGCCTTGTATGTGGTTAGGAGCTCAGGTGTGCCGAGGAAGGACTTCGCACGACGGAGGATGCCCAGTCGGCGACTGGCTTTGGAGGCCAGCTTGGAAATGTGGTTTTCCCAAGAAAGATCATGGCGGATAGTGAGACCCAAAAGCTTGAGCGACAGAACTTCTTGGAGAGGATTGTTGAGAAAGTAGATGGGAGGGTTGTCCAGTCGATCTTTTCGGAGAGATATAGTGAGAGTGTGAGATTTGTCAGGATTGAAAGACATGTTCCACTTGTTTGACCAGTCTGTGATTTTGTCCAGGTCTTCAGAGAGTGGGGAGGCTGCAGACTGCCGATCTGAGGGAAGAGGATTGGAGCGGCAGAGAGTGGAGTCATCAGCAAAGAGATAGAGAGGATTTTCCAGAGAGTCGGAGAGATCATTGATAAAGACCAGAAAAAGCACAGGGCCCAGAACACTGCCTTGGGGAACTCCAGCCTGAACAGGAAGGGAAGATGAGAAATCCATTCAGGGCCACACGTTGTCTACGACCAGAGAGGAAGTCCGCAAGCCATGATCAATGACCTGATCTAACATGTTATAATGTGATGCACAATTTGATCCTTTCAATGACGTGGTCTCTACCATGTTATGTCATGCACGGTCTGATCCTTTCAATGACCTGATCTAACATGTTCTAATGTCATGCATGTGCTGATCTTTTCAATGACTTAATGTAACAAAATAAGTAATAGTAATAATAATTGGCACTAATATTAAGGATAATAACATGACTCCCCCTGCCACTCCCGTAGTGAGCTGGTGTACTAGTACTGTTACGTTTGAAGGGGATAGACAATGATTACCTTCGAGCCAGGTAGAGTGTATAGATTAGTGTGCTCCAACTGTCATGAAGAAGAAGAAACCCCATGTAATAAGTAGGAAATTTGTTTGGACCGGATGTCGTGTAAGTGTTGTGTAAGAGCTTACACAACGTGTAAGAGTTGTTAATTAGTGAGAGATTATGGGTAATTAATCCCCTGTATGTGATGGCCTCTGTTATTTTTCCTGTGTTCCTTATGACACCGCACTACACACCATAGCCAAGCCAAGCAATCGACACCATAATTAATGACACTAATTAAAAACCAACCGGAAACCAGGCATTGAACACTACTGCTGGTACCGCAGCCGCTACATCACCACCTTAATCAGGCTGGGCCGTGGAGCCATGCCCCGATGAGCAGTGATTGGTCCGGGATTTGATTGGCACAAGGAATGGTAAGATGGGACTCGCTGATAGGAGCGGACACGGACACGTCGTGAGCTGATGTCAGAGCCTTGACTATAAAGGAACGCTCGACCGACCTTTGCTTCTTCTCGTTCTGGATCCCATAGCGAACGGTCGCTTATTGCTCTTGCGCAAGGAAGATTCATTACGAACGGTTTTGTTCCGACATCTTCATCGTGATCGTGAGGAGGAGGAACTGCGGACCGAGTTTCCCACGCAAGGATGACGAAGACGAACGCGGCTGGGCGAACGAGGGTTCGCGAGGCCTAGTTTGTGCCCACGGCAGTGCAGCCTGCGGGTTTTCCCACCAAGGACGCGGGGGATGTTGGTGGGGGTGGGGGGGGGGGGGAGGATTTGACGATTCCTGACAAGATTCAAGAGCCGATTTGAGCTAAGTGCCACAAATCACACATTTATTTTCCAGTTATTTTATCACTTGTGTTGTAATCGAGTCTGTGTGGGGCGCTCCGTTTAGGAATAATAGTTTTTATTTGGTCGTGTTTTATTTTGTTACCGGCATTTTCTTTAATAAAACCGGTATTTTTGTACAGTTTAATTCCGCGTCAGTTTGAGTTGATTTATTGCAAGGTCGAGGACGTCGGGTGAACTCGTGAAGGTAAGCGCTTACGGCTTCTCCCCCACTTGCTCCCCGCGCGTCTAACGCCGGTCCGCCATTGAATTGAACGCCTCGGAGTTGAAGCTCGTTTGGTCATCTGTGTCACCCCGCGATGTTCACCAGAGGGTAGGTACACGACAGTATTGTAAAAGCACATATAGACTATGTGGAAGAGATGATGAGGAAGATTCCAAAATGTAGGGAGGGGTAAAGTGTGGCTTAGACACAAACATTTTGGGGGAAGGTGAGACGGGTGGTGCTCGACGTGTTTTATCATTTACAAGAGTTACACCACATGCTAACATATACTATGAAACAACTATTCTAATCTTTCCCCCATTTTACCTCTTAATCCAGATACGTAACAATTTATATTTGTCGATGTGACAAGTCACATAACTGATTTTCCCTGTTAGACTCTTAACATGTGTAATAAAATTGTAACTAAGTTGAACCCAAGTGTTACGCTCTCTCCCACCACTGAGAGGCGTCTATAAGAACTCGGACGACCATCGCTCCGGATCATTCCTGAGACATGTAATCTGTGTGACAGCGTAGACTCGAATGGTGCGTATATTTAGATGATCCAGGCTTGCTTGCACTGAATGTTAATTGCTGGACTTCTCCTTTATTATATAATCCTGATATATGGCATGATCGTATTTTTACAGGTGTTGCCAGAGAACGAATTTGCATTAAACCTACCATTAGGACAATGTTGTGGATTTGACTTTTTACAACAACATGTCCATCGAAAATCACTGTTAGGTGTGTGTGTGTTTCGCTTGATCACAGGTTTGGAGTGTAATTCAACAAAGTTAAAACAACTTTTGTTGGTTACAAGCAGTTGATATTCTTTCCAAGTGGAAAAGGTAAATATTTTCATCTTTCTCCATAAAAGCTGGCAACACACAAACTGGGCTGGCTATTCAAGCTTGAGTTTCAAAACAGAATATCATTTGAGTTGAAAAAACTTTTTTTGTTTGAAATGAAGTGATTAATAGCCTGTTAATGAGGTCCATGTATTTACGTAGAAATAATTTTTTGTGTGATCTCGCAAATCTGATCCTTCAATCATGTGCAAATATAAATGGGACATTCCCACTCTGCTTCCGATCACGTGTTGGCAGGGGTGTCAGCCCAAAGGGGAGAGCAGTACTCCATCAAGCTGCACATGAAGGCCTTGTATATTCTCAAAAGTTCAGCCTAGACAAGAAAAGACTTTGCATCATGAAGAATCATTTGCCCAGTGTAACCTGTCTGGCTTTGTAGACCATCTTGGAAATATTCTCTGCCCAATAAAGATCATATCTGATGGTGATGCCCAAATGTTTGAGTGACTTCACCTCTTCAAGTGGTTTGTTTTGGAAGAAGACGGGAGGGTTTGGTTTCCAGATGGTCCTTTCAGAGATATAGGGTGAGTGTGTGGGATTTGTCGGAGTTGAAAGACATATTCTAAGTATTGGACCAACTCCTGATTCTATTAAAGTCTGCAGAGAGGGAAGAGGCTGCTCCCTGCCTGTCTGTAGCATGAGAGATGATACGGTAGTGGGTGGAGTCGTCAGCAAAGAGATAGGCAGGATTTTCCAGGAAATCAGAAAGATCATTGGTGAAGATGAGGAACGAGATCGAGCCCAAGACACTGCCTTGGGGGTACTGCAGCCTTGACAGAGAGAAGAGATGAGAGGATCCCGTTAAGAGCTCCAAGCTAACTGCGGAAATGGAGGAAGTTTGTGACCCATGAGAGGAGGCAGCCTTGGAGTTTGAAGATCAAGGTGGGGTGCCAGACTGTATCACATGCTCGAGTTATAATAATCATGGTATTTATATTGCACCTTTTGGCAATGGATACTTTTTTTTTTGTATACAATATCGAGGCTCGTGTAAGAGCTAACATTAATGACAAAAAACAAACAAACGGACAGATTAAACATATAATAAAGGGAGCGGGAGACAAGATGGGGAGAGAGAGGGAAGCACACAAGTATAACAGTAGAGAACAGGGACATCGTGAGATCTGTGGGAGGGAGAGGGCTTTGGGGGAGGAGGCATGCGAAGGGAGGATGGCCCTAATCTCATGTCTGAGATTGAGCGCTTCCATCCATTGTTGGGAGAGTAGAAGCAGCATGTTCAAGTTAGAATTGGGTCTGAAAGCGAATTGGTGATCTGAGATCAAGCTGTTGGAGAAAAGTATTTGACGTCAACTGCAATGATAGATTCCATGACTTTGCTTATAATTGGAAGCAAGCCAATAGGCCTGTAGTTAAGAGGCTCCATTTTGCACCATGTTTGTGTATTGCAGTGATGTTGGCTAACTTCCAGTCAGACGGAAACTGACCAAGTGAGAACTAGACCGACACTCGGTGGAGCGCATACCTCCACCAGGCTGAACAGTTTAGATTTTGTATCCCTCTGATAGGCCGGATCTGAATCCAAACCTGAACTTAAAGCTAATTGGCTCCTTGTTACCCACACAACTCATCCACCAAGTTTCGTCCAAATCCATCGATAACTTTTTGAGATATTGTGCTATATATTGTTTTGGCCACCTTTACTGGAACATCCACCTTTACACCTGTTTCGCCACGTTCTTTGAGCGTAATGTAGACGGAGGATTGCCAGCAACCATCTAACCCCTGTATGACCACATGTGAGTAGAAATTTACACACACATAATTTCTACAACTTAGTCCACAGATGCCATTTTATCAATCATACAAAGACTGTTGACTAAAGATCTCACTTGTAGCGAGGGTCCTTAATATCTGGGTTCTCCTCAAAAGATGTGGAATGATAGATGACAGACTTCTGTGGAAAACACCCCACAGGAAACGTGTCTCCCACGACACTCCACTGCAGGAAAAAGATAAAAAACGTGGATCAAAATACAAATCAGGAGAACTTCCTTATTGCAATTGAAGTTGGCCAAAGAACATCCAACCATGTGCAGAATATATTCCAATTATCTGCTCGAAATCTCTTATCTTATGCTGATGACTCCTGTGAATCTTTTAAAGTTAGACATTATTGGGATATTCTTATGTGGAAGGGGGTGGGAAGGGAGGATCCATTGCTAAAATAGCTAAACATTGCCAAACATTGTGGTAAGTGCACCCTGATCCCTCTGTTTCGCGTAGGTTAGATTGCTATGTAACAGGGACCTGTCAGAGTAAGCCTTTTGTTACACATGATGCTGAGGAGGCAGTGTATGTAATTTATAGAGATTAAGGTTGTAAAATGTCTGACCTTATGTAAGACGAGGCAAGGTGAGGAATTGGAAGTTTCAAGGCATATTGAAGTGGCTCAGTAGGACCGTCATGATCTGACTAGGCAATGTGTGCAAGTCATGGCAGCGAAATAGGCTGTGGAGCCCAAAATAAGACCGGAAGACTGTTTTTTTGGCGGGGTCGCCCAGTGGGCGAGATGGGCCAGCGTGTGGCACTCCCACAATAATCGGGAAACCAATGACGTGTCACAGCAGGAAAAGGCGGTCATGAAGTCTGGAGGGCAGGCCAAAGGCACGGGGACTGGAGCCGGACACACACGGAGAGTTGGAGGCTGGAACTGAACTTTAAGCCATTAATTTATCTCCCTCTGTTTGGTTGCCATCTTTTCTTCCCTGGTGTTCCACTGCATCATCTTCTTCTGTATACCTGGTGTTGGCCTAATGGTTAGGGTGGCGGGCTTGGGATCCTCAGGTCCTGAGTTCGAATCCCGTTCAGCTGTTGAATTAATACCAGGTAGGGTTGACTCAGCCTGTCATCCTTGCGAGGTCGGCGAAATGAGTACCAGGGTACTGGGTCCTCTCTCAAGGAGGATGGTGGCAGGATTTGCAATCTGGCTGCAGTAAAAACACCTCATTCCTTAGCAGACACAGAGTGTCGGGATAGTGCTGAAGAGTCGTCCAAGGACACAGTGACATGCTGATCCAGCGTATGCTCCCGTATATATATATATATATATATATATATATATATATATATATATATATATATATATATATCTATATATATATATATATCTATATATATATATATATATATATATCTATATATACAGACTTGGCATTTAATATGGAATATTTTTTTTGTGGGGGTAAACTTACTTTTCAAGATGTCTTAGAACCAAAAGTTCATTGGAATTATGTTGAAATTATTCTAGATTTTGTTAATGTGACCTTTAAAAGAAACAAAAACCACATTTGACATTTCGAAACAAATAAATTGATCCTTGAAAGTGATGTAAACTGATATCGAACTCAATTCATGGACAGTACTGTGTTAAACTTCTGTGCGTTTTCCAGAAGTATCTCTTTATTTTGCACATTAGCCAAATTTTTTTTTAACAAAAACAAAAGTTAAATTACAACTGGGATTACGGACACTACAATTACAGTTCAGTACTTCGTGTAACCCCCACGAGCATTCATGAGAGCACGTACACGTTGAGGCATGCTGTTCACGAGATTTGCCAAGGTTTGGACAGGAATCGCTTGCCATGCAGTGACAATAGTCTGCTGCAATTCACGCACAGAGGTCGGTTGCTGGTCCAAGTGGTCGATTTGACGCGTTAATTCTGCCCACAAGTTCTCTATCGGATTCATATCCGGGGACATGCCAGGCCACTCCATATGCTCTACACCACGGTCAGCAAGAAAGTGTTGGATCATGCGAGCACGATGAGGCCGTGCATTGTCATCTTGGAAGACAAAGTTTCCTCGAAAGGCTGCACGACCAAATGGAAGCAATGTTTCTTCCAGAATGGCCCTGTACTTGAACTGGTTCAGGTTTCCATTCAGAACAACCAGGTCAATTTTGCCCCCTGCATGAAAAGCAGCCCAAACGGTCACCCCACCACCTCCAGCTTGGACTCCTGGCACTATACAATCTTTGTTGTAGGCTTCATGCACTTGTCTGCGCACTCGGACGTGGCCATCTTGACGATAGACCAGAAATCTAGACTCGTCACTGAAGATCACATGATTCCAGTGTCCTGGCTGCCATTGACGGTGCTCTCTGGCCCACTGCAATCGGCGCTGGCGGTGTTGTCTGGTCAGGCGTGGCTTTCTCAGGGGACGCCTGGCACGATAGCCTGCTTGAACCAGTCATTGGTTGACTAGCCTTCTGGATACAGGCACATTTGTCAGTTGCTGCCACTCAGCCCGAAGCCGATTAGCTGACTTGGTACGGCCATTGCGGACTAACCAGTGCAGCTGGCGATCATCCCTCCTTGTGGTTCTGCGGGGACGTCCTGGCCTCGGTATTGGAGTAGGGACACCCCTCTGAGCATTTCGTTTCAGGATCTTTGACACCTGACCTTGAGTGATGCCATACTGCCGAGCAATAGCACGCTCTTTCATGCCATAATTTCGTAAAGCCACCACTCCATGACAAACAGCATTGTCGAGTTGACGGACCATCTCCAGAGGAAGCGGCAATAACTTTTGGAGACGTGCAGCAGTTGTTTTCCACTAATACAGAACACAACAACCCTTGTATACCCGACTGTGAAGCCAATCGTCAAATGCACCTGTCCGTACGTTTTGCCACGCCACCTGTGATATAATCCTGTTGTTGACTTCTTGCTGCGACAGACAATGAGTGACATGGTTCTTTTAACAAATAAATCACCAAAGTGTAAAAGAAACTCACCAGATTGATATACTGAGTTAAGAAAGTAAACCCAAGTCAAGAAAAAATATATATTCCATATTAAATGCCAAGTCTGTATATATATATATATCTATATATATCTATCTATCCATATATATATATATATATATATATATATATATATCTATATATATATATATATATATATATATCTATATATATATATCTATCTATCTATCTATCTATCTATCTATATATATATATATATATTGTTACGCAACTGTGATTAACACCACAGTTACGGATGGCCGATTTGCGAGACTTTAACTCCCGAGGCGAAACTCAATGGCGGATTCAAGTTCAACACAAACGCGCGGAATGGCGGGACACAGCGAAGGCTCCGCAACCTTATCTATTAAAATCAAACACCCAGGAAAACTGCGTTCAGATATATATATAGAAAATAATATAAGGATTTATTATCGAATAGTAATACAGTGAAAAAGCCGCGCCGGTAAATCTAATAACTCTAAATCGGGACGTCCCCACACGACTGACAGCAAACACGATACGAGGGAGATTATGAATACAAAAATAACACGTCACGTCGTTCAAATGTACGCGGATGCGGCTTATCTGTCTTTCGTCGTCTTGGTGGCGGCCGTCCAACACCGCTCCTTTTGGCCCGATCGCACACCACCAGGTCCTTCGCTCCAAGCTCTACGAGGCCCCGCTCCAAGCACCACGCGTCCGACGCATGGCCAGCAGCTTCACACGAGGACGATCTCCACAAGGCCCGTGCACCAATGGTTCAACGGAGGGCTCGACTTGCAACGAACTGCTGCGAACTGCCGCGTGCTTGGTGTTCTAACGAACTCTCCACCAACTGCCTTCGGGGAGCTTTTCCACCAACTGTCTTCGGGGAGCTTTTTCCACCAACTGTGTCTCCGCGTCGACTGTGTGCTCCAACGAACTCCCTGTGTACTCTCTGGACTGCCTGCGTCTGCCACGAAATGGCGTCCGACCGTCGCATATATTGGTGGCCGATCACGTCACATTGGCGCACTCCTCAGCCAATCACAGCCTCCCAACTCGCCCAGGTCACGCCCTCTGCGGCATGCGACTCCTGACATCTCCCGTCCGCGACCCCCCCGCGGTCGTTTTGTAACACGTGCCAGCGAGGTTGGTAGGCCTTTGAGGTGCGAACGGCGGCGGCCAACCGTGGCGGTGTTTTTGGCCTGGTTTCCTGTCTATTTATTACGAAGTCAATGTCAGGGAAAGGGAATTATTTAATGTTGCGCTAAAGGACCTAACTAATGTTTATGTGGTTTGCAGTGCCATAATGGACAAAGGTTTGACTACCAGGTGAGACTCACAGGGGCGTTACCTTTAATCCCTCACTATTTAACACTCGGACCTCCAGGTAGATCCACAATCATACATCTTACCCCGACAACCGCCTAAACATCAAGAACTTATTACATGTAGAGTCCCTGTCACGACAGCCGAATACCTACCTATTCAGATCTACCTAGCTCTAGATATTGCTCTACCAAATTCATAACACAGCCCCCCCCCTGGAACCGTAGCTCCTGCAAGGTTCACCGCAGGCGCTACCATTCCAGCCTTAACACTTACTGTCACACACTTAATTAACCTATGAAATAAATCAGGAAGGGCTGTGGGAAGTGAGTCGGACTACCTACCTACACTTCCTTAACATGCTGAACCCCTTAACCATCATGCAAGTATGTACATCTTCTTCGTTGTTCCTGTGGAGGGAGGAAACAACAACACACAACACTAACTTAACCACAAAACTTAACCATCTTTCCAAACTCAAAACTCTAACCTTTGTACATACCCCGGTCTACAGACCGCGTCCCCCGGTGGATGCCACAGGACACAACCTTACCTGCGGGGCCATCCCCAATGCATCCCCCTAAATTTTCCACGGCCCTGTCCAGATGTTACAGGTGAGTGACACGGCTCGGTGGATTTCGCCCACATTCATGCAACACAGAACCCTTAACCACTCATTCTCATTCCATAGGTCATCAAGGCATTTCAAAAATCAACAAAGCACTTATTTCAATACACCCCCTGCAGGACCATGGCATTGATGTCATTCACGTGTGTGTGCATTCCTCAACTAGGCAGCGGGGAGGTACCGCACAAAAAGATGGTGGGGGCGCATCAGGCTGTGGTGCCCGCAGTCCCAAAAACAAGTCAACCGACTTACAAGTTCATTGCCCCCCCCCCCTTTACCTCTTGGCCCCGTGACAGCCCAACAGCCCCTTTCCGCCGTTACCTCGCCGGTGAGGGTCTCCACACACACCAGGCTCCTTTGCCTCCTGCTTTCGCGCAGCAACACGGGTCACCGGGGGACTTCCTCACCCCGTGGCGCCCAACCAGACCCTCCACCGACGAGCTCCAATTTCCAGTTACCACCGGCTGCCAGGGGTAATTGCCGCAGAGGGGGGCCCGCAGGCATCGCTCCTCAGAGCTTGCTCTGTACCTGCGGACACACACACCTTCCCCACCCACAAGACCCCAAAACACACTTCCTCCCCCGCTGCCATTCAATTCTCCACACAACTCAGCACAATTCAGTACAATTCTTGGTGTAAAAGGTGTTACAAGGCTTGCCATGGCCTGCCACATGTGAAATCCCCCAGTTCACATTTAAACCATCACACATTTCCAAAAGCACATTTCCAAAAGCACAAGTATCGCCCCTCATTATCTCCAATAATCATCACTCACTCTCCAGGTTCCACTCTCACGACCACATCAAAACACCTAACCACAATACAAAAACATACGCCACCCACAAGACACTGTGTGGCTCCCATTCCATCCCCTCACCGGCCATGTCATCACTCTCACCCGCCTCCCAACTCCAATTTACATGTCCCCAATTTCCAAAGCAAATCCTGAAGCCTGGGACAGTACTCCTCAAAACACTCACCTCAAGTGCAGGTAGTTGCAGGTTGGTCAGGTCCAAGAGTGTCATCCGCCCATACAATTCCCAAAATTTCACATTGGGCCTACCAAATACTTCCAAATTTCTCTTTTGTCCCCACTACACTGGCAGGTATGTGGATCCGCATCCAACGGTGATCATCACTACACAACTACCTGTGGCCACGACAGCTCTGCACCTCTACCGTGCAAGGGTCACCGGGACAAGGTGAGCAGTCAAAACGCCAACATGGCCCATGAGTGTCCATAAGGGTGCGACCCACCATCCATCCTTCGGCCCCCCTGCGAGGAACACAGCTGCAGCAGCCCCAGCTGGCCAATGTGGTGAGCACTTGCTGCCAAAACACACACTACCGCACACACAACCTCGGCCCTGGGGGGCACGGTCGCAGTGCGTGGCATCCCTACAGCCACGTCCCCTGCACCTCCCCATCATCCCCCAGTCCGACTACAGAACTGCAGCCCCCCAGTGCTCACCCACACTTGACCACACCAAGGTCCAGTCAACAGCCATGCTCCACCAGGAGACCCACCCAGAAGACATGGTCCACACACCTCGGACACGCACAGCACCACGTTGACCCTCAGGCTACACAACTACATCCCCATCATCCCGCGTCCCAAATATCAGCACAGTTGCCCCCGCAACCAGATGAAAGCTGTGTCTTGCTACCCTATTAATTTCATCACAGCCTCCAACACTTTGGTCTACACACCTGGATCAATAATGGCGTCACTGTACAGTGTCCACCATGGCATTTCAAAATCCACCCTTAAATTTCCATCTAACCCACAGATTACCCATGCCAACCATTTGTCACATTTCACTAACCTCACCAAAGAAGGATGCTTTGCCATACACATGCCAGCCGAGCATGGCCCATATGCTCGGCTCGTTACACATCTCCTGATTCACATCCCCATGGCTCTCTTCCCAACCCGAGAGTCCATAAATCATAACGGAGCATCTGTGGAAGGTCACTCACACCATCACGTTCCACAGATGCCCCAATGGTTGTCCGGCAGGCTATCTCCATCCCTGTCCATTCGGTTTGACCCGCGTCCATAGACCAACCACCATGCCAGGTCACCACATGCTGGTTGTCCCAGAGTCTCAGGGAGAGGGTGTCAGGTCGCATGCCCGGGTGATCACTACATCAGGCCCAAGTTGGCCGTCCGCAGTGCCACCACCAAAGCGCGACCCACAACACCTCCCCCTAGTGGTCCTCAATATTTGCCATCCCAGGCTTGAGAAACCACCTCGGACCTCCCTGGAGGTCTTAACCCCCACCAGGGTCCGGTGACCCTGCCGGCCCGAGCCACCAGCTCGGACGGCGCCCCGACGGACAAGGGACGCCACACTCCACCAGACCCCCCGTGGGACCCAGGTCGTACCTCGACACCCAAGGCTGGACCCCACGTCCAAATCTCGCCATCACAGCCCCCCAGCTGGCCGGCATACCCAAATTTTGAAAGGGGCAACTTTTGCCCGAGGCCATCACCCATGACCTCTCCATATCCAGATCCCGCAGCCCGGGGACCAATCCAAACCATGGCTGCTCCAAATCAAGTTCCCATTGTAATTTTATTTTAAATTTTAGTTTACAAATTTTCATTCCCACTGCCAAACCGCAGCTGCAGGGAACAACCTCTACCACCGGTTGTTCTGCCCCTCCCTGCAGTTGATCCAAATTCCCTACAGGGACCAAATCTCCAGAAGCTCTATCTCCCGATCCTCCAAGATCCAAATCCAGCCCGGAGCCAACACACTCCCCCAACTGGTTGTCCAATTTTGGAGCCTCTGTTTCCAAATAGCAGTGTACAGTGAGCGTCCCCTCGGTCATTCCAACCACCTCCTCGGACCAACTCACCTCATCACCCAGGCTCCTTTGGGCCTGAACAAGCTCTACCTCCATGGGACTGTCACAGGTCTCCAGCCGCTGGATCAAATCATCCTCATCACAAATCATTCCTGGCCCCGCCAGGCTTTGATCAATATCCCCAATAAATACCTGGTCCGGCTCCATTGCACGGACCCCCAAAAACTCTACCCCCTCTTGCTCCGCACCACCGCCCTGGTGCTGCACAATTCCAAATTCATCCCCTGGTTGGGGTGTTGTGACATCCTCACGGTCCCGATAAACAACCAGGCCAGAATGTGGGAAACATTCCCCATTACAACTCTCACATTCCAAATTTCCTTCCCCGCTCACCTGTGGACACTCCACGTTTACCTGTACACTTACCACAATTGCCATTTCCCTTTTTAATCCATTAATTTGGTCACTCAGGTCCTTCAGTCCTTCCCTCCATTCCTTCCCCTGCGACTCCATTTTATTTTCCATCCCACTTTTCATTTGTCCCATTTGTTCCTCCAATCGATCACTCATTCCCTTCATTCCTTCCCTACATTCCTTCCCCTGTGACTTCATTTGTTCATTCAATTCCCGACTGGCTCGCTCACCGTTCTTTTCCATCCCTTCAATTTTTCGAAGCAATTGACCCAACATCTGGTCGGTTGTCGGGGCCGTTCCTACTGCTCCCGACTCCCCGGTGGGGGAGGGGGATAAGTTGGTGCTCGGGACGGGGGAGGTTCCAAGGCTCACCTCGACATCTAATTCCCCTATTTCCGGCTCACTCCCAACGCTGACGGAGGCCTCGCTGCGTACTTCCATCTCGTCGACCTCAGACATCCGCTTTTCGGAAGGTCGTTCCCCGCGCGCGTATTTATTTTAATAATTCCTGAAACAATTTAAATTTGACGAAGACGCGATATCGCGCTCCGTTTGCCCAATTGATTATCAAATTTCTCCGCCTCAACTATAAAAATTTTGCGTTCGAACGTCGGGCGCAATGTACGCCCGACCGTGTCGATTTCTCCCCGCGGACAAAAAAATTTGTCCGACCGTGTCGATGTCTCGCCGCGGACAAAAAAAAAATTTGTCCGACGGGTTCAAATCCTACACTCCTGACACCACTTGTTACGCAACTGTGATTAACACCACAGTTACGGATGGCCGATTTGCGAGACTTTAACTCCCGAGGCGAAACTCAATGGCGGATTCAAGTTCAACACAAACGCGCGGAATGGCGGGACACAGCGAAGGCTCCGCAACCTTATCTATTAAAATCAAACACCCAGGAAAACTGCGTTCAGATATATATATAGAAAATAATATAAGGATTTATTATCGAATAGTAATACAGTGAAAAAGCCGCGCCGGTAAATCTAATAACTCTAAATCGGGACGTCCCCACACGACTGACAGCAAACACGATACGAGGGAGATTATGAATACAAAAATAACACGTCACGTCGTTCAAATGTACGCGGATGCGGCTTATCTGTCTTTCGTCGTCTTGGTGGCGGCCGTCCAACACCGCTCCTTTTGGCCCGATCGCACACCACCAGGTCCTTCGCTCCAAGCTCTACGAGGCCCCGCTCCAAGCACCACGCGTCCGACGCGTGGCCAGCAGCTTCACACGAGGACGATCTCCACAAGGCCCGTGCACCAATGGTTCAACGGAGGGCTCGACTTGCAACGAACTGCTGCGAACTGCCGCGTGCTTGGTGTTCTAACGAACTCTCCACCAACTGCCTTCGGGGAGCTTTTCCACCAACTGTCTTCGGGGAGCTTTTTCCACCAACTGTGTCTCCGCGTCGACTGTGTGCTCCAACGAACTCCCTGTGTACTCTCTGGACTGCCTGCGTCTGCCACGAAATGGCGTCCGACCGTCGCATATATTGGTGGCCGATCACGTCACATTGGCGCACTCCTCAGCCAATCACAGCCTCCCAACTCGCCCAGGTCACGCCCTCTGCGGCATGCGACTCCTGACATCTCCCGTCCGCGACCCCCCCGCGGTCGTTTTGTAACACGTGCCAGCGAGGTTGGTAGGCCTTTGAGGTGCGAACGGCGGCGGCCAACCGTGGCGGTGTTTTTGGCCTGGTTTCCTGTCTATTTATTACGAAGTCAATGTCAGGGAAAGGGAATTATTTAATGTTGCGCTAAAGGACCTAACTAATGTTTATGTGGTTTGCAGTGCCATAATGGACAAAGGTTTGACTACCAGGTGAGACTCACAGGGGCGTTACCTTTAATCCCTCACTATTTAACACTCGGACCTCCAGGTAGATCCACAATCATACATCTTACCCCGACAACCGCCTAAACATCAAGAACTTATTACATGTAGAGTCCCTGTCACGACAGCCGAATACCTACCTATTCAGATCTACCTAGCTCTAGATATTGCTCTACCAAATTCATAACAATATATATATATATATACAGTATATATATATATATATTCATATTCATATTCATATTCATTCATTCATTCATATATATATATATATATATATATATATACACACCAACATACAGCTATTTGATCGTCATTTCAACAACATTGATAGATAAAGGTGATATAATATAACAAATATCATGAAACATTGACATTTTGTAGTCCATTGTATAATTTAAATAAACATAAATGCAAATTTCGCACGTGGAAAAAGTAACTACACCCCTACAATTATCACTACTTAAAATACCTAAAATTAGAATCAGGTGCACCAGCTCAGGTGCAAATGATTATAACATCGCTAGAGAGTATCTTGGAGGAACCTGCCTTATTTAGATCTCAGACATTTAGTTTGGTTTGCTCTTTGTTGTTGAAGTGTGCGGCGTCACCATGCCTAGATCAAAAGAGCTCTCTGAGGCCTTCAGAAAGAAGGTTATAGATGCCTACGAGTGTGGGAAGGGATTTAATAAGATATCCAAACAATTTGAAATAAATCTTTCGACTGTCCGGAAGATCATCTACAAGTGGAGAAGATTCCAAACAACTGCCAACTTGTTCAGGCCAGGCCGCCCCAGCAAGTTCAGCCCGAGAGCAGACCGCAAGATGCTGAAAGAAGTCTCGAAGTACCCCAGAATGTCATCACAGTACCTACAGGTAGCTCTTGCCACTGTTGATGTCAAAGTGCACGAGTCTACCATTAGAAAAAGGCTGCACAAATTTGATCTACATGGGAGGTGCACCAGGAGGAAACCTTTGCTGTCCAGAAAGAACATCAGGGCAAGTCTAAAGTTTGCCAATGAACACCGAGGCAAAGACCAGTACTTCTGCAACAATGTGCTGTGGACAGATGAGTCAAAGGTAGAGCTATTTGGCCACAGTACCAGAAGACATGTTTGGCGAAAACCAAAGACAGCATTTTACCACAACAACCTGATGCCAACTGTAAAGCATGGTGGTGGAAATATTATGGTTTGCGGCAGCTTTGCTGCATCAGGACCTGGGCAGCTCACCATCATATAATCCACTATGAATTCTTCATTGCATGAGAGGGTGCTTGAGGATAATGTGAGGCTATCTGTCGGGAAGTTGAAGCTCAACCGAAGGTGGACCTTGCAACATGACAATGACCCTAAACATACCAGTAAATCCACCAAGGAATGGCTGAAAATAAAAAAATGGAGGGTTCTGGAATGGCCAAGTCAAAGCCCGGATGTAAATCCCATCGAGATGTTGTGGGGGGATTTGAAACGAGCTGTGCATGCAAGAAATCCCTCAAACATCGCACAGCTGAAATAATTCTGCATGGAGGAGTGGGCAAAAATTTCTCCCAGTCGATGTCAGAGACTGGTAGACAGTTATATGAAACGCCTACTTGAGGTTGTTTCTGCCAAAAGGGGCAATAACACCTATTAGAGCCAAGGGTGTACTTACTTTTTCCACATGCGAAATTTGCATTTATGTTTATTTAAATTATAAAATGGACTACAAAATTTAAATATTTCATGATATTTGTTTTATTATATCACCTTTATTTATCAATATTGTTGAAATGAAGATCAAATAGCTGTATGTTGAAATATGTTGAAAAAGTCAAAACTTTACATGGGGTGTACTTACCTTTTCACATGACTGTATATATATATTGTCGCGTATATATATTGTCGCGCGGACCCTTCCGGTTAACACCAGGGACCGCGGATGACCAGAATGGATTTATTTGAGGCGACGACCAAAAAAGGATTTTACTTATGTCGCGTGGGAAGAAGAAGGGAAGTGGAAGCTGTGGTAAAAGCGCTTACCTTCAGCGAACCGACGGCAGCTGCAGGGAAATTAATGAACTCGAACAAACAAGATTTAATGTTCAAAAATAGAGATTTATTTAAATATTTCATGATATTTGTTATATTATATCACCTTTATTTATCAATATTGTTGAAATGAAGATCAAATAGCTGTATGCTGAAATATGTTGAAAAAGTCAAAACCTTACATGGGGTGTACTTACCTTTTCACGTGACTGTATATACAGACTTGGCATTTAATATGGAATATTTTTTTTGTGGGGGTGAACTTACTTTTCAAGATGACTTAGAACCAAAAGTTCATTGGAATTATGTTGAAATTATTCTAGATTTTGTTAATGTGACCTTTAAAAGAAACAAAAACCACATTTGACATTTCGAAGCAAATAAATTGATCCTTGAAAGTGATGTAAACTGATATCGAACTCAATTCACAGACAGTACTGTGTTAAACTTCTGTACGTTTTCCAGAAGTATCTCTTTATTTTGCACATTAGCCAAAAAAAATTTCAACAAAAACAAAAGCTAAATTATGACTGGGATTACGGACAGTAAAATTACAGTTCAGTACTTCGTGTAACCCCCACGAGCATTCAGGAGAGCACATACACGTTGAGGCATGCTGTTCATGAGATTTGCCAAGGTTTGGGCAGGAATCGCTTGCCATGCAGTGACAATAGCCTGCTGCAATTCATGCACAGAGGTCGGCTGCTGGTCCAAATTGTCGATTTTACGCGTTAATTCTGCCCACAAGTTCTCTATCGGATTCATATCCGGGGACATGGCAGGCCACTCCATATGCTCTACACCACGGTCAGCAAGAAAGTGTTGGATCATGCGAGCACGATGAGGCCGTGCATTGTCATCTTGGAAGACAAAGTTTCCTCGAAAGGCTACATGAGCAAATGGAAGCAATGTTTCTTCCAGAATGGCGCTGTACTTGAACTGGTTCAGGTTTCCATTCAGAACAACCAGGTCAGTTTTGCCCCCTGCATGAAAAGCAACCAAAACGGTCACCCCACCACCTCCAGATTGGACTCTTGGCACTATACAATCTTCGTTGTAGGCTTCATGCACTTGTCTGCACACTCGGACGCGGCCATCTCGACGATAGACCAGAAATCTAGACTTGTCACTGAAGGTCATGTGATTCCAGTGTCCTGGCTGCCATTGACGGTGCTCTCTGGCCCACTGCAATTGGCGCTGGCTGTGTTGTCTGGTCAGGCGTGGCTTTCTCAGGGGACGCCTGGCACGATAGCCTGCTTGAACCAGTCGTTGGTTGACTAGCCTTCTGGATACAGGCACATTTGTCAGTTGCTGCCACTCAGCCCTAAGCCGATTAGCTGAATTGGTACGGCCATTGCAGACTAACCGGTGCAGCTGGCGATCATCTCTCCTTGTGGTTCTGCGTGGACGTCCTCGCCTCGGTAATGGAGTAGGGACACCCCTCTGAGCATTTCGTTTCAGGATCTTTGACACCTGACCTTGAGTGATGCCATACTGCCGAGCAATAGCACGCTGTTTCATGCCAGAATTTTCGTAAAGCCACCACTCCATGACAAACAGCATTGTCAAGTTGACGGACCATCTCCAGAGGAAGCGGCAATGACTTTTGTAGATGTGCAGCAGTTGTTTTCCACTAATACAGAACACAACAACCCTTATATACCCGATTGTGAAGCCAATCGTCAAATGTACCTGTCCGTACATTTTGTCACGCCACCTGTGATATAATCCTGTTATTGACTTCTTGCTGCGAAAGACAATCAGTGACATGGTTCTTTCAACAAAGACATCACCGAAGGGTAAAAGAAACTCACGAGATTGATATACTGAGTTCAGAAAGTAAACCCAAGTCAAGAAAAAATATATATTCCATATTAAATGCCAAGTCTGTATATATTGTCGCGTATATATATTGTCGCGCGGACCCTTTCGGTTAACACCAGGGACCGCGGATGACCAGAAGGGATTTACTTGAGGCGACGACCAAAAAAGGATTTTACTTATGTAGCGTGGGAAGATATATATTGTTGCGGATATATATATATATATATATATATATATATATATATATATATATATATGTATATATATATATATATGTATATATATATATATATGTATATATATATATATATATATATATATATATATATATATATATATATATATATATATATATATATATATATATATATATATATATATATATGTATATATATATATGTATGTATATATATATATATATATATATATATATATATATATATATATATATATATATATATATATATAGATATATATATAGATAGATATATATATATATATATATATATATATATACAGTGGTACCTCGGCTTACGAGTTTAATCCGTTCCGTGACGGAGCTCGTAAGCCAAATCGCTCGTAAGTCAAAGCAAATTTTCCCATTCAAATGCATTGAAATGCTATTAATCCGTTCCAGCCTCAAAAAAAAAACACCAATTTTTTTTGTTAGGTGCTTTTAAATAACAAAAATGTACTTTATAAATAACAAATAATGTATAAACAAGCACGACCTCGTATATACTGTACATAATACAAGAGAATGTAAAGAAATAAACTGGTTTTATTAAGTGTACTGTATGTATTTACCTTGAAGATCAGACGAAGATGCTGGCAGAGGTGGAGGAGATACCTTTTGCCTTTTTCGCCACACTGTCCTCGCTTTCACTTGCCGGGCGTTTCACTAAAAACCTGTCCAACGAGGTTTGTTTCTTCCTCCCTTTCAAAATTTTTCGGAAATGAGTGAGGCAAGTGTCGTTACACAGCGCCAACGCACGACCTGTTGCAACTTTTTCAGGGTGTTTCTTTTGAACAAATTCTGAAATTTTCTCCCACATTCCCAACATTTCCTTTATCTCACTTGTCGCGATAACCTCCTCCGCCTCTGGCTCCTCCGCGTTTAGTTCCTGCAAAACCTCCGTATTCTGCTGCTGCTGTAGCTCCTTTAATTCCTCCGTTGTCAGTTCCTCATTGTGTTTCTCGACGAGGTCGTTAACGTCGTCTTCATCCACTTGCAGGCCCATGGACCTTCCGAGGGACACAATCTCCTCCACCACTAACACTTCCTCAGTAGCACTAACACTTTCGGACACAACCTCAGGCCACAGCTTCTTCCATGCAGAGTTTAACGTCCTCCTTGTAACACCCTGCCAGGCCATGTCGATAATTCTGAGGCAGGCCACGATATTGTAGTGATCCTTCCAGAACTCTCGAAGGGTGAGGTTTGTGCTCTCCGTAACCTCAAAGCAGCGCCGGAACAGGTGCTTGGTGAAGAGCTTTTTGAAATTGGAAATCACCTGCTGGTCCATGGGCTGCAGGATAGGGGTGGTGTTGGGTGGAAGGTAGCGGACCTTAATGAATGCAAATTCTTCAAGGATGTCGTCTACGAGGTTTGGTGGGTGTGCGGGAGCATTGTCAAGGACGAGAAGGGCTTGCAGGGGTAGCTTATTCTCCAAAAGGTACTTCTTGATGCCAGGACCAATGACCAGGTTTACCCACTCCACAAATAACTGCCTGGTAACCCACGCCTTTGCGTTTGCTCTCCACATAACCTGCAGTTTTTCTTTAAGGATCTTATGAGACTTAAACGCTCTGGGGTTTTCAGAGTGATATACCAGTAGCGGCTTAATCTTGCAGTCGCCACTCGCATTCGCACACAGTGCAAGGGTTAACCGATCCTTCATGGGTTTGTGGCCTGGCATGCTCTTCTCCTCTGCCGTTATATACGTCCTCCTCGGCATCTTTTTCCAGAAGAGCCCTGTCTCGTCACAGTTGAAGATTTGCTGGGGGATGTATCCTTCCGCTTTTATCAGTTCGGCAAAAGTTATAATAAACTCTTCGGCTGCCTTCACATCCGAGCTTGCTGCCTCACCATGCCTGACGACGGAGTGAATGCCGGTCCTCTTCTTAAAATTATCAAACCATCCCCGACTGGCTTTGAATGACTCTTCCGATGCCTCGTCCGTTGATGTTCCCGCCGTCTGCTGCACCAAATCCCTGTAAATGTCTCGTGCCTTCTCACAAATGATGCTCTCGGTCATGGTATCTCCTGCGAGCTGCTTTTCCGTCAACCACACAAACAACAACTTCTCCATCTCTTCATGGACAGAGGTCCGTTGCTTTGAAATGGTCGTAACGCCCTTGGCTGGCGTTATAGCCTTTATCGACTCCTTCTGCTTCAAAATCGTACATATCGTCGAAGTAGTACGATCGTACTGCCTCGCCAAGTCGACAACACGCATACCTCGCTCATGTTGTTCGACGATTGCGTGTTTCGTATCCAAACTCATCATCCTCTTCTTCCTCTCAGGCCCACCCTTGGCACTCACTTTCTTCGGACCCATGGTTGAAAACGCGAAATTTTACAGAAAAAACCACTTTCACAAACAAAACAGCAGCGATACACGGCAGAGATGCTTTCACGGCAAGATAACTGCGTGACCGGAACCGGAAGCCACAACCGGAAAATTCAAAAAAATAAATTTTTTGAGCTCGTACATCGGATCTCGGCTCGTATCCCAAAGCAACAAACCGCCCGAGCGACGGCTCGTATCTCGAAAAACTCGTACGTT
Organism: Myxine glutinosa; assembly: GCF_964187855.1. Classification (NCBI taxonomy): domain Eukaryota; kingdom Metazoa; phylum Chordata; class Myxini; order Myxiniformes; family Myxinidae; genus Myxine; species Myxine glutinosa. Next base: position 333,423,132 of record NC_136261.1, read on the forward strand.
GGGGCACTCGTAAGCCGAGGTACCACTGTATATATATATATATATATATATATATATATATATATATATATATATATATATATATATATATATATATCTATATATAATATATATATTGTTGTGGTTTTAGAACCCACACTTGTATATAAACTCTTGTAAATATCCCATTATTAAAAGGTTAAAGGTAGCACCCTTAGTTTGGCCACAAGCAACACGTAGGCCACCATAGGATTCCAGTTATTTCATTATTATGTGTTTAGATAAGGCTGTGTTTCCAATAGTTGAATCTGCGTTGAGTCAATCAAATAAGGAGTAGGCCCTTCTGTTCATTGGTGCAACCTCCCTCTCCAAGCGACGCCATTACCCGCCCCTACAGTCTGTGCTTTATGGCTCTCCAAATTGATACGCGCTTCTGCCAGCAGCGCAGCCTTCGCCGCTGCCTGTGCGCTCGCTCCTCGCCGCCATAAGCCACGATGCAAGGCCCAGAAAAAGGGGGCGGAACGCCAAGAAGAAGGTGTGGCCACGTCATCCAGTCATCAAAGGCGTGGCCGGTAAGCCCTCACCAGCGGAACATCACCGACAGGCGTGGCTTTTTGGGCGCGCGGAGCGATCTTTGCTCGCATTATATAAGCGTGAACGCAAAGCCCCTTCACAGACTTGTCGGGACTTGTCGAGACTTGTCGGGAGCGCGCGCTGATCACGGAGTCTGACTGGGAAGCGCACATTCAGAGAACTGATACGGAGCACACATTTGCAAAAGGACTCATGCTGCGGCGCACATTTGAGAGGACTTGATGGAGATACGGCAGCGCTTTATTACACAGAACTCGTTGGGAGAGCGCACCTTATTAAAGGAGGACTTGAGAGAGAGGGCGGTTGGCACAAGGGTGCATCTAATACGTACGCAGCATCCCAGCTTTCCCCCGTTGCAATAACTGTCCGGACGCGTTCCAATATACGCAGAACTGCCTGCCGGTTTTCGCCGCTGGACTGGAGCCGACTGGAGCCTGGACCCCATCGCCGGACCTTCCACCCTGCCATCTACAATCCCCGTGTGAGTGTGTATGTTTGTCTGGGGGTATTAGAATAAGACTGTTATTAGACTGCCCTGTGTCCTGCATCTTCTTCTTCCTTTCTTGTACATTCTTTCCTTTCCTCTTTTTGTTTGTAATAAATTCACCTGTTCTTTCTGGTTTCGTCTTAATCCCTTCGCTTTCGTCTTTTCTCAATTGAGTACCTGTGGCACGATTAGGAACTGCTACAATCGGGTCTAGTCATTGTTAACGGCTTGAGTCGCGGCCCGCTTCGCTCGGTGTATCCACTAACGCCGCAGCTCGGGTGGGAGGTTATCTCCTTGCTTCATGGTCGGTATTGGTAATTAGGTAACAGGACCAAATTGACCAGCAACCCTACCTAATACCGACCGGAGGGAACGGGGTAACATCAGGATCACGTCGGTCGGTAACAGACAAGGGGATTAACACCCCCCCCCCCCCCTTGATAAGGGGAGGAGGCCGACGTTTGAGATCCGCAACAATATATTGTTGCGGTTTTGGGACCCACACTTGTTGTACATAACTCTTGTAAATATCCCATCATTTAATAAAGTTGAAGGTTGCACCCTTAGTTAGTCCATATGCAACACGTAGGCCACCATAGGAACTTTAGTTATTTCCTTATTATGTGTCAGATAAGGCCGTGTTCCCAATAGTTGAATCTACGTTGCATCAATCAAATAAGGAGTAGGCCCTTTCGTCCATTTTACAGTCTTTCTCTCTCAATTCTATTACGCGCCTTGTGTTAGCAGCGTTCGCTGCCTCGCTGAGCTTCCGCCCAAGCGCCGCCATTAACCATGCGGTCGGCTCGAGGAAGAAGGGGGCGGAGCCCCAAGAACAAGGCGTGGCCCTGTCAACCAGCCATCAAAGACGGAGCCGGTAAGCCCTTACCAGCCAACCAGGGCTGAGGTGAGCTCGCTGGCAGGTGTGGTTTCCAAGCGCGCGGTTTGATCTGAAAGTGCGTTATATAAGCGCAAGCGCGAAGCCCTTTTACAAGCTGTGCAGAGACAGCTCGATTATACGGACTGCGCTGGGGGACTCCTTTTTGCACGGACCGCGCGAGGAGTTATTGAGCGGCGCTGATTGCTCTTTGATACGAACTGCCTTTTTGATACGAACATTGATCGGGAGAGAGAGAGCGTTTGGCACGAAATACGTTTATTACGTACGCCGCATCCCAGTCCCCCGATATATGTAATGTCTGCTCACGGTCAACGACACGCGGCACGCTGCCGGCCTGCGGCCTTTTCCCATCACCACCACGGCACGAGTCGGGACCGGATGAGGAGCCTGGACATCTACCTGGACCTTCCCCCCTACCAGCTACAATCCCGTGTGAGTGTGTCTGTTTATCCTGGGGTCGTAAGTTAAGACTGTATAGGTAAGCCTGCCCTGTGTCCTTCTTCTTCTTCTTCTTCTTCCCTTCCTGTACATTCTTTCCTTTCGTTTCCTCTTTGGTTTTGTAAATAATTAATGAACCATTCTTTGTTCTTCCTTTACTCTGGTTTCCTCTCCATCCGATCGCTTTAGTCTTTTCCCAATTGAGTACCTGTGGCACGATAGGAACTGCTCAGAATCGGGTTTAGTTCTTGTTAACGGCCTCAGTCGTTGCTCGCTTCGCTCGGCGTGTCCATTACCGCCGCGGCTCGGGCGGGGCTCATTTCCTCGCTTCCCGGAAGGCGCTGGTAATTAGGTAATAGGAACAATTTGGCCTACCACCCTATTCAGCACTGACCGGAAGTGACGTCATAGCTCCAGGACTCGGGACGGCCAGCTTAAAGGACAAGGGGATTAACCCCCCCTTGAGAAGGGGAGAGCCGACCCCCGAATCCGCAAAAAAAAAAAAAAAAAAAAAAAAAAAAAAATATATATACATACATACATACATACATACATACATACATACATACATACATACATACATACATACATACACACACATACATACATACATACATACATATATATATATATATATTTATTAGGGTGGTGCTCAAAATAATTTAAAAAAAATATTTACTGGGACATGGCTTTATGTTGTTCCTTTTGTTCCAAAATGAAAAGACACCAAATATGAAAGCAATCTGATTTTATTTAGGGGTGCCACATCAGCCTTCAAACTAAAGGTGTCTACAAAACTTTTCTATATATGGATCGAAAGCAAAACCAGAAGTTTGTTTTATGAAAATCCACCCTCCACTCACTTTCTTTGTATTCTAGCAAACACAAGTTACAATAGCTGCACAAATAGCACTATATTGCTATGAAAACTCAAATTCAATGATAACAATCCAAATGTTCAGTTCATAAAATGAAGAGACACCATATCACATAATATAAAAAAACCCAAATATAATGAGAAATGTAACTCCTATTTCTGGGCCTGTTTCACCACTGTTGCCTTCTTGGCATCGGGGTACATCTTCCTGTGAGCAGCAACAACTTGGAGCAGAGCTTGCTTTTGCTCTTCATCCTTTGTAAGGAGCTTATTGTAGTCTTGTATCAATGCGACACCCCTTTCTGCCCTGTCGTTCACCACGACTAAGCCACTGGCGGCTTTCTTTGCTTCCTGAAAGCTGGTTTCTTGCTCCCATGAACCAGGATCCTTATCCATCCAATCAGTTGGGGTCCCTAGGATGCTGAAGAAATGCTTGGTGTGTTTTGTTATGAGGCCAGCGATTGACAGGGCGGTTCCTCGTTTGATAGCTGGTCTCTTTGGAGAGGGGTTTTCACCGTCATTTTTCAATGCTTCAATCATATTGATCTTGCTTTCTTTGTCAATTCTGGTGTCAAAGAATGCAAATGCCACTAGTACTGGGCTCATGTACCACGTGTGGCGGCCAAGTGCCTTCAAGGCTGCCTGAGCCATCTTCTGATTGATTTGTTCAAACTTTTCCAACTTCTTGAAGAGGTTAATGTCATTCAGGGGAGCCTCAATAGCTTGTGGAGCCCGAAACCAAGCCTGTACATACACAAGGCAGACAAAAATGTTGAAGGCTCGGAGTTCTCTCGCCTCTCGAAGTGTCAAGTGGACCTCTGACCGAAACATGAACACCTGTAGTGAATATAGTGCTTTTGCCATCCATCTGGCTCTGTGCATTGCTCCTGGAGCCATGATCCGGATTCCACGAGGTGGGATTCCTCCCATGTAGATGACAGTCAGTTCTAGGAGTTCACGATAATCATCTCGTGGCTGCTGATCTTTCAAACACACAAGAGCAAATTCCAGAGCTTCATCCATCATGTCATTGTTCTGTGCAAACTCAGCTGCCGTATCAGGATCTGTGAATCCATTTTTTGGTTGGTGATGGGCAATGGATGGCCACTCCGCCTGAAACCGCTTAAAAAGCTGGATGTCAGGGCCTGATGAAGGACCGAAAAGAGTGGTGAAAACATCTCCCAGAATGATTTCGTGCGCATGATGGCGGCAAGCCAAATGAATTAGTTCAGTCTGTAGCTTCTTTTCAATGAGGACAGCAGCCCCTCCACGAACACCTGAATTGCTGGCCGTTGTGTCAAAAGACAAAGCCTTCACCTTGCCCACAAGGTTCCAGCTCTTCAGTGTGTCCACTACAGCGGTTGCCATAGCTTCTCCTCCCCCGTCAGGTAACTTGGGAACATTCAACAGCTGCTCCATTCCATGGTACTGGTTGGACACAAGGATTGGAAGACGATCCACCTTCACATGCACAAAATCTCCAGTGACATCGGGAAGAAGCTTTCCATCCCAATGGACCACTAAAGGACCCTGCACATTATGATGAAATGCTTCTTTTATTTCGTCCATGGTTTTGCATCGATGCATCATGCGATTCCGCCGCACTGTCCATCGGTTCAGTGCCAGCTCTGCAGGATCCCATCCTACTGCTCTACAAATGGATGCCAAGTTGTGGACAGCCACTACAAATGGATGCCAAGTTGTGGACAGCCATTCGGTCACTTGTTTTCGTACGATCCAAAGAAGCTGCGACTTCAGGAGTGACAATGTTGATAGGCCTTCTTTTCTTGGGACGAGATATCCCACCATCAGATGATGAAGAACCAGCCTGTGCCGTGGTCTCAGAGTCAGAGTCTGAGACTTCCATAGCAGTAGCACCCTTCATGACCATTTCCTGTCTCTTATTTTCCTTCTCTGCCTTAGTCTTCTCCTTTTCTTCCCTTTCTTTCTTTCGCTTCGTTTTTGCTTCCAACACAGTGTGTTGTATAATTAATGTATAATTGTATATATAATGTATAATATAATATATATTATTATTATTTAATGTATATTTACTATATATTTATTTTTAATATTATATTTAAAGTATATATAAAATTATGTATTTATTTTGTGTATATACAGCCCAAAAAATGGGAATTCCTATTTTTGCATGGGGGAAAATTCATCACTGATGTGGCACCCCGAAATATTATTGGATTCCATTCACATTTGGTGTGGTTTCCTTTGACACCAAAAGGAACAAAAATAGACCATGTCCCGGCGAAAATCTTCATTTTGATTTTTTGAAGCCCACCCTAATATTTTATATATACGTATATATATATATATATATATATATATATATATATATATATATATATATATATATATATACATATATATATATATATATATATATATACATATACATACATATACATATATATATATATATATATATACATATACATATATATACATATACATATATATATATATATACATATACATATATATACATATACATATATATATATATATATATATATATATATATATATATATATATATTGTTACGGACACGACTTTGATGTTATGGTGGGCCGAGCGGAATGGCCGCCGTGTTCGCACAAGTTACCCGATTATACTCGAACGTTGACTAAGTCGCGCTATGCTAAATCAATGACGGAAAGGACACAACGGCTGGATTAAATGACACGACACCAGGGGTCCAGTTCTCAAGACCTCCGGAGGAGGTTATAATATTGCGGAAGGTTAGATTACAAAGACAAGAGAGACAGCATAGAAAGGTGGGCACTTAAACACGGTCTTATCTTAGCCCCGACAGACGACAGATAAACGGGACAAGACTGACTCACACGGGGATTGATGGCAAGGAAGGCGGGTAGTCGATGGCTCAAGGTGCACTCTTGGCTCAAGGACAGAATCGACCCGGTCCGGTCCAGAGATGCGGGAGGTCTCACAGCGCTCGGAGGTGGCGTCTGGTTCTCTTTCGTGGCTGAGGCGCATCTGACGTCACGTCCGGTAAGTGGCTGCGTATATCCGGCGGGGAGTGACACGCCCTCGGCTCGTTAGCTCCGCCCCAGTTGGAATCGGCCCGTTGCTTCTTATTGGGTGCGGGGGTTACCGGGCTCCGCCCTTGACGAGGAGCTGACAGCCAGCCCCTTCGTGGTAACCCCGTGGGCGCACATGGCAATGGCGGCTAACCAAGCCGGTGTGTGGACGCACACTCCCCGCACGCCGTTGTTGTAGTTGTTGTTTCATGGGGAAGATGGGAGGAGGTATGGGGAGGTCCTAAACTCACTACTGGTGCCATACAATCACATTCTGGTGCAACGAAGAGTCAGAATTAATGGAAACGAGTCCTTAACTGACATAGACTAAGAATAACTAGCAAGAGGTCCGAAAGTTGTCTACGTGAGATGCGGTGGACCTGGGCACGACATTTAATGGGGGAAGAAGGGGAAGGTCGGTTCTACAGAGTGTTATTTACAGGCAATGGGACTAGGGAATGGGGGATTGGGGATAGTTGGGGAGTATTGGGGAAATAGGGGAATATTTACAAGCGGATATGGAGGCCAAGTCCCATATCCGCAACAATATATATAGTGTTGTGGATATGAGAATTGTGTTTTTTTTATTGTTGTAAAAATATCGCCCTCCTTCCTCCAGTTGTGTATAAAGGTCAAAGAGCGTCCCGTAATTAGGTCATAAACAATCACGTTAGCCAATCTTAGATTTCCTCCTTGTTGGTAGTTTATTTCCTTATTCTATGTAGGTTAAGGCTGTGTCTTCCATTAATTGACCCTCCATTGCACCGAATTCAAATAGATAGATCCCCTTTCATTGTCAATAACAAAGCCTCGATTGCCAACTGCATTCGCCGCAGCTATTGGGCGGTTTTCACCGCGACTCCATTAGCCACGAGGTGGGCTTGGAGAAGAAGGGGGAGGAGCCGCCGAATCCAGGGCGTTGGCCGCCCCTCATCATCAAGGGCGGAGCCAGAGAGCCCGTGCCGACCAATCAGGGCCGAGGCGAGCTCACCGATGGGCGTGTTCTAGAGGCCGGCGGCTGGATCGCCCGCGGCGTTATAAAAAGCGCGCGGAAGCCTTGGAAAAGTGGAGTCAGCGATACGGCAGAAGTGCGAAGTGCCAAGTGCCAAGTAGAACAAGTGCCAAGTGCGCAGTGCCAAGTGCGCAGTGCCAAGTGCGCAGTGCCAAGTGCGCAGTGCCAAGTAGAACAAGTGCCAAGTGCGCAGTGCCAAGTGCGCAGTGCCAAGTGCGCAGTGCCAAGTGCGAAAGAACAAGAACAAGTGCGAAGTGCGAAGTGCCAAGTGCGGAGTGCCAAGTGAGAAGCGCCAAGAGAGAGTTGCACAGAGGTGCCAAGAAAGAGTTCTAAGGAGCAGCTTTGGAGAGGGCACGGTGCACCGGAGGAGCTTCGCCGTGCAGTTTGGAACCGCGGCGGTTTGGCGATCCCAGCTCGAGTATTGACGGCGGCTGTCCGCTTCCAGCCCGACCGATCCCCGCTGAACCTTCCTCTCCCACCCAGCTATTCCTCCTTCCAATCATCCCTGCCTGCAAATTCCCCATTCGTGTGAGTCCGTCTTTTGTTTGTTCTGTCCAGGGTATTAAGTAAGACTGCATAGGTAAGCTAGAATTTTCACTGTGTCCTTCTGGTCTGTCCCTCTGTCTGCTTTATTTTATTGTCCTTCCTTCTCCTTGGTTTCTTTTGGTTGTAAATAGTAATAAATTATATTCGTATTTCCTACTTCTGTCTTCCTCTTCTTCACATCCGTGTCGCCTTTGTCTTTTCCCCATTGAAAACCTGTGGCACGATTCGGCCCACGTTTAAGGAGTCGGGTCTTAGTAATTGTTAATAGTTCGGGCCGCGGCCGCCATCCGCTCGGCAAATCAACACCTTATCCGTGGTCCGTAACAATTGGTGCCAGGAGTGGGATTCGGACCTGAAGCGCGAATAGCGCACTCAAAATTACGGGTGGCCCAAAATTTTGTTTTATTTAAAAATCTTAAATTTGGAAATCGTGCAGCTGGTCAAGGTGATCGGATGCCGGTGGGGGAAATAGAAGAGGGGTTAGGAGTAACCCAGGACCAGGGGGAAGAAATGGAGGAGAGAAATGATGATGTGGTTGAGGAGGTTTCAGGCGCGCAAGATGGCGCCCTCGCGCACGTGGTTGTGGAGGCGCAAAATGGCGCCTCACACGAGGTTGCGGCAGCCGTGCCCGCAGCACTGGTGGATTCGAACCTTTTTTTGCTACAAATGGGGGCCCTTAGGAAAAAAATGGGTGAGCGATTGGAGGGCCAAATGGGGGGTAATGAGGGACGAAGCAAGGGGTACCAGTGAACGTTTAGACAATAAATTTGAGGGGCTCGGAAGCAAATTGGAGGGGCTCGGAAGCAAATTGGAGGGACTCGGAAGCAAATTTGAGGGATTCGGAAGCGGCTTAGGGGACAAACTGGGGGGCATGGTTGGCCAAGCCAAATAAATTAATGAGGGGTTGGAGAGGGACAGAGACCGCAGGTTGGGCGAGCAGGTCCCACGGGTGCACGAGGAGGTAAAGCGGGTCGAGGAGCACTGGTTGAGCGAAGCGGAGGAAAGCGAGGGTAAGATGACGGGTGTAGAAATTGCGAACCGGGGTTTGGAAAAGCCGGCGACCGCTGACATAGGAGAGAAAATTTTATTAAAGCCAACGGTCGTCGATGTGAATAAAGAAAAAGCAGTAGTGGGAATAATCGAAATTGGAAAAACGACGGAGGTAGCCCGGGAATTGGAGGAAGGAATGGATAATGCTCAAAGTCCCTGCTCACATCACGATGCTGTGCTTAACCCAAATGGAAGTTTGCAGGTGCGCGTGGAGAAAAGGATCCCCCAGGTGAGTCGTGCTGTGTATTGTGCGGGGAGATTTTGTGGAAGGATGTTTGGCGACAACAGGATTGTCGCGCGATTGGGATCGATATGGCACCCGGGCGTTGGTGAAGGGTCCCGTGTGAGTGGAAATGGCACGCGTGTGAGGAAAACGTGTGCATCGGCGACTGGGTGTGTTATAAAGTGTGGGAGTGAAACCGAGTGTGAGCGGGAATGCACGACGGAGTGTACGTGCGAGGGTGAGAGTGACCTGGAGAGTGAGTTGGAGGAGGAGCGGGTGCGAGGATGCACGTTTGGAATGAACGGCGAGGGTGTGCGAGAAAGCACACCTGAGTTGGTTGTGGCGCGAGTGCGAGGGAGCACATCGGAGCGCGGTAGTGGGTGGATGCAAGAGTGCACGCCCATGGTGAGTGGTACGGAGTACGTACCGAGGGGGGGAGAGTGCGCAAGACGGTGCGCGAGGTGTGTTAAGGGAGTGTGCGAACGGCGAGTGTGCGTGAGAGGTGTGGTGTGTAACAGGGAGTGCGTTGGTGGAATGGACGGAGTGTGTGGGAAGTACTGGAGGCGCCGAGACGCCAGGTTTTGTGAGTGTGAAACGGGTCGCGTATGCAAGTGAAGCATCGACATTGAACGGGTTAGCGTTTAGGGCGACGGATAGCCGACGCGGGCGCTCGGTGCGCGTTGCACTTTGTTGGATGCTGGGCCCCGCACGGTCGAGTCCGGGCCTTGTCGGGCGAGGCGACCGGTCCGGTTCAAGGGCGAGTAGGAGGAAGCGGAACGGTGCCCCCTTGCGGGGGCGGGGTTTCGACCGGGCGAGATCGAGCCATCGGGTCGGCGACCGCGAGGTGCCGCGCCGAGATGGTGCGTGGAATCTCGGCCCGACCAAACCACCTCCCTTGAACCGAAAGCCGGACTGATTCAACCTGCAGGCGACCAAACCACCCGCGTTCATTGCTCGGCTGTGCGAAGCCGAGTTTTAATGACGTCATGACGCACCGAGGCTCAAGTTTAATGGACTGTGATGAGGATAGTGTTTTGGACCCGAAATTGAAAAGCAAAATTTGATGATTGGCAAAGGATTGGCAGATTGAAGATTGGCAGATGATTGGTAGTGATTGGCAAATTTTTAATTGGCTGAAATTTGGTGAGCAAAATTTATAGTGAAAGATGCCCGATGTGGTAGGGTGGCAACTCTGCCATCTCTCACAACGGGGGCAAAGGAGCAGTAGGTTTATGGGGTTTATGGCAGTGAAAACTAGCCCGGGAGGGTTAGGATATCGTGTGTAGGGACCTAGAGATTGACCATAGGTAACGCTAAGGTTAGGTAGTGACAATGATACCTGTAGTGGGGACGCAGGTAGATTAGTTGGATGATAATGACGAGGGAGCGCAATAGTTTAAAGGGGCGACTAGGAAGCGCAAGTTCCAGAGGGGAGTAGTTAGATGAGATGATGCCGTGTGTTTGAGGATCGGAAGTGTATTGAGCAGGGTATGAGTAACTGATTGTGATTGTGAGTTGTATTGTGATTGCACAGGTGTGCAACTGAACAGGTGTATGGAGCAGTGTATGAGGGAGTGATGGTGATGTGTGTTGTGTTGACCCAAATGGTCCAGGGAGGAAGGAGGGTGCAGGTGGCACCAGGAGTGATTGCACAGGTGTGCAACTACAGGTGTATGGAGAATGGTTGTGTGGAATACATGGAGTGCGGAATATATGGAGTATGGAATGGATGGTCATGGAGTGAGTATGGTGGAAACTGTGGAGTGGAGTGGATGGTGCGAAGGTGTGGATGGGGGAAAGGAGGATGGACCCCCATCACGAATACCTGGGGAGGATAGTGTAAGAGTTAGGTAGAGGGTATAGGTAAATTGTGGTTGGATATTGGCATCTGTGGTGCGTGTGGAAGAATGGAGTTTGGATGGGTGCATTAGTGACGTGGAAATGGCTGGGCGTGTAGCCTGTTAGTATGTGTAGTTGATTGGGCACTCCACCACTGTGAGGATGTCGGCCAGGTGAGGCCGCAGGTGGGCTCTGGGAGCCGGTAGAGTTGTTGTGGATGGGGCCCGAGGATCCGGAGGACGGACCCGGGTAGCCCAGTGCCAGAGGGCACCGAGGGGTGACAGAGCCAGGAGGGGCCTTCCCCAGTTAGATAGGTTAGGGTGAGGCGCTAGGTTAGCTCGGGTGGCAACTACAGTGGTGGAGGTGTGCAGGTGGGTAGACCTGCTGGGAGAGCTGCACGACCCAGCCCGGAAATTGTGCAAGGGCACCGGGAGATGAATCGGGGGAGTGAGACCCCAAATTGATGAAGCACCACAGTTTGGTCAATGGGAATTTGGTTCTTAAAACCGCATAGAGTAAGATGGCCAATGGTTTTGCAGGGAAAGACCCCGGGTAGTGTAAAGTGTGTTAATGTCATTTAGAGGATAGTTAGGATGGAGATCTCCTCGCACCATCTGCATCCACTCACCTGAGGTGACAAAGCTCCGCACCATGCCATGGTTTATTGGTTTTTATTATTTTGATGCAAATGTTTGGAATGTGAGACACATCATGACGTGGGTGTGACATTGTGCTGTGTTCCATCTCTCCCTCCTTATGAGGATTGATGATGAATTGGTGATGGCAAATTTTGAAGTAGAGGGAGTGAAGACGAATTTGGTATAGGGGAAATATGGGGAAGACGAGACAGTAGTGACGAATTTGTAATGTGTAGATTTTGTACCTATGGGGTAAGGGCAAGGGTAGTGTAGGTCACATGTGGGGGGGGGGGGGGGGGGGGGGCGTACGGTAGGGACGAGCTTTCTCACTTCGCTCTCCGTACGCACCTCGTCTTGCATTGCTTTTATTGATGTGTACCCTTGTGACCTTACCCCTCGCTCACCTGTCTTTCCCCCCCCTTGTCTCCCACACGAGGACTGTGCGACACTGGGCGCCGAGGGGAGCGTGCAGGAGTCCGCCATTGTGCGCCCGAAACTCCCGGAACCAGCTGTCTGCATCGATGCACCACCTTATGGACCACATGTCTGTGGCTGAGCACCACTGATGGACCCCCATGGGTTGGGGCATGGCCCCTCTGCTGGAACCAGCCATGAAGGCCCGAGATCTTGCTGGCGGACCTGGGTCACAGGGCACCTATGCCCCACAGGTGAACCACAATAGTCGGCCCTGTGGGCCATAAATAAATAAAAAACGGACACGATTTGTGCACTTTCATTTTATTGCAAATAGGCCGCCAGCAAAGAAGATGACAACAACAGGAAGAGAGCATTAGCCAGCAGAGGGAGCCGAAGAGGAAGACCAGCACCAGGGGTTTGTTGTTTTTATTTTTTATTAAGAACTATGATGACTGTGCACCGATTGGTGCTTGAGGGTGCTTTAGTGCGTTTTGGGTGCTTTCTGGTGCGTTGATGCAGAGCAGACTGTCTCCCCCCCAAAAGAACAATCACAGGTCCTGGGTTGCGTTTTGTAAATAAAATAGCGTCGTTGTAAATAATGCGCCCCCACCGTAAGTGTTTTAGTTTGAAGACCATTCCGCAATTCGGTTAGTTGTGGGCGTGAATCTGTTAGGCAGGGTGCAATGGAGCAGCGGGACATATTTATTTATCTTTTAAAACTGTCACACTCAGGGTCAGGTTAAATGTAGAGGGAACTACACCTACGTGCCACACTAAACGTAAAGGTAATAGGCCCGGGACGTGCCTAAGAGGAGGAGGGTGCAGTGTTGTGGCTATGAGAATTGTGTTTTTTTATTGTTGTGTAAATTGTTGTAAAAATATCGCCCTCCTTCCTCCAGTTGTGTATAAAGGTCAAAGTGCGTCCCGTAATTAGGTCATAAACAATCACGTTAGCCAATCTTAGATTTCCTCCTTGTTGGTAGTTTATTTCCTTATTCTATGTAGGTTAAGGCTGTGTCTTCCATTAATTGACCCTCCATTGCACCGAATTCAAATAGATAGATCCCCTTTCATTGTCAATAACAAAGCCTCGATTGCCAACTGCATTCGCCGCAGCTATTGGGCGGTTTTCACCGCGACTCCATTCGCCACGAGGTGGGCTTGGAGAAGAAGGGGGAGGAGCCGCCGAATCCAGGGCGTTGGCCGCCCCTCGTCATCAAGGGCGGAGCCAGAGAGCCCGTGCCGACCAATCAGGGCCGAGGCGAGCTCACCGATGGGCGTGTTCTAGAGGCCGGCGGCTGGATCGCCCGCGGCGTTATAAAAAGCAGCGCGGAAGCCTTGGAAAAGTCTAGTCAGAGATACGGCAGAAGTGCGAAGTGCCAAGTGCGAAGTGCCAAGTAGAACAAGTGCCAAGTGTGCAGTGCCAAGTGCGAAAGAACAAGAACAAGTGCGAAGTGCGAAGTGCCAAGTGCGGAGTGCCAAGTGAGAAGCGCCAAGAGAGAGTTGCACAGAGGTGCCAAGAAAGAGTTCTAAGGAGCAGCTTTGGAGAGGGCACGGTGCACCGGAGGAGCTTCGCCGTGCAGTTTGGAACCGCGGCGGTTTGGCGATCCCAGCTCGAGTATTGACGGCGGCTGTCCGCTTCCAGCCCGACCGATCCCCGCTGAACCTTCCTCTCCCGCCCAGCTATTCCTCCTTCCAATCATCCCTGCCTGCAAATTCCCCATTCGTGTGAGTCCGTCTTTTGTTTGTTCTGTCCAGGGTATTAAGTAAGACTGCATAGGTAAGCTAGAATTTTCACTGTGTCCTTCTGGTCCGTCCCTCTGTCTGCTTTATTTTATTGTCCTTCCTTCTCCTTGGTTTCTTTTGGTTGTAAATAGTAATAAATTATATTCGTATTTCCTACTTCTGTCTTCCTCTTCTTCACATCCGTGTCGCCTTTGTCTTTCCCCCATTGAAAACCTGTGGCACGATTCGGCCCACGTTTAAGGAGTCGGGTCTTAGTAATTGTTAATAGTTCGGGCCGCGGCCGCCATCCGCTCGGCAAATCAACACCTTATCCGCGGTCCGTAACAATATATATATAAATAAGTTCAAAACACATCTGGTCACAAGTATGCCGCACTGACCGGGTCCTCAGTCGAGGTCCTCAGCATCATCCCGTTTCGGCCCTTCAACCTCGATACGGTCAGCTAAGGTGGGCCAGCAGGGGCACATACACATCCACATGCAGCAACTACACCTGGATGCGTACATACCCCCACCCCCAGCCAGTGCGAACACAGACTACAACAACAACAACAACAACAACAACAACAACACCTCCGCATCCAGAATCCACAGCACCAAACAAACATGGTGGAAAATGCAAACACCCACCTTTATACCCTTCACCACTCACCAACAAAACACACCAGATCATTCACACACACACACACACACACACACACACACACACACACACACACACACACACACACACACACACACACACACACACACACACACACACACACACACACACACACACACACACACACACACCACCAACCAATCAACCACCTACCCTTACAACATACACCACTCAACATACAAAAACACACACTCATGCAAAAATGAATTCATGCAAAAACACACACCCTCACCCACTCACTCATACACACAAAATAAGAAATAATAATAGTAACAAAAAAAAACAAAAAAAACACACAACCAACCTACACCGTTCGACGTGCCTCCATAAACTTCCTCCATATCCAAAATGAGCCTTTCAAGGCAACCTGGCGATCTTGTCACACATTCTCCTTCTTTCTGTCCCACACACTCCCAGCCTAGCAAGAAATGCAGAAGGAATTGCCAATATACCCCTACACCCCACCTCAAATGGCTGACACGAAACTCGCCAACCCTTCTCCCGGCACTCTGCCTCCAGCTCATATATATATGTATGTATATATATATATATATATAAATATATATATATACATACACGAGCGTTGCCCAAAAAGTTTAGCAACACAATTTTTTTATTGCTAGTAATTTATTATAGAATTATTTGAACATACTCATAGGATAACTAGATGTATTTATTACACTCCTCATTTTCCTGCCAAACCCCCATCAACTTCAACAGCCTTGCGCCAGCGAGAAACAAGAGCATGTATCCCCTTCTTGTACCAGTCTGAATCTTGAACTCGCAGCCACTTCTTCACTTCTTCAATAACCTCGTCATCACTCCCAAACCTTTTCCCACGTATGGCATATTTGAGGGGCTCCAAAGAGGTGGAAATCTGAGGGAGCAATATCTGGGCTGTAGGGTGGGTGGGTAAGAACAGTTCATCCGAGTTTTGTGATTGCT